>NC_091949.1:13789145-14452895 GCF_041260155.1 Ptychodera flava | reverse complement strand
GTGTTGTCGAAACATTGAGGTTACTGTCAACGAAGAATTGATGAGAAATATGCCCCAGATCGCGGTTGATATGGTACTTGTATGGCAGTGCCTCAAAGTAGTCTGCATAATTTTGAATTTTCTGCGCTTTGCTTTGTTATTGTTTTTAACAAATTGATTTCTGAAAAAACTGTTAAATATAAGATGTTCTCTTGAGATATTCACTGGAAATTGTGTGTCTCATCATTTGATTTGTCATCACCCCATTTATAAAACGACTGCGAGAATTTTGTTTTATGGTATCTCTAAAAAACTGATGTAAATAGATTTTCTCCTGCAATCTTCTCGGCGACATTATGGACAAGGTAATTGCAGTAAGCTACATCCCCGTGGCAGCAACTCTTATTTAAGATTAGGCAGGACATGAGATCGGCGTGGAACATAACTTTGATTGCTTAGAGTGTGAAGGTCTGATTTGTTGCGCTTTTGTGGAATGCACTTGTCGAATGCAGAAGGTTTTCCAAAACATGATCGTTTGGAAATCTTTCGTAAACATTATCTCCGGTATTGTTCCTTTATAGAATATGAAACAGAGAAACAGAAGAGAAATACGCATCGAGGTACATGATATATGTCAATTTCTCTTTAGAAGCCCAACCAATATGACCGTTAGTGATAGTTATATTTTTGCGGTTTTACTCAGGAACTGCTCCCACTTTTGCTTTCAAATTGGTTTTCAGCTGTCTCTAATGGTTCATATTCTTTAACATAATGATAACTTCAGCAATCTTGTATTTTGATGATTTCCAAAATGAATTTCTGGTGAAGTTGTTTTTTTTTTTATTTGACTTGATACAATGCGCCCCGGGGAGAACTGTTCGTACTCTCAAACTTTTACAATTCGTTTTTGGGCTACCACTTGTAGGGGCTCATTTTGAAGCTTAGGGAGTGATCTAAGCTTTTAACGGCTTAATTTTGTGAAATTTGATCATATTATCCCCCCCCCCCCGAACTTAATAATACACGGATGGCTATTTTGAATTTCAAGTGTCGGTAAATATTTGGTAGTTTGTTTCCCCAGTACCAAATTTTGCACGGTGACGTCCGATTTTTGATTTCCAAGGGGACTTGTTTAATGTATGTAAGCGAAAAATTTGAGCAAAAGTTCAAGACTTTTAATTTCGACTCGCATACTAGTACCTTAAAGTCACAATAGCTGCGAATGTGTAATAAACAAATCTCAAAATATCCCCTGTTTTCCAAGAGTTTTCTTTGAATAAGACCCATTAAAGACTGAAAAAATGTATCACACTGTCATAAGTGTTGAAAGTGGCGTGTAAATTTAAAACTTTTGACATTATTATAGATTTTTCGCCATTTTCCAAAACTCATCATGTGACAGAGAAAATAAAGATTGCGACAACCAAATGTCTGCCATCGTGTGTGGTTCATTCAAGTAAATGGCATCATGCTTGTTTCATTGATGATTGGATGTGCATGTGAACGAATACTGCATGTTTTGTACTTTTCCGTGGGGGCGCCATTTTACGAGTGTGGCACCCGCTTATTATTTAACCTGTAAAACGCGTAGACATGGCCTATATCAGCGAGCGGTGATACTTCTATACACGTCCTTCAGTTAGCACATTTATAGGAACCAACTTTTGTTTGAAAATAAAATCATGAAAATAATGTACAAAATTCGCAGCTATTGGGGCTTTAACTATTTAGTCTTTCAATCAACAAACTTAACTGTGATACATGTCTACATTCCAAAATGTCCATGAAGACGTAAGAGCGGCCGTCAGCTCCTGTTGTGTACCCACTAATGAGCTTCGCTTACTTTGTAATCATTTTTTGTACCCAGCATACCTTTGTTATTTTCTGCATTATTGAGGCACGACCTCATACGCACTACGAAAACTAACTGGCAAACAACGACAGCTATAACAACAGCTATAACGAAGCTGACGTACCAAGTGTGGCGCAAAGAGATTCGTCGGAAAATAAGCCAGACTCAGGTTCGAAGCCCCGAGGTGTTTTGATATCATGAACGGAAGACGTACACTTTAAAAGGCATCATTTTATGAGGAAAATGATACATTTGCGGGTTTTTTGTTTCCAGCGAGAAATCTATTACGTATTGTGTAATACATTTTACAGGTTTCCCATGTCAGCCACAGGCATTTCAAAGAATGGTTGCGTTTGTAAAAGTCTCAGATTTTTTATATGTTGACCTTTTAAACCCCTGTTTCACTAAAAATCGAACAAAATGACAGAAAGAAGTAGGCTTACTACAAAAAATAGTGACGAAAGCATCAGTTTGAGAGGAGCAATGGTTTTGCCTTTTAAAATAGTGACTCCTTGCAAATACCACCTGAAATCAATTTCAACTGTCTTCTGTAAATGCGACTGGTCCTTGATATTTATTGGAAATTAGATCGAAACCGTTTCCGTGAAGTAAAAGCATTAAAAACGACCTAACAATCAAATCTTTCCACTCCCTTACGT
Source organism: Ptychodera flava (assembly GCF_041260155.1). Lineage (NCBI taxonomy): Eukaryota > Metazoa > Hemichordata > Enteropneusta > Ptychoderidae > Ptychodera > Ptychodera flava. The sequence continues at coordinate 14,450,405 of NC_091949.1, read as the reverse complement.
ATTGTTTACCCATTATTCAATTATTCCCGGCAACTCTAATGGCCGTTCTATCTAATCTTTTACACTTTTAAAAAGCATTTTCTTATCGGCTACTTTGTTACACAACATGATGAACAAGACTCCGTTATCTCGCTTCTTCATTCTTCATATAATTTACATCTTTTTTTTTAAATTTTTCTCAAAAAATGATTTATTCCAATCGATGAGTAAGACTCTTTTCCCGATGTTTGCATGTTGAGTAAAAACAAATTTGTAAAAGTAAAATGTGTTTATTCAGCGACAGCAGATGTTTGAATTCTCCGGGAATATACCATTGCACCAGCTTGCTTGGGATTTAGGTTTACTTTTGTAATGCACTCGTTGGCCCTGAAAGAAAAACGCGTTAATACTTAGGGATACCATCGCGGCTGCGTTTAATTTGTCAATTTCCAACGACCAATTATGCTTTACTAAATACCTTTAAGTGAGCTGCCTTGTAGCCAAATATCATCTCCGGCTTTGTCATCTAATCAACAGCCTAACCAAAGAACCCAATATAATTGAAGTGTTCCAAGGCGATGTGGCATTAACGTTATGTCGAGACTCTTGCATTGAGAGGAAATTAAACTCGTCTCTTCTGGGTCTTTGGGAATCTTTCGAAGGTTATCGCAGAGCCATTTGCCCGTCAGCAAGTAATGTCTTAGCAATTTCTAATTGCTGATTTATTTTTTCTTTTTGCAAACATTTGATACAAGCCGCGTAACGCTGTGTCAGGCATCATTAAACGTTTAGTGCATAACTCGTTGAAGCATTAGATGACCGTTTCAAATCAATTTAAACGGACATTATTGATCTCTTTTGCATTAGTTTTGTCACTTTGCATTTTTTACGAGTCCGGCATCATGCTGAAGCGTTCTGAATTAAAGTGAAAATACCATAAATTCCGCTTACGTGTTGAACAAATACGGAAAATGATGACATTACTTCTTTTCCAAAGGACGTGCTAATAGTCCCGTCAAAACCAGGTACCATTCCAGTAAATATAAGATTATTGTACAACCATTTACCTGTCAGCACAGACAAAGAAAAACACAGTGTTTCTCTTTGTCTGTGCTGTCAGCAAGCAGTGTCGAGCCAATTGCTGCAATTCTGGCGTTCAATAAATAGTAAACACCTATTGCCTGGTCATGAGGGCTATAGCGCCCGTCTATTACCCCGAGGGGCCGTGCGTTACCAGAACACATTGCTATTCCCCGAGGCCGTAGGCCGAGGGGTATAGCGATGTGTTTCTGGTAACACACGGCCACGAGGGGTAATAGACGAATAAAGACCAGGCTTTAGGTGTTGTATAACACACCACATGCTCATGTTGTATTGTTATATAATTTTTAATGTGTTTTAATATTTTGCACCGCAACAATCCATTGTGACAAGTTTACTGGGCGATGTTTCCACAGCGGTTTCAGTTGTACGTGGTACCACTTTCTTTTAAAAAATATTCTAAGCATACCTAGCGACATCCTTAGTTGCACTTTAATCTTTTCCGTCGATGTGCTGTCCAAGTTCCTACGCTGTTGGAATCTTGGAAAATGTTGGAAAATCTGTTTTAGAGAATGTGTCGTTACCTATCCCGGACGCACATCACGTTCCAGTCACCCGCCATTGTTGCAAAGCTGCAGACGACACTACGGTCAAGTGACCGGGCACTTTTCCAAATTTTTTCAAAACTATTTCCCTGGGGAAATAGCTTTTCAAAAAATACCCTTTGACGTCACTTTTTTCGATCCGGTGGGGACTAGACGTATCTATTTTCTCGTCACGTGACGTATTCTGGCGAATCGCGACACGGAATGAGCATGTGGCGTGTTATAATTTCATCTAATCAGAACTAAATGTATTCAACAGTCCAACTTTTGTATTTTGTGTCGATGATACATTCGGAAAGGAAGACATTGTACACATCGCGCTTGGAAGCGGACGGAACCAGATTTGTGTTTTCCGACATGCAAATCGTTATCAGATCCATGCAAACACTATCTGCTGGTTGTCGACGTCACGCACTTGCAATCATGCGATTTTAAACAATTCAGGATTACCACGTTTGACGTCCAAGCAGATATATTAGGTCTGATTATTTTCCCTCCCTCCTTGAAAAGATTTGGGACCTCGTCAAATGCCATCAATGCGTTATATTTGATTTACATACCATCATGGATATCTGCTATTATAGCAGATATCCATGATGGTATTGTGTTCTTCTATTTTCGTCCACTTTCCGTCGCAGGCAATATGGAACCATTACATAGTTATCTGTCAGAGTATTTAGCCTATGAATTTTAAACCTTTTAAACATTTTAAACATGTCTTGTGATTGGCCTACTTTTGCTAAGACTGGATGAAATGCCTTGGCCAGGAACATCAGTCTTCCGATTTACTCCTAAAAAACAATATACAATTGGCCATGGCTTCAAGTTAGTTACCTTGAAGTTTATCATACACGATTTTTCGGTATCCTCTTTGGGCGTGTGCATGATGTTTATTGACCCATAATTTATTTCCCTGTCGTCTGTCGTCTTACTACACTACGCACACTTTGTTTATAATCCTGACATGTTCGTTATTCAAAGTTAAGAGCATAGTGTTATATCGGAAAATCTAAGTATTGATGTGCAATGTTTTATTAATTAAATGTGTGCGGAAGAATATCTTGCTAATTTGAAGTGAATTTAATTTTACAAGAAATATGCAGACATAATATATACATGTGCGAAAGAGAACATGAAAGTAATGTCAGATCCGGGAGGGTCACTGATATACTATGGTTCTCAGTGCACTAGTCGGGTCCGTGTTTGTTTGTTCGCGAGTAAGGTATTCTTTTTATGAAGGCCGAATAGATAAAAAGCAAATATTTTAAAGGACAAGGCAAGACAAAACGTCAAATTGGCAGAGAAGTAAACAGAATATAGGAAGTTTTCACAAGATCTCTTTAAGATTGTCAATGACTCAGAATCGCTAATGGGAGATTGTCCACACCTGCGACAGTTAAAGTGTTTTTCTAAATAGCCAATATCTCAGACACAACACCATGGCAACAGTGAGCGATGCTGTCACAGTTCCCATCGACTATCAGTCTATGGAATAAAGGTCCTTGTATTGAAAGCAAGAGCTGCCACAAAACGGGCAACCACTTAATCATCTTCAGTTTGTTAACACAGCGTCGTGAGTACCTGATCACTCTGGGATATACATGAAAATATAGAACTCGACAGACCTCCGGGGACAGACCTATTCAAAGTTACATTCCAAGATAGACTGGAACGGCGGACGAGGCACACTATTACTGTCAAACTGTACAAGGTCATCCTGAAATTAGACGAGCGTAGATACTCGTTCAAACCGAACATATAGGCCTGCAGGCTTTCTCCCGAACACGTACAAACATGAAATTTCAATTACAAATGGACATTCAGAGTAGGCTTACGTATCCGGTCGTGGTAACATTCTCAATTGTACAAACAAAACGATACGTCACCACACATACATGTACACCCTACGTGAAGTTTTCCCACCTTTTCAACCTTGTAGTAACTTTGTTGCACGCTTCTTTCTATACTAGTTCTTCGTTTAAACATAAGCAAGTGATTTCCTTACCATTGAAAACAGAAGATGCACAGAGCTTCTATTTTCCGCTTACTCATAGACGAAACATCGTTATTACGCTTACGTATTTACATGTATACGGGTTAATGGTATCGATTTCATCACGAGAATTTCAAAACGGATCATAACCGTTCGACTGTGTTCATGACCAATCGACTAGAAAACGGATGCGTACTATACAGACAAAACTGAATGAGCAAAACAGCTCAAATCCACCAAATTGTTACACAACTTACAATGGCTTATTTATTTTTTGCTTAAATAAGTACCAAAATGCTGAGGCATATAATGCGTTTGCGTAACTATCTCTGTAACCCTGTTGCTAAATAAGTCTTTAAATACATTAAAGGATTATTCAAAACCACCATTTTTGATGTTTTAATGGACTGTCGTCGCATCGACGCGTACGATAAATGTCAAAAAGCAAACTAAAAGAAGATTGATGCACTATGCTACACACAAGCCATCAAAAGGATGACAATGTAAGAAGCACGGAAATCGCGAAATCTTTTAGGCTGTTTGGCATAAATGGAGAACTTTACGAACTTTAATCACTACCGTTTGACGTTTTTAACCAAAAGAGCTCACCAGGCTAGATACATGTCAGCAGTTTTTGTAAGAAGATAGGAAAGGTCTGCAGTAAACATGCTCAAACCTATTATTGGCGATCACGTGAGTCACATGTAAAAACCTTCGATGGCGCAATCAACATTTAAAGGTTATAAAACTGTACAGATGAAATCCTAATGTACATATATTTTAGCTTGGGTATGTTTTGGCATGTTAAAATATTCCTTCAATATACCATGAGTGAGAAACCGGTATAGATGTCCAAAACTACGATCGCGAAATTCCACAATTCTTTTATGATGTGAGATATGATAATATACTATAATCGTTAGCTTCCCACGGGTATTTGACTGCCTAGATTTCAATATTCCGTAGATTAAATGCACATTTGTCAATCGATACGGTACCCGCCAAATCGTTATTAACCTTTTTGAATCAAACTCTGGTACGTAAACAGCCCGACATTATACATAATAGTTTTTTTTTTCTTCTTAGAGTTTAATGAGTGACAACCACTTGAAAACTCTGCATAGTGGTAGCTTTGAGGGCAATCTGATCAGTGTTGTACAAGCAACGACCCTATGGGTGAAAAATTTAACAAAATAAACCAGAACAGAGTGACTGTCAAGCGAAACGAAATAATTCAAAGTAAAATTAATTGTGATTCGGGGATTTAGGTGAAATGAACAGAGACTCGGTCAAATTATCAAACTCATGAGAAGATATGATAATCCATATGACTCGATATGCAAACGCGACTCTTTGACTTACAGTGTTTAGTCGACACGCTTTCTATTCATCACATGTCAAAACTCCGTGTGGAATTTATCCGATTTTCAATATACACAACTTACATGATAGAATATTTAAGTTAATGGTGGTTTCAATTAAACAATGCAACCCCGAAGTCCGTAGACATATTTTGATGTGCTTTCAATAATCTGACAAGCTGGACAACCGTACAAAAGTGCTAATTTTCCATCGTCCTTTCGCTCAGGGAGTTCACTCAAAAGCACCTTTGACTTGTGACTTTATCAAAGTATCGGTGTTGTTGTTTTTTTCAATTTGAGACAGAAAGTTTTCAAGTATCAATAGGATATAACGTTGGTATTTTAGTCTTTTTATTCCTATGGCAACATATTTTGAACGAGAGTCCAATGGGAGGGTAACCGAAAAGTGACCTTACGTATGTTCATCTAAAACTCAATCAGAGAACACGAGCTTCCGTCGCTGCGCGAGCGCATCTTTTTTATCAAAATTCAAATCGATTTCACGCCGTATTTACCGAAAATGTGAAAAGGGGTCTACTTTCTGTATCCTACTTTTACCAAAAGGCTCCCTAGGTGACTTTAAAAAAACAAAAGTTTCACGCCTATTAGTGACGTCACAAGTAATCCACCACCGTTGTCACTTACGCTAGTATACCACACTATCCCCAACGGTGACTTAACGGTGAATGTGTGAATATTAACGAAGCGTTTGCTAGGGAAGGTCTCATTTGATAGTTCCATCATGTCGTGAGCTCATCATGCAAGGTATCTCAACGTAACTGTATTGGAGGCAACAAAAATATATTGCATCTTGACTCTTCAACCGGCTATCATGGTAAAGTTATTTGACAAGGGATGGATGATGCATTGATCGGGTCGGCAAGCTCTTTAGTTTGTTTTTCTTCTGAGAAAAATCCGCGAAACGAGGTGAATCCACAAGTACCGTATCCGGCGCCGTTCTGTTAAGCACATCTCCGGGACGAGTACTCCCCGCAGAGAGTGATGCAACTCCAGCAGTGATCTGTAAGTCGGTATATCTGTCTTTTGTATTTCTGTATGCAAACGGTGGAGATGATCACTCAATTTGACTTCAGTTTTCTCAAAAGGTCTGCGGCTCCGAGGCCGTATCAAAACATCCTGAGATGGAAGAATTCATCCATATTCCGAAACTCGACAACCCTAATCACTCCGCAAATTATACTGTAATTGTCGACATATGTTTCGAAAGCCGAACATGCCGATTTGATGAAAATGAATGACTCTTCGAGGGACGAGCGCAAATTGCCTATCTTGATTACATTGAGATTGTACTCTAGCGATTAATTTGGATTCCGCAAGTTATGACAATGAACAATACGGTGAGCGCTATCGAATGATGAAGTAGTTACACGTTAATAAATGCAGTCCAGTCGACCGCGGTCGTAGTAATGGCTTTGTAATAATTTTGTAAAAACACATGAAAACATTCACGCAGACAAAAATGTTGAGGTTAAGTTCGACTGGATGTCTTTGACCGCTCTAGGAAGAATTTTGACCTACCGGCTGTTACACTATCATCGTGCTAATCAGCTGGGACTTCAATTACTCGTCTTTTCAAACACTATAGTATGCTGTATTCTGTAAATATTTGTAAACTCTGAGAGCAGACAAGCTCTGTCATTGTTAATCTGATGACGTGTTTGCCAGCCATCGTCTCCGCATTCATACCAGTCACGAACTTATTTCCGACTGTCAAAATTTGACTGGAGCTCAACTCAGCTATATTTGTACACTTCCTAAAATTATTATTTGTTGAAGTAATCTTCGTTTGCAGGGCTGCACCGACACTTTTAATTTACGAACCTTCCGCTGCCGTACATCGGGGCGTATCCTCGGGCAATTTGTCAACCTCTTTAATAATGGACTTAGACAACACTGTGAGATTCGTTTAAGCCATGCGTCAAATCCATGGTCAAATCCATGGTCTTTCAATATCCATACTAGGAATAGTTTGGGATAATTGTTGGACGTGACATGCATGGCGGATGCTCTTCATTGGCGGACAATTTTGCCACTAGGCGGATACTCATATCTCACGTGTCCAGTCTATTAGATCGGCTTTCCTAAAGCGACGTTGAAGCCACATCGAAACGAGCTTCACGCCAGCACAAAGAAGAAAAGACGATCAATCAAAATGATTACATTATTTTAAGAGAGAACTTTATAGGGAGCAAACCTGTAACATATTTAACCGAGATCTGAGCATTTGGGTAAGAGCGACACTATCTGGCTGAGTTTTGAAGACCTTTGTCTGATATTTAAAACCTTTCAAAGAAGTGTTTTCGACACTCGTCGCATATAGCTCTTCAATCTTTCGTTCGTCTATCGTTCGGTACCAAACAGTAACAAAATGGAACAAATACCTCTGGAAAGCCAGGATACATCTAAATGATGAGTGTGCAACACTCACAATGCACACAGTTGTAGGATTATATACATATATATTTTTAAAACCAAATTATATACATCTGTTGCCGTATTTTCTCGACCATAATAGGTTTGGCACCCCTGACGATTTAAAATCAATCTCTATGTGACAACACCGATACAAATTACCGCCATAAGTGGACGTTGTAACAGGTGTATATTAAACACCTATTGCCTGGTCATGAGGGCTATAGCGACCGTCTATTACCCCGAGGGGCCGTGTGTTACCAGAAACACATCGCAATTCCACGAGGCCGTAGGCCGAGGGGTATAGCGATGTGTTTCTGGTAACACACGGCCACGAGGGGTAATAGGCGAGCGTTATAGCCCGAATAAAGACCAGGCTATAGGTGTTTTATAACACACCACATGCTCATGTTGTATTGTTATATAGTTTTTAATGTGTTTTGATATTTTGGACCGCAACAATCCATTGCGACAAGTTTACTGGGCGATGTTTCCACAGCGTTTTCAGTTGTATGTGTTACCACTTTCTTTCAAAAAATATTCTAAGCATACCTAGCGACATCCTTAGTTGCACCTCAGTCTTTTCCGTCGATGAGCTATTCAAGTTCCTACGCTGTTGAAATGTTGGAAAATGTTGGAAAATCTGTTTTAGAGAATGTGTCGTCACGTATCCCGGACGCACATCACGTTCCAGTCGCCCGCCATTGTTGCAAAGCTGCAGACGACACTACGGTCACGTGACCAGACACTTTTCCAAATTTGGTCAGGACTATTTCCCTAGGGAAATAGCTTTTCAAAAAATACCCTCTGACGTCACTTTTGTCGATCCGATGGGGACTAGACGTATCTATTTTCTCGTCACGTGACGTATTCTAGCGAATCGCGACACGGAATGAGCATGTGGCGTGTTATAAATATATATATATATATATATATATATATATATATATATATATATATATATATATATATATATATATATATATATATATATAATGTATTTAGGGTTCAGAACTATGTTTCCATATACTGACACGATCGTGTGCAATTCCGAGTAGTGATCATTCTAGTGTAAGCCAATATTGACGCAACTTGTTACTGCAGGTAAATTACATTTTGGCTGTTCAATCCTTGCTTTCAGTTTGTGATTTGATTTGTGAATGCAACATTATAACTTACAACAGGATGGCCAGCAGTGCTACAGTTACATTTTATATGAACGTTACTTCTTTTCAGCGTTTTCCATTTGCACACGATTGCGACTATGGGTTGTTTAGGCCCAGACACAGATACCAGATAAGCCTGTTCGTAATAAAGGAAATTTATCGGAAAGGGACTCAATTCAAATGACGTCATGTTTCTACCGTCACCATTCAAAGATTTGCTTGACATACATCTTTGACAAGACTTTCGAAAATTGCAAACACGTGTTATGTGTGTTATGTATGTTATGTTATGAAAATGGTCTTTCATTTTTAGTACTACTGTTTTGACGAACATCCCCAGCAAGGACGGTAGGTTTTGATCAGCCTGATATATATATTTTTGTCATGAAAGGTTCATAAGCATACACTATGCAGATATTTCATTGTGTTAGGGTATTCCGCCTTGCCCTCTAAAATAGTCCCTAAATAAACACCCTCTGGCATTGTGGCGTTATTTTTTCCACCACCAGCATAGACTAGTCAAAACCTGCGGATTAGTGTTTCTTGTAAAAACGTTAAAAATTCACAACACAAAATGCTCAAACCCCTATCTTCAATAATGAGCTCAGAAGGCGCGAAGCATAGACATATCTGTCCAAATTTCTTTCGACAGAAACCAGTGTTGCGAAGCATTACTCTGACAAACCCAGGGTAACCATTGTTGACAAAAACATTCATTAATGCCTCGTTTTGACTTTTTCGTGCATTTGAATTCTATAAATTTCAAACGACATAGATTGAAGATGAAAATTAAAGGCCCGAACAAAATATATAAAGTGACAAATAAATTGAAGAACGCCAAAACGTTTGAATTATTAAGGCGTTTACAGGTATAGTGTAGTGGTTCTTTGAAGTATCACTGACTGAAGTGATTAATTTATCGGACATTAAGGACCCTGGACGGAAAATGGATCGGTATCTATAAAAAATTAAACGTTTTAGACCTTCAAATGTCACGGCTCGTTTACTAGCGGCTTTGTTGAACTTTTCAGCGCGTGTGCTTGAGCCTTCATACATGTGAATAGTGATTACAATAAATGTGTTGAAAGTGACAGCCCGCGAAAAGTGTGTCGTCTGCTCTAGGTTTGCGCGGGAGATTGATAGGTAATCTTTCGTAATTATTTCTGATACATTGTCTGTGAGAGGTCACTCATTGGGTTTGGTCCCACTAAGCGAATATTTGCTTGGGTATAAACATCTGCACCCAAATCCGCCTGTCGTGAGCGATGGTCTCTGGATTTCAGGATGAGCGGAGTTGCTTCTTGCACAAATGAGAACGAACAAAATGTTATAAAACCGCATGCAGAGAGGGACACGAAAGCAGGAACACCAACAGGGAGTTGTAAATGACGCGCCCTCAGAATGTATTCTCCAGGCGAATGGAGTTAATGCACCATGCTTTTACTGAATCTGTGAAAACATTGATTATGTCGTTAAGGCAGGATATAAAACCAGTATACATTCAAAATTTAACTACATGTCGTATCCGTTCTTATCATAACGGCATTCTTCCAATGATGTCAAAATTTACAGGGTAGTGAATACTTAAAACGCTCCCTGAATTCCAATATACGGGTGAAATCAGTAAATATAGTGATGGTTAGCTGGACAGTATTTTTCAGACATCATCATGACATATTCATCTGCTCGCTTCCAGAAAGCTAAAACCATCAGACAACTGATTCCCCAACATCAGCCGAAGTTCACTCTCTCAATGTGTAAGGTTATGACTTCATCTTAGCGAACTAATTTGTCTCTGATTTTGCATTTGCCAATCTAAACAGGAAAATAACGATATTGAAATGAAGATATTGCTTTTTCAATCACAGCAAGGCGATACTATATAACTTTAACCGACTTCCATATAATGGCGATTAAATGTATTACTGGATACAAGAAACAACATGTTTTCTTCGGTAAATATGATTTACCTTTGGGACAAACCATTCCGATATAATCTTAAAACACAGGTAGTATCGTTCATTTGTGAGTTACATTTTATGTTTCCGTGATTCTCGAGGGTTTTGGTTAACCAAAATGTAAGTCCGGAATAGTCGCGCAAACTGTATTACAATGTTATATTATATTATTATGTCTCTAAAAACGAAGACCAGTTTGATGACGTAATGCCACACCGACAAGACACTCTTAAATCCCCGTTTTTGGCCCTTTTTTGAGTCATAATCAAAATAGTACCTGACTTACATCACGGGGGCGCACTCTCTGTCGCGGTTATGTTGTCTCGCAGGCGAAAATGTAATTTGTGAAACTCGAGTTTTATCGGATTTAGCGACCGGCCGCATCCATAAATTGTAATGGATTCACAACAACCATTTCCCTGATGTATTGCGCACATTGTCACAGACTTCATAGCCAGCTACAAGAAGTCGATAAATCAAAGCAATTCACTGCATGGGTACATTTTGAAACAACAAACCCTCTTTTTACAATTGTTCCAAAATTCTAGGACAAGTTTGAAGCCACATTTTACGAAATAGTTTAATATTTAAAATCATTGAGATAGTACTAATGAGGCACATTTAAATTGACTGCCAGTGGTCAAACACTCGTGCCATAAAAAATAACGCCACACCCATCAAGAAATCGTCAACCTTGGGTGTTTCTCATCTGCCATAGACATCTCAGCGAAATCTTTAACTCGATTATGCTAATTTCCATATCCATTGGAAACACAATGAAAGCAAAAGTAGCCAAATGTCAAAAGAAAAGTCGGTCAGTTAGTCAGTCATTTTGATTTGAGTGTGGATCACTATTATTCAAGGATTCGCTCGCCTTGCTGAAACAACACTATAAAGTATAAGAGTATGAAATATGAAGAAGATAATACAACTAGACAGGTTCTACAATGTTACTATTACACAGTCGAAGGCGTGTTGTTTTCACAGACCAGCAGACATAGCGTGCTTTTCTTTCAAAGATAGTACTCTACGGATTCTTCAGATCTCCGTATCAACAGTTTTTATCTGCTCTAAACTTTCCTTCAATCAAACATTGTAACATGTACCTGCGTCAGATGGAAATTCTATCCACAAACTCACGTATTTATAACGTCACTTCCGTTAAGGCTTTTGAGAGCCTAAATCTTGCTATGAAAACAAATGTTGAAGTTGTAGGCTGGACGGTGTGTGCAGCCTTTCTAAACTTATTTGTTCCCGACATTTTAGCAATATTATCGAGAGTTAAGCTAGCCTCTAAAATGATATGACTTACTAATCGATGCCGGTAACTCGACATTTCGACCGACTAAGATTAAAACCACGGCAGACCGTCTGTTATTTCTAGATATTGCAAAACGGCTCCCATAATATCTTAGAATGCGACAGCAAGGTCGCCATTGAATCGTAAAATGCGATTGCCCGCCTCGTAATCACAACACTACTTTGTGTACAGAGCGTCACATTCAATTCGTACCTACGTCATTAAATCTGACGTCCGGAACATGCAATGTGTGTACTCAACGGTTTTTTTTTCTCTCAGTTTTTCCACTACTTTCCCACAGCAACAAACCACTTAATCTGTCGCGTCAAGCGTGTGTGCTTGTCATCGTGATTGAATGAAAAAAGCGGCCGTATGGTTGGTTTTCACCTGTGAATGGTCAATTCAGCCCAGTATATTGAGACGACGGTGAATTCGGCAGATCACCAAATTGTCCACAAAAAGGCACAGTGTACAAGATTTCATCATCGAACTCGACTGAGATCGAATGTTCCAATATCGAGGAAGTCCGTTGATGCTTGGCTGTTATTTTGCTTTAAAATATCATAATAACTCTTAGAATTGTTCTCCGTCAATAAGTAACTATTCTCAGTTGAGGACAGCAACGCTTCATGTTTCCCTTGAACATATAGATATCCATGCTAAGGAAATTATGCTCTTACTACGCTCGGAAGCTCGATGACAGATTTGAGGAAATCATCCGAGAGGGGAATGTAGGAAGGGACGTGTCGGCACAAACCAATTCAAAGTTCAACCTCTACCATTATTCACATAACAAAATTTGTCGCTCGGATACAGGTGTTGAGGACACCGTCTCGTGAACTTTAGCGACTGGGGAATTGTAAATAAATCTGAACCGAGGAAATGAGTTACCATGAGGGGGATACTGATAACTTTGCTCAGGGAGGAAGAACGCTTCAAAGATGAAGCAAGCGTATATTTCACCGAAGCGCTTGTCTCTGATGGTGTGTCTTTTGGGCTGCATTGCACGGGCTTGATGACGTCAACCCCGGTAAAGTGAAAAACAAAACAACAAGAATGCCAACTCCCTCAGTGTAACGAGACATCGATTATTTGATCAAATTACAATCAAGCAAACGAGCAATGTGAAAACCATTCCCTCTGCTGATTTCGAATTACAAGGAGACAAGCCCTTGATAAGGAATACCAAATTCCACACTAGCACGCTGATGGGCGATATCCCCCGAAGGTAATCCGTATCGATGGCGAACATTTCGCCGCGATGATGGGCATTCAGTAATGGCAGGGTTCGTAATCAGATCTGAACTTCATTTGAGTTTCCATCAAAATCGTAGCCTATCGTGTCAGAGTACTTCATGGAGCTAATGAACGTGACCCACAATGACCTATGCCTGCTCTTCCATTTCTTTTTCGTGCATAGAAGCTCTCTTCCCGCGGCAACGGTTTCTTCTGTACTTTTCCCGGACGGGCTATTGCCGGGAACGCCATGGGCGACGGTCTCTACATCTTTGAACTTTTCTCTCATGTTTAACTTTGATTGTTCACTAGGAATACACGCTGACACGCACATTGCCTCTTAACGTCAACATCGCTTCTTGTCTCTTATATGGCTAAAAGAAGCGAGTTTCTCCAAACAACTTTCAGCTTGAAGGCGAACCCACGTTTCACAGTCTATCGGCGCATGTCATTCCTTTCACGTAGAATGCGAAAATGACTCAAATTAAAGTGAGATCTGACGGCAGGTTATCCATCCGCAAACTCGTAAGCCGAAATGTTCTTTTTAGTTAAGCTGCGTGGGGCCCAGATTTCAACAATGACCTTCAAAGGAATTCGCGATCGGCCAAATGCATTTGTACAAGTTACACGTAACTTGTGTTTCCGTACTGAATCACTTCAAGGAATAGTGAGGGTACATGAGTTACTTTAGTAGAGAAGCACACGAGGTGCAATACATTACTGACGTAAACGGTTGTCTGTTGAAACATTAGAGAGGTAGCAACAGTAGCGAGAACGTAACGTATACGTATCGTATACTGAGAAAGAGCCATTGTCATATTGCCATTACAATACTGCGTTACACTGACTCATTAATACGGTGATACAGCTATACCCACTCTTAAACATCAGAGGAAGAGCTCCGTCAGCTGTAGCTTTCGACTGCTTCTAATGAATTTATCCATTGGTTTGGTTCTGCTTTGTGAAATTCATATATTTTGTAAAATCGAAATTTTTAATGTTTAACTTGTCAAAACAGCGTAAATATATCAAATCCCGATGCAGTTGTTGGCAACTGAATATAAGTACGGACTAGAATTTATTTATAAACAATAGCATGTAACTGCAGTACACATCATTTCTTGACCACAATGCTAAATACTCTGTATTTCTACATATTTAAGGGAAAAGAATAAGAGGAAAATAGACTTGAAGGAGCATTCTCGTACGATCATTATAAAAAATTGTATTAAATGCTATCTATTGCAACGCTAAGGGTTAGCGAAAGTTCAAAACAGCCAGCATATCCTTTCGAATTTTCTACACGTCAGCCGTATTCGATTGTCAGACTTGTACCTGTCCGCCAAAACGAGTCTTCAAAAGGATTACACCGATGTTGATTTGAAAAAAAACAATCAGCTTCCAATGCTAACCATTGAATAGTAACTAAGTGCCTATTTGCTTGCCTCTGATAGATTATCAAACATGTCAATGGATTGCAATCGTGCGAATCAGATAATTGAGATCCATCCTTCACCAGTCGAAGAGATTCGATCCGCGTGGAATAGTCATCTTCTGTAGTGGAACTAGAAGGAAGTCACGACAAGCTGTAATATACATATATATATATATAATATTATATATATATATATATATATATATATATATATATATATATATATATATATATATATATATATATATGTATGTATGTATGTATGCTCATACAGATATTTAATATATGTAATATATGTTAACACATTATTTGACGATCTTATATAACTTTATTTAACCAAAACGTTCATATTTATTCCTATACTCTTTCAACTTTACAGGTCCCGAAGGGATATCTGTTGATGAATAGCGCAGTCGGCGTGTAGGGAGGTTGAACACGTTTATGAAAACACCGGTGGTGTCTTCTCACAAGTTGAAAGTACAATTCGTATACTTTGAGAATTGATGCTCCTGATCCGGTGTCTTGTTAACTCAGCCCCTTCAGCGCAGTCTTTGGGAAATCATATTGTCGACGCTCGTCTAGTGCATTGTGTGGTTGTTCGCCTACCTATTTAAACATTCGCCACACGAGTATAGGTAACAGAGACACGTGGGGTACAGAATTGTCGTTTGCTCTGGGGGCGAAGATCTCGTCAGCGAGAAACAAACACGCTATTTTCGCGCGTGAGTTGACTGAAATGTAACATATCAGTAAGGAGAAACATAATCGACGGTCTGTTCAATTGATACCGGGAGAACGTCTCAACTAGGTTTTGATTAAATCTTCATAGATTGTTTTGAGTCAGACCACTCACGTCACGATGGCGTCTCCCATCCCGTATATACCTTCAGAAGATGGATACAACTTCACATTTGAGTCGACGATTTCTCCGACACACTTCTACTTCAATGGTTCTGGAAATGACACAATGTACTGCCCGCAGAACCTGCCATCGCCACCACCGGTTTCGGTATTTCTGTGGGCGCTCGTCTTCGGTGCGATGATAGTCATCGCAACAGTCGGGAACATCATTGTGTTGTGGATCGTCCTGGCTCACCATCGAATGCGTACCGTTACCAACTACTTCATAGTGAATCTGGCTCTGGCGGATGCCATGAACGCAACATTCAACGTTCTGTTCCCTTTCACCTACATGATCTACAACGACTGGTATTACGGGAATGTTTACTGCAAAATACAGCGTTTGATCGGCCCGGCCACCGTCGCAGCCAGCATCTTCACGCTGATGTCGATCGGTATCGACAGGTACATCGCGATTGTGCATCCCATGCGACCACGGATGTCTAAACTAAAAGCCAAGTCAATCATCTGTCTGGTGTGGTTTGTGTCTGTGGCGATCAACATGCCGTGGCTGTTGTATTCAAGGGAGTATGTTCTCACCTGCCCAGATGATTCACCGGACCCGTTGATAACACGGAGAATTTGTGCTACTATTTGGCCTGATGGTTCAGATTATGGCGCCTGGTATTTTTGGTACGTTCTCACTCTGGGATACCTGATATTTTATTTTATTGACATGATATGAACTTCTGGTCATTTGTTTTAATTTCATTTTACTAGGTAATGTCGGGTTTGGTTCTTCTTTTTCTTTACACAAAAAAGTTTGAGATTTTGAAAAACAATATCTTGTGTGCAAGAAAAAAATCAAATAGCTTTTCGAAAATTGAAGATGTTATTTTTCTACATAGAGTTAACACGGGGATGGCGGTCATTTTGAATTTCATATATCGGTAAATCATGGGTAATTTGTTTCTCTAGTGTAAAAATTTGCAAGGTGACATCTGATATTTATTCTTAATTTTGAAAGAGAATGGTTGAAACATTCCTTCGGGAAAGTTTGAGCAAAAGTTTACGTCATTCACTTTCGAGGTGCATACTACCTTAATCAAAATTTGAGATTGTAATGTTAAAATCATCTGATGATGTATCAGATTTCTGCACAGAAAATGATGTTTATGGTTCAAGAGTGCAAGTGTTCTTCTAATGAAGCAATAACTACTAATCGTTCAAGCAATAACGCAGAAAGCACAATTTTGAGTAATCAGCGGCCATTGTCAAAGGACTTTAGTCAATTGAATATAGGTTGAGTGGTTCATATAATCCACGGATCGTATTCCACATCATGCGTTCTCGTTAATCTCTATTTACATTTCTGATATTAATCACTCGTTGAGCACAGAAGTGTAGGACTGCTCTTTGTGACGGATATAATTGTACTCACAATCAGATACATGTAGACATATTGATTAAAAGTCGGCAAACTGATTGAGTAGAGGTTATAAGGTAATATCTATCACGTTTGTATTATTTAAAGTACGCTTTCTGTGTCTATTGCTAGGTATTCGTGTGCTTTTATGGTTGTAACATACGTTGTACCACTACTGGCCCAAGCGATATGCTACACCATCGTTGGTATTAAACTGTGGGGAAGCCAAGCTCCTGGCGAGGCGTCTAATCGCCATAAAGAACAACTGAAGGCTAAAAGAAAGGTAAGCCTGTAAAAAGTAAGAAAATAACCCAGTTCGAGAAAGTGACATAAAAGCGGCATTGAAGCTATTATAGACATCTTCTGAGAATGACATCTTGAGTAACGACTCCGGCGAAATACTAACGCTATCTAAAAAGGTAATCATCATGACCTCCGAGGTAGCTGATAATATATACTACATTTATTGAGAAGACTGCTATGTCTCTTTTATTGAAAATTAAAGGTACATGTAGGGTTTTTAGCGCATCTTTTTAGCGCATCTTGTGACTCTCGAAAACACAGAGAACCGTATATGTTATCTACGTTAAAACAACAATCTTTGCACGTTTCATAACTGTAATTTATAGTGACCTAGTTACGTTAACATTAAAGTGGTCTGGTCAAAAGTGGCCAAATTCAATTATAGTCATTAATAATAAATCAAGAATGTGCTCGGCGTACTGATTTTTGCTACTCCTTATATTACTGTAATCGCATATGCAAACTGTCATGAAACACGACGTCACATCGTTTTGCACTGCATAAAACCCTAGAATACTTACTGTATTAACATGGATTATTGCCTGTATTTTAGCTGAAAAGTGCATATACAGATAAATACAGCCAAGAATTCATTTTTTGTATTCAGCAAGCCTGTATTCATGTGGATTCATGTGAATTCACATGTATTATACTATAATACAGGCACCTCATTAATGTGAATTTATCTGAATTATTGGGTTTTCATGCAGTGTTGGGGTTCTTGACCTCCATATTTGGTGTTCTCATTTCAGGTGGTTAAGATGTTAGTTATTGTGGTGATCATTTTCGCCATCTGCTGGCTTCCCATTCACGTGTACTTCCTTCTCGGCCGTTTCTATGACTTGTATTCATACAAACATGCCAGAGAAATCTACATGACATTCTATTGGCTGGCAATGAGCAACTCGATGTACAACCCTTTCATCTACTGTTGGTTAAATGACAGGTGAGTGAGACAGTGATACGACAATTGCATTGATTGAAGTTTCTAAACAAAATTTCGTAAAAATATTTATATCATCTCATTTACGCCGCTGTCTTTCATTCCCGTAGTCACCAGTCACGTAATTTAGTATCAACCAACCAGTGGTATAGTTGAAGTCAGTAAACATCTTGTATTAGCGCAATGTCTGAGTTGATTAAAGTGGAGTTCAAAGGACATGCCAGCCAGTTACAATATAGCGCTTGATTAACTTTGAACCCAACCCAGCATGTACATTCATACAAGATGGCATAATGTGTAACATTCTTTTGGTCCGAGTATTTTCGTTGTTTAATCAGAGCTTATGATGACAATAATCCTACTTTTTTATTTTGGAAAAATATCCTTTTGTTATGTTATAGTTTTAGGATGGGCTTCAGGAAAGCATTTAGATGGCTTCCTTGCATCAATTACTCAAAGGAACATTGGTCGAAAGTCCTCGGCTCCGGCTATGCACGTGTCACCTACATAAGGAGGAACAACGTTTCCACCATTGGAAGTAAGGGTGACCCTTTTATTTTTTTGTTTCTCATCTCCAGAGGAATACTAGGGCAGGGCGGACGGTCGCAAAAAATCAAGTACCAAAAAAACCTGTATTTGTTTCAGTTCAATGTTCTTTCCATTCAGTCTCTACAATTTTTAAGTACAAAAAAGGGGTATTTGTTTCAGTTCATTGTTCTGTCCATTCAGTCACTGCAATTTCTTGTCTTTCAGTTCAGTGTTCTTTGCTCTCTGTCCTTTCAGTCTGAGTCGCTGCAATCTCACAATTTGATGATGGTGGTGCTGTTGCTAGGATGATCGCCTCAGAGGCGGTGCAAATAAAAAACGTTTTTTGTTTTTTTTCATATCGGAGCTGAAATTTACAGTCGGTCGGGAGATGAGAAACACAAAAATAAAATATGTCGCCCTAAGCTGATAAACGAGTGTGAGACGGTCAGAGGCAAAGCTCGTTTCTGATTGGTCAATATCCAAATGTCAATCATTCGTGACGATACTATTTCCGTTGCCAGGATGCATGGACCACAACCCCGTGCCTTGGTTTGCCAGTTCCAAATGAAGTGAAACGTCAGAATTTCCGAGCAGTGTGTGCATACCAGAAAGTAATTTGTACAAAGTCATTTTTCAGGTGTTGCTACTGGCATTATATATGATACATATTTTTGAACATACGCTTTTAGCTTCTTTTTTTAGCCTTACTACTCCCACTTTCTTATAAATCGGCCTAAAAGCTAATATCTTCCGAGAACTTACACGGTCGCTCTCACACTTATGTATCAAGTTGCTTCAAAGGGACCAGGCGCAAGAACAATATTGTTTCACTAAAATAAAAGTTAAAACCTACATTTCATTTTTTTCTCTTATCTTACTATCTTTCTTTCTCGGGATTATGATTTTTCGTCAATGTAATGTATGCATGATAAGCATGATTTCAATGATCTCACAATGATCATCTGCGCATGTCATCTCTCCATGCATGCCATTAATCAGAAGTCAGCGTTTGCTGAATCAAAGAGACTGAAGGGCTCGAGTTGCCTTGTTGCAACTTATGTCAACCCATGATAAATAAATTAACCTAGGACAGCCATTACAGTCACTCATTTACTTACTACAAGAAGTTCAAATAACAAGCTCACTATATCTAATGTTGTTTTTTAAATTATGACCAGCATATCTTGTTTCATATATTGCTTACAAACCTGATTCAACCATGGATATTGTTTGACATGAAAACATGGGCATATGAAATGTCAAACATGTTTATCTCCTTTTTTCTGCTTGCGTCGTATAATCCTGAATTTAATCATCGTTAACTTGTGTTCTGTGACTGTACTAGGGTATTAATCAATCAACACGGATAATTTATATCGCCTACGAAGATATATCGGTGATGAAGACAGTGATAAAATGGAAGGGTAACGTTTGAATACTTTCCTTGCAGATTCCGTCGAGGTTTTAGGAAAGCACTGCGATGTTTCCCATGCGTTGAATGGGCACCAGACCAGCGAGTCGACACAACTCGACCAAGCACTCTGAGCGGCACGTACAACGCCGGGCACGGCATGAAGCTTTCCCGGAACGGTTCCGTCATGACCACCACAGTCTCAATGGATTACTAGTCGGTCGAGAACGCCATGTGGAGAGGGCACCAACTTGGACAGCGTCCTTTGTGTAAGCCATTTGATCGATAAGGACACTGCAGTGTGGTAGCATCCGTTTTCAGCAATGAAGAATACAATCTTGTAGATGTGCAAGTTTTACGATGCTGAATCAGCTATCAACCAGATTAACGTTTTTCATACACTAGGAAAGTTGTGATAGTCGACAGACTTCTTCTGTTTAGTTCTTGCTAAGACCAAAGTTAGGATGCTAACTTCATACGTATCACTACGTGTACTATACGTGTGCAAGTGTTTACTTGTGGCTCCTGAACAATAACTCTCTACCACACAAGAAAATAATACAGAGCCCCTCTACTTTAGTGTCACCCATTTACATAACATTGCACAGCACAGCAAATTGTACGTTACTATGAAGAATTCTGTAAATCGTGAACTATTTTGAGTCACAGAACAGAAATTTGTAGGTAATTGTAAATTTTGTTTTCCTTGGCAGGTCTTTGTGTACCAAACAGGTTATTGTGCTTTATACTACAAGGGTAATTTCTCAGTACGTTTCAGTTTTTGACATTAAAAACAATCGTGCACTTGAGGGCCATTTTATCTCTGTGAGCAAACGTTGTTTACAACTTGAGCTCAAAACACTTGCACTGGGTTTATTGAATTTTTGAGAAAATGTTTAGGTAAGGCTTTAAATATTCTACAAATATTTGTTTACACATTGAATGGGGTTTTTTAAATGCCACTGGTGCATCATAGACCCTAGGGTATATGGGTGCATAAATCGTTGCCTCAGGGGGTTTAATCAATGTCGATTGGATCAAAGAGTCACCATACCTGGAAATGTCTGAAACAATTTTATCACCAAGCTTTTTTCTTCAAAATAGAAGAAATTGGTTAAAGAATAAAGTTCTTATTGTACGACCAATCGGGACCATTAATCACTTAGAGACATAAGTGAGGTGTTTAAAAGATAAGAATATGATTAGTACTTACGGTGCATGAAGAAGTTTGTATATTCGGTAAAATTTATATACGGTATGTTTTAAAGAATTGCTAATTTTCGGTACCTTAAATACGATTTGCCACATATGTGAGTAAGATTTGGGCGGTCGACCACCATTTCAGTGTGATGGACACATAAGATTACAGATGTCAAAGTTAAGTGTTAGGTTAAGCAGAAATTTCATACCAAAAATGCCAAAAAAGATGGAAAGATACATGAGTTATGCTAGTTTCATGAACGAACGGAGCTTTCTACCCTGGAAACAATTACACTCGCGTTTAAAAAATATTTATTAGATGACTATCTCAAACTCTTGTTGTGGCGAGAAGTCAGCTTTCTACCAACAATTCATCTCAACGTCTTGTAGTTTGCCCCCTCATCACAGGCTACTTCCAGGAACGAGAATCAAATCTGTACTTAACTAATTATAAAAGTGTTGCGAGAAAATCTTGTAACCGTCGTAACATACTTCTGTTGAAATTGTGAAAATACGTTAAATGCAATAATTAAATGGATAAGATTATATTCAAAGAGCAATTTGTATATCAACATTGTACCGATTGCTTGTGATGTGTATAGCATGTTTCTCAGTCTGTATTTTACTTTAGGTATTTCTCATAGTTGTTTTAAGGACATTGGTAACATTTCACATTAAGTGCGTCGCATTTAATGGGTTTTTTTAACTTTTATTACTTATGTTCATTCTCTGTGTTTTCTTCACATTTGTTACTTCCTTTTACCTGTGAGATTTTGAGGATCATTTGTAGTCTTCATAAATTTCTGGTATAAATAAATGAGTTTTTAAATTTAGAAGGTGATATATTTCACTTAGAGTGTGCGCAGCCCTCCATTTGTCAGCATTTAGAATTTTAGAAAACCAAAAACATACTATTGATTGACGACATTAAATCTGTATTCTGATTAAGCTCAATCAATTTTCGACTTACTGATACCGTATCCACTGTACTGGCACGAACATCTTGGCAATGTTGCACTCGTTCACATCATTGATGACAGATTAATTTGAGACTTTAGGGCCCTGCGGGAAATAAACTCGTTTTAGAGATTACCGGGCTATCCTCAAATAAGGTCAAATAAAATCATAAAAGAAATAATAAAGTACTTATACTTAAGTACTTCATAAAAGTGAATCCATGATGTGAATGAACTTTTAAAGTTCAAACCTTAAAACCATTATTAAGTTTTTGTATTATTTGTGTTACTTAACCGAATCGCATTGGGCCACCTAAGTGTATAACGGTCATTTCACCCTCCGCCTAATATGAGGGCGATATTTGTGTGTCTTTCATACATCAGCCAAGAAAGTGTTTAGGCGTACGTGCAGCTACAGTTAAAGCCGGTTTATGAAGTACTGGTCAACTTCAGTTAAAAGGAGCTTCATAAAGTATACTCACCCTATTGTCTTTCGAAATATATTAGTTTTTGTATAATGATTGTGATGGATCTTTGTAGATTGTAGAATTTGTGTAAGAAACTCATAGATGAGGTGATTGGCAGTAATATAATAAATTTACCTTCTCCACAAAAATAGAGTGGTATCTGATTTTATAATTTCAATGTTCTAAAGGAAAGTAAGGGAAGCGGAAATTCGTCACAGCCGTTGCTGTCATGAATGATACCTCATTTGAAGTGAAATGCAAGCAAAGATTTGACGTTCATTTCGACGACTTTGCTCAGAAAATGAGGTTTACTTCCGACAATCTCCTTAATTTCCCTCTCTGTTATTTACATTATCGCTGAAGAAAGTAATTATCGGTACTTATCCCACACCTAAGGGACACTTGATATTTGTCATTCTAGGTTATTGATGATCTTTGCCATGTTTGATGTCGTATTCTGATGAAGTTCTCACTTTCAATATCCGACAGTTTGCAAGGCAAGTCAGGATTAATCATGCGTCCCGGTTAACCAGTAATGTTTTATACGAACGAAGTGTGCGGTGAGCCGGTCAACGAGAACTGTTTTGAACAAAGAAACTTTCAGACGATGGTAAGCATATACAAAAGAAGTGTCCGCAATTTTTTGACCAATACAATATAGAAAACTTCACAGTTCATGAAGTTCACAGCTGGAGTTCACATGATAATTAGGTTATATGAGGAAATTGCAAATAGATATACACAATTTAAATGTTTACATTAAAGTTGAGATGAAACAAATGTTGATAACCTGTATTAGAAAGTTTCTGTCAGAATTGGTATCTTTCGCGTACTACGTCCATTAACCACTACGATTACTCTTTTGGTTGTGCACAATGTACAGTTCCTTCTTTTATTGATTATTGTTCCAATGTCTGGGGCAATACTTAAAAGTCAAATCTTCAATTTTTTTATGACTCAAACAAAGGCTAGAAGACTAATTTTAAGGGTAGATGTATTTGTTCCGTCATACACTATCTTCTTGACTTTGCATAGGTTGCCGACTGACCTATTCAGTGTCAGTTTCATCGCATTATTGACATTCAAGTCTTTATTGGTCACGCCACCCCATATGTGACTAATGTTTTTCATCTAATTCCATCAAATATCTGTACTCTCAGACCTTGGTCATACGGCTTTGACTACCCGTATTTTTTTTTATTTTTCCGACTCATCTTCACGTGTTTATCGAAACATCAATGTGATATTTTGAGCAGTCATTCGATTGCTTTTGTATTTCCATGCTTTCGATTAGGTGTTTGCCATCGTTCCTCACAGAGGCAAGAATAGGACCTGGTCTGGTTTCACTCTTTCTTTTATCCAATACTTTGTGTGTCAACGTGGACTCATCCTTGACCGGAGCTCTGTTTGATTGATTCTTCGAGTTAGGATAAATTTCATGCACGTGCACTGGTTTAAATATATCACAAACATTAATCATATCCCTTAATTGCGCCTGTGGGCTATTTAGCATCGTCATCCAAGGTTAATATATCGTTATTCATCTTCATTGCATTGTTCACTCATCACCGTGGCTGCTTCCCTTACCCCTGCCCTGTATGTTCCTGGCCATCAGCCAGAATATACCCACACTACTGTGTTTATGAAAGCGGCGCTGTTCTGCGATCCCTTGGGATGGAGGTGTATCGGCGGTAAACAGCGTATAGTCGGATATGAATCGTTTTTCGCAATCACTTGAATTTGCAGACTTTCTAATTTTATACTTTTTAATAAAGGATGCTGTTAATTGATTGTCATGTGTTCATTTTCTCATACGAACTATCAAGTTTGCGGATTGTTTCGAACCAACGCCTTGTTACAGTCAAATGTAGGGTAATTTGAGTCGTATAAGCGCATTCTGTCTGATATTCGTCAAAATTTTTTATCATTCATGATTCATGCATCTTGGGTTATAGGAAGTCTTTCCATTCATGGAATGTTTTGATGTTTTCTCTGAAAACACTACGGAGATCCCCCTTTGGGACATTTTCAGTTTCCCTCTTTGAACCGCGTTGATTATATCCATACGTTTCATTGCCACCTCACGAAATCTCGGAAGCATACTTTGTTTATTGTCATGGTAATTCGGCCATGGACTTCTTCTAAAGAGAAAGTAAGTTGAGCAGTGGAAGTAAATACCTTCGATGGTGATTTTGTTGATGCAAAATGGTCCAACTCAATATTTGACGGTCGCTAAACAGTATCAAGTGCAAATAAAGCAAGACAGTCGATATTATTGTGATCGTTACTTCCAGCGTGGATTTATCAGCCGCTTGTGTGGTACCACTATATCAACTGTTTTCCGACTCCTAATGTTAATACCTTGTAAATCACAGGGATTGTTTGTGTAATTAAAAATTCCAAATGATTAATATTTCTTAAAACCCAAAAATGTGTTTTACAAGAGTGAGAGAAATTTTGTACTTGAGAACGGGAAGGAATAAAACATGGTGTAGTAGCAAAATATAACCAAATTACGTGTGTTCAAACAAGTTTATTTATGCTATACATCAGATTGATACTTCTTGTTACGCTCATAATGTTTTAGGTGAACACACTTTATTCATGACTGTTACAAGTTTTTCATGACATTGTGTTTTGATAACTGGCATTATGACTTAAGTATGACAAGTGTAAATTAGAAGTATGACAAAATTTAGTGCACACAGATTTGATGTATGGCCTAATTACATAAATTTATACAATATGCAAATGAGCTATGATGTCATACTCATACAAATCTACTCAAGATCGTTATTATGCAAATGACCATTAATTATGCAGGCTACACATACGAAAATGTAATTAGTCTAGAGCTTTCCATGATTGTGCTATGTACCAAAATACTTTCCACGGACGCAATGTCACACGTGCGTATATGTCACTCACAGACTTTGTGGTAATAAGGCACACTGTTTGAACCTCTGACAATCGATGTCCAAAATGACTACATCCGTCTAAGGATCTCACAACTGATAGTTCAAGACTGAAGAAAAAATCAGTTTATTCAGATTATAAAAAGATGATATCATAAACCAAGAAATATATATTAAACAACATTACCCTTGGGAAGAATAAAATCTTACACCGCCAAGGAAGATGAGACAATATTTACATCAAATATTTTGTCTGAAAATTGGCAAATTTAAGAACCTTGTACCAGCCTCTCATCAAAGTCACAGTCTTTTAAATATTTACACGGTCCTCACCCAGCTCTTGATTTGCATCACGGGAGGAGTAAAGTTGGCGCCACCAGTTTCGGGGTACATGTTGGTTCTACTTACTTTATAGCAATACATTCCGTATGAATAACTTCACTGGGATGAAAACTTCAAATGGTAATGTAAAGACCTGTGGAAAGACCTGTGTAAGCCTCTCTGAAATAAATCATGTTTGAAATGGTAAAACACGCTAAAAGAGAACTTTCAAAGTTCCGTGACTACCTTTTTTTTCTATTTGACCTTTCTTATCTTCCGATGTGTGCTAGAACGGTTATATTTGATATTATTGAACCTACAGTGTTTTGAACCCTTAAAATTGCCAGGAGTTCGGGGTTGTATTGACACACTCTGAATTTTATCAAAAGTATCCAAGTGGATCAAAATACATGTACTATTTGCATATTTCGTAGTCATGGTTGCACTAATTGTTTGATGAATGTAAGTAAGCAATAACTTTGAACTCCAAGAAGTGCGGGCTGCTGCGGGAGAAAGCATCACTTCGCTTGGCTGTGTTCGTAGAAGTTCCTTTGTTGCCCATAACAGTCAACTCGTTTATCGAGACAATCACACTGAATTCGTTGTAAAGCTTTTTACTCATTAGGAATTATTGTATCATTGTTAAAGCGTTTCAAAGAATAAAGCAGGCATGTGGTCGAAATAACGATTTTATTGTGATATTTTGTTTATCGAATCTGTAGAACACTTAAAATATTTCCCGACATTTGAAATTTAAAATGGCCTTCATGTGTGCGGTAACTCTATGAAGAAAATTGAATTTTCGATTTCACTAAAATCAACCGGTGAAAACTATATTTATGCGAGGATCTTCAAAATAAGCCCCCCCCCCCCCACACACACACACACACACACACACAAGTGAGAGACCAATAGAGATTTGAGTATTGTAGGAGTTTTTAGGATCCGGAATATCTGTCTCATAGGCGCATTCTATCTTAAAACTTTATGTTCACTAATAAAAGTTAACGCGACAGCCATACTTAAGAGAATGGGAGAGAGGACACATTTGCATGTGCAATTTTGATTCAAAGCTAGATGTTCACTGTGGCGATTCTTTTGATAAAGTTAGAATAAGCTTAATTACGTTTACGATTGGTAACAACAATTTTCCAATCCATTACTTTCTTCTGTGAATCAACTTATTGCAAAACTTAAGATATGTACCATTTGGAGACTTAGCTGATTTGAATGGGGTTTGCAGGAGAGGTACTTGAAGGTGTACATATCTATATAGCAACATTTGAACTGTAGCGCGTTTCTTAACACTATGAAGAAGAGTATTTTCTTTGAAGTCATGTAGCACTGACACGCAAAAGGGTCCTGTGCTTGTCGTATGCATAGATAAGCTAACGGAGTCAATTGGATAATGAGTATTGCTGATTATAAATCACCGTGAACCCTTAAACCTTAAAAAGTGTAAATTTGCAAAATATATTGCAAAGTTCTTGAAAGTTTGAATATCCTTGTTACTTCTTGTAAAGGTTCTGAAACTGTACAAACCGGCACTTCTTATCACTTCTTCATCAACAGTGAAACCTATCGAGAGCTCCCTCTATGGCAAAAGTGAAACCTGTCGAGAGCTCCCTCTATGGCAAGAAGTGTAACTTTGTTTTAATCCGGCTTGGCGCGTCAGCTGAGATATCCTCGACTATCTTTCAACCAGCGGTTCCATTGCATAGTGTAGCTGTGCACGTTATTTCCCCATCAGAGAGTCAACCTCTTTCATCAAATGTCCATAATTAAAGAGTGTCTTCGTGACTTCAGTGAAGATCCAGAGATTCTAAATATTTCTTCTCGATAATATTAGGAATGATTAGTTGCCTGCATGTGGGGAAAAATTTAATGCTTTTACTATTCGTGTGAATAAAGATAAAGCGTGTAATGTCAATGTAGGTTTCTATAGTCTTAATCCTTTCATATACCTCTCTGACTACTTAAGGGTTCCTCAAAGGCCTTGTAGACACTGACATTAAACTGACGGTTTAAGGATAATATATATTGTCTTTAACTATCTCTGGAACATTATTCTTCTTAAGCAAAAGGTTTGGCAATTCTACACTTTCAGTCACAAGGCAGAATATCTTAAATAATTTTTCAATAATCTATTTTTCTGAGCAAATTGAAATGTAAAGTAAATTATATATAATTGACGTTGAAACCACCCTCCACTGAACGTTAGCAATTCCGTTGTGCAAACCGTCATTTTAAATGTGGATACTTAATATGGAAGTGTCCGAAAAATCCCTGAAATTGCAAATCATACATCTGATAACCTGACAGGCAATCAATGTCTAAGGTGGCAGTCACACCCTGTTTTCATGATACAGCGCCTTCCCGCGGCAATAAAGAAAACTTTCGTTTCTCAAAGTTTTTATATTTGAATGCCTCACCAATTTGAGAATTGTGTCTCTTGCTGAAAGAGAGGGTTCCTTATAAATGTTGACAACCATGCATACTAAAATCAATATAGTAGGCCGATTAGAACCGTGTATTTACTCTTGATTTACATATTAAGTGAAATGATGGATAAAGGAGTGTTTCTGGTTCTTGTGTCACGGTAACTTTGAACTCTTATAGATTTACGATCGTTTTATTTCCGTCTATATGGCTGCTTTCTTTTGATTTGTTCCATATCCTAACGAAACTAATTACTTGTAATTTCTCAAAATTCGGAGTCAGAGGCATCGTTTATAATTGGCATATGCAGAGAGAAAGCGGGCGGTCCAACAATAAATAGATACACACACAGTATTCCCTATAATACCGGTGATGAATATAACTGCCCTTTGCCTCAAATCTGTTGTGCAGTATGAAAATTTTCCACCAAGTTCAAAACTCGCATAAAAGTGTCCCCATTTATTAAATCTTACCTTATAGGAATGAAAAGAATAAGTATAAATGGAAAGACTGTCTTCATGTATGAGATTGGAGACATTCCGAAGACACATAGCATAATCAATTCGATGAGCTCAATGACCGTAAAAAGATGCATCTTTCGTTGTGGCACCCTCCTGACGTAATGGCTCGGAGGATAGGCCGACTGTAACAACAGATGTAAAGAAATTAATAGAAAGAACTAAGGAATTGTCAATTGAACCCTTTCTTTAGGACGCTTTTCGGAAATGCACCTATAAAAGCCTATTAATATTCTTCCGTTTTCTTAATCTTTAATGAGTTGTCGTTTTTTCTGCTGCTGTTGTTGTTGTTGTTGTTGTTGTTGCCATCGTCGTCGTTGTTGTTGTTGTATTCGTTTCATCGCCATGTAAATACATATGTCCTAAACAACACTTAATGTATGTTTTTGCCATTTAATATAACACTTCCCCTTGTCTCTGTTCGATGGCTGCATAGACAATTCGAGGAATGATACTTTTTCTCTGGCTTGTGAGATTTTTGATAAGGAAAGTCTAAGCTGATACAATTTTGATGTAAAGCAAGCATTAAATGACGAGTGTGATTGGCGTCAGAGATATTACACGGAGTGAAAGCGACTATGGGCTTTTGAAATTTCCATAATTAACGAGGTGAGTCAACTTGTCGAAAGAATCCAATTAGTCATTTCCTTAGGAGAACTCACGAAGGGAAGTGTAATTGTGCGCGCATTCAGTAATCACACTTGCGCATTGTCAAGACGGTGACAGAAACGTTACACTAATAAGTCGTTCTGACGTAATACATCGATGTGGTGTCGATGCGTGTGATGATTATTAAGTTATAGAACGGCTTATGAAATAAACAATTCTCCTCCGTTTTAAACTTTACCAACCTGTTCGGTTATGAAGAGCAATAACCTTTCAAAGAACTGGTTTCCGATCAGAGACTGTATTGCTAGGAATATGTAGACACCGGCAAGTAC
Source organism: Ptychodera flava (assembly GCF_041260155.1). Lineage (NCBI taxonomy): Eukaryota > Metazoa > Hemichordata > Enteropneusta > Ptychoderidae > Ptychodera > Ptychodera flava. The sequence continues at coordinate 14,420,690 of NC_091949.1, read as the reverse complement.
TGCCATCGGGATGTACTTAAGGGGTGACGGTAACATTAACATCGAAATACCGATGAACGCATGCGCCATTATCAGAGTCAGTCGCGTCTCCCGCACTCGTACGATTCTGAAAAAGTGAAAGTGAGTTGACAGAAGCAAAGATATTAATGCTTGCCTGAGAAAGGTATCCAATAAATTAAACATGGAACTCTGTTTTCGCTCAAAGTCCATGCAAACACAAATGTCGTTCTTAAAAAGACTATTTCAGGATGATTGTGGTAATGATGATAGGTACGGTACAATCGTCCAAGAATCTATGTGGATTCATATCTAGTGATATTTTCTATGCAAATGGCCTAAAAACATCTGGTGAGGTACTTATACCCATGTATTTTTAACTGAAAATCTTTAATAGAAACTGCAGGGGACCGCGAGTAAAATAGCTTTGCCAATGGTTTTTGCATTTACATTATCTTCACATGACGTCATTCAATCAGGAACAAGGTGAATGTTTAAAAATTCAACACATACTGTGAATATAACCATGTTTGGAAAAATCCCACGACCCTTAATATTATCTTGATCAACTTTAAATTCGTTACACATACGTTATAATCAGTCATTTTGTCTGTTTTACAGCACCTACATTGTTTGCACGTAGCCGTAGTGGACCCGTTCTTCTACATCTGCCAGGGATCTGACGTGCATCGGCGACAAGGGTACGATCCCGTGAACCATAGGCATCGCAAAAAGTGAGAAAAACAGGTTTAATATCCCGCAAAGTAACAGGTCCCAATGGTAGGATGTTCCTTTCTTTAGTCTGAAAATAAGAACGAAAACATTTAAAGCCTACAGTACTGGTAAGTGTTTTATTGGATAGGAAACTAATACAAAAGATTTGCTATCATCGAAGAACAGAGGTCGCTGTTCATTGAACGCTATTGAACTTCTTTCCATTTACAGTACAAGCCGAAAATTCTGCTGCCCTGGAAAATTCCCTCGGTTTCTATCCATCATGCCTTTCTCTTCATGGTGGGTCTGTTTTGTATGGTACAGTGTGCATCGCAACATCCAGGTTCCTCGGTGAGTTTTCTTGCTTTGACGCTGCATATACTTACTTGTTTTCGGGGGAATTGACGACCGAACCGGTGATATTATGTTCCATAAGGACCATGAGTGCCAAAGAAAGACCAAGTCCCAGTGAAGCAAATAAATGTATGTATCCATGACTGGTGTATTTTGGAATGGTAAAAATGTCGTTGCTCTCCTGATAAGGAAACGCGTTCACTGTTAGAAAATACAACATATAAATTACGTTATCCTAAGTGCATTGTTCGAATTAGATTTGGAAAGACAGCATAGTTAATGGTCTCGGTTTATTATATTTTGGATGCATGTAAAATACCTTATGAATATTAATTTTCCATTGCCTTAATGCAACTGTAGCTATTGTCGACGACCTCGATAGGGTTTTGAACTCACACAAGACATGGGTCCACTCTATAATCAGTCACATCGCGTTATTATTTGCTTTTAAATTTTGCAAAAACCTTTGAAACCTTCCTACTCCCTCTGTCAACCCGACTTGGAAACTGTTGCAGGCTATGAGCTTGTATCTTAAGATACCGTAAAAATATATGACTATATATGTGAGATATATGCTGATGTGGTTCCGTTTGTACTCGCGACAACTCTCTGTTCCTTATTACAGATAACGAAAGTTTCAGTCATACTAAACGAAATATATCATAAAATAAATAACAAAATCGGGATAATTTTTCAGATAAAATAGTTTTCCAGAGACAATAAAAAGTAAAAGTGCGTTTTCTTTTCACCTTTTCTTTCGATGCAAACGTCAAAAATTAGTTATTCAACCATTGATATATCGTAATGAGTTGAGAAAATCGTCTGTCCCTGGAGTTCTGTCGTGTTTAGGATTTTGTCAAGCATATCTTCAAATGTATGGGTTTGTTTCACTCTGTAAAACTGACTTGAACGCGATCTGGAGACAGGAAGATGTGCCAGAAGGCTTACGTTTCCAGTTTCTCTCTGATTCTAAGAGTACTCATATTTAAATCAAAACATAGTTTGGCATTTACCCTGCCGACCGTTCATCTGCTCTCGACTTGATAGTCGTATACTTACTGTGTATATCTCTGAAACAGTACGAGCCAACAAACGACCAAATTATGACGGTTATTGCCAGTGCCTGATTGGAGAGTAGTTCCCGCCACAATGTTGCTAAAAAGGGACTGTAAGGAAGCAGTAAAAATGTTAATATTTTAAACCTAAGTCTCAAATCACGGTTTGCTCTTACGGATTAGGAATAATGAATGGTTTAAACAAATTATACTGTGTAGCATGATTAGAACGATCAGACAGCCAAAGATTGTATCCCTCTTCTATGAATATTCTGACCTTTTCAACCTCGTCGCAGACTTAACTTACTAGATGGTTATATCAGCCTATCACATTGATAGAAGGTTACCGGGTCACGTGTGGTTTTGAGGGCATCTCTTGGAGTCATCGTGAAGACGAGTCGTCATGTCTGGCTCTGTTTTGACAAGAACTCGTGACGAGTCTCCTGCACTTTACAGTGTTAAAATTCCACAGAAGAGTCAACAGAACTTTGAAATAGCCGTTGACCGTTATACTTTAATTAATTCAGTGGAGTAAGTTATCGTATATTATGCAAGAGAGGAAATTAGTGAAAAAATATCCCAGATATCTGAACATATCTAAAATATCTGAACATTCTCTCTCTCTCTCTCTCTCTCTCTCTCTCTCTCTCTCTCTCTCTCTCTCTCTCTCTCTCTCTCTCTCTCTCTCTCTCTCTCTCTCATTGTTTACGATATGGATTCACCTTCGTTTGAATCTGTACAACGTAATTCCAATCCATGGAACTCCCATCATCAACAACAGAAACAGAACACTATTCTCGGGATAACACGTTCCGTGCTTGCATCCACTGACAATTGAGGTCTCGTTGACGATGACTAGCTCCGGCATTGCGCCCTCTACCGTCGCATTCAAAACCTTCAGGATATTGTGCTCTTGTGACGTATTTATAATACTGATAGTCGAAGAAATGTTAGTTGACATGTAGAAGTGACCTGCCGTAATCTTCAGACAGGAGTAATTAGCGTTAAAATCTGAAAATGATAAAATTCTGGGAGCTAGGATCACCATGGTAGTGAGACACAACACTACACTGAATCATCTTAAACAATTCTCACTACAAGCATTTATTACCCTAAGGGCAAGTTCTACACATAAATTTACGTTAAATGCAACTTCTGATACCATTGAAAGTTTAAATTACATTCTTTTTGAATTACAGTCTTTTACAGTCCTTTGCTATAGTATCAACATTACGCCAATTGATCGAATCGTTATCACAGCTTGCATATGTGTAATGATAACATTATACATGATATATCATGTTGATATCGGTACTGCTCTGGATTTTGATCTCTATATAACATATATGTTTTATAGCTGTTATTGTGGGTAAAGAGTTAAGTTATAGTAAATTTCATTTAAGAGAGTTAAAGTTGACTTATAACAATTGTTATTCTTTCGATTAGAGTTTCTTTGGAGCGATATATATATATATATATATATATATATATATATATATATATATATATATATATATATATATATTCATATGCTGCTTGAATGTAGTGGTCGCTTTGAAACTAGCTAAATTCATGGATCTTTTCAACTTTTCAGGTATTTCTTGTACAAATTTATGTACAACCGAAAACTTTACTTTGGTTACTGTGTAATCTTATGTGTTTCACCTGTAGAAATCCGCAATATTGAAAATATGGTCGACCATTTTAGACTTTTATTACTCACTTTACATGTAGATGGCAAATTGAACTCGAGAATTGTCACATATGAACCCATGTTGGCACCAGTACCAGCATAATCTATCGCGTACTCGGTGACGCTCACCAGATAATACGATCAACTTACTTGTAATGACTGCATCTATTGCTTCTTTGATAAGAGTACAAGATACAAATAAAGTAAAGACTTCGTCTACGGATCTCGTCGAGTATTTCATCAGCTTACTGACGTCGAACATGGCGAAGACTATCAAAAATCCCGAACTAAAAATACCAATCGTCCCGTACGTTTGGTAGAAATCCCAATTATTTTCCTTGGCGATAATGTAAATAACTGAAAAGGAAAATAGTACAGTTGTCGAAAAAAGGTATCATTTTCTGAATAAAGAGGCATTTGCACTGTGAAGTGGCCGTCAAATTTTTACTTGCATTTCACCTCAACTTAAATACCCTTCAATACACCAACGGCTATGACGATTTCCCGCTTAAATCATGTACACCACATCACCACACCCCCACCCCAACCCTCGTTTCAGGAACAACATTTGAATATCAATAAGATTACCAGAGTAAAGAAATTTAGTACATTACTGACAATCACCTCATTTATCAGTTCGGTGCTAATTGAGCCTAAATGGTACAGCAGACCAAGATCCATTACAATCGTTCGACAAGAATTAATGTGTTTCGTAAGAAACAAGGAAACGTTGGATCATTTTGTGAAGCTGACGAAGTCGATTCTTAATTGAGGGCAAACCGTACTTCATCTAATGCTATTTATCCATTACGTTGACGCCGTTGTCCTTAATTAGTGTGAGAGAAGTGGATTTTCGCAGCTTGAATTGAAACTCGTTTTGTCAGAATTGCCTTTCCGATGACATGCTGACCCTAACCCGAGCGCGCCACGGCAACCTGCTTGTCGCTGTGACATACCACTGGCAGACTGATTGACTCAGACGGGAAAAATAGTTCCCTGATTGCATTCCAAGCAAGGCACCGCGAGTCATCGCTAAATGTTTCTTTGGAAAAGTCGAGACATAATATGAGCATTTTCTTAAAAGTAAGAAGCGAGGAACAGAGACACAATGCAGACTGCTAGCCGCAACATACTTGGAGATGATTAAATTACGTATTGATATTTTCTCGTTTATAGCGTTAGCCTGGTTCCGAAAAATCAATATCAGACAAGACTTATAAAGCCGTGTAGCACAATTCTTCAATTACCAATAAAGAACCTGTCTCAAGGACCCCCATTACAGTAAATACATACGCTTAGGCTAACATCATCATATATTATCCGCTGCTGTGCTAAGGTAAATCCCAGTAAGCCTGATAGTGTCTGTGTCATCAGTGACATCGCATAATAAAGCTGAAAAATCGCGGCATATAGCCTTTGTAATGAAATTGGAGGTTTACTTTTCAAACAGTTAGTACGGTTCCTTATGTTGACTTCTTGCAATCAGCTTTTCATTATCTGTAACTCCACTTACGTTCAAATACCCACTTGGCAAGAGCGGCCGAAAAGAACACACACCTTGATTGATTCGATTTTAATACTTTATATGGTACACAATAATTTTGCGTCACCTGATCAGTCATACGGTTTGTTTTAAAGTGCAAACGAAAAAGTTTCCTTCAGACAAAGTATGTACAAAAGTGGACCTTACACAAGCAAGGATGATCTCACCTTTAGTAAAGAGTGCAAGGGGTGCCGACGTTGCCATAACTAGTAACGGCTGGCCACCGACTATTCCGCCTACAAGTCCAGCAATAACCTGTCCAACCAACGCTTTCCTGACACCTGCAATAATAACAATACATACATATATATATATATATATATATATATATATATATATATATATATATATATATATATATATATATATATATACATACATACATACATACATACATACATACATACATACATACATACATACATACATACATACATACATACATACATACATACATACATACATACATACATAAATATGGGTATGTATGTGAGCAACTTTGAAATTCTAAAAGGTTCAAAGGAGTCTTTCTCTCAGTGGATTAAATGCAGTTTCTTTCATAGATAAATGAGATGCTATTAACGCAGTCCTTGCAGTAGTCAATCGTTAGATGAATTTGTGAAAGCAGCTTGAGATCGCGTTGATCATCCGTCCCCAGCAGGAAGAGTGGTGATGATTGCGCTTGGTGAGAAAAATACAGTTGCCGCAATTCACAGGTGTGAATAGAAATAAACAACTTGATACAGTTTCCGCTTATAAATGAGAAGGAATGTTTCAATAGAAAAAACAAAGAAAGTGAATTAATTCCGGCGTTACCTATTTCAAAGGTGAATGCACTATGTCAGTCATAGTGCAGTCAAATTTTAACAAAAGGTGATGAATGGATTTCACAAAACTAACGTGGAATTCGGTAAACCGGACGACAAATACGGCTAAATGACCAAATGCTATGCTGCGGCACGCATTTTCTCTTCGCGGCTGGAAACAAATAATTAAAACACTGAGAGGAAAACTGCCGGATAATATTCACTCTCTCGAGTTGATTTTGTTCAGGTCGACAATGAAAGGTTAAAAGCAGGTGACAATTCATTTTTCCCGCGCTGTTCTCTGCGTTCACATTGGGTCCTAGTATCCTGGTATATTTTGCACTCTTCGTTTGTACTTCAGACGTCCGATATTTGCAGTTTAAAAACAAACTCTATCAAAACTCAAAACTAAAGTGCCATTTCGGATTTTTTTTTAATAACTAGAAAGCTAAAAAAATATTCCTGAACCCGTTGATATCACTAAGCAGAAAAAAATCACAACGTTCTATTATACAACGCTTTCTTGATCGCAAAAGTTATCATCATTTCTTCGGTTACGCTGAAAGAACTTTATAATCGGCCACTCGCACGTGACTGAATCTAACACCGACTATACTTCGTCAAACGCAGAATGTCGATCTCTTCTCCCGCCGTTTGATTGAAGGCTGTATCTATAAGGTATGTTCACGTTAATCATTAACTTGCAATTAATCTTAAGTTGGAAATTCAATATGAATGGATGTCATATAGAAAGCGAGCAATAATAATCGTGATCAGAACATCGACTGCATTTAAAGTTAAGATTCCTGGAAGAAGCTTGTGTTCTAAGACTATTATGTACCATTTAGAAACACTTAAGGTAATATGCGCCTCGAAAGTGATAGACTTAAACTTCTACTCAAACTTTCCTCAAGGAAGTTTTCGATCATTCTTTTACCAAATCAAAAATAAAAATCAAGGGTCACCATGCGGAATTTGGAACTAGAGAAACAAATTACTCAAGATTTACCAATATTTGAAATTCAATATGGCCGCCATCAGCGTGTTAATTCTATAGGGAAAAATAAAATTTTTCGATTTTCGAAAAACTAAGCCGGTGAAAAATTTTCTTACACAAAGAGCTTTTAAATGAACCCTATAAGTGGTAGATCAGAGATGAATTGAAAAAGTTTGAGAGTCAGACTTGTTGACCAGTACGGTTAGGGAAAGCATTTGAGGCAAGCAATAGCAAGAGATTAATATGACTTAATGACACTTTCAATCTTTTACTGACTTATAATTTATATAACGAAATTCGTCCATTCCGCCGATAATATGAGTGTCTATATTTTTTTTGACACAACAGCTTAATAAATAAGCCAGTGTCTTGTAATGCAACCATTAAGATGTACTCCAATTATCGAGGAAGAATTTTTTCAATCCATCGCGGTAGGACGCCTTCGAAATCACGCTGATGTTCGCCATCCATTTCCTGAAGTTATGGAGTGGTTAACCTAAGATGTGTGAAATTTGAAATTGTAATTCTCCAGTAGAAGTATAACGGCTCCCAAATTTTCAAAACTGCATGAATATAAACATCGAATTTAGCAGCTGGGGTTCGAGCAGCATTGCGTGAACATGGATGAACGCGCGCGGAATGCTAAAACGGGAGCCTGTTTACATCGAGTCAGTCCGGTATCATAAACCATGCGATCCGGACAGAATACCTTGACTTGGGGAATTTTCAAGGTAGCCACCTAGATTAACTACTGAGAAATTAATTTTCGCATTTCATATAACCAGCGCTCTAAGCCGCTCCTAATCCAACAGATAATACCCAGAGGAGTTGCAAAAATACAGGAATATCGAAAGATTACCTAGGGTAAGGTATTCTCTAATCTGCATAACATACCCATTTATCATACCTGGGTCTCCGTCTTGATTGATGCGTACCATCCTGAAGAAAGCTACATCTATTTTATGTTAAAGAATTGCCCGGCTGGGCGAGTTCGATCAGACAACGTGCTTATTAAAAGTCGATCGGCGAATGTTTTTCATAAATTTAGGCAAATCGTTCGATGAAACATAGAAGCCTAATTAGCTATTCGATATGCATATTTATATACTTAAATTTTCAGTCTGGTTTAACACTTCATATCGCTTGCAGTAGCTCACAGAGTGACCTGCAAAAACCCTACCTATTAGAAGAACCCCTAATTAATAAAATATATCACGTACGTGATGGTATTGACATAAAGAGATTCAAACAGCCAACTAGGGAAACGTGAACACAGATAATGATAAAGTCTATGAGGAAATGTACTGATATACTGCTTAGATTTGCAATGACACATGAATTACTTCTACTTGATTCTCAAGGTTGAAAGTGTGCTTTTCTGTAAACAGATTCCAGAACGTTCAAATTTGGCGCGATGGTGAAAAGGAAAATAACTAGAATTTTCAACTAGAATTTTTTTTAATAATTAGAATATTGATTGAATGTCGTGTGACGTTGAAATTGCTTTTTATCGAAGAGAGATCTTTTGGCATGCACAGTTTCTCTACAATCAGAAAATGGAAAATTCCGGATTACTTACTAGTATCAAGAGTCCCATCAATTAACGTGTAAGTCGAGTTAGTTTCTTTCATAAATGAATTGTACAAACCAAGTTATATATCTCTCGTCCTTATTCACACACCGACTATCCTAAACAGCTAGCTTACCTAACGATTTGTCTTAGGTGTGAAATAATATAGGCCGCAAGCAGGGATATTTTGAAAGAGAATTTACCACACTTTCACTGAGGACATTATAAAATTGACGATGAAACGAAACGACTCTTACCTATATAACCGTACGTGTTCTTGTCATTTAGTACTCCGAGCGATAATGTAAAAAGAAGGCAAGAAAAGTACAGAAAGACTATCGTCATAATCAATATTCGGATTGTATGCTTGCCACCCTGCAGGCCTGAAACAAATAATAGAAAGATCAGCACAAGTTACATTGGTTAAAAAACATGAATATTTGTTATTCTTTTCGTATCAAAGATTTGGAATATCTATTTCTAAATTCTGAATTGCACTAAGGGCTTATATATAAGGATGTGTTGAAAGATTATAACCTTTTGGAATAAAGAAACTTATTCGGTAGTGTGTTCCTTAATTATTTGTGATAATGCAATGATGATTAAACTCAGAAGGTCTAGAATGTGGAGTAAAATACTTTATGATCCGAAGAAGAATAAATATATTATCTTACCCTAAAGGTTTTTACTGTACACTGGTTCGATAATTGTCTTTATACTGTGAGAATACATTTTACTTTATACGGAAAATAGCAATGACTTGATCAACCTGAGCAGCGTCACTCATATTGTAACAGATCGATATGGCAGTCACAAGAACTTATCAAGCTCCTTAAATAATATACGGTGTCCTCAGTATTCAGTGATCAGTAGACTAGGTCTTTCAGTTATTTTGAATAGTGCGAAACAGTATTTTAAACATCTTACCATCGAGAAAGTCACTTTTGTAATGCGGCATACGCCTTTTCAAGTCTCCACGCACGCCCATAAAAAAGGTACACATTTTGTTCTGTAGATAGCGAGAAAATAGCGTTTACAGCAAAGAAAATACATTGTGGGCGCTTCAAAGCAAGCATCTATGTATTAATTCAGTTGTAGATATGGAAATTCTACAGTTCACAAAATAACTTTAATCCCTTCTCCAATACTTTCACTCCTGATTCAGTGCATTCAGGTCAAGACGCGTCATTAGATTTAAAACGTTGCATCGATACTTGATGACAATAGAGGGCTAAGTGTTACCCTTAATGTTCACAATGTTAACGTTAAAGGAAAAGTTTCATTAATACAAACTGTGGTCCACGATTATAACATAAACATAGATAGTGTCCTCTACTGGCTATGCATTAATCGTCGTTATGCGGTAAATGTTTAACCTCCTGAAATCATACCAGTTTTACCAAACTCTGTATAATCAGGCTCCATTCTATTAATATAGCCCAATCCATAATTTCAAAGACTGTACATTTTTATAACACGACGTTATAATTTGTTTAAGCCGAAGAGCAGACTTGATTTGTTACAATTAACTAAATTTATATTAGGAAAATCAAGAATTTCCGTTTGTAATTTAATTATTTGTTCAATTGCATGTTCATTGTGCATTTTACGGAACACTTAAAAAAACTCACTGTATCTGCCTCCAGGAACGGGTTGTTCATTCCGTGTTCGCTCTCTCTCCGTCGAACCACATTGCGTACATTGGTCTTGTCCTCAAGTTCGTTCACCCTTTCTTGTAGTATCTTTTAAAGGAAAGACGGTATCTTTTACAAATTTATTGCACTTATGAGTAGTATCCAAACATAAAATATCACTCTTAGTGACCTGAAGAACGCTTAGCCCATGTTCATCATGGTATTAATCAGTGCTTGTCTTTTACCGTTTTTCATGATAAATGAGTGAGCACCGCCAAAGATAATGTTGAATTTGTCCTGTGGTTTAGCGTTGTCCAGGCGTTCTCGAATCTCCCTTTACGCCCGCTGCATGCATTGCCATTTCATTAATAAAGAATATGTTGTCACTTTCAGCGCAGTGATTTGTTTTGGGCCAAGCAAATTAGTTTACAATAATTATAAGGAAAGAACAAAACAACTGAAATCAAAACCCTGCTCAAAGTGAGAGACGTCTTCCTTCCTCTTTTGTCATTTTATTCAATTTGATTCTTTATTTAATTCAATCTGATTTAAAATGAGACACAATGATTAGCTCACTTTAACTCTGCAATCGCTTTTGTCCTCGACATAAAGGCAACACTGAAAATAAGTTAACTACCCAGTACATCTGTACAGCAGATTTAATTAGATGGTTTTATACAATGGTTATTGTCAGTCTCCAATTACCATACAAGATTATACTCTTAGGTATGTGAAGACACTAAAATTCAATAAGTCGACACTCGTGATTGCTGTAAAAGATCTTGGGGAGTGGTCGATTTACGGTCAGTTTGCGACGTCTGGACTTTCAAAAGTCGAACTTAAAACCGATTCATGCGGAACCACTTACATCAAGGAGTTCTTCTTCGTTTGTGGCTTCCTCCCAGAGTGAGACACGAAAATTGATGTCAGTAAATAGGGTACTGAAAGTAATGGCAGTCTCCATCGAATTCTTCGTTCCTTTCTGTCGCGAAAAAAATATGTATATTTTGTAAAAATATTCACACAGCATGCTATAGTGCATAGTAGTCAATCAATCTATGGCGTTGGTGTCTTATTTGTCTGTATCGGTAACGCAGTCGTCAGCTGTCGCCACAAGGGTACATGAAACCGTATAAATGATCGCATTTACAAGATTACTTTCCGTTCTGGAACAAATTGCTACCACCTGGAGCATAAAATCTCTAGGGTTAAGATACTGATATATTGCCAAATGAGATTGTTCGTTCAAAAAGAAAACAAATCAAACGGAGATGCCTTGAAGGGCAATGCGTGTGAATTCTTTTGGACGTGACCTCAAGGTACAGCTGTATTACACGACGTGATAACATGATACGAGCGACAATTTCATCAGAGAATAATTGCTAGTGGCCTATTTTAACAGAGACATCAGTAGTACACCACTACAGTACCAATGTCAAAGGCCAAGAGAGAGAAATAAATAACGGAGCAGTTCCAATACTGTTTGTGTCACCCTTTGTAAGTTCTTACCTCCACAATCGGCGCAAGTACCAAAACAACAAACCGCACATCGGAACAGGTAAAGCCGAGGTTAGTCGGTCTCCGAAGACGCCCTATGGCAACACGACGTCTTTGTAAATGTTTAAGGCTTGCACTGAAACAAAAACAAACACAGTATTATAATTATTGCTAATGATGCACCTTTGACATACATGTAAATGCTTCTATTAAACAAGTTGACGCTAAAAGACGCTCATATTTTATGGTGTTTACGTGGTTCTTCGTATCGATAGGGACATGCATATAAGCAGTGATTTACATGAGAAGCCACCATTATCATGTTTTAAGAGACTTACATTAGAAGACTGCCTAAATGCTCCCCGCAGTAAATATCGATGTTTCATTTCCTATCTATTCTGTAATTGTAGTAAACTGTAGATGTATGAATTTTAAATGTCCACTTTCCAATCGCTTGTCTCCCTACTATTAGGTCTCGCTGCCTTTTTTGTTGGATCTACGAGATATCAAGAGTTTGATAGGTATGATTGAAAACGTCTAGTTAGTACCTTTGTTTACTTACAAGGCACATAACCAACTGTCTTCAAAGAATAGACCTCCCCCTAGCATGACGGTTGATTGAAGGGTGTTCGTCAACAAGGAACCTGCAAGTTGATCATAAATAACTTCCATATATGTAACACATTATGGTCATTTCAGTGCGTTTCAAGGCATATGATTCAACTCACTCCGTATTCGTCATACGGATACCTCATCACACCAAACAGCATTTTACATGAACGGTGTCTTTAAACTCATTAAACAGTTTCAGCATTAAGTGTAATAGATAAATGTAAAGGATTTGATCAAAGCTTGCTTACAAATATCTTTGTAGAGGATAGCACGAAAATAGCAATAATAGTGTATTTTATGGCATGCTAATGAAAACGCAACTTAGCACAGTGAAACGTATAGTATAGTATAGTATAGTATAGTATAGTATAGTATAGTATAGTATAGTATAGTATAGTATAGTATAGTATAGTATAGTATAGTATAGTACAGTATAGTATAGTATAGCAGAGTAGAGTAGAGTAGAGTAGAGTTAGTAGAGTAGGTATGATAGTATGATAGTATGGTATTGTATGGTACAGTATGGTAGAGTACAGTATAGTATAGTATAGTATAGTATAGTATAGTATAGTATAGTATAGTATAGTATAGTATAGTATAGTATAGTATAGTATAGTATAGTATAGTAAGTATAGTATAGTATAGTATAGTATAGTACAGTATAGTATAGTATAGGCAGAGTAAGTAGAGTAGAGTTGAGTAGAGTAGTATATAGTATGATAGTATGGTATTGTATGTACAGTATGGTAGAGTATAGTATAGTATAGTATAGTATAGTATAGTATAGTATAGTATAGTATAGTATAGTATAGTATAGTATAGTATAGTATAGTGTAGTACAGTATAGTACTATACTATTCTATGCTATACTACACTATACTATACTACACTATACTATACTATATTATACTATACTATACTATACTATACTATACTATACTATACTATACTATACAATACTATACTATACTATACTATACTATACTATACTATACTATACTATACTATACTATACTATACAATACTGTACTATACTGTACTATACTCTACTTGTCGATACTTGTTTAAAACGAGTACAAAACGGTATATTGAACCTACATGAGTCCTCTGCGAATATTGCTCGTCTGGCCTCGGCAATCTTCACTCCGGGCTCGTTCTCGATTAATTTCTCCACCATTGGATTGATGACATCATCGAGTGTGGTATCAGGAAGACTAAGGAGAATCGTAGCCTCGTTCATGAAGTTTTTAATATCCTGGGTGGGGCGAACTTCTCGTTGGAAATCTCGTTCTTCGACTCTCTGTTAAATCAGCGGCAATAGTGCGACATGTGTGTTACTGGGTTTCATTGAAATAAATTTCCCACGAACGTGTATATATATATATATATATATATATATATATATATATATATATATATATATATATATATATATATATATATATATATATATATTATATATATATATATATATATTATATATATATATATATATATTATTATATATATTATATATATATATATATATATATATATCATGTAATGTGAAAAAAAGACCCTATAGCATTTAATAAAAAATGTTCTTATAAAATCTTCACTCCTAAATGTTTTCAATCATTTCTGTTTGTTAGCATTTTAAAAGATATGTCACAGTTCTCAACTCTTATTCAGACTTAAATCTGAACTATTAACTCTCTCTGAGTGAAATATTTCATCCGTCAAACTGAAATAACTATATGAAACTAGGTTTTATGTCTCTGCTACAAGCCATTCGGTTTTTTGCAAAGTCACATCCCAGACACTTAATTAAGCTCATATAAAATCGATAGGGTAGCGCGACATGGATTCAGACTCGAGGTGATGGTACTCTCCTTATTCCGTAGATTAAATTGCACTAATAAGTACTCGGGCTGGCCGACATCAACCCTCGTCAAGACAGCGCGTCAAGTACGTCATAAACGAATATTGCGCTTTAAAATGTGCAATTTGGTCAAATGTTGTCAGCTTTACACTCTGTATGTCAATAAACCTCGGCACGCGAGGAAGATTAAATGTAGACAGTTGTGAGTGATTGTGCCCTTTTTTCCAATGGAATGCTGTGAAGAACCAGCATTTAAAATGGAAGCCATTTTATGACTATATTAGTTGCATGGACACTCAGTGAGTGTATACATATCGATGTAAGAGGCAATAATCGGGGGAGTCTTCAGGTCATAAATCTTGATTGAAAGGGATTCAGGAGGGTTTTTGGCTTATGCTTAGTTGGGTAAATTAAGCACACCAGGGGCTGTTTGTTATGCGAATATGATGGTTTCACGCAACAGTGTCGATATAATCCTTGCGGGGCTTTTGTAAACCCGGTGAAAGAGAGAACCGCGATACTCAGATGAAAACGTTTCCATTTGTACAAGGACATTCACTGAATCTACAGAAGCAATTGGTCCTGTCACATGTACTGAATGTTTTACTTTAGTCAAAGCCAGCATTAGAATTCAACACGTGTTACAGTATATGCATGAGAAAGACGCTATTGCAAAGCCAATAGATTCGTCTGGCGTCCTTTTCATACCTCATACATATAACACAAACGCAACACGTCATTTCCAGTCTTTCAGTCTTTGAAACGTTCATATCGACAGTCAGAAAATATGTAATGACTATGCCATGTGATAGTAGAAGAATATTGCAAAGTTTTTATAACCGCATTCTGTATCCAACATCGGATCCATAATAACACATTATAAGTAATGTTATATCACATCCCTGATCATTTAATGTATAAGTGCATAAGATATGTTATATATATATATATATATATATATATATATATATATATATATATATATATATATATATATATATATATATATATATATTATATATATTAAGTAAAGCAATGATCCGTGATTTAAATTACACAGCACTCTTTTTGGCAGTATGAGTGTCCCAACTTAAATTATTAGGATAATACACGTGTCTGGACCTAAATAAAGCTAGAAGTAAATCTTATTGTTTTCTTACCTGTCTCTTCGTATGTATCAACATCGATTTTTTCATGTCAGCAACTTCCCTTACCAGCTGTTTCACTTTTCGCCATCCCCCTAAACAAGAGCAGAAAGGTTGTGTAATTCTTTTCTGCTCGTTTTTGTAGAATAACTAAATGTTTGTAGCTAAGGCGCACATATCGTGTATATAATACAAACTGAGCTTCTTTGTTATGTAGCCTGAAAAGAAAGTATCTAGTGAACCAAAATGTATGGATACAGACTCAATTATCTTATAGGCCAGTTAACATAGAAACATACATGGATACATACGTAGATACACACAAAAATACATAGATACTCACATAGATAGATAGATAGATAGATAGATAGATAGATAGATAGATAGATAGATAGATAGATAGATAGATAGATAGATAGATAGATAGATAGATTGATAGATAGATAGACACATACCAACCTACCTACCTACCTACCTACCAAATTACCTACCTAGCTACCTACGCATACTCGGTAAATTTATGAAACTGTATAAACCTGAATTACTATGTTCAGCTCTCGGCAAAAACGAAAAAATCAGCGATAATTCAGCTTTACTATAGACTCTACTTCAAATACAATCGCATGTTTCAAACAATCACACTTTCCAACAATTATTTACTGCTTCTAAAATTGAAAAATTAATCCATGAACATATTATGACATGCTTCATAAATACATTACTTGGAATGTTTTATGATACACGATCCTCACTTAATAAAACATGTACCATTAAACAGCGATAAATGATGAATGCCCTGTTGTACTCTAACGCGCCATTGACAAAGTCATTTGGCGTGCTATGTCTCTAACATGCATTATAAATTTACAAGTGCAGTAATAGTTCTTAAAATATACAAAGCAAAGTAAAGTAAAATCATCCACAAAACAAGTAATAAATGATAAATTATTATGCGATCAGACAATTAATCAATCAATCAATTAATAAAAAATATTTATAATGGGTCAAAATCTATCAGCAATGATATTTCTTATAGGCGTGGAAAAGTGAATGTACATCATATGCTTCGGCGAACAAATAACTCTTTAGTTTATGCTTGAAGTTGTTCACTATGGATATGCCTGCCGAATGTCACATGGTAAGGAATTCTAAGGTCGAGAAACCACAAACGACAAAAATGTTCCTCCCTATATGTTGAGTCTATTCTGAGTTACACAGACTGATATTTTATTTTGAGCGCAATACACGACGAGGCTTGTAAGGCTTACACAGATCTTGAATGTAAACTGGAGTCCAAGGTTTATAAGCAAGTAGCAGCATTTTGTAGTCCAGTCCGTTGTAAGATATTACATATCTTACAAAATAGTCACCATAATATAGAACATTCGTAAATTCAAGCCAAAGAGGATGCTAGCTTCTCGGTATTTTTGCAGAAGCAGGTCAGGCATACCTTTAATATTTAAGTTTACAAATTCTTTACACAAGTAATCGTTAGTAATAATGTGGCCTTATACGTGAGATTCAAACGTCACGTGACTGATGTTGGCTGGTGCATTGCCGAAAGAAGGATAGACGTGTTGGGCTTAGCGACGATTTATTTAGGACAAATCATAAATGAAAATGATAAAATAGTGGAAATGCCCTGAATCACAGCGAAATTACTGTAAAAATTTGCCACGGCGACATATTCATAATAAGATTGTTACAGGATAAGCTTAATGTCCTGTATTACTGGGATATGCGAGATGTTTCATGTGTGTAAGTATAATGGGAAATTTCGAAGTCTGGAAGATTGTTCAAGTGTACCGGACTGTCGAATGTACTTTGCACTATACAGGGAAAATGTAAAATAGATATTATTTACCACTAAAGTTAGCATTAGTGATATGGAATTACCTAAAGCTACACTACTGCCCTGTCCATGCATGATTCAATGGTCGTAGCTGATTGGAATCCCGCCGCTGATACAAACTCTCGCGTTTTCTTTTGACACTGCAATCAGACATGGAACAGTTTAAATTGCAAAGGATTTCTCAGTCCAAATAAGGTATGAGACCATAGAAAGGCAACTAGAAAGCCCGTCTGTAAAGAATAATAACCATGGATTCGAAATGTTGTGCAGCTGTAAACCATATCATGTAACGATCGGTGCAGATTGAGTTATACTATACAAATGTAATTTGAATCGGAAATGCTCTTAAGATAGTGTGTAAAGTGAATAATTTGTATTTTATTTAACATCAGCGGGATTTATAATGTGTTCAATATTGGAAACTTGGAAACTTTCCTAGAAAAGGATGTTTACTTTGCAGATCGTTTCAAATTTTACTCGCAAATAGCTCATACCCTGTGACCTACTTTTCAAATGTAACAAAAACGCGTTAAAATGAAATTGTGATGTATGCAATACTAGGAAAATCGTTGTATTTCATATGGAGAAATCTGTGAATCGCTGAGTGAAACGTATGCGGTCAAGGTCAAGTCAATTACGATGTTTGAGTCATTCCTATGTAATAAAAAATATGGCTTCACAAACTTTATAGTCAATAAACTCCCATGTCACGAACACAGGGGAATAAATTTCGATTGGCAAGGTCAGACTTATTTGCTACTAAAAATCGTTTGACAATATCTTAAAGTCTTCAGTTCGAGTTACGTTTCTGTTAATGCAACCTTTAGCAAGCAAGATCTGGCAAAACAAGATCGGATAAAGTTTTTGTTTTGTTCTGTTTTGTTTTTGTTTGTTTTGTTTGGTTTGGTTTTTTTGGGCAATGTCGGCAGAAAACAGTACCCCTCTCCAGTTTTGACGTCAATAGTTCGCATTCTACCCCTATCGGTTCTTGCTGTCGCACAGGTCAACGACAAAGTGTATGAAAAGTGCACATGACAACATGTACAAGAATACCCACCGACAAACTTCAGAAATATTAAAGTGTCGTATCGTGAGGAGAAAGCAGAGGCACTCTAATATAATCTTAAAACACAAGCAAAAGTGTCAGTATAAAAGTTTTTTAATCGTTTTTGTCGTTTTCAAATCAGATCTATGTGACAAGGAATATGATTTATCGCCATGAGAACTACAAAAGTGGTGAAACATACATACATACATACATACATACATACAGACAGACAGACATACATACATACATACATACATACATACATACATACATACATACATACATACATACATACATACATACATACATACATACTTCATTTCCATTTTATCAGTGATATCTAGTGTAATTGACTTTAATCAAAGTGGTTCATTTCAATCACCAAGGATGTGAAACACTTCACACAGTCAATTATAACGAAAGCTGCGGAAAGAGTGCGATAAATAATTCATACTGTCAACGAATGATCCGAATTAAATGATGTTGAATATCAATGACCAGAGATACCAGGGGGAAATGTTGGTTTCATCATAAATCGCAAGAAGTGTGGCGTCGCAAGAGGATTATAAATACAGTGAGTAATAAAACATATATCTTCCGGGAATTACAGGAAGATACGTAATACTTTATATGTCTGTTTTAATTATCTGTCCTGACAGGCAAACCCCTCAGTTCTCTCTTTCAGCGCTGCCTTGATGAATCTGAACTCGAGCAACATTGGCCGAGAGAACGCCTTGGGATTTTGCATTTCGCGTGACCGGAGACAGTGAAGTTGGTCAAAGCGACCGTGGAAACACGAAATGGCTTGAATGTACAACACAAGCTTGAACAAGAAAGATAGCAATTATCATCTAATACATTATGAGAGTCATTATTCAAATTAATCACACCGATTAAGTTTGATCTCAGGAACCTCACATGTCCTGAGAACAATATTAATTGTAATAAACATGTCACAAAGTCCATTGGCTATTCATAGCTTTTCTATTTTACATGTACCAAAGACATGTCCACGTCTATGATTAAGTTTATGAAAGTTCAAAGTACACACAATTACGAGCCGAGAGGCGTCCGTTAACCCGCAGAACCCTGAGTTCATGCTTGCAAAATATCAAGCCTTGTTGCGTTCGTCTCTATCATTGGCGACATCAAGTTCTCTTAGCCTAGTCAAGAGATAGACGCTGGCTGTACATTGCGTCAATAGTTTCTAATTAGTTTGGAATCGATCACCTTAAGTTGAAGATGCGTCCACACATGGACTTAGAGGTTGAAGTGTACATGCCAGATAGTAATTTTCGTTTGGATGTCAGATTGCTACAATGGAGTAAACAGAACAAAGTATCAACAATCAAAACGAGGAATCTCAGTAAAGTGAATTCCCCCCCTCTCTCTCTCTCTCTCTCTCTCTCTCTCTCTCTCTCTCTCTCTCTCTCTCTCTCTCTCTCAAGCATTTGCATATCGGTTTAACAAATCATGCATAAGTTTTCGAACAGAAATTTGGTTGGTCTTTTGGAAACTAATTACATTATTGGCCGTTTTTAGATTTTTAAGGAACCGGGGTGCTCAATGTCGGGCGTCATCAAAGCCACTGAGTTTGCAAACGTATTGAGATAGCGACTGAAGTGCATGATCGTTTATGCGGGAAAAAATAGTTGCAGAGAACTCATTTTAACACAGAGCATTGTAAATGTTCATTTACTTGGATCCTAGGTTAATAGGCATAGTTTAGATACACCAATTAATGAGACCAGAGAAATTCTACCTCGTTACATTTATAGCTCGTGCGGGTCGAATGACATCTTGTAAACGTTAACTGAGTAGGCTCATCATGATGATAGGCACGTTGACGTTTTAATTGCAGTTTGAAGAAACTGCTTACATGTCGCTTTGACAACTCCATTTCCTGTCTACAAGTTTTCACCTCTTACTGATTGTAAAAAAACTACAAAAACAAGGAGCCAGAAAAAAAACACATTTTGATTAAAGAGAATCGCTGAAACGATGGGTACTTATATGCTCCCCTAGGTGTGCAATCATTCATCACGGATTAAGCTATTACTTATTCTGGGGCTGTCCCTACACTACAAGTAAATGAACATACGCATCCTTACGTGAATTTACAGTTCATGGTGGGACAATGAACGTTTACTTAATCTGAGAGTGTTTTGGTCAAAACAAACAATACAGGAAAAACGTATTGATGTGAGTGGAATTTTAATCGGTCTGGCACTTCCTGCGTCCTTTTTCCGGGAAAAGCGTGATTTATTCAGAGGAAAGTATTCATTCAGCGTTGTCCTCTTATCATGAAAATGATTGAAAGATCGAAGAAACAAGTACATAAACGTTCAATACGAAGTCAGCATTGTATCTATTTTTTTGTTGTGTGGTTATCTACCTGTAACTGATGGGGATTCACACACGCTCTTGAAACCAAATACAGCATGATAGCGCCTGATAAGAGATCACTCTAAGCTTCACAGCTTGAGGTTGTTTATGTGTCACGTTTTTTTCACTTTTATGTAACAAATTGGCACTACTTGGTGAGACGCAATTCGGGGAGAAATAGAAAAAAATCTTAAAGTAGAACAGTCTCGATTAAGGTTATCGGCAAAATGTTTGCGTTTTGAGACTGGCAATCGGCGATCGTTCGACGAGAACCACGCGCATGAGCAGAGCGGTTACAAAAAGCCTTGTCCTCAGCGGCGCCAATTTCGACATGTTCCAGGAACCTGGGAAGGTACCTTTGGGAAATCATATCATCCGCGACAAGATGACAATTAATGGGGTGATAAACGCATTATGTAGAAACAAAAGAAATGACGGAAATTAAATTTGAATCATGCCGTCAGCGTACCATCAGAGGAGAACTCATAAAGTAATTGCCAGCAATAATTCTTCCTTTGTTTCACAGACAATACATCCTATATCAATTGAGAAACAGTACATCGTGTATCAACATTTGTTCAACAGTCTGTGGAAACATGATCTGTAAAACGTTTCAGCAAAATAAGACTTATCTTTAAATGTTGCTGATCGGTGTGCGCAACTTATATCTGCTACTATATATATATATATATATATATATATATATATATATATATATATATATATATATATATATAAATATATATAAACAAATAAACAGATTACTTCAAGTACAAAGTAATGAAATCTATTACTTAAGTTCATGCATCTTGCAATCCTCAAATATATATATATATATATATATATTATATATATATATATATATATATATATATATAGTTATATATATATATATATATATATATTATATTATATTCTCTTGCAAGGAAGCAAGATATGTGGCAGTGTTATAAAGCTGTAACGTTGCAATGGCGAAGCAATCACTGACACGTTCATTGTTTCAGAGATTTCGTTTTCCTGAGTCCATATTTTGTTGATTGTTATTAATCTTTCTGTTTTGTTTTTAATGTCCTTACAAATCCATTGTTTCGTTTGCTTATCAACTTTATCTGCCCTGACCTTTGAGGCGGTTTTTGAGCTATCAAAAAAACATTCGTCATTATAATAACCATTAAATTGATACGTGGTAATTAGCGGGCATCATCGACATTCCATTAAAAAAAATATTCTCTTCATTTATTCTGTTATTGATATATTTTTTGTTTTTGTTACTTTGAGAGTCATATTTTCATTAGTGCAAAAGTTCAGCTCATACAAAAAATCTTCAAGTAATTATCACTCGATTAACAGATCGCCTTTAACAGACGGCGAAGTAATTTTATATGATGAATTGCATTGATGTCCTCAGGGAAAAGTATTTATAATTAATGATGGCCAATAATTTCTGACGAAGATGGAACGCGCTGAATATGTTAACCATTGTTACTAAGGAAATGATTGATAACAGTCGTAAAAAAAACGCATACATTCAATGCGTTTTATCCTCACTTCTATATTTATTTCAGTTCAATTTTGTAGATATCATGCACTGATCAGCAGATATCGCCTTGTTTCTTTGTTTCCTAAATTTTAAGATTTTTCTGTATCTTTATGCCAAGTTCTTGATCATATCAGGTATCAATTCATTATGCAAATTAAGTTGGTCCTTGTATGTTTGTTTGTTATGTAAGATTCATTTCCCTCACGGGTTCCAGAACCAACTTAATAATTGGATTGTATTCTCTTTAGGGTTAATTGTTTGCATCATACTTAGCTTATTAACTCTTAGCCTATCTAACATCTGTTAAATTCGTCAAGCTTGCAAGTAAACACTTTCTCTGGTGTGTTCCACATACGTCCAATCTACCAAGACGACTGTAATTTGGTGTCATTCAAAGAACTCGAGTGGAGTATTACTTACAACTGATACGCGAACTAAAAATATGCAATGACGCAATGCAACGATCACAATGGACGCATTTTATACCAGTATGGCGCATAAATATCATGCCATTAAACGTAACGCTGTTTCAATACAGATGACATATTAAGTTTTAAAGCGTAGCGCAGTCGTGTAATGGCCCATAACGCATGCCAATGCTGATCTTTGTACCACACTTTATGAAAACAATATTTCAAATGTGTATCGTGTTATTGCGTTTTAAGCGTGAAAGACACGTATTTGCGTGACAGGACAACACTGTTGACAGATTCCAAATCAAGAAAAACCTGAAATTTAAAAAAAATGTACGTATAAAAATTAAATGGGAATGTTCGTCATTGATCGAGTAATCGATGTCGATTTTGCAAAGACTGTCCAACCGCAATCGTCTACTTTATGAATAGAAAAAGGACTATGCCTTTAATACCGAGGACGCTGTTGGCATGGTGATTGTAGCTGATATTGCCCGATGTCAGCTGTTGCGTGAAAAGCGACATATGTCGACCAATGTGTCCCGTGATGTGCGTTTTGAGGCCTGACAAGATACGGTTATTGTTATCCGCTATCCTTTACACATCGTTTCGTGTTTTTTTCATTTTATTTTCAATAGCCACATCGCTGCTGCATCGCTTCAATTGCCTTTTGCATAACGTGAGCCTTCCTTAGCAATTCTGTTCTGTCGATTCAATTTGGCACTTTAGCTGTCATATATAACAACATGTCACTATGGTAACCACGAACAATACACTATATTCACAGTAAGTGTCATTCTGATAAAAGTAATTGCTTTCGCTGAAATCAAACCAGTGTCATACAAAAGAGAAACGATAACTCAAGGGTAAAAGGAAACTGTGAAACGCGCCAGTTTTGTCACGATTGCCTACAACCACTTATTGACTCACATTAATCATTGGGAATAATATTTTGTATACCACTCCTTAGTCACATTCCATCGGCATTTTTACTCGACTCTCCTCAGTTCTTCTGCACCCTCGTTCATTAATTACTAAATATTTAATGTTACGAGTACTATCGGCTGCATAGTTATGAGTCTACTTGTATCAAAAGCTCGCAGTATCGCCAGCTGTCATCGGACACGTCAGGGAAACTCGCTCGTTGGAATTCAGAGCGTCGCCGTTTCGCATATTTCACGGTAAAATGCCCTTTTCCGTTATGAACATACATGTACTGATGATACAGTCTAAAACATCTAGGATATTGTCCGAGCGATTTGTGTTGAATCAAAGCCTACGTTTCAAACGTACCCCAAATCGTCACCTGAAACAGTATTATCTTGAATTTACTACGTATCCTGAATAGCCAGCGAGTTGAACAATTATAAATGAAATGCACGATATTTTGTTGAAAAAAGGTTTTATTCATAACAACACATAACAACACATTATGGCTTTGTGCATAGAATACGATAATGCTTCACTCGTTCAAACCGTACAGTAATTAAGGTATATTTTTCAAAAATGCAACAGATTTAAAGGTTATTATGATTTTAAAAATTCCATGAAAATTTTTCATATAGTCAAGGGCTTCATCAACTTAATATTGTTTTTTTTAAGTAGGACTCAACGTGATGGAGAAAGATAAGATAATTTGACGGTGGACATCTCGATGTCGGAGGCGACGAGCAAACATTTAAATAACCGGTTGAATTGCTTCATATATATTCCTTTACCGTATTTCGATGTCACCCGGTTTTCCCCTTTTTATTCAAATCAATAAAACATGTAAATTTCACAGTATGAAATGATTAAGCGTCTACGATTTAAAACGTAGCGTTGTAAACAGATCGAGGGTGTGCTGTAACAGATTAAGGGAGCATGCGCAAATATCGAATATTCTCTTCCACAAGATCCTCTGTGCTGTAACACATTAAATACGGTATGTTGACAACAACGGAAGCACCGGTATTTTCCGGTTCGAGTTGACTACACGCTAGGCTGTCCATTTATATGATACATTTTAATGGCCTAATAAATTAATTATTACTTTTACCAACATTCATACGCAGCTCTAGATGAGGCCCAGCTCCCTAGAGACTGCGGTCCGTGCTAAATAACAATGCTCCTCACTCGAATAAATGGACAGAACGTGCGAAGGTTATACCTTTCCTAACGTTTTGTTTGGTGTATGGAAGTATATGAGGGTTTTCGATCACCGCTCGATATACCATTTTAAGATTAAAATCTATCCTTTACTAGCCAAACTATTTGAATTGCTCATCTACATTACTATAGTTGCTGAAACTATATCTCCGTCGAGAAGCAGGAGCATGTAGTCATTGTTGATATATACTCACATACTTCACTTGAATATATCAATATTTATAAATATGAATATTAATGTTGGATATAGCTATGTATATTTTGTGTGCATATATGTACTGTATCACAGGATTGATAATGGTCTTCTGTAAACACATGCCGTTATCAATGTCATTAGGATGAATTATGGGGTTGTGTGCTGAAAGCTGATTAGCAGATGAAAATTGCTGTCAAAATTTTTGCTTTGTTTCCCGATAACTTATCATCGGCGATTCTTCAGACATTTAGCCTTCGGGAGGGACATCTTCCCACAACCCTCGCGGAGGGGGGGGGGGGCTTTTTTATCTCAATGCTTCATTAATTCTTCACCGTTGAGATCATTTGAATATCCCACAGCGGTGTTCTTTCCATTGAGTGGAAGATATATGTCTACTTCTCCCATCATTAAGCCTGTACCGACGGCCATGTTGTGCAAGTCTTAGGGGGATCTTCTCTCTGTGTCTCCGTTGACATCATGTTGGGAGATAAGAGTTAGCATTGATTCATTGACACCGATGTATACAACTGTTATGTCTTAACAGGCGAGATCCTGGTAAGGTACAGATTCAGAGTGGTGTGTGCGTATATATATATATATATATATATATATATATATATATATATATATATATATATATATATAATACTTTAATGGCAGGCAACGTCTACAATCTGTGGCGTGCAAATAGAGACGGATCATAATATATGGTGACAAAGGCTGAGCGGTGACAGTGAAGAGACCTACCGTCGAACTTTGATAAGGCATTTAAGTCTCGCATGCTTCTAGCGACTCCCGCGTTATCCAAGAATAACTGAACTCTCCCCACTGACAAGTAATGTTTATTACCAACGCAAAAACATACCAAACAATAAATTACTTTCTAAACCACTTTAACATCTCTGTAATTTGGAAAGTTTTCTTTGGACGGTACAATGTTTTCTTAGCCGTCTGAAAACCACATGTTCAGTCAATCACGAAGTGAGGAAATTTATACAGACATTGCGTGGCCTTCTGTAGGCTTACCTTCACCTCATGAAGACCGTCGGACGCAGCATCCACTGTTTGACGTTTGTTCCGTATACTGTTTATGCTATGTCTGACATAAAATACTGGTTTGTCACGTGTCAAACGGTAGTATTAAAGTACAAAATGAATGAATTTGCTCGAAATTGCGATGATTTGAGAATTGACACGTTTTTCGGCCAGGGACAAAGGTTTGCAGATAATAACTGAGCACAACATTAATTGAAATCAATAAAGAATGTAAGTACGAGCATTTAAGAGATCTTTCAAAGGACTACAATCGAATAATAAGTGTTTCAAGGAATATGGAAATTTGAGAGAGGCTGGTGTTTGTGAAATTCCTGCAAGACGTATTTCTGGTACTTGGTTTCTGGTCTTGGTCTTTTATATTTGAAAATTGAAAAAAAAAACACATTATCGAACGCAGCCAGACAACCATTCTTTGTATGGGTTGAAGTATTGAAGTGTCAGGGTTTATGCGCAGACAGCGAGATTGATACATTGTGTCATTTTATCAGGAATAAAGCGATATTGTAATGCTTGTTCAGTGTGTCTTCTGTTGGCATTTCAAGGTATTGTGATAGGAATCCATATTGCCGCCTTGTAACTTCGTTGAATCGGTGAATGCAGCAAGTGATTCAGTGCCCGGATGATGATATCCGCTTACAAAGACGCTCATTGTAACGGTATTCAATAACCCATAAGCCAGATATATTCTGAACCTGTCTGAAAGGAAAAGCAATTTTAACACATCTTTCTTGTATTCAAGCTGATGAATTTGCAGATTCAATCGATTTATTCAGCCTGTTTTCACGGCAGACGATTGGGCACTCTGCACGGCGTTTCTCGCTGCTCAACGAGTTTAGAGTTGAAGTAAACTGCAACGATATAAAATTCACACTTTCCTCGCCTTTCGTGGCAAGACGCAATTATCGTGTACGACGACATGCAATTTCGTTAGTAACCACACAAGATTTAAGTCAGTCATCGACTTTTTAACGAAAATCTGGCGCCTTTGTTGATCCGTTTGAACTGTATTTGTTGAAGACTGTGCAATTTAATCTTTCAAACCCGTAAATTTGAAAATTGTGTAAAGGAACTAAACGTGTTAAACAGAACGGGGAGGTAAACCCTCTCGCTTTGACTTTGATTGGCAGATAAGGCTGGATGGGCGTCAACGTGTTATACCGTGTAAATCTATGATCAATAATCAACGATGATATATATATATATATATATATATATATATATATATATATATATATATATATATATATATATAATGGTAAAACAAAATTAATGTTTATGTAGCGTAAAGTATCGTTTTAGTTTACATATAGTATAAAGTGCAGATAGTACAGGTATGTATGTATGTATGTATGTATGTATGTGTATGTCTGTATGTGCGTGAGTGTGGGTGTCAAAGTGTATCTGTTTGGCTACGTCAAAAGTCATTATCAAACCGACTTCGGCGTACGCCGTCTACTATACATTCACGTCTAAGCAATGAACTTAACTGATCAAACAGTGATGGCTGTTG
Source organism: Ptychodera flava (assembly GCF_041260155.1). NCBI lineage: Eukaryota > Metazoa > Hemichordata > Enteropneusta > Ptychoderidae > Ptychodera > Ptychodera flava. Next base: position 14,393,064 of record NC_091949.1, on the reverse strand, counting down.
CCCACTCCAAAGTCCTAATCTTTAAGAGTCGATTGATGTTTTGAACGACGCAGAAAAAAACTGTATTTGTACTGATGAAGTACAATGAAGGTTCGACCTAACGTGTACACGTCCTGAGTATCAGCCTTCTTGCAAAACTCGCCACTGTTCTTGTAAAGTGTATGCGCCAATCACAGATCAATATTTCTCCTTCATGTATCGATTTCATATTTGGAAATAGGTCAAATCAACGATATATTTCCTCCGTCATATTCATATTCTAATTCGATTAAAAGACTATAAGCACTTTCAAAGATCATACGCAAGGCGAAGTTTTAAAATGTTCGTTTCCTCAAAATTTGTTTACCTCGGAAGAGAATGACGTATGAGATAGATAAATGACGTATTATTCTGCAGTTTTCAAGTGCACTCACAAAAAGTTGTTTCAAGGACCGTAAAATATAATGCATCCGCTTAAAAACTGGCGAAAGGGTTCTTCAGTAGGCTTCCTGTATAAGTGGATCTACTTCAATGAATCGTATATATATGAACTCATTTTTTCCAATTACTGAAAGGATGTGAATTAATCCTGTTGCCATTACACCACGACGTGAGCGCGGCCCAAGTCCTTTGTGCCAATACATCTATTAATCTCGCCGGCACCAAGTGTACTCGAGTTCACATGAAATGTACCGGGACTATTAACTTGGAAATTAGGCCCCTACCGTTGTAAAGAATTAGAAGTAATATTATCACATATAACAAATACCAGATGATAACAACAATAAAAAGTCTAGCCATATGGGGATAAATTATTTACTGAGCTGCTTTTCTTTGAAAACAAACCTCGAAAACAAACTTACAGAATAAGACTGAAATTTCTATGTGTTCTATTTTCATAATTCTTATGAATTCAAGGATGTTTACTGCGGAACATATTCTGCAAGGTATTCCGGTCTAAAGTTTTAGCAAAGAGAAGTGTATGAAACAAAATGATACCATCGTCGTTTTAATGTGAATACCAAATCGGCCAAATCCTCTCTCTGAATTCGATATTCTATCGTCTCTCCTCCGTAATAGCAAGTGGCAAAGCTTTACAGCGGAAACTTTCAAAGGGACATGTGCACTTTGTGTTACAATTGAGCGAGAGATACTTTTCCGGTGTTAGTTATTATAAAGAGCAGAGGAACCTCATTCAAACATAGTAAAACGCAGTTTGCTTCATGTTCACTCTGAAAATGCGAGTTTATTTCTTTTTCGGGTGTATTGTTAACTGAATGCAGTTCACAGTGATAACTGGGCAATTTTTTCTTCACCAAAGTAGATCACGTGTAAATTCATATATCTAGCGCGCACGTGACTTCGTTGCACCTTTCATGATATATACACATGAATTATATTCACTGATACAGTTCATATATCACCATCGTGAAACACACATGGTTTCTTTACGGCAATTAAAGGCACTCCCGAATACATTTTATCATCGTTACGTACACGTGCATATATTTCATCGTTCACTCTACCAGCGTAAAGCCTCGTGATCGATATGGCAAACGTATCTACAGAACACGTGAACTCTGCGCAAGGCTTTGCTTCGTCTCAGTGAAAGCCATGTGAGTAAAGGACACTATGAAAGATGTGTGCGTTCACTGTGACCTACTGCCGGTACTGAGAAAATTATGTGATTATTTGGATTAGACCGTTTGCAAATCTCCTCACGCTGTGATAACGCCTTGTATACATTACACATTTTTCAAACATAATGCGGGTTTCCTTTTTCCAGACTAAATGAAAAGATTTTTTTCCAAAAAACTGTGTCAACATAATCTTTCTTTCAATACACATAATAGCTGTACTATATTGAACATTCTATTTTAAATCGTTGTGGTTAACATAAGGTTGTCCCCAAGGTTGTGGTGGCACGTTTCGTTAACTATGAATTCGTCAGTTCAACTGATAGAGTCGACCTTCGTTCATCTAACCATTCAAATTTGTTATCCACAATTGGTGTAAACTAGTCTTCATTCGCATTTAATGTGCACTAAACCCATTTTTTTTTTAATTTCCTTCTGATGTTCTCCTAATGACGTGCACGGAACTAAGGATTCGACAGCACAATGTTCATTGTTATGGACATAGACTGTGCTCTGGACAACAGTGCTAAAGCTCTCGTGTTTCTCCTTCAGCTTCTAAATGCTGCAAGGATATAAAGCCCCTATTACAATATACTGTCTTTCAAATATGACCATGAAGCTTCATCATTTTTACAGATACTTTCCTGTCACAGTGATAAAGATCTGGTTTCAGGTCGTACAGCTGAGAATCAAACTAGCATCTCGGAGGCGCTATGATAACGGACCATTGAGACTATAAATGACACAATCTGCATAATTATGATTCTGTTATCTGGTTAGCCCTGCAGTTCGTCAATATTTAGAGCGGAACTGTCAGACCTAGTCATGGCTGTGACACGATTTTTTGCGAAAGCTTTCTATCTTGATTGATTCACGATAAGCAACCACCACATTATAAAATTCGATAGGGTTTGTTGCTTTTTATTCGTGCAAGAGCCATGCGTTTGAAACTGAGGCATACGTGCTGCAGGACGCCTATCGAATCTCGCGAAGTATCGAACGACATTACATGATGGCATGGTGACATATAATGTGCGGGCTGAGAAGATATTTGCAGACGATTATTGAAATATGTTTATGGTATCGCGCGCCAGGGGTTACATTGTATGTACATACTCAACAAACACTAAAAGACCTTCAAAACCCATTCCACATTCATAGCAATTCGCAAGGTTTAAAAACAAGTCGACAGTCATGTTCATGGTTTACTTGTGTCTGTTGATTTACTCTGTTAAGTATATACAAAGTCTTTATATTTATAGAACAATAACTGTAAAATTTCGAGGCTGATTTAGTAGTTTCAATGTCAAAACGTGAGTTTCATTTTGCTCAGATTGTTCATGAGCAGGCGTATTTCGCTTCAGGCTTTGTTGTGGGTCATCTGTCTTGATTAAATTGAAAATTATAACAAGAGTATACGGAGAGCTTGTATTTAGGATGAACAAGCGACAGGCTGTGACAAGAATTACTGTAATTAGTGGAACAGTTTGGCCTTGAAACTACAAACGCGATGATTCCCTCAGCATCATCTACCAAACAATGGACAAAATGTGAGGTCAATAACTGCCGTCTCAAAATATACACCATTGTTCTCTATATTTGAAGGCAAGGCTGAGAATGTAAAGGTCGACTGTGTCCATGAAGCGGGCAAGATTTGACATTGTCTAGATGCACAGCAAACGACTCAGAACTACATGTATACAGATGGACACTGATCAAGTTTTGACGACACAAGTTACATAACTTGATTCGTCGAAATGTGATCAGTATGCGTTCAAATACAAGTCTGATCGATGTATACTTACTGTTGATAAAAGTCTTCTCTGGAAAAAGCATGGCAAAAAGGGAGTTTTCACAGCGGATTGATACATACATACATACATACATACATACATACATACATACATACATACATACATACATACATACATACATACATACATACATACATACATACATATATATATATATATATATATATATATATATATATATATATATATATAGATAGATAGATAGATAGATATAGATAAAGATATATAAAGGCTTTTCTACAACTGATATGCATGATAGTAAAATATTGTGACCTAGTTCAAAGTAATGCACAAAGGAGCATTGCCATATATTCACCTGTATTTTAGGTATTTTGCTTTGCTAGTCTAACTGCCAAACCCGAATGGCGCTTTTCTGTTATTTTGTTTGTTTGTAAATCACCCCTCATACACTTGATATTCATCTAAGAAAACCCTACAATCAAGTGAACATTGAATAAGAGAAACCCGTATATTTTACGATGAATTTGTAAAGGCGTAGTTCACTGAAGAATCATGGGAAATAAACGAACGGTTGTAAGTTTTTGATATTTCGTTTTTAAACATTGCCCATATTATTATTTTTTTAACTCAACATTTAACTCAACATTGCCCATATTAATATTGTGACGCTTTTTCTGAAATTTCAACGATGACGGATAAACCTATACGCTTGGAAGAGTTTCTCATGAGCTCTCTCGGTGTAGGTCATATTGTAGACAATTTATATTGATGATGACATTCTACAACACAGGTATCAAACGCAAGGACACTTCCAAAGATTCAATATCCGCCATTCTTGAAGCGGAAACATTGTCACAGGAAGTTGTAAAAAGCATTCCTCAGGAGGAATCGGAATTCGAAACAGCATAATGCACTCACAGCAAAATGTATCTTGTGCCGAGCTTACAGACAGAGTCGATAGTGAAGGTCATGATATAATGTATGTTATAATACCAAAACTGTAAGTAAATGATCTAACAGTTGCTTTTACAAATGCAAGCTTTCATACAATATGGCGAGATTTTTGTGTGGCAAACATATTTAATGGTACTATTATTTGTGTTCATGGATACTTTTAAGAATTCCTGACTCTACCCATGCTGTAACTGGGCATAATCAAGCCTGTATAGTGTCGAGACGAAATGTCACTCTTTTTAAAGAGTGTGCAAAAAATCGAGTGCCTTTGTACCTTTACTTAACAAGATTGATAGACGCAGTTTTTCAAAAGCTACATTATGCTCAAATACATTTTAAAAAAAGATATTCATCGTTATGAATACTATAAAAATATGAAAATTATTAATGCATGCTGCGATAAGAACTGTGAAGGGAAGGTGTGCCTTTGTTGACCATAGAATGACTTTATCTTTAATTGTCCGCGGTTTTTTTATGGTTTACTTTTGTCTTCTATTCAAATGTAACAAAAGGATTACAGAGAGCTTCAGGCTGCCTTGATACGCTTTCCAAATGACACGATGAGTAATTGGACTTGCACTTCATTGTTAAGAGGAGGCATATGATATGTAATAAGTAACAGATCCAATTAGGTCGATGAAAACACAACATTTTGATGTATTCTTTAATACAAAACCATGTCGTTCTTTTAAAAAATGCAATTAAGAAAATAAGTTGACACTAATGGACAGGTAAAATAGCATTTTTTTCGTGGTGTACATTTTATAGCTAGACAGGCATTACTTTCAAAACGTTTTTTAATATTGCCGTTACCGTTAAACCGACCAAAATGTTTTGGTTGGCAGTGATAAGAAAAAGGAAGAATCTTACATGAACTGAAGAAAAAATTATATGTTTTCTTCTTTTTTTAAAAGTCACGTGCCAACAAATGACCAATCAATCCAAATGTAACTATGATTGTCAATTTGATATTCCATCTGCCATCTCCATTATGTGTTCTGCAATTACTTAATCCTAATTATTCTTCACCTAATTTACCCTCCGGATGTTGTTCGAATTAAGCCTTGGCCTTTCACATTGAACTCTAAGCTTGTTTTGGTCTTAATGATGTAAACTTTGCGCAATCTGTGTGCTATTAACGCAACATATTACTAACGTCCAGATGATACCAAAATATGTATGAATATGTTTACTACTATCTTTAGCTTCTTGTCAATCGTACTACATTATTTGACCCACTTCTTCAAAGGCCGCTTTTGTTAGATTTCAGAATCCAGGGGAGGACGTCGACTTGCCAAGCTGTGCTATCTACTGGCACGTTCTGTTTCCACGCATGTCACTATGGCCAAAATAATTAAATTCTTTGTTTCACGTCCCCGTGCGCTTAGATTTTAGAGGTTTTGATTAAAACAATACATAGTGTATTTAAATAGGATTTTACCTACTAGTTTTTCTGCCAAATCTTTATTTACAAATTCTGTTTAATGTGATGAAAACGCCTGTATGATTGAGAATGTCACATTATTATGTAAAGTATATAGGCGAAAATAGTTTCTCCTTTGATTCATGTATGGGCACAAACAATCAAGTAAATGTAAGACTTGCGCGTGTAAATTTTTTCTGCGTGCTTTTGAACCGTTTACCTTTCACAACAACGAACTCAATTACCCTGGCGTAATCTGATGCGTGAAAAGCGCAGACTGGTCTATTTCTATAAAATGTTCATTACATACGTAATGATACATATGACGTTAGGACTGGGCCGTGGAAAAACGTTATCACAACGGTGGTTGATTGTTACATTTTACCATCGCGAATTCGTCATTGGTTTCTCTACCTTACTTACGGCGCACAATGTGCTGAATTTATTCAAGATGGATCTCATATATATATATATATATATATATATATATATATATATATATATATATATATATATATATATAATATATATATAATATATATATATATATTATATATATTATATATATATACATTTATATAGTAGCGCAAACTTTCGATCACGGGTCTGAAAACCACAGCCAGGGAGGGGAAGTGCAAGCTATAGGTTGAACGTTGCTAGACGCAAAATAAATATGACAAAATTCTGAGTTGGGATTTTGAATTTGAAGGCGGGCCGTGAAATTATTCAGCGCCTTCTTGGTAACAATTTCCTGTAACTGTGTGATTCAAGTAAATCATGTCAAAATAGTGTTTTTATGAGTCTCATTTCCTTGAGTTAGGCTGTTTCAAGGACATCGCTATCCTCTGAGCACTGGCGCTGTATTTATTACAGGAGCGTTGATTCCCTTGCATCACAAACCTTTTCCTCTAAAACTATTATTTGTAACAAATTATCCAATATTACTTGAAATTCAAAATGGCCGCCATAACCGTGTTAACTCTACGGAGAAAAAGTAAATAAATTTTCGATTTTCGATATACCCGATAAGCTTCGAATAAAGCCCCACAAGTGGTAGATAAAGAGAATACCGTAAAAGTGTTTGTCCAAATATCTGTTCCGAGGCCAATTCTACCTTAAAGGGACAAAGTCGGCCATTTTTCATGAATTTTGTTTGATGCGAGATACTACTTATATTGTTTGACATGTTGAAAGATACTGAATGAATGGGTTACCATGCATATATTCGACCCCGGTTTTAGACAAATTAAATGAAACAATCGCGAAAATGAATTAATGGTCATGACCATTAATTCATTTTCGCGATGGTTTCATGTATCTTGTCTAAAACCGGGGTCGAATATATGCATGGTCACCCATTCAATCAGTATCTTTCAACATGTCAAACAATATAAGTAGTATCTCGTATCAAACAAAATTCATGAAAAATGGCCGACTTTGTACCTTAAAACCCCATTTGCTTTATACAGTTAGTGCATTTTTAATTATTTTTGGTTGATGGGATGAAGTTTCTTGCCTTACTCCAAAAACATTTAGAATGCTATTATTCAAACTTCCTAACAGTGTATCTATGTATGCAATGTCCATTCTATTGCTAACAGTTTACTTGCAGTACTGACTACAATTAATAAGTCAACCGTGAAATTGCATATTGTTGACACCGCATCGTATTTCGACATACGTTTAGGAGAAAAACAAAGAAAATTTGTAATTTTTTCCAAGAAAAAAGATTGTGAAAATATCTTCAAAAGTTACATCCATGTTTAATAGCAGATTACATTGCCATCGGTCAAGTTGTTTGTTTCACATGTTAAAGTAGTCAACGCATTGTGTATTCGTTTTTACCAAGTAATTTTAACGAGTCGTAGCGATTTCAAACAGATTATACAAACACAAGGCAGCTTTTGCGTGATTATTGTTTCTAGTGAAATGTGTTTGTTGACACTCTCTCCTCGATTCATTTGTTAAGAAGCGAAATCAGACACTGGCGCTAAGTGCATTACCAATAGCAATTAACTTCTGCCAACATGGACGCTCTTTGAGAGCCGCAAAGTTATACAGATTAGAGCAACATCTCAACTTCGCCCGGATATTTGAGACGACGCAAGGCTACAGCCCTCTCCATTCTCTCTCACAGCAAGTCACGACACACTATCAGTGCTAATCATCTATATCATTATCGTTATCACATTTGTTACTTTCATATCATAGCCACATCCATTAACATTGATGACAATATGTAGCGGTCGATGAACCTTCACTCGAGATTTTCAAAACAGGGCGCTTACTACAGGTTAAATGAAAACTATGTCAGCTTAAAGGAGTAACGTCGGCTAAACGGCTGTCTTATAGAAATATGAATGGCATTTTTCTTCGTCTCTATTGGTGCCAAGCGGAGATTGTTTGACATACTCAGTTGTTCTTACGCCGTCGGTTAACTTATAAAAATGTTTATTATTGTCGACCTTATGCGCATACAAGAACTTAACACTCATTTGCTGATAGCAAGAAAATGTCCCCTATCATTGATGTAAGTTATTAAAGTATCTTAATGACAGCACTCAAAGTCGAGTGTTCTGTGTAACATTGTCGCAACCGGCAAATTGGCTGAGATCACTAATTGAAATTTTTTGCGTACTGGCGTTACGGGTAGTTGTCCACGCTTTTCTGTGATTAAGAAATGAATGTGTGCCCACCCAACCCACCCCCTCCCTCGCCTTAATATGTAGCGCGTGATATAAACGACTTATTTCTACAATTTTGAGGTGCATTGTGGGTATATCATCAGACAAAGTCACTGAATACTGTTTCCAGTTAACATGCTTCGGCATGTTTTGTTGTGAAGCTCTCTTTTCAGTCAACCAACAGTGCGACAAGTTTCCAACCGACTTAACAACACATGCAGTTACTCAATATATAACTCATTTGTTTCTAAAGTGACCATCAAAATATTGTGGCCTTCAAATTTCCATTATTTCGGAGCAGCTTGTCCGTACACATCTGTCCTACATTCATTTTTCAAAATTCATTTTTACTCTTCACCAGCCCTTTAAAGTAAAACACCTTTATCATAGTTTAATTGCTTTCAAATAGGGCATGCCAATTGAACGCATCAATAACTGTCACCAGATATCGCTAGCGGTGAATATCATGTTCGCACTCGAAAACCGAACATGAATCGGATGTTGATAATTCAGACTCTGTAGTATGGATTGTTAGTCCCTTGGACGAAGTCCGGGGGGGACGTATAGATTGGGTCATGTCCGTCCGTCCGTCCGTCCGTCCGTCCGTTCACGCAGATATCTCAAACATGCCCTGGTCAATTTCTTTCAAACTTTGCATAGTAGATAGTACCCTACCCCATACAGATGCACGTCGATTCGTTTCACAATGTGATCAGATTTGGCCGTGTTAGAGGACTTTTTAGTTTTCACCTCCATAGACTCCCATGTATAAGGCAGTTCTCCATAGACTCCCATTTATAAGGCCAAGAAAATAAAAATTTAGTTTCTCATGGTATTCATATTGCAAAAAGGATGCAGTGACAGTTTTTAGTCCCAACTGATGAAGTCCAGGGGGCTTATAGATTGGGTCATGTCCGTCCGTTCGTCCATCCGTGAGTCCATCCGTTCACGCAGATATCTAAGACATTTTGACAAAATGTCACGTGATCTCGGTGACCTTTGACCTCAAATATACATATTTGTCCATAACTCAGTAACCACAAGTGCTACACCCTTCATATATTGTATGATGGGACACCTTATGACGTCACATATTGTACCTCATTAATTATGCGCATATCTAATTTTGAGCGAGCCAATAGAGCTGTAGGTCTGATATTTGGTATATAGGGATAACTCAGCAATACAATTTTTTTGACAAAATGTCACGTGATCTCGATGACCTTTGACCTTGATTTTACATATATATGCATAACTAAGTAACCATAAGTTCTATACCCTTCAATTTTGATAGGATATTAGACCTTAAGATGTCACATCTTGTACCTCATTTATTATGCGCATATGTATTTCTTGGCTGGCCAATACAGCTAGAGGTCTGATCTTTTTTCCCGATTTAGAACCATAACTTAGACATGCCTCATGTGTTTCGAATTGGGAAAAACAACATAGACCTATGTGCCCATAGATCTCAACATATACACTCCAGTGATACTTCTTAATGACCACATTTCCCTGCCCCATCAAGACTAATATTCCTATTACAAGTGGGGACTATGTCACTGTCATTGACTTGTTTTAAATAATTCATTGAAGTGACTGCGTTCTGTTAGCCACCGTTCGCCCGATGAATGATGCTATCTTCACGTAAAGACACGACGCTTTTTGAGTGACTTCACTTAGTTAATTCACTTGAGTGAATTAACTTCCGTGGATGCAATTGACACAGGTGTGGCGTTCTGCAGGAAAAACACATATGAAATAGATTTCCCGTCGCTGTGCTGGTATATATCTATTGATCTCTTTGATTTGTTGATTTCCGGTACGGGCACTACAGTGTCAATTTCTTTTTATGCTTCTGTCAGTTCAAGACCTAACCTATTTTACATTTTAGAGCATTTCAATGTAAACATTCTCATCGATTCTCCGCTACTACAGATTTTGTCAATATTCTGTGGTTGGAAGATCGAAGCCTTTGAATTAAGTTACTTGAAGAATTGTCATTTCCAAAACATTAATTTCCTTCCGAATACAATTCGTGTTGTGGTCGAAAGTCGTGTCCCTCTCTTCCTGAATTCACCGTTTGAAGTGTCAAATATGTTTTGAGTTTTCAACGACTTTGTTCTCAATTACGTCGCCCTTTCTGTCCGTCAAAGACTTTAATTATTCAAGTCGTTCCTAGCTTTTAGATTCCTCAAAGGGGTTGTCTTGTTGCTTCAATAGTATTATTGCAAATGATACCGTAAAGATGAAGGGTGCTCGACGGGTGTTTTCGCTTTGCATCTTTAGTTCCTTGCTTCTTCTTTGTATATCCCCGTTGCATCACTTTCGGTATTCCTATCTCGCAATACTTTTGTCTCCCCGTCTGTCTACCAAGTTCACTGCTCTAGTTTCACACGGTTTTCTTTTCCTCCCGTCTGCCTTTCCTTCTACGCTTCGTTATACATGTAATGTCACTGTGTTTTTCGGTCCCCGTCAGGCTGGCTGTATCTGTTTATGTCTGTGCTTTCCCTTGTTTTCAGAAAGCATCCAAAATCACGTGTCTACAAAGCACCAATCGGTAACAGAGTGAAACCCATTCTACGTTCCCTGATAATATGTCATTGAACTGCAAAATCCAGCCAAGTCACCCTCGACGCGTCCTCTTGAAGAGTCGAGCCTTTCGGCTGTAACTATCAACGAAGGTCGCCGGGAAAATCCCTGCATGGCTCTTGATATGGAATTGCGCTCTCTTAAACAGCACAATGAAAGAGATCCTTCATTTTACAGACGATTTTTATGACGCGTTAATAGACGTTAGGTAGACGCCAGCTGAACGGAAGGGTTACATAAAAGTGAGAACTTTGATGTCGCATCAACAGATAAATTCTTATGTGCGTCGAGAACCTCCCTTCAGAATTGATCGTGTTTGACACACCGAGAGAAAGTACTCGACACTTCGCTACCCTGCCGACAATGAGTGCAATTCGTCGGCGAAAGACATAAATCGATTTGCGAAACTTTTCAATGTCAATCATGCATACCCGGATAGGGATGTGCCATGGCGCCGATGTGAGCAATTGCAACCTTGACTAAAAACGATGTACAGCAGGGTGCACTTGAAATAGTGCTTGAATGTTTTGCTCTTCGATGTGGTGTATTAAACGTCGACCAGCAAAGCTAATGGTTTAAGTGTTTCAATAATAGCATTAAGCTGATGCCCCCTCTACGTACAATACGTCACGTTTGCTCGTTTCGAACTGATGGTGTCTACTGGAATATCGCTAAACGCCATTTTGACAACGACCGCGGCAAATTGCGGCTTTTACTTTATTGACAGGACGGGTTGATGAACGGATGGTTGCGTTCGTAGGAGGTTCGACCGGATAAAATGACTAACAGTGTTGTCACGGTAGTTGATTAAATTGTTTAGAGAAAAAAAGAATAACATGCATGTTGGGTACTGGCAGACACTGGGGGCAGAGAGGAGACGGGGTTCAGAAAAGGTCAGCCGGGTGAGGAGCAGTCACGTTGGTTGAATGAAAATGCGCTAAAGACTTGCTACACTGAAAGGGGATACGAATGAGTAAATGGGTGTAAGATGGGAAGGAGGCCATGACAACGGAAGCAACGTTAATAGGCTGGAATAGGCAGATATGATGCATGGCTGACTGCAAGTTTGGATGTCGTGTCAAAGGACAGATAGATTGAGAAGCTTTGCACGTGTAAATCTGCGATAATCTGCTCAATGTTCTTGCCCGAATAAGCTCTAGAATTAATGAACGGTCCAGACAGGTGCGTCACGACTTGGATGGGTTGACTGGGCGCAATCCGATCCCGGAAGAACCTACAGGTAACCAAGTTCAGTGTGCGTATAGGTGGAATTTATGAAGACGTGTGTAACAAGGTTTCGTCATTGGCTTGTATGCATATGGTAATAGGACAGTGAAAAGTATCCCAGAGGGAAAACAGATAGGAAAGATAATTGTTGCGAGTTGATTGATTTGTTCAAGTCTTAGGGGCCTGATGGCAGCCCCTTGCCACCATGCTGCAGTTAATAAATTAACGTGCTTTGCATTTTTCTAAAGGAGAAGTGCTAAAAGTGAATTAGACAGTGCAGTATACATGAAACTTTAGTGTTGACGACACTGAAGATGTAACTTTAGTTGATGGAGTCATTCAAGATAATACGGTTTTCCGTTAGCGTCACGTATCGTTTGTCTTATTCCAATGGCGGACCCATGGAATTGAAATATTTATGGTAAAACGGCAATACAGCAAGGAAGAGGCGAAAATAAGCAGTTGTCCGGTTTGGAGGACCGATGAGAGATGGCATATCCTATGTGGCTTACCCGTAGAGCAGACCATAATTGCTTGAGTAAAATTAGATGCAACTGAAGGTATTAAACAAGTAAATTAAGAAGAAGAACTAGTTTTCTGATACATTACGCCAGCAATATATTATTTTATCGATCGTTCTCGGGTGGATCATCGAAAATCCCACGAGAAAATATAAGCAGATGCATTTAATTATGAGTTTTCAAACACGCGCTATTGAAAAGCTTCGTTGATAATTAGACCGTTGTATTGTATTGAGTGATATATTACTTTTAATATTAATGTCTGCATCAACGACCGTACTTGGCCACATATTTGCGATGCGACACCCCCGTTTTGCATAAAATAGCCCATGGTGAAAAATTCAGCGAACCGCCGGGAACCGATATTCTGTATTTGGAAATCGGTGTCGATATCCATGAACGAGGGTGCGCTTGTTTGCTGTGATAAAAGATTGCTTAGACCTAGCCAAAGCGACCCAAAGCTAGTATGGTTTTGGAATGACACCACGAGTCAGTATGACTTTCAAAAAGAAACCATGTTAATTTGTATAACAGCACTGACCATTTTAAGGGCGTTGCGTGTGTAAGATAATATCAGCTGAAGATGAAAGCGATACCTACGGTGCCTGATTATCAGCCTGTCTCTCAGTATAAAAGGTGACAGGACAATTATTCGCGGGTATTTAATGAATGTTTTCCTGTATATGATAGCGCATGGCATTTTGCTTCGAGGGGTGGAAAGCGCGATATGGAGGAATTCGACTTTAATGCTGTTCCTATGAAAACAAATAAAAGCAGACTTGAAAAGTGCGAGAACCGCGCTCAGATTGTAAACACTGAATATTCTGTTGTGCATGTTGTACATATTATAACAACTGCCAATCGCACTTTAAATGTAACATACCATGCTACCAAGATGCGCGCAAAAAGTGCAACGTTCAAAGTATCACATTGTTCATCACCTGTAACTAGACCGATTCATTAGATACTAATTTAAGTGACGACTTACCAACATTTTGGTTTCGATTTTTGCGCTCTTTCTTCTGTGCTAACTCCACAACCTGGGCAAGAGACATACCACCAGTATTGTGTTTGATGTGTCGACTACCACCAGAGTCGAACATGTCGAAGCCCTCGGCCGTATTAACACGTCCATCAGTGGGCTTATCCAATACGGCCGGCGAACTAACTTCGGGTTCGCAGTCTACCGTTGTAACATTCCCGTTTCCACACAGTACGGCTGTGGTCTCATCGGCATTCGGATCGCCGTCGGAATCGCCATTTGCAGCCGGCGCCACGACCCACGAGCTCATTCCTCTTTCACTATCCGCGGATGAATTGTCAGAGTCGTCATCGCCGTCTACCTGAATCCGCACGCTCTTCACTTTCACGGTCACATCGGCGGCGTCCTTCTCGTTCAAATCTCGTGCGCTGTCGGCGTTGATTTCCTCGAGACTGACCTGCAACCCCACGTTTACAGATGCCCAGCATGCATTGGTCTCGCTGGACTGCTCTTCACGAAGCGGAGATGTGGTTTCCTCATCAGCCATACTGCAAGTCAACGTATTCCCAGCAGGTTAGGCATCCGAGCGATGATTGACCGACTAACCCTTGTACACTGTCTTTTAAACCTGGCAGCTTCTTGCCTAAAACAAGCACAAAAGAACTATGAATATTTGATGACGATTGACAACTGAACGCCATGGTTTCAAAGCCCGCTTTCATAGATATTCATTACCCGCGTATTGTCACTCACTTGCTCAAAATCTATATCATTCCCACAAAAGAAAACAAATCCTTGTTTAAAATCCTTTCTAGGATGACAATTATCACAATAGGTTTGGTAAACAGGTGTTTTTATTCTAGCGTTGGCGTGCGTCACAATATTGCGCATACCAAGGTAAGTTTGCGACGCGCTTGCGCCCCCCCCCCTAAAACGTAAACAATTGCAGACACAGAGTCTTACCAATTTGTTTAAAATTAAATATCGCCAAGGGGTGAATAGTTTAATACTTTATCTGTGACTGAAAACAATTCCAAGCCACTCATTTAGATCAATTTTATGGCATCCAAGTGGACTGAACACCTAAATTTCTGGACAATTACACACATAATTACAATTTATCTGAGTTCAAAGTTCGATCATTGACTCCCCAGTCGCCAGTGATGTTTCAATATTCGTTAGAAAGTATTTCAATCTTGATTGAATCCACCTGTCACAGTCTCGACGCTCCAAATAATTCGATCTAGATATGCAATTAATTTCGTTGGCATTCCTCTGTGGACTATAGCCTTGCTGTCCTCCGAGTCGGAACTATTGTAATTAGCAAAATTTTATCAAATTTGGCTTTGCAGTACGGCGTTAATTTACATGATTTGATCCCATGGTGCATCGTTGTTCAATTGTACGATGTTATAATCCTGGGTGTGACAAACTCCCTTGAATACATGAGCGCATGTTTTTTGCGGAGATATAAACACCGCAAGTCACCATTTACTTCGAGGAGCGGCTATACATTTCTGTATTGTTCGCAAAAAAAAACACTGAAAATTCCATATTAAGGTTCGTCATTACACTCCCAGTGAAAACAGACATGCGGCAGGTGCAGCGATACAACATGTCATCAAATTTGATTAACTTTTTTAATTAGCTCATTCCAAGAATGAAACAGGAGAATCGGAAAAAAACGAAGCCACCGCTCTTTTAACTCATACGAAGATTCGCATAGTCAAGGCAACCAAACAACCCATGCCACAACATCGGTTATCAGAGATTTCCCCGTTGTGTCAGTCGGATATATATTTAATTTAGATTAGGAATTGTTTTGAATTTCGCGTATTCACAATTTTCACTCGCGTAATATGATATACGGGAAAAATTATTCAATATATTAGCATTCCAGCCCCCTTGGGGTACGGTATATGTCTTTTATGGAAGAGAATGCAAAACTGTGTTCAATATATCAAAATAGATTCGACAGCAATGATCAACATTACAATTTATGCGGTATCATAATGCGCAGTTTTTTTCTCCGAAGTCTGTCTAGGTACTACTTATCTTATGTTTATTGAATTACGCTCGTAAAAAACACGACAGCCAATATTTTCCATTCAATGACAAAGTAGGGTAATTGCATATAATCGAATGAATATTCAGCCGTGAAATGTACACCATAATTTGCGGCGCCTATTTTGACATTACTACTGTGCCTTGTACCCTAATTTTGCGGTACAAATTCTATAGCTACGTATTATGTGTTTATATTTCATAAATGTCCCTGAAAAAATTGGAAATTTTTTGTCTAAGCATGGAATCAAGAGTAACATAGTTCCGTTGTCCTGATCACTGATTCATGGCAACAAAGAATATGACGAAACCAAGGATATAACAAACAAGAACTGTTTAGAATACTGGCACTGTGAACCGACAACATATTTACCATTTCTGTCGATCTGATGAATGACTGAGTAAGAGCTACCGTTTTTTTGTGTTTTGTTTTTGGTTTTGTGCTAATATTTTTTCAATTTTGCAAATGTATTTATTTTTGCCCCTTCAAATCATATAATATCATATATATATATATATATATATATATATAGATATATATATATATATATATATAATTGTATATATTTATATATATATAAACTAATAATATGTTACGTAAATTTCATACCTCTTGCAATCTATAAGCTACGAACAGACTTGCTTTCCTGATGTACATTGCAATAATCATGAAACTTAAGTGGCATATATTATAACTTTTTACTTGAAGTAATTTGTGTTATACATACATACATACATACATACATACATATATACATATATATATATATATATATATATATATATATATATATATATATATATATATATATATATATATATATATATATTTACATGAATCCTACAATCCGTTCATTTTGTTATTCACTTTACTGAAACCAGTTATGGTAATAACTAAATTAATTGGCGTTTCATCATTAAGTCACGGCAATCAAATTGTGCAAATATCTGTACTTACGACATTTCACAATGACAAATCGGTTTCTCTGCTCGTTACGGCGTCAAACTATTACTTTAATTTTTAAACAAGGTGTTATATTGTGATTGGCCTTAGATATCATACCAAATGGAAGGCGCCAAAAGTTCCGAATTTTCCGAGGTGAAATATTGATCAAAGTTCATAGGAATGAAGAATACGGGATTGTTTGTCTTTGATCTTGATCTTTGTCGGTAACGTTTTGGTTAAAACTAACAGTCCTCTGTAATCAATTATCTTTAAAAATTTAGTTTGTTGTTAAGCTAGTTATAACTTCTAATTCGTCACTTTTAAACAGAAATTAAAGGTTCTATTTTGATTGATTAGCTTGGGATTTTCGGCTTAAGTGATTAGCTAACAGCATTCGACCCTTGATTCACCCCTGGATTTGTGTATTCCTTTTTCTTGAATTGTTTTTTCTTTTTCGCTGTTTTTTTTACTGTTTTAGGGGCTATTTTGGGTTTTTCCTGCTTTTGTTTTTTTATTGTTATCTCCATGGTTTCTAAATTGTTAGACTTGATATACTTGACAAAGCCCCTCCAGTAAGATGGTGAAGAAATTAATTTTCCATGAGCAGATGGTGTTGTTTATCTTTGGGGGCTAAAAAGGAGCTTGTACCGCATATAGCAGGTTAAACTTAGCGAATCCATTCCTTGAATGGTAACAAAACATCCAAAATGTCACTCAAACAAATTGAAAAACTTGTTCCTTTTTTGAATGGACCGAAACAAAAAAAAACATAAAAGGACGATGACCTTAGTGATATCGGGTATATTAAGATTGTGTAATGACTATTGCACATGTGAATTTTGCAAGATTAGGTCATCGTTGGTGTTGTGCACTATGTGACCGTTTCGGCAGAATTTTTGAAATCTTTCAACAAGTCCTACAGTAAAAGCTATGACTCGCTTCTCTTTTCGTTTCTTTCTTGTGTTACCATAGATAGTACATCCATAGCCAGTTGCACAAATCGTTAATTAAAAAGTTTTTTGGAACGAGAGATAACTTGAGGGAGCAAAGAAATATTGGTAGCACAAAATGTTCCTGATGTTGAACGATGAGAAGTTGGTTTAAAATTAGATTTCCGTGTCAGCTAAGTTGAGTTATTTTGCCGGGGAACTGTTACGACAATGAGTCGCCTCACCTTGATCTTTGATCAATAACCTTTTACCAACAAGTGTTTTTAAGTTACGGCAAATTGAAAGTTAATCCCCATTGTTTCTGCTACGCCGATCAGTGATTAAACGTATTGATGAGAACGTCGAAAATTTTAAGTGTACCGCTTCACAAAACATGACAATCGATTCTTACGTTTTGATCTTTGCCTTCTTGATCGTTATTTTAGGAGAGTAACTGTATTCTGAATTTCTTTTTCGTCATTTTGTTTATCAGTTTAGAAATCCCTGGCATTCATAGCCGTCATTTTGTCATTTCAGAAACTGGCTTTACTTGTTAGAATTTCGGAATATTCCGGAAGTGTAGTCAACATATCTGTGACCTTTGACACCACTACAGACAGAACAGATGTAGAAAACAATGATAAATTTCCAGAATTTACCAGGAACTCTTGGCTACAAACTCACAGCTATGTTTGCAAAGTTTAGTGAAAGGCACAATAATGCTGTGTTTTATAGTAGAAGTCCAAAGGATGTTTCACATTACTTGTGTTTTCGTTTGATGTTGGAAAAGTATTAGGATAAAACCTATTGACTGTAAATGCTGTATGTGGACTTGATGTCAATGTCCTAGGTCACACCTTGGAAATACTTGAGTGTCTCGCTGCTGATCTGCATTGAGACAGACAAACTGGGGCAGTAATTTATCCGGCTAGATAGCACCTTACTATACCACTCGAAGCCTCTTTCGTGTCACTTGACTTCATGAATATATTGACCCCTTAGTGCTTTGGGAACTCGTACTTCAGAGTAGGTCGGGTCATCTTTCTTGAAAACAAAAGAAGTCGCATTTATAGAATCCAAATCCAGACGACAACCCGAACCACTAAATCGTACCCTTCGGATAATAGACAAAGTCTATAATGTGAAAACATCAGATATGTCAGAAAAAGACCCGCGCTGAAGTTGTGTCCGTGTTGTGTGTGAGAATAGTTAACAGGTGCACGGGGATCAATATACATCATTAGTCTATAGCTTTTACCTTGATCACTGCCGATCATTGCTTACTTCAACTTAGTAATTGTTTCGGACTAATCCTAATTAAAAATTCGATGCTAATTGTTTTCGCTCAGTTGGTTTGCCAGCAAACCTATAATTAACATCGATTGGACGACGATAAATACCGAGCACTTTAATTCCCCCAGAATTTTTCCTTTCTGTCACTGCGGTGTATGAAGAAGTAAGCTTAAAGGTATACTGTCACCTGTTCCAATTTTGCCAGAGTTACCATGGAAAGAGAAAATCTAACCAATCACAGATTTTAAGCGGGTGGCCGCTTTTTAAAAACAGCGCCCTCATTTGGGCATTTTGAATACCAAGGAACGCCCCTTTGACCATATATGGGCATATTTAGATTACAGGTAACTGTATACCTTTAAATATCTCTATTGAAATTGACACGTTCACGTCAGATCGTCTTGTTATTGTATTATAATTGAAGTTAGTTAATGAACTCTCTAATTTCATTACCAAAATTATATCGGAAAATTTATTTTTGTCGTGAGTTTTCTCACTTCATGATGAGTCTTCACCGGTCTTAATGATTGATCTTAGGGTAAGATATTGCCCTGTCGAGTAATTAATATTAAACCTTTAATTTTTAGTGTTTGTTATATACAAAGAAAGTACTTTGTCTGAGATTCATGAAAAAGTTGATCTCCTTTGACCAATCGTAAACTCAAGTACACCGTCGCACACATGGACCATGTCGGCGCGATGGTTTCAGTAGGAAAGCAAATTCATAGAGCGTCTTTTTAAATTATT
This sequence comes from Ptychodera flava, assembly GCF_041260155.1. Classification (NCBI taxonomy): domain Eukaryota; kingdom Metazoa; phylum Hemichordata; class Enteropneusta; family Ptychoderidae; genus Ptychodera; species Ptychodera flava. The sequence goes on along the minus strand of NC_091949.1, from coordinate 14,373,311 downwards.
TTATCGGGCAAAGCAGGTCACCTTTTCACTTGATGGACCTGATTGCATGTGCACTGAATAGGTTATGATCACTAAACTGACCATTTTTTTTACATTCAAGTCAAGGAAATTGCATCGTCGCTTTGACAGGGGACAAAAATGTGACGATTAACTTCTTGCGTGTACAATTGTTATTATCCAACAGAATATTAGATACATAATTAATAAAACACTGTTAGAAATACAAACAGAAATGCAGGTACTCGAGTCATTCAATCAACCTCATAAATAAGTTATTTAACGGAAAATGATTAAATATTTCAACGCTGTTTTGCATGACTTTCATAAGAGCGTCCCATGTGCACATACATGTACAATCAGTCTTTGAGATGCAAAATATATTATGTTTCAGATCCCCATATTTAGATTATGTGCATAATGCCTTACGTCTACTCAAAAGTATTGTCATTTTTTTGTATTTCTGCATATGTTGTGGCCTTGATCAATTATATTAGTTACGTCACTATCAGTGAGTTGCATGTACAATTTGTTGCCCTCTTAAAAAAGGCTATTTGAAGATTTTATATTTTGTATTTGAAGCATGTGTACGGACATGGTCCTGAGAGAGAGAGAGAGAGAGAGAGAGAGAGAGAGGAGAGAGAGAGAGAGAGAGAGAGAGAGAGGAGAGAGAGAGAGAGAGAGAGAGAGAGAGAGAGGGGGAGGGAGGGGAGGAGGAGAGAGGAGAGAGAGAGAGAGGAGAGAGAAGAGAGAGAGAGAGGAGAGAGAGAGACTGCAGGAGAGAGAGAGACAGCAGACAGACAGACAGACAGACAGACAGACAGACGGGTTTTTGCTCCAGGGTATGTGGTGTGGAGCATTTATAGACGGGGTACTTATTATCGGACATGGCCTGACTGTGTCAAAATTGAAATGGTTAGAGACAAGAACTACATGTACACCTTGGTTGGTAAGACATGTATAAACGTTGATGGTACAGGGCAAGGATCGCCAACATACAACTCGACAGCCTGCAGAGAAAACCCGCCGACCCCAGGCAGTATTCCGACATACTGTATCTGTGAAGTGGCTTTTACGACTAGATCGGTTTACTTGTCCAAGAACGAATTTTAAAAATATTCTGAGGGGTGTGTCAGAGTCATTTTGGCGATTGGTCAAACCCTAGACAGTAGTTTCCCTATACTGTCTATGGTCCAAGCTGACGATGAAAGAGACAAAATACACGCTCTACATTATTTATGCGGCATCCACAAAGGATCAGTATACGCCTGTGTACAAGAGATGCAACCGTTTTTCCCCCTCGTGCACACCGTGGGCAGGAAAATCGATCACCTTTGTTTTTTCCAGGAGAAGTTACAAGGCCGTGAAGTGAAGCTGCCAATCTGAATTCATGGAGTGACGTTCTCGTCGCAGATGTTACATCACAGACAGGAACATCCTTTCATCGATTAGCATGAGCCGACACCTACATAACATTTGAGATTCCCTTTGATTGATAGTTTGCTGTCGGTGTCTGAATGAAATGCAAAATAGAAAGGGCATCACCATTTTGCTGGTCTCTTTTCAAGTAAAGAAAAGCGATATCCTATTTACGAAGGGCTGTGCAATCTCCCGACCAGCATATATTTTGATACCATCTGGGTCGGCCTTGTTTAGCCATGGTATTAATTTTTAATCCTACTGGACCACTTAACATCATTCCACCTGACGCAAGGCAGTCCTTATTTTAGACCAGGATCACGATCTTTCACAATTGTGCGAGCCGCGATTCGATCGATTCAGAGTAACACCGCTTTGTGCTTACCCTGCTTCGGCCTTGATATGCGTTGAAACATCGGAAACTGTCCTCTGTGAACTTTTTTGTCAAATGACACAAACACGCTGTCGAGATTCGTTGAAATTCCCTGCATCTTTGTGGATGCAAGCAAAACTTCCACAATGCACATTTCAACGAGCGGGCCTGAGTGTTTCAATACCCTTTCACATTAAATATTAACCGCAGAGTTGTTTTTTTCTGATTTATATTGGATGAGAACAATTACGTGTGAATTGTACCATAACTAATATCTCCTCGCCACGACCTTTTCATAGACAGAAAGGTTATACACTGTAGACTTGAGACTATGCTGTGTGGCAAATGTTTACACGGCACATAGCCGTCGGGCTGCAGTCGCGACTGTTTTAACAAAAGAGGTCATAGCCGAGTTCAATGTCACAATTACGTAAACTTTATGACCTTTTTGCGTTCAAATCATTTATTTTTGAAAGTTTAATAACGATTGCCAATGGCCGACGTTCTTGAATGAGAGATATGTTTTCTTTAACGGTCGACTTATTATTGAGTGTATTCTTCTGATCACTGTATAAAATATGTTTGTTCTACTCACCAAATCATGTCGAGTGATTTTTGGTGTTTAGTTTGTCGACCCAGCCAATGAGTGTGAAACGCCCAACGTTATTGTTAACAAGATCAGAATTTGGTCAGGAATTTAAAAAGATTGCATTGTTTTTCCAGACTAATACAATGTACATTGATATACTTGAGGGAAGGGGAAAAATACGAAACTTGTTTTCAGGAATAAAAATAGTTCACACATCATTTTAGATATGATACTATCGGCTATTTATTTATAAACCATTTAATATTGTTCAGCCTTTGTATTCATGGTTGATGGACAACATATTGTCAATAACGAATGTCATTTTGATTGCAATTGATTGAAGGTTAGGCAGGGATAATCTATTTAATTTGATCACTATTTTCATTGTCTATGGCAATGATGTGACGATTCTATTGTTGTAAGACCAATTGTGCCAAGGCGTGATAATTATAGTAACGCCGATATTTTAAGTTTTGCATATGAGTCGAAGACGTACACCATAGTGATGATCTGATTAAGATTTCAACATTTTTTCAGTTTCAAAGCAATTTAACACCATTGGCAATAGCATTTGATGTGAATCTACCTACAGGGTGAAGAACGAAGATGTAGGGAAAAAATGTTGTTCGGAAAATTGCCAAAGTAACAGCTATCACCAAGTCATATGCTGCAGGTGGAAGCGGAAAACAATCAGCAAAAATAATTTTGTCGTCTGAAATAGATAAAATTTTCTCTCGCGTTAAAATGTATACCCATATTATTTGATCATATGTTTGTTTATGATAATTTTTACTGTTCTGTGTCGTTTCAGAACTCTTTGTCATGGCAAAGCATCCTTTTACTGAGAGAGAAGAAACCGATCTTTTATCACCATGTCACATCGACTCTGTCTGGACACCGCTTGCACGCGTCTTTGTGCGGGAAATAATTGCCATGTTGTCAGCATGATGGCGCTCATTACTGATTAAAATCGTAGGGATTACAGGAAAGATAGAATGGTACCCCGTTTCAAACATATTCAGGTTTTCTTCGTCATCAGTGTTTTCAACTCCTTTCAAAACGGTAAGAAACAAATAATGACAGATTTAAAACACTTTTTTGTTAACTTAGGGTCACAGAGAGACTGAGTGTAACTACTGATAGTTTTGACCTTAAGACAGAATGTGCCTCGAAAGTGAAAGACTTAAAGTTTTGCTCCAACTTTCCTCAATGAAGCTTTCGATCATTCTCTTACCAAATAAAAAATAAAAATCAGGGGTCACCATGCAAAATTTTGTACCAGAGAGACAAATTACCTGAGATATCTCGATATTTTAAATTCAAAATGGCCGCCATCCATGTGTTAATTCTATGGAGAGAAATAAAAAATTTCGATTTTCAAAAAGTTAAGACGGAGAAAATTTTTCTTAGGCCTACACCAAGAGCTTTAAAAAGAGCCCCCACAAGTGATAGATCAGAAAAGAATTGGGAAAGTTTGAGAGTCTGAATATTTGTCCCTGAGGCGCGTTCTACCTTAAAAATAAAATAAACAAGTCACCCTGACGCAACAAATGGTGAAGGTCTTGTTGTTTTGCTCTGCTTCGTTTGTTGGCCACTCTGTTATTATGTTGGTAGCGAGAAACAAGAGAACCTACGCTACTTGGTCGTTCAATAAACATGCCATTGTTTGTTTTTCTAATAATACATAGTAAGTTTGACTAAGTGGGCGATCAAATTTCTATTGTTATAAAATAAGGTACAGACGGTCGTCACTCAGCCTTGATCACAGGGTCTAGATTGCCACGTTTGCTGTATCTTGAGCTAGCGTTGATTGCGCTGTTTATCCAGAACGACCGTTATAACCTTGAGAGGTAAAAACTTTTAAACACACAGGGTACTTATGTTCCATTTACGTGCTTTGAGGAAGTATTAAAACTAAAAATATATTTTCAACAGTTACTTTAACAAACCGATTATAAATATAAAAATATAAAATTAAATTGGAAAAGATGGCAAAAGATGGCGTGATTTGGTCAAGTTATCGGAATGGCGGACTATTTTGTTAGGCTAGCTCGCGTCGCTCGTATAGCTAACTGCGAAAAATACTTTCAGGGCAGATTACGTGTTTCGTAGCTTTGAATTCATTTTATCTTTCCCCTAAATCTTGCTCTCTGTCATTCAAACAATCTCAGCAGCGCCACGTGTTCCACTGAAAGCAATTCCTTTGCTCCAGTAAGTCGGTTAATGGCACATGCGTACGTTATGAAATCGGGAGCAAGCGTGACTGCACTCACGCCATAATCCAATTACTCACCTCCGTCACAACGTTATCGACGACAAAAAAAGACAAGAACAGTAATTGAAACAAAAATTAACATGCACAATACGCCGAGGCTATCGAACAGGTCTAAAACCAGTCACCTAAAATAGCATTCTAGTCCCACATTTGATGGTACCTGAAGAATTTTGTAAAAGGTGAACACGATATCAGGTATCTGTATTGTAAGTAACTGCAGAGGGCCACCTTGTTTTGAAAATCCTGGCTTTGAAGCGGATATAATTCCATCAATATTGAGACTGATCACTGAAGAATAATTACTGACAAATAATCTATTTGATGACAAAGATTTCGGTCGGCATTTGACCTCCTATGTGTTTGATCTTTCCTAATTCAGGAACAATCCCGGCATTAAACCCTACATTTGGATCCCATTTTAGCCATTATTGACTCTAGTATGAAAAACTGCACTCAATTGATTCGAAACTACTCTAGTACGGATTCTTACTGAATGCTAAATCAGTATTCCGCCGACATATTGAATTGACGAGATACCCCGTACGTTGGCCGTCGTCACAAAATTGTCAAACAACGAATTCATGTCATGAATATTTGGACTCTCAAATTTAACAATAAATTACTGCTCTTCCACTTTAGGGCTCATTTTAAAGCTCTTGGAGTGGGAACAATTTTCACTCGCTTTATTTTTGTAAAAATAGAAAATTTACATATATTCCCATAGAGTTAACATGAGAATAGCGGCCATTTTGAATTTCAAGTATCGGTAAATTTAAGGTAATTTGTTACTCTGGCAACAAGATTTGCGCTGTAACTTCTATTTTTTTTTTCTTCATTTGAAAGAGAGTCTTAAAGGTTTCTTAGACACAAGATAAAAACTTCAACTTTGGAGGCGCATACTTATTTATTAATAAAGAAACATGAATGACTTTCTAATTACGAAATTTTAGTTTTAGCTTTCGCTAAACCGTTCATTTTACTATGAATTTGATAATAATCGAAAATTGGGACTTTGTGGTGCGTGAGTCACTAATAAGAGGCTCCCTAGCATGTGATAAGTAACTTCTAAGATGTAGCCTTTGTCTTATACTCATTTCCATATATATTATTTTTGAAAAGTATAAACCCTTGCTGTTATGACATTGCCAAGCAAAAGAAATGTGTATTTCCTAAACGTTTTTGCAATATTTTTAAAGGACAGGACTGCCAATATTAGGTAGTATTATTATTCTGAAGTAGGGAAGAAAAACGCCCTTTCAACAAAAGTGCTGTGGTTATTCAATAAATTTCTTCCTAATTTTCCTGCTTATCATTACTGTACAGGATTTGCCGACGTACGAGTGGGAAAAGTTCGATCACATCGATGATGAAAGCGAGAAGTTAATTCAGTCCACTAGGTCCAGGATTAAACTGATAACATATCGACCGAGAGAACAGCGTTATCGTCGTCTAATGGAAATACAGCTTGTAAGAACGCTATTAAACTTTAAACTTCAACTTGCTATTTCTCAACAACACGACCCGGTTTATCATTTTTACTTACTGTTTATTAATTAAGAAATGCATGTAAGTTAATGAAACGCCCGTATATTTCCCAATAGCCGCGCACCTTGACGACGCCACATAGTTACCATAATATGCAGGGCAAACCTGGATGACGAGACAGAAACGTCGTGGTACGAATGTATGTACGATACACAAAAGAAAACGTCAAGTCTGACTACAATTGCATTATTTGCACGGCAGTGTATTTCAGCAAATTACCCCGAGCTGCTCAGTATTGGAGTTGGGATAAAATCCTTCGTGCGCTTGCGTATCTGTCTGTCTGTTTGGCGGTATGATGAATTTACTTTCTTTGCTGATTTACTCATAATGTAAGCACCTTTGCACAAGTCGATGAATACCCGCAGAAGGCAAAGAAATTAAAAGGGATTTCTTATAGGCTCATGGTTTTTCATTGAATAAGGAAGATGTCGGTTTACCGAAGGTTGCAGATCAAACAGTCGCGGTCACAAGAGTTTGAACGACTGCCTTTGTGCGTGACTGCTTATTTTAACCGCATCACGTTCCCAGTATAGTCAGGAGTGTAATTAACCGCCATGTATGCAGAGCATACGAGACTAGCAGTCTCATAAACCATCTTCGGGATCTAGAACGCACACGTCTCGCAGATGCAGTCTCCTTGGCTTTTGAGATAAATCTTTATTCATTCTAATGGCGTGTGCTTCTCAACATTTCCTTTAGGGTGTCTTCTTATCCGCCGATCACTTCTTTGCAAATTGGAAAACATCCCGAAATCTGAGAGTTGACTTTTCCATATAGTTCTTCATGATAAGGCCATGACTAAATCATAATTTCAGTTTCCAAAGTCACGTTGGGAATACGAATGTCATGTGATCAACCAATCTTCTTAATCTTCTGTAGTACATGAAAAAGTAAGGGCATACAAACAAACAAACAAACAAACAAACAAACCATCAAACAACCACTTGAGTGAACGAACAATCAACAAACAAACAACATAGCAGATTGTGACGGACAAATGATAACATTTAAGTTCTTCATAATAAGGCCATAAGTAAATCATAATTTCAGTTTCCAAAGTCACGTTGGGAATACAAATGTCACGTGATCAACAAATTCGGGATTTTATTCGCGAATTAATGGTACCGGCACATTTTCAAACCCATGCTATGGCTATCACGAATTTTGTCCAATTATATCCACAAAATGCATGCTGTACTGTTGTACAATGGGTAATATTAACACGTTTTCGTGTCTATTTATACCTAGGTAATAGGATTGTAAATTACATTAGGTCCTTTAAGGTTCAGGTGTTGATTTCTCTTAATTGGTTACTGAAAAGTCGTCATGTTGTAAATTTAAATTTATGGCTTAGTTGTAAACCCTGAGACGGCAAAACCATGGTCGAGCAGCTGACTTAAATCGCTTGATACCATTGTCCGTCACAATCTGCTGTTGTTTGTTTGTTTATCGTTCGTTTACTCATGTGTTTGTTTGTTTGTATGCCCTTACATTTTCATGTACTACTGAATCAAAATTTTTCCTAGGCTGGTTTCTAGAAAGCCAAGCTGTATTTATATGGGGTGTTATTTCAATCTTTTACAGCTTGAGTCAGGACACAGTGAACCGAATAAGTTAATACCTGTCGGGTTTGATACCTTATCTTTTTACTCGGTAACTGGTTTCTGACTCTCTTTGGTGCCTTTTTTTGTCATAAATGAATCATCTAAATAGCTCTTTAGGGATCGATCATTAAATCTTGGTAGGGATTGTCAAAATTGGAGGGGAAATGGGCGGAGTGAACCCTATGAAAAGATTGCAGCTGTTTGTCGCTTTTGCGAAATAAAGAGTAACATGACTGTAACCTGTAAAAACTAGCCTTCCGTTCAGAAAGTTCACATTGTCTACCAACTTCCGAAGAAAACATGCCAAATCTTTGAACTCGATAAACAAATCTTGCCTTTTCTCTCGTGGTCATTCCCTTCAACCGCCGTGGTTTCGCCCAAATTTTTGTTATCGATGGTGACTGTGGACTTGTTTGCACGGAATTCGGGTTGAACTGTACATGACTGTACAGGACTCTCATAGCATTGGTATGATACGCTTTGATACGCTTTGATATTGTGCCATAGTCAACTCCAATATCGTTTTAAACACTATACTTTACTACGTTGAGTTAAATGTATACTGTCACCTGTTCCAATTTTGCCACAATTACCATGGAAAGAGAAAATCTAACCGATCACAGATTTTAAGCGGGTGGCCGCTTTTTAAAAACAGCGCCCTCATATGGGCATTTTGAATACCAAGGAACGTCCCTTTGACCATATATGGGCATATTTAGATTACAGGTGACAGTATACCTTTAACGTCTTCTGAATAATAATTGGCAGGCTTACTGACATCACTTGACTATTACCATAAACAATCAAAACAAAAAGCGCCTGTTAGCGCAGAACTATGAAGTTCTTGGAACGTCCAAAAGAGGATTACCCCTTAATTTGACAGTCTAAATTTCTACGAATAGTCTCTTATTCTTGTTATGAGAGCCAGCCTTCAAGCTGTACTTTTTTGAAAACACACTAACGCACATGTTATTTATAATCATCTCAACTTGTTGGAAAACGATTTATCTCAGCCATGAAAGTGAATGCTAGAAAGTCGCCATCTGCTATGGTTGGTTTTTTTACTACAACTCAAACAAACGATCACTTCGAATACAAAATTGCCATGAGAAAAAAAACCAAAGCAGGGATATACTGTTATCAATGGATTGAAACACTACAATTGTTATCAATAACTGATAATTGAAAACTGTAGTATTACACCCTTATGACGAGCACTGTAACCTTTCATTACCGTAACCGATAAAACTCCTTCAATGCAAGAAAAGAGGCTTTTTCAATTTTATGGTCAGCCTCATCGGAGACCAAACGAGCGGTATTAACAGTACACGCATTTTAAACCAGAAAGTATTCCGTATAAATATGAAGGACTCTGTCTAAAAATCTCAAACGATTCTGAACTCAATATCATCTCATGCTACTTTATGAAGAGTTATAGCATTAGAAAATAGTATTCTTCTTCATCAAATATTTCGTCTTGTGTGCTTATCATTTTCAAATTTTCTAAATGTTGTTACCACGACTTACTCTCTGTCTGGTAAGTAAAGGAGTCACGCGACGACTGAATGGGGAAGGGAGAGCATTATTTTGGCACTCGCAATACGATGAACTTGACAGAAATCTGCAGGTAATGATTCATGGAATACGAAACCCTCCTCTGCCGACACTTTAATGAATTTGCCAGTTACATAAAATTCATGATCATTTCAAGGTCAAAATAAGCAAAGCTTAGTTCTTTAGAATGTACGTTGTGACCAGAGTGCATCGAATCCAACAGGATAACAAATTGACAGGGTCCTGACCTTTGACCCTGCAAATCTGCATTCCGGTTTGGGATGATGGACTTTGACCTCTAAAAATCAGTTGGATGTCGAAAATCTTTAAGCCAAACTTTTGACTCTAAAATTTAGCATTTTACGAATATCACTCACCCCCTTATTCTGATAAAAAAAAATTCCCTCCTATTGATTCAACACCGGCTAAATGAGATTACTTTTTGTTCACTGAAATAAGGTATAATATTAATTTCCTTTAACTTTCATCGATTTGTTTTTATTACGGTTATCATTTTCCACTTCATTTGAGTTTAGTTTAATACACAACGATTTTTCTTTCCTAAATGCGATTTACAGATAATATTCACAGTACTTTCGTTATCTCTGTTTGAGAAAACACGTAAATTATACTCTGATTCTTGAAGTTATTTGAAATACAGATCTTCTACAGGGATATATATTCAGTGTTATTGTTGACAAAATAATTTTTGCCGGGACTAAAATTCATTGTTATTCATAACATTGAATATTAAGTACTAAAGGCTGTATTTACAAGTTGAATAATTTGCGATTCTACATGATTTTGCAAGTAGAAAACAATTATGTGGCGGAAAAACAGTGTGAGAATAAAAGAATAAACTAATAAGCGTTACACTTAAATGGGTTTCAAAAGGCACTTACGTTTGAAACAATCGTGCCAAAACTAAAGGCGGTCCACAGTTGTCACACTAACTTTCTCAGGTTACGAGAGGAGGCTGTTATTTACACATTGTTCGGCACGTTTGTGATATTTACACAGTGTGTCGCCATTTGGGTAAAAATAAGTTATAATTTTATCGAGGTGCATTTTCTTGTTTGGTTGTTCTTTGATAAAGTATAAACATCGACAAAACCTGTAGAATGACAGGTTTGAACCTCCGTCTATATTGAATGTCAGCTTTGTCTGTTCCTCTCTCTCTCTCTCTCTCTCTCTCTCTCTCTCTCTCTCTCTCTCTCTCTCTCTCTCTCTCTCTCTCTCTCTCTCTCTCTCTCTCTCTCTCTCTCTCTCTCTCTCTCTCTCTCTCTCATATTCCAACATTACCCCGCAGCGGTTCCTCATATTCCAGCCTCTGTTTCACTATTTGTTTCCGTCTCTGCTCAATCTGATATCGCCTTCTGACTCCGCCAGTCATCAGGTCATGTATGGCCAATAATGTAGTGGACAACAAACTAATGAGTATTTTCTACAAGAGGTTTGACACCAATTGGTTAAAATGTGAACAATCTACTGAAATAAGCAAATCTTACCTCTACTTGGTGCAACGCTTGGATTTGACTTCTGCAAGAGAGTTCCTTGAAAACTGAAGTGTTTTCCTTTGCATGTTGACGTCGTCCTGGACTACTTAAAACGATACCTATTGACGGACACACTTAAAATCGTTCAAACTGGTTTTTTTAAAACAACGGAAATTTTCAGTCCCGGTAAAGCCATTTCTCTTTCCGTTCCTTTTACAATAAACAGTGAAAATTCTGCACGCTCCTCGTCAATTACCGTAGAGAATAGAATAAGGGTGTTGAAAAACTGATCGGTGATCCCGATTTTTTGCGAAGAAACTAACAATGAATTTGGCCTTCAATGTTGTCACGGAGAGTCCGCCTGGTAATATTAGCGATATACTCTAAACGCTATATCCTGAGGTGAGTGAATTCCAACACTCAGAAAAAATTGCACGTGAAGAAACATTTGAGTCGGAGTGAACATAACAAAAATGAGCTAGCACAGATGTTGTTGGAGCTATGAGATTGATTCGGCGTGCGACCGTAATAGAGAGAAGAAAGCGTGAACTCGCCTGCAGAGATTTCAGCAATCGGAATCAATTATTGCTCGTTGGCTGTTGCTAGGTAACGGCTGTTTCGCTGGGGAGGAAGAATTCATTACCGAGGATTAGATGTCTTCGGGAAAAGAATATCCACTGTTCGGTATTAGGGATGGAGATTACTTGAAGTTGATGTGAATGGGTGTTGATGGAGGGAAATTGTAACAGCTCTGTTGGCGCGTCCTGTAGTGATGAAGTGTGCTATGAAATGCATCGCCATTTTGTTATTGTTTCCGAAGTGGACGCCTCTTCATGCAGGATGCGGTGGATCAGCATTCATTTTATGCAAATTATATTAATGAGCATGTTTCTGTACTACAATATTATGATGATAATTTCTTTTCATTGTTGAATATTAAACTAATTTGCATATTGCACTGTGTAGTGGAAGCTTCTTTGTTCTTGGTGGTACGTTACTGTTCCTGTCTTGGTATTGATATTGTTGGAGAACGGCATCCTCCCTCCCTCCAGCTATCTCAGACTAACACGTACACCCTCCCCGTGTCTCTCTTAAATAACCTTTTGTCTCCATCTCTTTTGATTACTAACTTATTTTCTGCCTGCTTGTTCATCTCTCTCTCTCTCTCTCTCTCTCTCTCTCTCCTCTCTCTCTCTCTCTCTCTCTCTCTCTCTCTCTCTCTCTCTCTCTCTCTCTCTCTCATGCCTTACATTCGGATTATCAGAAATTGAAAATTTTCAATGAAATAAGAATTATTATTTATCACCTCGGGATTGACGAGTGACACCGGCGGAGACTGGGAACGGCAGCGCTGTAGCCAAAATCACCATGTTCGGTCGTGACAAGAATGCAATGATACCAAAATTTTACAATACCTGGTTCGAAATAAGACAGCTATGGAACACCGCAGCATCTAAAGCCATGCATGTTCACCCGGTCAGCGTATCAGAACTGGTGTGTATTTTCAAATTGTCTGTGTCCTCATCTCGAAGGAGTATTTCTGATCCTGATCGGGAAAGATATGCCGTAAAATCAGATTACTTTCACGGGTGTCTAGCAGTTCCGGTCTGAATCTCAGTAATCACGTAAAATGAGACGTGATCACGGAGTCTCGATGACGACTCCATTTAATCTGCATGGAAATCCTACACGAGATCATTTAGTGGCGATAAGGGTTTTTCACCACGTACGGTTACAAATCTCATATTCCTAAAACAATCTCATTCCGACTCCAGGAAACATTCCATGGCTAATTTCCTTTCCGTTTGTTCAAAAATAACAAATATCGATCAAAGTATTGAGCCATGACGTAATATAATATAATACGAATATTGTGTACAAGTTTGTTTTTGGAATGTGATTTCTTATTTTGGTTTATTTCTTAGCAATCGATTTTGAAAAAGAACCAACCTATCAGTTTCCATCTGCTATTTCTCTTTTGACAATGCTCAATTACTATCACGGCCAATTAGCTACTTCTCCTAATTAACTAATTTAATAATTCCAAATTGGTTCACAGGAAAGTCTATTTCATTTGCATAGAACTACGGGCATAATTTAATTACTAATTAATTGGTGATCACCAGTTTTAATAATGGCGGTTTTCTAAGAGGCAAGAATATTATACTTTTATAAAACGCAGTAGTCTTTCACAAATATCCTGATTCTTTGCGATGAGATCTCTTTCATGAAATGTGATGTCGCCCTCTGGTGTCAAAAACTACCGTAACCACGAGAGTTGAAGACTAGTACTGATCTTGCATTCGTCGTGATCCGTATGTCATCAATTTTTTCGAGAATTGTATTTTCATTTTTATGAATGTAGAGTGCAGAAAAATGTCATTATTATGTTTTAGAAGTGCGTTCTAAGTCTAATGGTAATAAATATGTTGTCGACCGAATTCTTAGTAACTGACTTGATCAGAATTGAAAATATACATAAAAGGCAAGAAGACCAAGCCATTAATACGTGAAGATACAATAAAGAAGTTGGGTGGATCATAGGGTAGTTAAGCGGCTTGTTGACAAGTTATGAAGAGTAGAAGTGGTTTATTATTGCGTAGACATTATCTAGCTGGTGTATCTGAATTTCACGAAAGGTGCAAGGGAGTCTATTGTCTCTGAGAGCAGGTTTACAATGTGCAACTCTTTCCAGCTTGACCTATGTGCTCTGCCTGTTTTATGTTTCAATTAAGTTATAGAGAGTCATTTGATAACAGTTTATTGTGGTAAAGCGGCAGAATTGTGTGTTCACCAGAATGAATAGTGTACTAGAGCTTAAAGTCCACTACGCAAATGCACTTATAAACTGAGTTTACTTTGTATGGTTACTGAATGTGAAAATGTCCGAATAAGCTTCGGTATACAGTTTAGCTATTCTTGTACTTACAAGTAAGAACAAATTTTTGAAATGCTGAATTGTCATCACACAGTAAGGTTAGTCTTGACATATGTCAATGTCAAATTTTCATATTTTGCCGAAATTTAACCATATCCATGTGAAATCAAAGTAATCAAACCAAAGCTAGGATTTATGTCCATAGCACTGGTATTTTGCGAAGTGCTGTGTTTGTTTGTTTGTTTTTTGTTTTTTGTTTGGGTTTAATGTACATGTGTATGAATTAATGAGTGAGTGGATGACTTCGACCCTTCTCATGCGTGTCAATTTTGTGACGTCACGACTTTTCAAATATTATGATGACAGAACTTGAACCATGAAATACAGCCCTTCGAGGACTATGAACTTTTTTCTCATTTGCAAAAATCATTCCTGATTTAGCCAAATTTTGCTATTTTGATTGGTCCCCATCAAATAAAAATGAAATATAACACAAGTTTCTGGCCGACCTTTCCCTTTTCCCATGGGCATTTTAACGGAAACACACGATATATTTTTATGCTGACAGTAGCAGGCTCTAGACATTCAGGTTGGAAAATGATCAAATCGATCATATGCTGGTATACATTGACGGCTTAGTCCCTAAGTTAAACACAATTGCACACTTTAATATTGATTCCACATTAACAATGTCGTGTTAATGCTTTTCCGTTTGCAACAATGTCAGGCGCGCTGTACGCACTTTTGTTGCCGACGCAATACGGTGACTGCATCGACAACTTTGAAAAACGTTCCGCGTCTATGGATGGGTGAGGGCGCACTGCAAGCATTCCGCTCAGTGCGAAGAATCCGATGTTGCTCTACTCATTTTGTACGCATGTTTATGTCGTTATCGTTAAAGCCTTGGTTTTGAGAAACAGCGTCTCTCGGTCAGAGCAAAGTCGATATCGTAAATCACCCAAGGACATATGTTGCAGCGACACATTGACGCGAGGACACAGAACAAGCAAAGGTCAAGTCTCTCGTTTTTCCCATTTCATTGAACATTCAAGTTGGTAATTAGGTTATCAACAGGAGGGCTCAGATTAAGTTACCCCGTACTTTTATGTAATGTTTAAAATAATGTCATGAATGATATACGAAACCGTTTTCACCTTTCCGAAATTTAAAATACTAATAAAATATTGTTGAATTACATGCTCTTAATGTGTAAGTAGTGCGCATGCGTGGAACTTATCTAACAGGAGACGAGACGTGTTCGTGCACTCGTATTTGAACAGTTTCAATTACTGACATATTGATAAGAATATAAATTACTTTTTATACAGCATCAACATTCTGAAGATAACTTTTACGGCGCGGTTTCTGTGGTTAGATAATGTCGGCTCACTGTTCTCAAGTCCCTCGTGCGCTGAGAAAGTAAGGTACCGACGCCAGCGTTCCTTGAGGTGCGTTTTTACAGTCGCAGTGTCCAATATCAGCGCACTTGGCAGGTGTCTTCAGTCAGCGTAAAGGTTTCTGATCGCTGAAATCTCAAGCGATTACAAAAACTTCTCCCAACTCAGCTAGCCAATCGTATGCCTTGTTATATAATACTTTTAAAAGAAAAAAGTTAAAGTTATTGTAATCATGTATTTGATTGGCAACATTTATAACTCAAAAGATTTTGCCGATACGGATATATTGTATGATCATTGTCTTCCGATGGATAACGATGTATAGTCTACAATTTCCGGGGATTCGCTATGTATCGATACGCTGGTAAGCGAATATTGGTGCGGTCAACAATAACAGTTCATCTGATGCTTATACAAACATTATCACCACATTGACAAACTAAACGGAAAAAGTCTTAAAATGAGGAACAAGAAAGTGTGATTGTAACATTCGCCGAGATACTGAAAACAAAAGACTTTCGGCCTCAAGCTTAATTTGACAAAAACGCCAATAGAAAACAATATAATGTTGACGCCATTGTGTATAATCGTTTGCCTCTTTTGATGTGATGGCCAATAGCATTCTGCTATCACGGCAAAAAATGCTATAAATGGAGGCAAGACGCATACCTACATGATCGTGAGTTATTAAATTGTAGATTGTTTATATTTTGCGACATGCTGTACCTGACACGGTGTTTTGGCAGTCGGCTTATTTCTCACCTGGTCTTATCACGCAGAGTAAACACGTTCACAGAGCGACTGTGAAAACAGCCACAAAAGCAAGAAAGCTGTCTAAAAGATGTGTTTTCGTTTCCGTATCACTGTCGCTATTTTTGTCCTTTGTGACAGTGAAAATGTCGGTCACTTCAAGAGGTCGCAGGTTCAATATTTTAAGATCAAACGAAACCAACGGAACCAAAGAAGTGCTGGCCGCATCCGTATCTGTCACGTCGGCGTCGGAAAATATTTTCACGTTCAGTTTGCCTCTATAGACGGCACTTTTGTCCGCCGCTAACAGAGACCCTTTTCTCCGCAATTGTTCCGTGGTTTTCGTTTTAATTATCATTGTTTAATCGAAGAGACAACTTTAATTGAATTCTGGCATATCGAGGCCTATTTAAACTTGCAGGGCTCTTTGTCGAGGGGTAACGTCAACATTTGCGAATTTCAAACAAGCCTTTGTTTCCTTTTGAGGACCATTGAAGGCGCTCGGCGGTTCAGGTCGTTGCCTCGAGAGTGGCAAAACAAAAGAAAGCGTACTTGGACACACAGGGACGCTGGATCAATATTATTTCAAAGTTTTTCTTATAACTTTCCAGCAACCTCAATACAGAGAAGTGTTATGTGTTCAAATTGTGGACATTTCGCTGAGTGACAAAAGCCGTGACAATGAAACCGGCACGTTTGACATTCATAAGCTGACATCACCGGCCGAGTTATTTCGCTAACCTTTCCACCGTGAATTTGCTTTAATAAAGAAATGGAAACCTTCAAAGTGCCATCTTAACATAACATATACCTTGACTTGACCATCTCCTTGGCTTCGTAACACACTATAGAGTGTTTCGAATATAACAATGCTAGCGAGTGAACTCAATTAGACGAAACGGAATTTCCAAGATCGCGGTTTCTACAGAAAAGCTCCCACAAAAAATATCTCACACCTGTCGGGTCTACAATTGTTTGTGGATACAAAGAAACTACACAGGAGGTTTCTTGATTAACTTTCAAAATTCTAAGTATTTCAAAATTACCCCGAGGAAAATATCGTTGCTGGAGATATTAAAACATTTAATCGTAGTACGGTGTTCCGGACAGCGTGTCATATCGCATTAATTCGCTAAGAGTTAAGTAAATTAACATTATAGATTGACATCAAACAAAAAGACTTACAACCCTGATGATCTGATCATCATAGTTGTAAAATACAACACAAACACAAAGATTGACTGTCAAAAAGACAAAAGGCAGGCATACATACATACATACATACATACATACATACATACATACATACATACATACATACATACATACATACATACATACATACATACATATAGAAAGCTGACATTTATTCACAGTTTTGATGGACAAGGGTAGTTTGACAGCTTGTGTCATTGAGAATCTCATGGGTTTTTTTCCTTTAGAAGAAATCGCTAATTACATTTTAATTGACGCAAATTGTTTAAGTATCATAGCCCGTTTTACGTACTTGGCTTTTCATCAGTATGATCAATCGATTAAGTTTATACACTTCAGATATTATTAAAGAATGAGCCTGAAGTCAGTGACCGTTTGGTTGGTGACCCTTTTCCCCTTCTTTCCTTCCTAGCCGCGGCTTCTTGGATGTGGAGGGAGGCGAGCCATGGATTGCTACAGTTTCTCTGCATGCTCACCAAATGAAAATAAACACTACAGTCGCCTGGAGCTGTATTGGCGATGAAATCCCTCTTCAGTGTTGTCCAAGGCACTCTATTCCCGTTAATTGGGAATAGTTCAACGGTCTTGCTCCAGCACATTAATCATTCCAAGGCATGGCACGATTTATGGTTACGACGAGTTATGCCAGACTGTGCACGTTACTGTCCAAGGATGTTTAAAATATGTCCTGATCTAGGTCATGTACAAGATGGGACCGAGCGTCCTTTTATCTGTTTGTCTGAGTGTAAGATTTCGTAAAAACTGAGAATGGGGACTTGGACTTGTTCTCTTCGTGCAAATATAGTGCAAAGCTATGAATGGATTTTTAATCATTTTACCAGTATCGTCGACAATCGAGTCCCTGGTGACTAAGTGTATATCTTTTTCCGTCGATGTAACAGGCTGTTAAGCATCGAATCTGATTCGTGTTTTAAATATGTCTGACTCCGTGTGGTAAAAGGGAGCTAAGTCACATTCTAGTGTCGTTGGCAATGCACGATCGCACGGCCAATCATTTCTCGACCCTCGGGCCAGGGCATTGACATTCCCTGCCGTGTGGAGCCACTGAGCGTGGCAAGGAGCGAACAGATGGTATGTTCCTGTCCTGAACTGCAGACACCTAAAACATTTGTCAGTGTACCAAACGGCCTCCATCGTTCTAAACATATTCATCTTCCCTCCATATGTTGATCGGATCGGACATCCGTGTAAATTGCGAAATGATTGAATGGGATTTGCAGCTAGAAAACAGCGAAAACAAAATACAAGTTGTGAAGTCAAATTACAAAAATATCGTGGGCAATATCAATAGGAAATAAATTTTATTTAATTTCTGTGAACTGTTTTCCTCGGCTGCTGGTCGAATAATATCATATCGTGTTGCTTTGCCTTGGGATTTGCAACCTTGCAACCTTCGACTATAGATAGTCGAGCTGTTTCACTGTCTATACTTTGGCCTCGCAAACGTTAATCGATGACCGACCCCTCCACTGAGATGACATTTGCAAGGTTTTGAAGCACATTTGGAAATCATTATCCCGGGGACGAGGACGATGATTCCCTGAATGTTCAGTCATCGCCCTCTAAATCACCCGAGCTGCGGTGACAAAACGCGTCTGCAACTCGCGATCTGCAAGTCAGATGTGCCGGAAACACACAATTACGAACAAACAAACAAGGCACGGATATGGGTCATGCCTGTTACCCGTACCGCCAGGGTGACCACACTGCCATGGGTTGCGTAAATCTACCTGTTGCTGCTAGCGTTAGCGACTTCCTGTGAACTTTCATCGCGATGACTTCTCCCGGTGTGAAAAACTGATCCCTTGGCAGGGGTCAGGTAGGGTCACTTCGACAACTGGTTAATTTAGATTATTCACGCCCTAAAGGAAGTTGTCCGAATTCGACGAACGGAGAGATGGACGGAGGCTCGGGACAATTCCTCGCTGATGGTCTGAAGGTTCAACACCCTGAAAATCAAATGCGCCGAGCACTTCTCCCGCGGCATGAAAAAGCAGGAGACTAAAGGGCACAACACTAACAAACGAAAATTAATGAAACTGTACAGAAAAAAAATCAATTCCTGTAAAGGGTAAATGACAGCACACAACAGGTGCAGCCATCCGGTTGATTTCAAGAAATTGTACCCAGGGGGGTTGTACAAGCATGGAGGTAGGAAGCGCTTTCTGGTCCTACCTCAATCGTAAAGCAAATGTCCTGTTAAAATATATTTTGTGGTAAATGAACATTTGAAGGGGTAAGTGTAAGCTAACCGCTTACCGCCACGATTTTAAAATGACCCCTCTATCTACCCTACCAGTGCCCCCCACCTCTCTCAAAGATAACTCCCAACAACCCTCTCTCCTTTTCAAAACCCGAAACTGTATGCACTGTCCTCGCCGGATGATTTTATCTTCCCCGATCACTGCTGCCAAAATAATTATACAAACTTTATATCACCTTGCTTGAAGAATATGATATTCTGCACAGTGCTCGCTCTTTTGAAGTTTCTTTACGCGTTAGGATAAATTGTCTTCCCTCTGAGAAAACGCTTGCAAGCAATCAGCTTTGAAGTAACACAACACCAAAGTAACTCAAAAGAAACGGGGTAGTTGCATTAATATGTCGACTGACGGAAAGAAGATTTGATGTGCTCGACCATTTTGTGACACGGCGTTACACATTGAGAACTAGTTATGTCCATAGCTACATGTAGGCCATGGTGACAGGAATACACGCCTGGTCGCGTGCGCAATGATAAATAGCTGTACATGATGCAAGTGATCGAATTCCGATCTTATCTTGCAGCTGAATTCAAATCACACTTCGCAATCATTTCGAGCGACTTATTACCATAAAACATACATTCCACACATATAATCATGGAACTTTCTTCCGACAAGGCCGAATGTTGTCCTTGATTCCCGCCCTTCCATCTTAGGTCGCTTGCCTTTCTTCAGTAAAGTCACTCAACATGTGTACGCCTCTGATAGGCTGACGAGATCGAAACCACATGACAGCTGAGATGCTGAGATACTGTATTTTGAATAAAATACGAGAGCTGTAATCATAAAGCATAATTATGAATTTTTCTAGTATTTTATTGGATTTGTACAATACTGTAGCTTGCTCTGCTCTCAATATTGCGTTGAAATCCCCAATTTTCAACCATAGACCTCAATTGTGAGTACAACCTTTGTGTGTATCATGACAAACGTCATATTATTTTCTAATGATAAGATTAAGTCCGGACCAGAATTTATATGTCAATATGGTAATGTTCGCAAAGCTAATTAAACCTCTCCGGCAACGGTATACCGCAAGATTTTGACCAGTTAACGACATATATGCACGAGCGATAGTGAGTGCATGTATGGAGTGAACTGGTCAAAACCACGTGGTATAGCCATCGCTGAGAGGTGGTTTATTACTATTATATCATAACAGTATATTGATATTCTGGCGTGAAACGCCAAAAAAAAAACCCGGAATTTTCCTTTAGCAGAGAGCTCGCGCCCGTTCCATATCGCGAATATTCCACGGCTATTTTCACGTTTCGACCAATCAGATCGCTGTATTTGCACCATCAATATACTGGTCTGATATAATACTGTTTATTTCATCGATCTGTAGGGAAAAGGAAAATGTACTCCTTTCTGGTTTTCTAGAAAAGCCTATATAGACATTATCCCTCTAATGCTTGTCCATCTTAAGGTAGTATGCACCTCGAAAGTGAAAGACTTTAACCTTTGCTCAAACTTTCCTGAGTGAAACTTCCCACCATTCTCTTTCAAAATCAAAAATAAAATTTTGGTACAAGTGCTGCAAATGACTCAAGATTTACCGATATTTGAAATTCAAAATGGCCGCCATCCCTGTGTTAACTCTACGGAGAAAAATAAAATTTTCGATTCTCGAAAAACTAAGACGATGGAAAGTTTTCTTACACCAAAAGATTTAGAATGAACCCCTACAAGTGGTGGATCAGAAAAGATTTGTTAAGGTTTGAGAGTCTGAATATCTGTCCCCGAGGCGTGTTCTACCTTAATACGCGAGCTAAAAAGTTTCAACTAGTTTATGATAAAATGTGTGGCGGGGCCAGGTTATCAGAAAAAAAAAACTCCGTGACAAACTGCACAACGTCTGAACTCAGACAACCACATCTGTTCAGATAGTTTTCTCACATCTAAGGAAACAAACCCTGACAGCTACATCTGTTTTTGATGTTTTTTTTTCACTTCTAAGAAAACAAAAATGTATGCACGATGTTTTCCATCAGTTTTGCTAAAAACTGAAATGTGATATTTTTCTCCAAAGCGTTTACACGCATATTAGCCTACATGTCAATTATTGGTACATTGTAATTATTGGAAAGCAACTTTAAGTCTTAGATTTATGAGCCGCACTTTTCTTCAAAACGAGGCGTATGCGGAAACAGAAAATTGCTTCAACTTTTAATAATATTTTCGATATTTTCTTTATTCCAGAGAACAAATATGCTTTGTTATTCCTTCCCATATAAATGTGTTGGAATACGAAGCGCTTGCGATTGTCTTATGACTTCTTAAGAATTCTTGCCTGGACTAAACTCCAATTCTTAATAAAAACCTTGCGACGTTATCATGTCATACCTGTGTTGACAAGGTAAAAATTAGTCACGTTGAAAATGCATTTTTAAAACTGTAGTTCATAATCAGACACAATTGCTCGAAAATATTTCATAACTAATGTAACTAGAAGCGAGGAGAATGCTAAAGTGTGGAAATGACCATCTCACGAGAAAGTTATGCTCGTGAAAGTCCCAACGTCGCCACTGAAATTTTTGTGGTGCCTGTAAAATACGATAATCCAAACTATGTCGCTTTTAGGGACAACGCTGATGGGGTCAGTGACACACACAGCCGACGAAAAAACCCAGAGGAACGTCAAAATACATTGCCAATATTTGAGGAGCAATAATTCATGTGTATATTGCTTTACCATGCACGAGTGCCCGGATGTAAAAAAGTTCTAACGACATTCCTGGTTAAACCTGACCACCAGTCATATGCCACATTTATGCAGTGCCTTTCAAAAGGATGCAAAGTGTAGGGGCCTACACCGCAATTTGCCCTGTTCAAAAATAAAGTTTCAAAACAGCATGATTGACAGATAAACTGGAAATGGACTAACCAACTACAGAGAATTCGGAAAATAATGCCTGTTGAAACGCTTTATCTATATCCCGGCGATTTCTTACGGAGAAGCGTCATGAAATGCATGGGTTTTTTGCACGGAAAATTGCCAGTTCTCTTTCATACAAAGAAATGTCAACAAACAGGGGAATATAAGTCTGTACTGTTCCAATAATATTTCCAAAAGAAAGCGATTACTTTAGTGTTTGCAGTTTCAATCACTTTGCTTCATCCAAAAAATATCGTTCCCGCACAATAACTGACTTCATTTTTTTTTATTTCTAACATCACTTTTTTAATGAACAATGTCGTAACCAATCTTGACAAGTTTTGCGGCCTCTTCTTTGGCGAAAGTATGACGTGCACGATTGCCACCCACTGTGACTCCTTCGCAGACACATTTCCTTAAGTTTGCCTAACACCCTTGCCTGGAGTGTTGAAAGAACAAACAAATAAACACGCCAAAAAAAGAGAAGAGAACACCGGCCATGGGTAAGCGATATCGTACGGGAACAGGACTTTTAAAATGCCCCGTGCAAAATTTAATATACCTCTCTTTCATTTTGCTGAAAAGAGTTTTAACATTACCAACAAGGTACGCCTTTCAGCGTCTTCCGTAGATTATCGATTAAGTTAGACGTCCAGACAATCTGAATGAGGCTGCGTTCAAAAAAGCTTATCGAGATACATATCATTTGCCCGACAGCTCTTTCTTGCATGGATGCTTTCGGGCCAAAATTGTCTCGGGCGTATAAAAGGACGCTTGTCTTTTGCGGCGAGGTAGACAAACGGCTGAATAGGGGAAGCCTAATAAATAGATTGTTTGGTAGACAAACAAATTGTCCAGGAGCAACGTTGGAGCGTCGGTCAAAGAATCACTCATATGGAGATGTAATAAAGTAATTTGACTTCTTGACTCTAGCACGCTGGTCGGTCAATAGTCCAGCAGCACGGAGTGGTCCTCGACTTTTAGCTGAGAAACACCCTAGTGTGGTTTATGAGGCTTTTGACACGCCATCCCCAGGGACCTGACGTCTTGTCCGAGAGTAGACACTTTGCCAAAACAAAGAACTATAATGTTATCCAAGATGTGTAATATGTACCCTTTTCAACTCTTCTGCCATTCACTCGTAACATTTCCGCTGAGAAGGGACCCCTTGCACGTAGGGACCAATAACATGGCTGATACCTACATTATTGCCTGTATCTCAAGCTGTTGTGCCCACTGCCGGGTTAATTGCACTTTTTCACATTCAGGATAAGTGAAAACTGCCCGTGTGGCTATGGTGCATGCAAGTCATTACACGAATGCATTATTTTGTCAAGTAGCCTCCTCTATACTAGAGAGACAAATTGATACCGGGATGACTTTATGCTAAAAGACTTGCAGTCAGTGTTCAATAGAAGAATAAAAAAGACTTTGAGCAGCCTTTGTAGACGGGGTAGTCTGGAAGAAAGAGGCTCTCATCAAATGGGACAATATACCCTCAAAACGGAACGAAACATAACCCCTCTCATATGCGACTGTGCATAGAGGCGAGGCGTGACTCTAGCAAAACTGCCCTGGGGTCTCTATACATGATAAAACAACGGTCACCCATATGCAAACAGGTAGGAAACTTCCAAAGTAGCAGAGACAGGAGACGGTTCATTAATTGCGAACAAAGCGCCGACGTCGCAGTATTGTTTAGGTCTATGAGGTGGTCTTGCATCATCTGGCAATACGACATTAGCTTTGATGGCCATCGTCTCGCAATATCCCTTGAACTAATGCACCATTCGCTGGCGAAATAAAGCTAGCTCGGGGACAATGGAAATTATTGGGCAATATCAGCGGCTAAAAACTCTTGGACACTTCACTTTGAGAAATTCAAAGATGTGACAAAAATAGCAATATCTTGCCACGTCGCAGTAGATCCTACTTGAAAAGTGCTTTCGGGTCAAAGAGAACGATACAGCTATTCAGAGACATTCAGATCTGTTGCCCAAACTCTCTGTCTGTCTGTTTCTCATATTAGTTATCTCTCTCTCTCTCTCTCTCTCTCTCTCTCTCTCTCTCTCTTCTCTCTCTCTCTCTCTCTCTCTCTCTCTCTCTCTCTCTCTCTCTCTCTCTCTCTCTCTCTCTCTCTCTCTCTCTCTCTTATAAGTGACATGTTGTTACCTACACAGATATAAACTGATATCGGACATGTACATACATTCATATTAATTTCAAGCTCCATTTCATTACGTTAGTTTTTACGTCGGAGAGTTTCTGGTTACCCAAAAATGATGTAGATATGTCTGGTTCTCGGCAATTCAATAATGTTGTATATTTGTAATGCACAATGTTACAGTTGATAACTGAATTCCGGCCCGGACTATAAAAGCGCCTATTGTACAACACACGTAGATAGATAGATAGATAGATAGATAGATAGATAGATAGATAGATAGATAGATAGATAGATAGATAGATAGATAGATAGATAGATACATACATACATACATACATACATACATACATACATACATACATACATACATACATACATACATACATACATACATACGTTCGACAGAGAGAGGCAAGCTTTATTTTTTGATAATAATGTGAACGTGAACGTGATTATGTCAATGAACGCTGAAACAATCGATTTCTCTTGCCTGCCTTCGGGACACGTCATACTGTTTAATGTTCACTGTGTCCTTTTGTAGCCGTTCTGTGGCGGAAGTTCTATTTCATTCACATGGAGATGACGGGAGCAACTGATGAGAAGTCCACTCACGGGAGGATGTCAACCCCTATATCATTGTCTACGGCTGTGGTTAAACCTGCCACCAAAAAAAAAACTTGTTCTTGAGAAACGCATCTCTTGCCTTCATGCCTATTCGTCGACTTTGCCGACATGTTTATGATGTGACAGGGGAAATGAGACAGCTCGCCATCTGTCACGAGAGAGGGCCTACATAATTACGACTGACAAATCGCAATCACTCCCCCTTCCCAGTTGGGATGATCTGTGACAGTTCATAATCTGATTGATAAAGTGATAAAAGTGTCAACGGGATGAAGATGGGCAGGTACGTGTAGTCGGACTGTCAGTCAGAATCTCCTGGGGTCAATGCTTGCGAACGGTCCTGTCCGGTTTGGCGATGAGTTGATTGGGGTATTTAGTCGACTTATACGGCCTTTATGTAGGTCATTGTGTAAGGGACGATTCACAGCGGGACCTCCTTTTCAACGTCATCGCTCCTCATTGAAGTAAAAAGGTCTTGCACATCTCGTTCAATGATTGTCCTTATTGTGTAATCTTCGGTAACTGGCCGGAGAGGACGGTGACCCCTATCGTACCATTGTACAGAGTTGACTTCAAACATTGACGGTTCTGGTGATTGATTTGTCCATTCTGTGTAAAAAATGGTCAACAAAACTAAATCATGCATATGAAACGAGGGAAACTATATTTAGAAAACCAGCATTCGGATGTAAGGGTAACGCACCCAATGACTGCATCCCCGAAACCAGTCAAGCTTTTTCGCAAAGTATAGAAAAACGTTTTACTGTGAATTACGGAGTTTTCGGGACAGGAAGTTTAAGACATCAACCATTCGAACTTGAGTTACTAGTATTGGGGACAACCTTGCCACCCCACGGTCGGTACAGTAAGCGCAAGGTGACCCGAAGGTCACAATGCCAAAAATTTGCAATATTGTTTCGAAGGAACGGATGTTGAGAATTCGCGTCTCTCAGTGCTCGTTATGTACGCTTCACTGTACATGAAATGTACAACTGGCTCTGGATTGTTCAAATGTGAAAAAAGTGAAGAAAACAAAGGGAAGCTTTGACGCAAGTGTTGTCGTTTCGGTCACTTGGGTAACTATCCCCCCTCTGATACCACCTACCTTGCAAGGAAAACAATTTCTCATGTGATATTATGTAAAATGATGCATCGGCATGTGTTTGTTAGCAAAAACAACATGAACTCCTCGTCCTGTTGTTTTACATGATCTCCTGAATTGGTTGTCGCATTTGAGTGCTCTCGTGAGTACGGCCGCGGCTGACCCACGGCACACTGCACACCATTCGACCAGGACAAACGATATCCATAATGAACGTATAACACTTAACACTAACAGTTTTCAATTTTTATCTGACATTCTGCATTGTTGTTCACATCAGTTATTTCAACAGTTTAACTTTGAATATCTATGAGCCACTTCGCTTGGGACAAATCCGTCGAGTCGTTGTCGGATTTATGATTAACCAGTATGCTGGTCAAAAACTCAGGCTAACCGTGTGACTAACCCCTCCATCAAGAGGGACACACACGCCAGAAATTCATGTTATCTGCGATAAGCGAGTTCCACGGGATGTCCACTAGCCTCAGTTTCTGGAAATAATCATGACATTGACACAGAGCTCACTCCCCACGCGCCCTCCCCTGGGTGCAATCGTTGTTAGCATATGCCCTGAAGAGCACGCTATGGTGGGCCAGGATAATTGTATTGAAACCAGATAGATGTAAGTTGAATGAGCTCGTCAACTGTACTCGATAACTGAGGGGCTAGCACTTGTACCCATGCCACAGATAAGCAAACACAACAGACAAATTCGCTGCTTTAGCACTTAACAGTTACTCTTACGACTGAAGGGTTTAGTGCTCGACAGAGTATATATCAAAACTTTCAGATCAATTTCGTTCAATGCTGTTTCAGTCAGTGTTTTATATGAGATGGGGCTCTGTATGAAGTAATGAAGCTAAATATTGAGCGCAATCGAAGAAATAAACTTCTTGGTTCTATTGACCCTAACAAAACAGCGTTTTATTCCATTTTGTACACAATAATTTCATACTGATAGGTTTGGTCAGATCAATAAAAGTAACTGAAATAAACATCAACTTCAGCTCCAAATATAGTTTACAGCATTCAAGAAGAGATCCTGTGCCCGTTCAGTGAACTTGCCGTCTTTGTGTTCATTTCCTCATTCTAACACAGATACAGCCCTTCAATCCAATTATAGAATGCAAAACAACTTCGAGTTGGTCGCATTTATTTTCGCGTTGTCATGGAAACCCGTTCATGCCGTGCCTTTTTTAATTTCACCCCTTTAATTTTTTTATGAATCCAAGTAGAAAACTGTATTAGTTTTCCATTAGCACGGTCGGCGTAGGAAGTTCATTCAGTTCCCAGGTTCAATCAACCGCCGACGTCATAGTTCTCGGTAAAGTGTACTGAGTTGACGCGAGTTTACTGCGAAAAGTTATTACGTGTGCTCAGTCCGGTGGAAACCTGGAAATCTCATCAGAAATGAAGGGTGAAGTCGGTCTTTAGTCTGCCAGCGTTTTTTCCATGATATTCAGGGTTTTCAATTAGCATAAAATTAAGCAATAAACCACACCCAGGGTTGTTACACCAAGAGATTTTGACCAGTTCACTTCATCTATGCACTCGCTCTCGCGTATACGGCGTGAACTGGTCAAAACTAAGTGTTATACCCGTTGCTTAGATACTAGGTTATTGCCATAATAACATCAAAGTTTATTGAAATTCCGGTGTGAAACATCAAAAACGGAATTTTTCTCCAGCTGAAAGCTCGCGTGTGTTCCAAATGTGCTATGTCGCGAATATAGCCGTTATTTTTACGCCTCGACCAATCAGATCGCACTATTTTGCGCCACCAATATACTTGTATGATATAATGAGCAATATACACTTCAGATAATGAAAATGATAAGGCCAATATACGTTATTGGTCTACCTTTAAAAGAAATCCATTTTATGAATTTCTCTGCCATAAAATGACACAAATGAATTCGCTAGGTGGTTCGTTTCAGTGAAGCGGTCATCGCACTTTTCTCGCCGAATCATTTCAGAACATCACCTATTGTCGGGACACAGTTACTCTTTCCTGTTTTAACAATGTGTTGATAGCGAGAGGAGATAATATCAGAGAGCCTTGAGTAATGACGCTGAGTCAAAAGGATTGCTGTAGCGATGGAACAGGTCCAAGCGATTCGTCAGCAGGATTCCAGCGATATAATGGTCCTGGACTGACAGGTCTTGGCTTCCCTTCGACAGGTCTCTGTTATTGCAAGGGAAACCGAAGTTTACAGAACGCCCACTCTTTTCGATTTTATATTGATTAGTCTAGGAGAAAATCTTATCTCGAGTTGTAAACACAAACATCTGTATCCTCCTATGACGCGCTAGTTCGTGCCGTCCATCATGTCTTGACCGCTACTAACGAAGGTGAATACTCGCCTCAAGTTCAACATCAACCAAAGTTTAACAGAAAAAAAGTAGGTCACGATGAACTTCGAGCGTCGACTCTGTATTACTACGCAGAGTGATTAAAAGATAAATCCCGCGCGCATAAAGGGCGTTTTATGGCCTGAGCATTTACGACTTGGATTTTTTACAAACTTTACAACCTTTGAAAGAGTTAAAGCCTCCGAAGCTCCATCTCCAGCACGCACGGTTAATTCTTTAAAATAAAGTGATCTCGTCACGCCCAGATAAAAGCGAACTTGAAACTGTAAGTCCTCTGGTTCGTCTCTCCTTTATCTTCTTACATAACTGATTCAGTTAATTTGCTTTGGCTTGATGAAGAGCAATCTTCCAGTCGTCGTCGTATACTTTACTTTTCACTCAATACAAAATACGCTTGGAGTGTGATCCGTGGTTGTTTGTAGGATTGCTCTGTGACGTAAAGATTGAATGATCCAAACTCGGCGGGTTGGCTCAGAGACTGTTTATAATTCAAGTTTGACGTCAATTTAGCGGGCAAAATAGCCTCGAATATTTACAAAATAATCCCTCAACACTAAGGATGTTGATCGGTCTTCGAGAAAACTTTCAAGGTTTCTTGCATACTCGCAATTTTTGAAACTTTGCCCGTTTTCAAGAGGTAGATTTGGTTCTGTTGTTTGCTTTTATTACAGATTGCTCAAGGGTGATGTACTTGAGATTTGAAACAGTCGATAAAATCGGTTAAAAAAGTATTTTCAATCACGACCCATACAGATCTGATGCTGCACAGTGTAGAGACAAATGAAATTGCCAAACTCATATGACCATACTCGATCGGCTGGCTCGAGGCAAGTGGATGGTGATACTCTCGTGCTTCTTAGCACAGTCACGTGATTATTGTCACAAGTGGGCATCTCTTTTGATTGACAGAGGCGCGACGTCAATCATGCCACCGCACACACGAGACCACTCTCCACGGCAGCGTCTCTGTGTCACGTGACATGTTCTGGGCTATCTCCCATGAGTCAAAACACAGGATGCTTCCATTTTGTGAATCACCAAGATACGGCTTTATGGTTAAAACGCCCACTTGGACTGATAATCACGCGGGCCTGTTTGAGATAAGATATAACGTAGAGCTATGAACTCCCACTGGAATAAGTAGGGCAAAGGACATACTGCAATGTTTCAACCATGCTTATGACACCTCTAATTTTCGTTCAAATTGTTGTGAAACAGTTTATTTGGGAAATGAACTGAAAGAGTGTACATTAGACCGGTTGAAATCGATATTCATGGGGCAAGTGTCTATAATTTTTACGGTACTGACGTTTGTGAAAAACAGACATAGGGGTTACCTCTCAAACGGGCAGTCATCGCAGTCGTTTGAGGTTTAGTTTGCCTTCCGCAAATTGCAAGAAAAGCCGCCTGTTCGAGATATCCTCCGACCAACACTCGGTCTGGATGTATCTTAAAGCGAAATATTTTATCATTTTACGTTTCAAAAGGACAAAACACCACATCACAATTTTATTTTAAACCCTTCCTTTTCAACTCGAACAATTTATATTAAATCATTTGTGATAAGTTCGTTTTAATTTTCGTTTTAAGGTATAAATTGACAAACCAAAGATAAAGTACAACAGAAAAATGGCGTTACGAGCTGATAAATAAAAATATACCTTCATTCAAATAAAATGGTTTTACCAATCGTATTTCATTTTATTTATAACTACAAATTCTTCAATGCCGATTTTTACCCCCTGTACAAGAATAAACGCCGCGGTTTCGATAACGAGAGCGGATGGTTTTTCGCCAATCTTTTACATCACGTTACGTTTCTCTCTTTCTCAGGTCGACAAGAAATCGATGAGAAAATAAATGTTTGTATCAAACAAATATGGACATTCCAATTGGGATCAGCGAATCAGTTTGTTTGGACAACTCTGAGTGAACTTGACGTCCGCCGTTGTTATTATTTGCACACTTTTCGATGATCTTTTTTTGGAAAATCTCGTTTACCGATTTATTTCATTTATTGTGTATAATTAATGTCAGATTGTGGTTTCAAAGATAGCGTCAGGTTCAGCATCGTAGCACATTAAGCAGTGGGATGAAGGGGCCGGATAATCAGATTTTGATTGAGGGGAGGGGGAGGAGACTTGACGAAGATGCCGGAATCGGAGAAGACAGGAGATCGATTAGGCTGACATGCTACGAGGAAGTCGAGACTAGTAGATAAGAATGGATGATGACGCGGTCCCATCTGTGATAAGAAGGCGCCGACAGTGGGAAGTGACAAATACGACACCTGTGCAACAAAGTGACCAGACTTAGCGACTCGAGATTTGTCAAGAGATGCGACGCTAAGTTGAGATTTCACGAGAAATGCCCATGAGAATAGACTGGTGATAAAAAACATTAAAGCGATTTAAGGAGAGCGATGGGGGCATTATGACCATGCATTGCAATTACAATCAACCAGTTAGTGAGAAATGTGATGATACGAGATCAAATAAGCTAAGACGAGATTTTAATGATACACTGCATTAGGATTTGAATCGATGTTCTCACCAACTTGAAGTTTATAAGAGGAGACAAAGATGGAGAATGAGAGATAATGAAATTTTGTGGTTTCAGACAGGATGATACAAGATCGCAAGAGGCAGAACTTGTGTGGTGGGTCTAGGGAGTAGGAAGGCCCCCCAAAAAGATCTCGATTCTAGCGAGAGGGGACTGCAAAACTTTTACAGAAAAGACACTGTATTCTAATAAGGCAAGAAAAAAAAGCCAAACTTAATAGAAAGAAAGGTTGTTGACTCGGAGAGGCAAAAAGGGCGACTACAGTATGCACTGCATGATTTCTGTCGGTGAAATTCTAACCCAGGGAAGAATTGCATGTTTATTACTGGCTGTTTCAGAGAAACGAGGAACCAGCCAGTTCTACTAACATCGATACCGCTCTCCAGTATATTGCTTGAGTCGCTGCCAACCGGAGTTCTGCTCAGACAAACACGGGGCTATTTGCTTTCCAAATTAGCCTTGCCAGCATTCTCCGCAGACTTCGACCGGTTACGCGATGCGACACGCAAGTTGCAAACCCACAAAACATGCTCTCTGTTTATTTGTTTCTTGTTTGTTTACCTTGAAGAGGTAACCTGGCTCGGTCAATCGGCACAGACTACAACCTGTTTCCCATTGAGAGAGGCGACAAGGAGACGCGTACTGATGGTTTTTCTCGCCTTGTGTGTAGCAACGGGTCATCGCTTTACACGGTAAACGCAATTCAAGCCGAGGTCTGGCCCAAACCTAGGCTACAAACACGACGTCGTCCATAACTTTTCACTGCAATTCAATGTAAATCGTCTGCGCTAATCGCAAAAGCTGCGGTTGTTATCCATGGCTGTGCGTATTAAAACTGAATTTAAAAGAAGGCGCTTCGTTATAGTTACTGTGCAATTTATATTCATAGAATACGTAATCGAGGGACGATTCCGATTTCACATAATTCACATACAACCACATAATTACTCGGATATATTATCGATGACCCCTTGGAAGGGGACACAGGTGTTCTCAATAAATTTTGTAGTGGAATGTCTGTGCGGTGAATCGTGCTGGCATATTTGGGGTGAAGAATGCACGGTCGCAGATGGAGCGAACATCTATGCAAACCGCCGATGACCACAAAAATCGCACCTGCAAGGAAAGACATTTCATTGCGGGGATTCGATTTCAATTGCCGCTTGATTTATCGATCATAGCCGCCGAGCGGGCGTCTGAGGTGTCGTTATTGTACTGCGTGTTGACTTGAGTGTAACTGAGATTTTTCGCCCGTCTTTCGCAAATTGTTGTTATATTATCGGTTTTTTGCATAAAGCCATGATGAACTAGGCAAGACAGACACCGTCTCCCCGTCGCGACGTCGTCTGTCCTACTGAAATAGAAAACGATATGTTGTATAGACGCTGTGGATTCCTGAAATCGTTTGTTGATCTCGGAAGATGACATTATAAAGTATACTTACTTGAGAAAATGATCGCAATGCAATTCTTGACGCTAAAACAATAAACAAATGGCATTGATAATCGGTTTACGGAATGCAATGCCGAGCAAGTTACTGTATCAACGTCACAAGTGGTTAAGACTATGCGCTACATGCGATTTCTCTGTCTGTAGTCTGCAG
The DNA here is from genome assembly GCF_041260155.1 of Ptychodera flava. Classification (NCBI taxonomy): domain Eukaryota; kingdom Metazoa; phylum Hemichordata; class Enteropneusta; family Ptychoderidae; genus Ptychodera; species Ptychodera flava. Next base: position 14,340,625 of record NC_091949.1, on the reverse strand, counting down.
AAAACAGACTTGTGTTATCGCCACTTCTATAAAGTCGGTATTTGTTAAAAACGCTTACTTGACAGAAGGTAGGGTAAATCTACTATAAAATTTCTTTTACATATGTGAACTCTCTCTCTCTCTCTCTCTCTCTCTCTCTCTATCCTCTCTCTCTCTCTCTCTCTCTCTCTCTCTCTCTCTCTCTCTCTCTCTCTCTCTCTCTCTCTCTCTCTCTCTCTCTCTCTCTCTCTTATATATTGTGCCTCTATGACCGTTTTCACTATTTAACTTTCTATGGTCGTCAGTGACTCCCCATCCACGGTACTTAATGGCGTCGTTCAGAGAGTCAGTTTGGTATGATCGTAACGGTAGAGGAACGCAGGTACCAGGTTTTACCCTAAATGAGGAAAAATTGGGGATCTTGTTATTCATTGAGCAACAAAAAGTGTTGGCTAGGCTTTTTTTTCAGGCCGGCTGTCATGACAGGGACACATTTGATTTGCACAAAGCATAGTCAGCGACACGACTAGGGAATACGGAATGTCATTTGCGTCATGGGCCTAGAATCATAAAATCTCCGAACTTTCATTTTTTCCGCCAAACCACATCAAACGTAATTATTTTAATGAAAACCACGGTAAATGGTAATTCTCTCGCAACCTTTGTAACTCCAAGACGGCGCCCCTTCCGCCATTAAAAATGGATACGTCAAACCACATTATATTGAAATTTCTTGTCGTAATCAATTCAAAATCTTGTGTGTTTGTTATCTCAAAGGTATTTATTTCCTTCCTCTCTATTTAACACTGTCCAACTCTTGACGCAATTAATAAAGTAATAAGAAATGATAAGGATGTCCATTTAATTAATTATTTACTCGTTCAAGGCTATGATCTGTCCATGCATATTAAGATGATTCTTCCCCAGGGGGTTTTGCACAAAGTGTTTGTTTCCGCGTGACGGCGAGCTACTGCGAGTCACGGAAGAGGTATTCCAGACTTGTTCAATTCTTGAGACCGTTTAATGTCTGGAAATGTTGTAGAATAGTATAGTATTCCATGGCGAGCTCCCTCGATACGCCGTGGCTTCGGGAGATCACAGTTCAACGCGAAAATCACAAGACATGAAATCTCGCGATCGGTATGTTTATCTCGCGATAGATACCATGTTGAAAATCGATTGTAACTAACCTTGACGTGCAATAGTATACTGGACTTATCACCCAAAACCGTTCAAATGCACTATCAAAAGTGGGTCAAAGCATAATCTATCACACTGGCTGTTATATTCTGTCTGGGAACAAACTAAGTATAATTCTATGAACCTTTCCTTACACATGAACTGAACTTCTTTACGGGGATGGGGGTCTGTTGGTCAATCACGGGTGGGGACAGACAGACAGAGGCCAAGGATGTCGAAGGTACCGGTGGGACGCTGGGAGACGTACAGGCAAACAAACTGACAGACAGCGAGCACAGGTGGCAGCGTCTGGGTAGAGAAACACCTTCAAGATTTGTTAATAATTACAGGGAAAGTGGCTTGTTGAGCAAAACCATTCCCCTGTGATATTCCTACTCTTGTGTGTACATAGCAAATGTTAGAAGTAGAGGTTACAAAGGTCACGAGGTAATGAGTAATAATTCAACAGAGACAATAACGATGCCGCAAAGACCCGACACCTCATTATCATTAAGTGAACACGGAAGTCGTATACCACAATGATTTATATCTCAGTCAAGTTTTTTTTTCATGCAGGGTAAATAAACCTTCAGATAGATCGCTTTTGTCGGCGGATGTTTCATTACTTACGAAAAAAGACAAAGCGGAAAAAAATTAATTTTGCATCACCACGAACGTTTACATTTGCCACGGTTCAAAAATCACTGATTGTACCCACGTAGTGTAAAGTTTTGCCGGGAAAGTGATCGCATCTACGATACCCCTGTGATTATGTGGATACGGCCTTAAGATCTCTTGGGTGTTGTAACTTGAAGCAATTACATTATGGTCGCTTATGCGCAGGGGCCCGGTCGTGTCAGAGAGTCCGCGTAACACGGGAAGCAGCCTCCTTGTCAGTCTCAAGTTGCAAGCCTCTCTGACCTAATGCGCAGGCTCGAAATCTTCAATGACTTGGGAAAGTTTTGGCGAACTTGTCGTCTTAGGAATTGTGTGTTTTCACCTTACGGAAGGAAGGAGCTGCAATCACCGACCGTGCGCTCGACGAATTCGAGTGGCCTTGTCACTTTTGATGATCAATCAGAAGGGGTAAAATTAGAGCAAACATCTCCGTAATCCGTAAACACGTTTTATCTTCCCAAAGCAAGAAAAAAAAGAAGAATCATGAAGTTTAAAGATGAAACAATGAAGACGAAAAGTCAAATGTCGTATTTAGATGTTCTTCTGTGTTGCAAGGCCACGATGAATGCGACAGGAAACTAGACAAGAAAGGCAAAAGAAAACTGACGTGTTGTGATTCGCCAAATAAACATATTCATTACAGGAAGGGGAAAGAATAAAACTAATTTGTGAGTAAGGTTATTCTTTCAGAGGACAATCCTGCCTTACCTCTATGCTGCATTGAGATTTCAATTTACGTCACAGGAGAGGTTTATTAAAAAATCCCCTCCGTCCTATTTCTCGAGGTGTTGTAGACGGTAGCTGTGGGGTGTTTGAGTTAGCAAGGTTGTGTGAGGATTTTTCAGGCATTATTCTGTTATTTTCGTGACCTTTTTCATCTCCGTTTGTCAAAGTCTCTTCCGTTTAGCCGGGAATATCAAATCCATGTATATTCATCATCGGCGACTTTGGCCAAAAACTACCTCATCCGGGTCTTTGTTTCTGTTTTTCTTGATTTTCAATAACCTATCGTGTTTCTTGCTCAAACACTTTTCGTTCGATTGATGCTCTATCCAATTATTTACTTTACTCATTTCTTGAACTGAACTGAATGTAAACCTGTCATCAGTCCTGTCACTCACTCATCTGCACATCTGTCAAACCTCTGTCCATGGACATGGACCATATCCTTTTCAAGATCAAACTGTCTGTCTGTCTGTCTGTCTGTCTGTCTGTCTGTCTGTCTGTCTGTCTGTCTGTCTGTCTATCTATCTACATGCATCTATATCTATCTAGACTTGCCTACCTACCTACATGTAATATGTACCTTCCTATTTATCTATCTACTATCTATCTATCTGTCTATCCATCTATCTATCACCCCATCTATATCTATCTATCCCATCTCTCTAGCAAGTTGTTTCTCTGTCAGTATACGATGTTAGCCGCAGCGAAAGAAATATTGTGTTAAAGACATTCTAACCACCTGAAGTTTTCCATTAATGTTTATTCCGTCTTTTCACTCTGCCTTGAGCCCTCTAAACACCCCCCCCCCCCGGAAGACACCTTAGACTTCTGCAATACATGTAGCAATGGGTGAATATATAGACTTGTGGACATGCATATATGTGTGTGTACCTACCTACCTACCTGCCTGCCTACCTACCTATATACCTGCCTACCCACCTACCCACCTATCTACATGCATACGAATAGCAAGCAGGCAATCTAATCGACTATATATTTTTTCAAAAGTCTCCTTGACTAGATATAATTGGCTTCAACTGATCCATTTGTTAATAGATCTTTTCTCTTGCACGTCTTTCCCCCTTTATCTTCAGATCCAGCTCTCTCTCTCTCTCTCTCTCTCTCTCTCTCTCTCTCTCTCTCTCTCTCTCTCTCTCTCTCTCTCTCTCTCTCTCTCTCTCTCTCTCTCTCTCTCTCTCTCGCTACGCATGACCACACTCATGTCCATAATCTCTATTTAATTTAGAAAAGGGAGTCTGTGGTGAACGCTTGACACTTTAGGGTGAACATTTTAACTGTCATTTATTTTGTTCTGTCGTCCATTTCATAATCGATCTCGGAAGAATCCAAAATTCTTGAAGGAAACACTTAGATCCGGTAGCTGCATATTCATTCGCGGAAGTCTTTTTTTCTTTAGCAGTACAAAGGAGTAGATGCGTAAAGGATTTATACAGCAAGCTGCAAAGCGCTTGCCCTTTTAACCGGTTGAATTCAGCAATAGCCTGTTGCAACTGGTATACCCAAGAATCAAGACAAACTTTGATTATTGCGCGTGGCAAGCCATAATCCATCCACGGTGTCCAATCATTTTCCCCTTACAGACAGGAGATGCACAGGTTAAACCTTTTCAGCACTCTGATGTTAAGGCCCCTCTCCCGGACTCGATTTTGGGCGATTTGGGTTTTATTTTTAAAATCGCCTGAATTGATAGTCGCGCGATTCCTTCATCCGGTCACCGAGGTCAGGGATTTAGGTTTCGGCATAATTAGTCCGCACTTTGAAAGTTTTGGAGGGGCATCGCTATGGCGCTTGCAGAAACACTAAAATACAAGGCGGTGATTGTTCGGTGGCTCGAAAAGACATCGAATGTTCAAATCTGCCCGAACAATTGGGGTTTCCGAAAGAATAGACGTTGGGTGGCCACGTTACATTGAGAGTTACAGCGCGGGCCTGTTCGCTTGTGAAGACACCCTCACACGTATTCAGTGAAAGCCGTCCCCCTTTTCTATTGACTTGTTCGGGCCTCTTTATGCCAGCCTTAATTGGCGCAACGGAGATAGCACATACAAAAGCTGCGGGCAGGATATGGAGGGATCTGCAGCAAGGGTGAGAGAGACCATATCTCGATTGAGTAAGACATGGAGTGTGAATTTCCCACGGCACCCCCCCCTCCTCCCAATCAACGACTTGAAATCATCATCATTGAAAGCAGTATGACGTGTACAATGTAAAAAAACTCGTCAACCTTTCGAATGTTTGTTGACACCTTCGCGCCCTTTTTTCCCTTTCTTTTTAATGATGAATTCCGACAATAGCGGAGGACGTCACTCGATCCAGTATTTCCAAACCCTGGAAACTGTAAAATCTGTATTACACCGGTCAAGAATAGGAGCCTCGGGCAAGAAGGGGAGAAAAAACACAGGTCGTTTAATGAATAAACATTTACCCCTATTGACTTCACTTAGACAAAGCGAAGAATCGACTACAAATCGAGCACTTTGGGAAAAAGATGTGCACACTGGCGAAGATATTCGTATTTTGTAAACAACTCACAAAGTCTGAGCGTACTGCAAATGATGTAAGTCACGTGATTGATCTAAAATCGAAGAAATCTTTACAAAACGAAGTTCTAGTAAGCCGGTACATCAAAATGGCACAAAATGTTGTCCAATTAGCTTAGCGTCATCCCTCGACCTGTTAATAATGTTTGTTTTCTATTTCATACGACTGATTATGTTGTTGTTAAGAATTGGCTTCGGCTCATACTTTGTTTGCTGGGGGTTTCGCCGTCCACGCTGTGTGCCAGTGCACTGTAGTGTTGACCTGCGAGACCCGCCTTACTGTGTACTAACTGGGTCAACGTTATAACGTCACCGCTTCTCCGACGGTTTACGAGAAACCTCCCATCTTTCAAGCGAAGCCCGGCGGAATTGACTTACTCAATGGCGTCAACTGGGGCTCAATTTACAAACACCGAAGCCATCTCGCCCCGGCCTGCCCTCCCGCACTCTTGCCGTCATTTGGTGCCGCACTTCCCGACATATGTGAGTTCGCTCATCGGGAGATAAAAAATTATAATTCGACCGCAACTGCTCAACGTCATTTCGCCGGTGGCTACTTATACCTACTACGCCTCCTACGAAACGGACGGATACATTATAAGTTACATAGCTCGTCTATAAATATGGGCCACAGAGTATTGCAGCCATTACACGCACTACGTGTGGACTGAAAAGCTTCTTTAAAAAAGGCTTGGATGGTACAAGTACACAAGCTTGTTTCAACCGATCACTGTTGAGGACTGGTCACTTATTCTAGGTGAGTAGAAAATGTTTTGGTTGAATACGATCCGACGGACGTGGTACACATACTGCCTGAGTTGTAAGTATAGCCCGGGTGAAGGCCATACCTCTATACCATAACACAAGCCAGCTACCGCCCTTCCGTTTGCAGTTAGGGCCGAACGTCTGTCAGTAATATTATCTCTACATGATGCGGTTAGTTTTGACACCCTGCGTACCTAATATTCATTTTTTCACTCTTTAGGTGATATTTTCGGTTCGGTTTACGGCCAGTGCCGGGAACACAACCGTCAACATAGAACACGTTTGCACACGTACGCGTTCTTTGTTTCTTCATGGACGCTACAAATTACTTGAACGTTTCTTGCTCTACTTTAAAGCGTCCGATCCAAGGCTGTGTGTACTTCGTTTATTCTTATGTCAGTTCAAATTAAATGTTGATAATGGCAGTGCGTGCAGATCGCCTAATTTGCTTGTTTTGAATTGGTAGTTCTTTTTTTTTTATTGATCGGGCCGATGGATGCAGAGTAATGTCTTTGTTCGACCCACCGCGTTTGCTATGGGTTCTAAAAATATTGGAGGCAATAAACAAGGCAAAGAAAAGTTTATGTAGCGCCGACTGACAACGGCGCGTTATAATCGTGGGTGACCTCCTCTGGCAGTCGACGCTTTTCAATCATTGAAAAATATTTGCATTTGCCCAGCACTTCGACGACGGTGCGAACTGCCCTGGCGGGGGAATTCTAAAAGAAAACTGTTAACCGCTCGGCTTTGAACCCGGGTACTTTCGGCCTTTTCCTGCCTTGATTTGCGATAGATAATTCAATTTCATCTACGATGATTTTTCATCCGGACTCCTGCTAGCGAGCCGGGATAAATACATGAATGGGAGAAAGAATATTGTGAGCACGTATAGAGAGTACGACAATGTTAAACTAAGTATTTTTGTGGGATGGCCTAACATCGCTGTACTTATTGCTTGGTTTTGGCGAGTCTCCAGGTATGAGGTAAGGGTTTGCGGGATAAAAGGTAGCCATCGCTTTGTTCATGCAAGAGCGCTGGTTCCAAGGCCCGTGCATGGGGGTTTTAGCTGGCTGGCCGAGCGTTCCATCCTGTAGGGGAGCGATGACAGATATCGGAAAACACAATCTCATGTCAGACCCAGACACTTCGGTATCAGTTTATCAGTCAGCCTTCACCAGTGCCACGCTTTATGCACACCTGTTGCCGACAACAAGATTTCAAACACCGTAGACGTCCCGCGTGAGTCGCCAGCCAATCAGGGGCAGCACCTCATTACAATATGTTAATCAGCGGGGCATATCCCGCAGAGTGTACAGCACTGTTGGTTCTAACGTGAGCCGCTGAATATGTTGTTGCCGAGCCTGTATCACCGGAAGGCAGACTTATCTCATACCTCAGATATGCGATAAATCGACCGAGAAAGCGGCCGCGTAGAGTTTAAAGCATATCGGAGTTACGCCCAAGCTGAAGCGGCCGCGATTTTTCTAATCGTCGTCTGCAGTGGCAGTACCGCGAACGTGCAAGAAGACACACGGATTTACAGATTTCTATGCGCCTAAAGATTAACCGATCCCGACGGATGGTGCGGAAGATTCTTGTGAAAAAGCCGGATGTTTGATCAGTGTCTGAGAAAAAGCTAAGGTTCAAGGTAAAAAAGTTACCAGGCAACCATCCATGTCTTCAAAGGAAAGGGCACCCCGAACAGGTGACATCTGAAAGCTTAGTTACAATCGATCGGAAGTTTCTAAGTAAGTATTTTCTTTTCCGTCGGGGCGAAGAGTCTGGCCCGCCTTGCTCTTGTAACGGTATATGGTTGGCATCTTGTTCACATGGTCTCCAAGCTACTGTTTCTGTTTGTACAAGGCAGATGTGAAATATGGGTGTGGCCGACGTAGAAGCTTGTACAAATATAAGCTGCTAACACTGCGCTGATGAAGAAAGCGTATCTGGTTAAAATCTGTGGTTTGCTCTTGAAGTCACTGACAGGGGAAGTTTGCCTATCTTCGAACAGAGAAGGGCTTTCACTTGGGGTCAATGAGTTAAGTGATTTTGAAGAAGTCCGGCTGTGAATCTTATTGCTGTTGTTAGATGGTTACACTCATCTATCATAGCATAGACCCAAGAAAAAAGTGTTTTATTGAGTCTATAATAATTAATCCCTATTTAGTAATTAATTGGTTGTCGATGTAGAGTTCGCCATGACCATGAACTATGTAAAGAACCAATCTCTTAAACCAATGTCAAGTAGCCGTAAATTCGGGAGAAATTTCTTAAATCGCTGGTCTTAGCAATTCTTTTAGTTTGTGTTTGCATATGTCACCTGTACTCGCGCTTTTCTTCAGTGAGACTCGTGCCAAGAACTGCCTACCCGACCCTGATAAGTGCGCTTGACTTTGCGCGATGAACTTCGAAACGGGTAGTCTTCAGTGAACTTGAGGTCATGGGAAAGTCAACTTGTTTTTTCGAGTAGTACGACTATATTTTTTTTTTGTAAACAGGATTTCGAAAACTGCCGAAAGGAGTGGTAACAAGGACTACTAATAAATCTTCGATCGACAATTTTCAAGCCCTTTTTGTAGCTCGAAGTTCAAGTTCGACCGCCTATCGTTGTATGCACGATCTGAGTCCTAGTACACTGTTTGCTTTACATACAGGTGTGATGCTATTGAGCTTGATGTAATCCATCGTCATTTTAAGGTCAAACTCATGAAAAGGGCGAAACGTGAATACGACGTGTACAAAACAACCTTCGTTTCTGTGAAGTCACCTGCAAGTTTCGATGTCATAACATCTATTGTGTGTATCAAATCCGAATCATTTTCTTGCAACTGGTCGTAATATATATGCTTCATATTGAGCAGCGAATCCCACCGTGCAAATTTATCTATTAGCCCTGTACACGGTGTGCGAAGATGGGTCCTTTGTAGCGAAAGCCAGCTGCGGTGCAGGATGCTTGCATCTTGTCGAGTTGCCTCCAATCAAAACAACGTCTGCACCCCATTTGTCGCCTTGCAGCTCATTGTCGACATTCTTAGCATTTCTACCTTGACCCTTGGGGGGACTTGTTGTCCGCTGTGTTTCGCCAACATCGTTCGGTCCCTATCCGAAAAGCAGACACTCGGTATTTAGGGCCCGCCTTCGTCATTTTCCAAAGCAGGTTGATACAGCCCGGGAAAACTTCGAGTGTCAAAGGTCAACACAAGCCTGGCAAGTACACTGCGCAAAAAGTCAGTGCAATTCTCTCTGGTAAAATTACACAAGGAGTTTCCCGACCGACTTCTAATTTTCATTCTTTGCACAATGAAAACGCTTCCCTGCCAACAAGAGCAATCAAACTAGCTCCTAAATTATCAACAAAGCTATAAACCCTGAACTTTATGCAAAAAAAAGTTGTTTTTTACAATAATTTATTGCTCCTTGTGTATACCCCTGTTCTGCATACGCTGGTAAAATTTACGACAAGTTAGGTTCTTTCACAAGAGGCCTTTCTTCGCAACAGTCTTATTTCAAGGTAACTTTTGAACCCTGTACGTCGGAATTGGAATAGTCCTACCAAATACAATTTACTGAACTCTATCGGCGACGGTGAGTACTAGCTCGGGATGACGCAGACGAGGGGATCTATGCTATTCGGTATCAACCCGACACTCGTAATTGGGTCAGTTCAGATAGTTCTTAATCTAATTATTTCAACTGTGGGCACACCAGGAGTCTCTTCCCACTGTTGCAGCGTGATTTATAGAAATTTACCCCGGAGGAAGTCACCCCCTCGCTGAGAAAGAAAACACCATAGCTCGTTTATCTTATTTACGTAACCCCATTGATGTTGTAGAAGGGGTCACCATCTCCCCCCCCCCTCCTACCCGTGTCTGATCACACACGACCTCAGATGCTCTGATGTGATGAGTAACGCTACAGAAGTCAAGATCATCTTCAACTATGCAATGATGCTTGAGCTTCTTGAAGGATACAATGCCAATGAGGTTAGTGGTCCACTCGTGTGTGAAGAGGGCATACAACAGAGGCTTGCTGTTTTCGTTGCATTTTACACCCAGCATAAACATGTGAAGGCACACCATATGGCAGTCTTTAGAGCCCTTGAAAAAAGACACTATAACTTCTGGGCTTGTAAAAAGCCTGTCCCGAGTGACTGGACACCGGCCCGCACATTGTGTCACAAAAAGCAGCATTGTTACGGTTTAGTCGCGCTACAGCGTATCGACCCCCAGGAGAAAAACTGACGGATGTCCATTGTTGAGTGGGAAGGAATCGTCAATATCTCGCCAGTGAAGCGCACAGTTTCGGTCAAGGAATCGTATACGCTGGGAAAAGGAGGCATTTTTTTCGCACTTGTTTTGACAGCAGTGAACCCTGGACAAAGGGTCACAGGTGATAAATCTAACATGATATGTGACAACAGGTTTCTACCATGCCTGCTTCATTTGGCCGGTTTGCTTTCTGGCCAGGCACTGCAAGTCAAGGTTATCACCAAGATTACGTTTCCATCACCATCTGTTGTTTGTTGAGGACTCCAGTGAGAAATATGTGGTATACCACTGACAGTTTGACCCAGACAGGACACGCGGAGAGCGAGCACAACTCACAGGCCAAGACGATTGCGAGTCTCCACTACCGATGTTGTTGGTAATCATCCCGACTTGTTTTTCGTTTTGCTGTCGAAAAACTTTGCAGTTCCCTGAAGACTTGACGGCCGCGGATGGGAGAACTGAGATCAAAAGGCGACCTGAGGGTGTCTGGTATGTGTCAAGCCATCGTTATATCACGATTTAAACACATTCTGACACATTAACCTGTCCACTGGGGCGGTTTGTATCAACGCCGAAGACCAACGGAATACTCGAAGTCGACCTCAGCCTGGGTTGAAATGTTCAGTTCAGCCAGAAAGATTACACTACCGGTATAATGATTACACTACACGGTCACCCAAGGTTAAACCTCAACAATTCATTATCCATAACATCACGGCTGTGTTGATCGTAAAAGTGACAGCAATTTGCACCGTTATTGGTGGCTCTACAGCCACCTAAACATCCACTCCCAAAAAAAGAATCTTGCGACCCTGCCAACGACTTGAGTAAATTGAGTATCATGTTTTCACCTTTCTGTGCTGTCAGCTTTCTCTGTCGCAAATCACGTCTGGACGCAACTCGCTCTGCACAAAACAAAGTGAAGGGGAAAAAACAACTTCACGTTGTACACCAAATATTATACTTCGGATGGCGCTCTAACTCATTGCTTCATGGGCTTATATCGGCGGAATCGTCGAAAAGGGAGCCCAACAAACGGTACCGTGCCTGTCTTTTGTGAGCGACGGTCAATTTAGGCAAAAGCCGCGGGTTATATCGGTGTTTTATTGGGAGAATCTGCAAGATTTCCTTTATAAGGACGGTGTTTATTTGAAGAACGCATGACCAAAGGATCTTGAGTGTAAATACAGAGTAAATACATCGAGTGCAAGAGCGATACTTAACAATTGTCCTAGCATTATAAACCGTTTTCAAAAGCACTCCACGCGGGGTATTGTTGCCAAAAAGATGAGTCATAGATTAAGCCTCGAATCGGATTCGAGTAGGAGAAAATTTATCGTAGGTGGTCACTTCACGAACCGACGAGAGATGTAGGCCGTTTCGCTGCAGTGTGTACAATATCAACTAACGGTTGTTAGACATTACGTGATTTGACAGAAAATCCAAAAGAAAACACTTGGGGGTTTGTAAAGACTACCTTAAACACCGCCAACGCTGTCTGATGCCGTTTCAACTTCAATTAAAGGCTCTCCGCCAACAGCCTACGTTCACCTCCCACCAGCATGTTCACACTCATAAGAAAACCCTCCCCTGCCTTCGCACGGTCCGCTCCGGCGATATTTCACGGGAACAAATGAAGGCAAGACCGAGACATTCCAATACGTGTGCGTAATATTTTTCGCGGAGCCATAGAATTCATTGAATTATAACAATCGCCTGCCCAGTGTATTAAACTCGCTAACAGCCCAAATTTGGAACTTCTCCAAGTATTCTGTCGATACACAGCGACCTCGCCCTACCTTTTCGGAAGCCATGCCATGTATTACATGCTGGACAAACTGAACGGTCAAAACAAGCTTAAGAGTGATTTGTTATTTTGTTTTACAAAACTCTTGACATCTAACGGGCCAGTTTTATTGAGCCCCGCATAGTTTATCAGAGCAGACTCCGATGTTAAACAGAGCACCTATCATTGAGATATAATGACAATTGCTTCTGGACTAACGAGACAGACAAGATTTCATAATATGATATTTTGATATCACATTTTTTATATCCTCCTCTTCAGCGAGGGCAAAATAACACACTCTACGCATGCGCAAAATACGACACAACTATATATAACAAATGCAATATAGATCCGCTCTCTCTAAATGCAACCATTCACCGAACCCCATTTGTCAAAAGCATTGACACATTTCGTCTTGAGTAATTTGGACAATGATCGTTTCCAATCTGTGTTCACATTTATAAGTTCTCGTGTACACTACATCATGCCGTGTGAAAATCACCAAACCGTAAAGAGAGAAATTCTAAATCGTTTCTTGTATTAAAAATAATGAATGAATGGTTTCTTTTAAAGGATGAGTAACCGAGGAACATTGTTGTTGATCTTCAGTCTGTGGTCGCCTTTTGGTGAACAGTAACAAACAGACTCAAAGTTTTCCCGAAATAAAGTTTGTACGTGTGTGATTTCTTGACATCGATCCGCAGAAACAATTGCAAAAATTAAGCAACACGATTGACCTAACCATTTCGGACAACCAGCACTTTGTTTAAGCCTAACATTATCTTTTAAAACAATATAATGTCGAATAAAATGTAATAAACTTGACATAATATCCTTTGTAGTACATGTATATGCAGCATCTATATTTCTAGCCAGTGAAAGTCTGGAGGGTGACGGTGCCAGTACTCGCGCTGTCCAAGCATGGCCAGCATGAGCGTCTCGCTGTACAGTACTATGGTCCAATGAACAAGATTATAACGGCGCTCACGACATCCCAGGGTTTTCCAGTGTTCCTGAAAAAAAGGCGGTTGTATCCTATCCTTCATCAACTCAGTCAATCAACAATGAACTCTGGTAGCAACAGCTGTTGGCAGCCATCAAGAGATGGATATGCGGAGCGCCAGCGTGATGTCACGTAGCCACCTTTCCTAATTCCCGTCTCATTTTCAAGCCTCCGATGGTGACATCCACTTCGCAATGGTAGGAAATTCTCGAAAGTCGGAACAAGAGGTTGCGTGTACCAACTTTCCGAATCGCAGCCGTCGCCTCCGACGTCTGTTTACACTTTTGGCCGTATAGGATATGCACCTGCGAATGTCTGCGCTACCTTAAGAATAATAGATACTATCTCTACAAAGACTGGAAACCACTAGGCCAAGGCTGAGCTGTCGTGCAATAAGTAATTAATAGCATCTCAGGGGTATATTTATGTTTATTCACCACGAAAGGAACCGTTTGACAAGCAATGATTTCTAGACCCATCAGATTGATGTAGCCACGTTTTCTTCAAGAGTACCACATCTTTAGCCGGAACCAGAATGCCTTGTTTATGTTTTCTAAGGGACCCGGCGACGATACGAGACCCACGAGACAGTGACGGTTAAGATAGCACTCTACGCATGCGTCTCCTGAAAACCAGATCGAAACGAAAGGGACGGTCTTGTCAAGGTTATTTTATAGAGTAAAACCAGAACGAGGGCAATATTTATTACTACCGGGTTACCGTTATGCCTAAACAACGTACAAGTGTCAATAAAAACTAAATAAATACCCCTCTGTGTGTGTGTGTTCCTCACTACTTCCTACAAAAATGCATGTAGTTCGACCATTACCGGCAGACAATATCGTTACGCATGATTGAGCATCCAGTGTGCCAGATCTTTGACAGGAAAGTTGCCATTTACTTTAAAAGGAGGGGCAATGAGCTATATTTAATTTTTGATCGATTTTACATAATCCGCTGTTGTCTGATGTATATGATTGGTGAGATTTTAACAGCCAACTTTTCACATAGGGCATGTGGAATACTTAACCTCTTAAGCGGACGTTGGACTTGTTTGAGTGCCAGATAGATTAATTGATGTTGTTTTAGCAGAGATCATAGACTTTATTGATGTGTGTCTGTGAAACTCGTTCTTGTAAAGCTGAGAACCACGCACACTTTCATCCTCACACTATTTGTTCGAAAATGCCTTCTTAGGATTTTGCAAGTATTTTAACGCCTGTGTGTATAAATACCATTAAACAAACACGTTGGATGTGATGCACGACTAGTCAAGAATAAATTTGTCAGTTTTTGAGAGAACAAAATCATTTATTTTCCCTATATAGTTTATATTATCGGTTTAATATTTCGGTTGGGCCATACATTCTCATCCGTGCACTCACAGAATTACTGAAAAGTCCATGATTTTATTTCGGAGATGAGGTTAAGCCACGCCGGCCCGAACCCTGCACCCTCTATAAAACAAAGACGCTCAGACTCAGACATACGGCTGAAGGTTAAAGTATAATGAGCATCTGGGACAGATATTCGGACTCTCAAATTTTCACAATACTTTTCTAATTTACCGCTTGTGCGATCTAACTTTTAAGCTCAGGGAGCATGTAAACTTTTCTTATTTTTTGTAAAAAATCGAAAATTCAATTTTTCTCCGCAGAGTTAACACAACAATGGCGGCCAATTTTAATTAAAATATCGGTACTAATTTAAGGGTAATTTGTTTCCATAGTGCCCAAATTTGCACTGTGACCCCCATTTTTTATTCCTGATATTGAAACAGAGTGGTTGAAAGATCTTATGAGAAAAGCTTGAGCAACAACTTAAGTCTTTCAATTTCGAGGCGCATACTACCTTGAGCGAATGAAATATTTGACACGGTGACCTTTAGCCCAGGGTCGCAGGGTGAAAGAGGATGACAAGAACACTTGTCAACTCTATTATTGCGTAACTCTTCCTTGCGTTTAGTTTAGAGCTTATTGTCAGATAACTGTCTAGAAAAGAGATTTTGTTTTTTATCATTTCTTCCGATACAGCTAGAATTATAAGGAGCGGCCTTTGCAACGACAACTTGTCGTTTTTCTCAGTGGTAATGAATGCTTGGCTATCAGAAGATCCAATCATTAGAAAATGATGTACATTATCGAATTCATTGCACGCCTATATCAATCCGATTTGAAAAACGAATTGACCGCTTTCATCGGCTGCTAAATTATTCTGTTATGACCTTTGAGGTAACGAGGCAGTGGAAATAAATATAAAGACGAGGGAATAATTCATCGTTACCGACGATGATGGAAAGTAAACTTGAACTCACGATCTTTATCATTATAACTATGCGACATATACCACTGTGAATAATTAAATCATTTCCTTGACAGAGACTCGAATCAACCAATTTTAAAACAGTTACCGATCAAAAAAGACTTTGCAGATGCTGGCTCGTTTCTATATCCCGATTTTATCATTAATTCCAGATCTTACGGTCAGCATATGGATGAAGGCTATATCACTAAGAGGGCTTGTTTGACGGCTGTGAAAGAAATCTCTCTTTGACCTAGGCGCGACCTTCAAATGTAAGGACCAGACCGCCCCAGGGCAGTATGACTTAAACCTTAGTCATGGACAGCTAACAGCTGAGTTATTGCTGTGTAACAGGCACGTAGTGTAAGCGACTGTTGAATGATGGTTATGAAGGGCTGCTAAAACTATGACGTTTCTATGACGACAGCATCGTTTCACGGTGATGGGCATGTCGCACATTTTGTAACGATCTGGCCAATTGCTCGAGTCGAGAAACCCAAAGCGGAGAACCCTGATACTAGTGCAAACAGTGTTTGTTGTGTCGAGATCTCCGAACTCCCGAAATTGGCGTCGTTACAACATGGTAGACATCAAACTTTGCTCATCCTTCGATGGAATAGTCCAAAAATGAGATTAACTTCACACAAACAGCCTTAAATGACAGCATTCAAGCATGCAGATCACATAAAACAGGGCGAAAACTTCGTCGATCAAGGAGAAACTTCGAAATCGTAATCTTGATAACACTTTTAGGAGAAGCAGCCTATTTCGCTTTTCCAGTTCGACTAGTTTCATTCACTGAGCACAAATTTGATGTAGCTGTTTTCGGTCAAAGTTATTTAAAGAATACAACAGCGACACATTGGACGGGCAAAGCCCCAACTTCAATTTTATTCCGTAAACCACGGGAAAAAGAGTATCGTTTGGTGAGTCATCCCCTTGCTTTTTAACAAGGTTCTCAAACTTTACAGAAAGACAGACTTCCCAGTGGAACGTATATGACCCCGATGAACCCGCTTGGATATACAACAGTGAAATAAAATTGCGCCACAGGATGATTTGAGCTAAGTTTCGTCCACTTTATGAAAATTATGAAAATAAACATAATGGGTCTCATTATTGGGCTTGATTTTGTTCTTTGCCTTGTATATCCCACTGTGACAAGCCAGCTCTGTTTAAAATTACCTCCCACACATGTATGAGTAGAATCACTTTTGCTCTTTGTAAACCAAACTCGAGGTTGCGGCTGTTTTCAGCTGAAAGTTGCTTTCGGTTCAAAGTCGACACAACGTCCGTCGGCGAACCCTTGGCGCTGGACGACTGAAGCTGGCGTCAAAAATCCACTGCCGTCAGTTCAAGATGATATAAACAAGTTTCGTTTTTCAGCCTCTCTCACCAACATTAGTCGGGGTTGCGGGGGTTTGGGGGTGACTCATCCAAAACGGTCAGACCGGAAAAAAACTTCGTCTTCAGAAGTTAGAGATGCAAAGTGTGAGTGGATTTCTGAAGTAAAGGAGATCAATGAAGAGGAAGAGCTGTTTCTATGGAAACTGTTCTTGTTTTAGGATGGCACACCGTTAAGAGAGGGTGAAAGAAATACAAAGCGGAGGAGAAAACAGTTCACGTGATG
Source organism: Ptychodera flava (assembly GCF_041260155.1). Classification (NCBI taxonomy): domain Eukaryota; kingdom Metazoa; phylum Hemichordata; class Enteropneusta; family Ptychoderidae; genus Ptychodera; species Ptychodera flava. Next base: position 14,323,746 of record NC_091949.1, on the reverse strand, counting down.
AAACAATTTAAATGATGTGCTTTTGGGGGAAGAAGAGAGTGGGGTCGCTGAGTTCAATATTCTTATGCCCCGCCACAGCGATGACAGCCCCGTCCATTGACAATGTGCATGAACTGATCGCATGGAGGCGGATGCCGCCCAACTTCGATTTATAGACAGTATACCGTTCGTGCCAAAAGGGTTGTTGAAGTCAGAACCTTGTGTCGTTGCTGAAAGACCCGAAGGAACTGTTCGGTGAAACTAGTGGAAAGTCAGCGGAAAGCTGAAGGACACCCATACAGGAAACTTTGCGTAACGAACAAGTGGTACGACTCGACGGTTAACCGCTACGTAGAGAAACAAACAAACAAACAAATCACACCTTTGGGATAATAAATAAATAAACTAGTAATTACACAAGAGAAAGAGCACAACGCAAGCTTATTAGAATCTCTCATGTTTGTCGACTAACTTATATTGCTTTTTTCTAAAATCTGCGTTTGCTAGTATGTAGATGTATGGAGAGAGTCAGACAATATGTCAGCCAGGTAACGTAAACACACTGTTCGTTAACTGCTATGCGGTTAGTCCATGCGCTCCACACGTGTTTCTGGATGCCGGCTCTTTCTACCAGCTATTTAGCGAGACCTCGCCAATAGTTTTTGTTTTCATTTCGACATTTGCCCAATGTGTACACATTTATGAGAGAGTACAAGTCACCTGGTTTTCATCTCAGGCGTCTAATCAGCAGACATACGAGTTGACTTTTTCTAGTATTTGGTATTTGGAAATCATGCCGCACTGCAACACAAGAGCGTTTCTCTGTTTGTTTTGAGCCCCTTAAAACCGCGTAATTATCGCCTCTCATTTCTTATCTATGCCTACACACGAAATGCTTCATGCCGGTTCCAGTCAGTAGGGCCATGGACTGAAAAAGGAACGACGAGCGAGAGCCCCGCCCCCATTTTGCTCTCACCCAGTCGGGTCCCGCCCATGTATGTATATCACTCCTCTAGCCCCGCCTCAGCATAAATAATCTCGTTTTATTAATCATACAGTAAGAGAGTGGACCGAAGGGCATGACGTCACTTCAAACAAACGAGCTGGTGTGGGCCCCAACACATTAATACCGCCACAAGGTTTACTGGCTCAGTCATGTACACTTTGGTCTCAGCTTCGGCTCACTGAACGCTGGAATTGAATCGCCTAAGCTTTTACCCTTATCCGTTTATTTTGTAAACCTGATCCACAGGGTCCGTGCAAGCTGACAGGGGAAATAGCAACGGGTTTCTGGCTCACTGTACCAACGGCAGCCCAGCTGAGGAGATTGATATTGCACTTGCTTCGGGTCCGACTTTCCAGTGGCACACACCGTCGGCAGCGCAGGACGATTGAACCAGCTGACTACGAGACTGTTTCCAGCACGCCGCTTCTTCGTTTTATTCTCAGGAGACTTTAAAATTGTGTGGACTACTACGTGCAAAGAAACTTTATTAAGATGAAGGTGGATCTTTCTCTCTTCATTGTAATCACTGCCTTTCTTTCGGTGGCTGCTCCACAGGTTAGTTTCCCTTCGTTTGTGATAGTGTGTATGTGTATTCGAGTTGTATGTATGTTTAAAAGGACTTCTACTTAAGCAGCGTGCAAAGAGCAGAGCCCCCGTGGCTGTGACAGCGGAAAACAATGCTGTGCAAACAGTCATTCAGGCGACTCTTGCTGACCGACTCTGCAAAGCAGTGTGTCTGGAGAAAACACCGGCCTGCCACGTAGGAAACGCTGTAGAAAACTTTCCGAGGGTCGTGAAGAAAGTGTGCATAATTCATGAAAGTCTGAAATGCACTTGACACGCTGTTAACTAGCTGCGCTATCGTGGAACATACCAAATCAGTTGGAAAGACACAATGACGCTTTCATTTATTTATACCGATTCAATATACACAAACTCGTTTGACGCTCAGTGAGTGTGCAAAGGGCATCGCTAACAAGCTTGTGTGTGTGTTTCTTTTTTTCCTATCTCTCTCATTCTCCGCTTTTTGGCAGGTCCATGGAGGTGTGGTTCCCAATAGGCTTCACGCTCCGGGTATAGGTAAGCAAAAACTCAAACCAACCATCTTCCAAATTGACGGTCATAACTAAACGCTGCTGTTCAATTTCATCAAAGCAGCTATCTTCTCTACCCACTCGAGCCGTTATAATTACTTTTGGCTGATAAACAACCTTTTCCTCAGCACCCTTTCGAAAAAAGTCAACTTAAAATATGGTTGTCAGTGCGGAACTTGAACCATCAATCAGTCCAACCCCCACTTAGGTCATTATCGGGGTTGATTGCCGGTGAAATGCCGCCCGACTATTGGTTCTCCCATTCAAGCAATACAGTAGAGGGGTGAATCGTTTCTAGTACACCTACCACAGCTTACTCCAGTTACCATCCACGTCTTTGTAAACCATTAATATGAGTGTAATTTATAGCTCTTCTCACTGTTATGTTGCTTGTACGTGCCTACACACAAATTCCCTTCACTGTTGAAGTTTATTCTTTTAAAATACTACGTATGTACATACCCGAGCTTCCGCGCGTGATCTTTTATGCGGAGCTATTACGTTCCGGGTTTTGCAAGGCTAGCCTTTCAGGGTACCATTGTACGTGTACGGCGGCAAGCAGGGAGTCGCAGGGAAAATTGCAACATACAAGACTATCATTGTGGACAGCTAGACGGTGGGGTCCTGCCTTGATTTCAGCGATGAATGCATGAGTGATTGTACTATATACTGGTATATGAGCTCCCCTTAGGCAGCCATCCACTCAAGTGTACAGACTGCAACTTGCTACCATCATTATGAAAAAAAAACCTCCAATCTTAGATACTGCTCCTTGTTTCGCCTTCAGATGCACGGCTACCGTTCCGGCGTGACTCTAGGCACACATTAATTAGTAACCTTCTTGGCTAGGCCAAGACAAACTTTTCCACTCACGTGACGTTGAAGGACCTTCCCAGACAAAACCTTCACAGATCTAAATTCGTCTCGTATTGTGCATGGAATCACTTTAGAGTGCAGTTAAAGAGCTTTCCATATATACTCGGATGAAAAAGGAGTTTCTTGTATTTCAAGTCCTTCCGTTTTGTGGCCGGATTTGTAAGTGGTTCTTCATTGTAATCGCTGCCGCAATGTCCACTCAATTTGGCAGCCAGAAAAAAAAACGCTGAGTGTAAAACCGTGCAAGCACGACCAAAGTTAGGCATAGAAAATCCAATCCTTACTATGGGAAATTCTTTCTGCGACCATTTCGAGAGAAAAAAAAAGTTATGTAGCTTTCCCGCCAAATTGGAGAACTTTTTCATCAATCACGCCAGGTATCGCCTTACTGTACTCTACAAAGTGGTTGACTCTCATGATTCTGTACATGGAGTGTAATGTCATTTTGTCTTTAATGAGCGCTTTCCAGTGAAGAACTCGTAGCATCATTGAATTCTGAGCAGATCTCTCGTCCGATCTGAAGGAGCGCGCTTCGCTTTTTCTTCCCTGATAGGTCAATGTATTTTTTCTCTCCCCCCGTTGAATTAGATCATTTCTCCAGCAAGTTGTCGGACTTTGAAGTCACCGTGCCCTACCTCTCGACGCCTGATGGAGGCTTTATCTCGCACCGGCTTGCAGTCCGAGAGGCCACAAGAGACGACGGCATACCTTCCAAGTCCGAGAGTGGCGCTCGCAGCCGTCGAAGTCCGCTCGAGGGCGAGGCTGACAAAGACTCTTTACATTTCTCCGTTAACGCCTTCGGGTCAGAGTTCACGCTCAATGTGCATCGGAACAGCCACCTGCTTGCACCACAAGCTAAAATCGAATGGACGACCGTTGATGGAGATTTTGCAAAAGAAGAAAATATTGACAAGGACTGTTTTTACATAGGGGATGTGATGGGCACCCCCGGGTCATCCGTTGCCATTAGCAACTGCAATGGACTGGTAAGTTCTCAATTTTATGCAAGCACTTTGAAACTCACACTAAATCAGATGGGGGAAAGTGTACAGTATGGGCTCCTTGGCATCGAAGGAGTCCATATATCTAAAATGAGCCCTGAGCTTCAATTTTTTTGCACGCAACGTGGATTAAGATGCAATTCCGCGGTGTTCAGATAACACTTGGCGCGAGCACGCAACGAGCGATTTTGTGATCGCGGATAGCTCATCGTCATGTGACCTGGTTTGCCTGTCGGTACAGAGCAGATAGTGACATGTTGGCCAAACAGTTATATGGAGTCTAGACGATCTGAGACGCTTTCGGTGTTCATGTGCACTCAACTCGAACAAAGAACAGCCATGCTCCACTGCCAAACTGTCGCTGTTACCCCCCGCACGAATCCCCACCGCCCGCGGTATCGATTTTCTTCATGCGCTGGAGCCTCATCTCCCGGGCGCTACACAAGTGAGCGTGACAAGTAGACAATTCCGTGAGGGAAACCAATCACGGCTTTTGTAAAGTCTGTGCAGTAGACGGTCCAGTAACGCTAAGAGACTTTTTAAAGATATCTCACACCTTGTCGCCATCTATAGAAACGCGAACACGAAATTCCTCACCTAATACACCAAAACTCATTAAAAGGACACCATAACTGAAGGTGTTAGTGTACATACGAGAAAGAAAGGCTTTCTTTCTCGGCAGAATAGCATGAACGTTGCCGCCCGTAACAATATATCTCGCTATCAAGTTGTCGCTTTCGGCTACTACCGAACTACAAAGTACACCGATTCCGTCCTATTCTGCACGAAGACCATTAGAAATCGCCCCTAGCTCTTCCAACTATGGAGGGTAGCCCTTAATGAGATAATTAGCTCCAGTTAAAATTAATTGGTGTTATAACGATACAAACAAATTACAAAAGAGACTTTTGCGTGATAATGAAGTTCGATGTATTCCGTTACGTCTAAAAACAATAGTATCCAATAATAATTATCGCATCTGCTAAATATTCCACTTTTGATCGACTGTGCAGCAGCTACTGTAAATCTGGACACGAAGATTTCTAGAAGGTGAAAAGGGCGAAATTGGGATATTAGTAAAATTTGCCCATCCTTCTTCCCACCATAGTAGAGAAATGACTTCATATCCACGCAAAGGAGACTTTGTAAAAGTAAAAAAGTAACCCCGAGAGATGGTGTCAGTTTCACGGACAGCTCGGTTTGTGTAGATTTGTAGTGATGGGGTAAGATAAATATGCAGGAGTACGCTCATAGTTTTGTCGTGCTCGTCAATTGGGCGATGATTCGCCATATAGGCACACGCGTTACTTCTTTCTCTTTGGATGGGGGTGCTAATGGAGTGACCAGAAATGAACTTTGAGGTACAGCGAAGTCGACTTATACATGTGAGGGATATCGCAAGCAGGTCGTACCGAGTGGGATTTTTCCCACAGTATCGGAAAGCAATACCACCAAAACAATCCCAGAAAAGAGTCTGACGGAATATCACGCTGAATGCAAGCGTGTACACAAAAGTTAGCGAATCTATACAACCACTGATTAGTGTTATGTCGACAGGTTACACAACCACTGTCGGCCGCTGTGTACTTCTGTTTAGGTTGCGTAACCTGACAAAACATTCATTTGAAAAAAAATTAAACAAAAAGTCTCAGTGAATCTTAACTGCGTGGTGACGTATGTTCACTGCTAATTATAGCTTGTCACAAAATCACCTTCGTCGGAGAAAATCTACGAGTACAGATTCAATGTTGCCTACCCTGCAACGCGTTTTAGCACGCAGCTGACTTCGCTCTCTCTACTCGGCTCTTGGGTTCAGGCAGAAATTCACGCATGCGCACTGATTTAAAGCGAACACATTCACTTTCGGTCAATACCTATCGTAGTTTCATAGCCAAGTAATGAACCATTGCCAAGTTTTAGGGCCATGAAATTGCCTTGTCGAAGGTAACACGAGAGAAAATTGACAAGAAATTGTGGAATTAAACTTTTTATCGAAGTATGCGACGATGCGAGTTTGTTCTACCGTCGGTTTTCCGATAAATGTGACAGAATAGTTGTCAAAGGACGGAAACGACGACCAGAGGTTGTTCAATAATTTGTGCAAACCCTTAAACAAATAAGTAAATAAGGCAACACACATGTCTATCGAATTTGACTGAACAAGGTCTGGTACAGAGGAAATTGACGAAAATAATGGCAGCTGCATTGTTTCATCTGTGTTTGATATCATATTACTATGTTATTACGACAGCAAAAAAGATTCCCATTTCGAAGGCCGGAAATGATGACGTTAATGCGATGTTTGTTGTTAATTTTGTCCTTATGCTCTCGATATTGGATGAAAAATGACGTCAACGCTGGAGCCAGAAAATCGAAATATTATATCTTCTAACTCTTGCTCTCACTAGGGTTGTGAAAGAGTGAAGGTCGCGATCTTAAGGTCATCTAAGTTTGGTCTTGTATTTCATTATCGGTGATTAGTCGTGGACTAATTACCTGTAGACAGGTAACAAGTCGATAATTAAACTTGCATCAGCGTGTTTTCTTCATGATTTACGGATTTTGTACCTGTCAGAACTCAGAAAATTAATCTCAGTTTGAAAAATGATGACTTCTATTAGACTTGTGTCAATTTCGAGGGGAGTAGGTAGTGAGTGTCTTACTGCTGGGAAACAATGCCAGTATTTCAAGTACTGTCATTGACGACTGTACGTGAAAAATAACCAATTTTGAAATCCTAATAGCTTGATGTGTTTGCAGAGAGAGCGTGGGCACGAGAGCAATCTTGTTGCAACGTCACGCAGAGGGAGCGCAAACGAAAGGTCAGTAATATCATAAATATGTAGATTAACGTAAAAAGCCCGACAGTCTTTAAATCATCCTGCAACCCGTACTTTTTTTTTCAAGAACGCACGTCGCTAGCCTTCTCATTATCGAAGGGACAGTAGCTGTAACTTTCGCCGATATCGTCATTTCTTCGTTTGCTTTAAAACAGATGTATTTTTTCACAATTCTTCATAATGTGCGTCAGAATATTAGCCCTTCATACACAACGTGTACAATTCTACAACGGTAGGATTCTACCCCCCCCCCCCCGAATAAAATTATCAATGATACAATCTAAAATCATACATAATAAACACACTGCAGGCTATGTTGAAAAAGTGAACTTTATATATTGCGAGACGGTTTTGCGAGTAGGGCTAGAACAGTATTTGCAAAAACAAAAAAATATGTTGAAAGTTTCTGCTAAAGGATCCTTGAACAATAAAAGTATTTTCTCATCGACTATATCACTTCTTGCAAGCAAATACAGTCCTGTGATTTCACTATATATATCCTGCTTATGTGTGTACAGTTGCTGAGGGCAAGCCTTTAATACACGTTCTGAGAAAAGCATGCCGTTGGCGCTTTGGTCTGATGTTAGAGGACATGGAACGTACTCGAAGCCAGGGAGAGCGACTTGTTTTTCTTCTCTGAACTTTGGGAGAAAGTTTATTATTTACCTTATTCAGGCGATTGGCTCGGCTTCAAGTACGGTTTCTGTTTGTACCATGCACAGACCAAACTCATAACTTACGGAGGCTGACAGAACGGAAACGACTCTACAAAAATGACATTAAACGTTCGTAGGATCGGATTTCGGTGCAATTTCGTCACTGAAGGACCTTGTCCAGGCGCTTTTCGCCGACGGTGAATCACTCGAGTATTTTAAAAGGTACTGAACGAACGAGTTTATCCATATGGCGAGAAGGGATCTTTTCTTCACAGAAATTTCTGCCTTCGTTTTTTTTCTGTATACATTACGCTACAGAGTGGGAGGGGATGCCCTGGTCTGTATTCAAAACAACTATCAATTATCGCCCCCGCGGGCATCATTCGATCAGCATATCTGGTAGTAAGCGATGTGGTCCATTCATTATTCGCACTGCGCAAAATGTCGTCCTACGTCAGTACTGCCGTATCCGTAGTACGTCAAAAGTTGTCGGTTGTATCGCTGCAACAAACGCATCATCATTACAACTCGATAAATTCGGTTGATGTGTTGTCATTTTCTAAATCGTCGGGATCGATCATGATTGACATTTTCAACAAGAAAACTATTTTGAAACTATAGGTGACGATTAAATATCACCTTCAGGTTATATGATTAAATGTTTAGTTGGCGAATTTGACGGCTGTGCCTGGTTCATTTGGTGCGGAGAAAATTATTTTATGGTTCGATATAGCATCTTTGAAGGTTATTCATCAGTTCAGAACGCAGTTCAGTTGAGATGGTTGGTTGATTGATTGATTGATTGATTGATTGATTTGAATTGCGCCGAGGCAGAACTCGATCGCGCGCTTTGAAAATAGAGCGAGGGGAAAACTTGAGTGCGACAACACAATGAAAAAAACAAGCTATGAGCGCATTCATTTCACCCCACCAAGGCCATCGCATTCGGGAAGCTGAAACTATCGGTCAAGAACGCAGCTATCCCTTTCCAACCCTGCTATCGATGGGACAGCTTCCGTGGGAACTTTTTTCTCAAGAAAGAATAACGTTCTTGTATCGTGAGGTGATGTCTGCAACCAGTTATAGGGTATCGCAAAAGGTCAAACGGGACAGGAGCAAATGGTCCTCCCACGAGCGGCTGGAGCGGCTGATACGTACGGCCAGTCCAAATGGAGCCGTATCACTTTCTCAGGTCCGGGTGAAAAATCGCTTTTTACAATGGCCCGTAATAGTTCAGGTTTTAAGTCAATTAAGAAGTCATTATGTATGTTCCCATGGTAATGCGATCTCAACATCTGTTCCTGTCAGTGCGTATTCCGGACACTAACTCACAGAACGCGTGGAAACATGCAGGAAAATTGGGAGAATGGCATGAAATTTCAAAGTTATATTTCTATATTCCATCAGTCTCAGATCGGAGACTTGGTCCAAAGAATTGCGGTCGTTTATGACTATACTAGAAGATTACACGGTAGAACGTAATTCCCCTGAAGGGCATAAACTTGAAAAGGAAAGTTAACATGTAAATTGAGCTATAATAGCATTGGTCTATATTCACCATTTGTTTCGAACAGTAGTTTGATATACGGATCGCTGCTGAAATTCAAGTCAACTATTTAAAGAAACAGGACCCTGATCTTCTTCGGCCGGGAGAGAAAGAAAAAAGAGGACAGATCTATATTGTGCGCCACATTTTAAGCGGAGAAACCGAATATCGCCCGGGAAGGCAAAGTAACTCACGGATAGAAATACGACGAGTTATGCGAGAACCGAAGCGTGAACCTTCAGAGACACAAATTGAAGGTTCCCAGCCAATATTGACATTGGCGAGAAAGCCATAAGCGTAAATTATATGACGCTTGATAGGTTTGCGTTTGAAAGGTTAAGATATTTTGAGAAAATGTGTGATTTACTAACTTTTTTTACGGTAAGCGTTCATGATGGAAAAAGTCGCAATTCTAAAAGTGCTAATTTTAGAATGACTTGCATAAATTTCACGCTTGGAACGCTTCGCCCACTCTGCCTATTGATTGATTGTTAGTGCAAATGACATATCGTAGCGGGGAGGGGTATTTTCCCATAACCTCAACACCAAGGCCCCGTGTCTGCTCCCTCGGCCGTGTCGCCTTTCCACCCTGCCCTGTTTATCGGATTCTGTCGCCCAGGGACGCAACAAACTCCTCCCGATTAATGCAGTCCTCTCCGTAAATTTCAGGCGAGTCGGCATCTCTCAGGGACAGACGCGTCATCCCTTTCGCCACGGCTATTATTCACAGTGCGTGAGCCAATATGAAATCAGGCAGCCGCAGGAAAAAGCGGCTTCAGTATAGCCAGCCTAACAAACGACAATATTCTGCTCCTGTTTCTTCCCTTCCGCGAGAGCGCTTGCAATTGTCATGAGACCAACACCATTGATTGCTATTCACCCTGATTATCAACGCTATCAACTGTTACTCAGTTTTTGCTTTTGATTGGTAGTGAACCGCGACAATTGCGCTTTGTCGGTAATGACTCCAACCGACCTATCTGCATCCAGAAACAGACAAACTAAATAGGAGATTTTCATCCGTTAAAAAAAGTCAGTTCTACGATGGTGGCAGCATGATCCTAAGGAACAACTGGCGCTAATTAAAATCTCAATTAGTTAAAATCGGCATGTCTTCGCAGTTGTTAAAGTTATCTAATCGATTACAAGCGGTTATAAATTATATATGCTCCGATAGATGTACCACACACAAATCATGGAAATCCTTACAAAGAAATCTAAGCAGTAATCGGTATGGAAAAAACCGGCCAAAGCAGACTTAAAAAACGAAAACATGGTAAGCTCTTCTTGAGTAGACGAATCAAAGCTGGTGTGAACGGCGGTGTGTGTAGACTTTCTTGCTCGCCGATTAAATGTTAATCGTTTATGCATGCATTATGGGTGAAATTTTTCCACGCAGGATTGCGGTAAGAAGAATGTTAATGAATATGGACCACACGCGACTACTATCCCCGAATCCTCATTGTAGGCTCATGCGTTAGCAGCCAGCAATGGAGGTTGTGCTAAACCTTGAAAAGCGAGATCGGTCCCTGGTCTCCCAGTTACCACAGGACACTGTGACGTCACTGAGTCTTTCTCCACTGACTGTCACGTAGGTAGTTTTTCAGAGAAGGTTGTGTTGCGTTCCCGGTGACGCACGCTCGATTCGAAAAGCTATTGTAGCCATCGCCTCTAATCTCAGTGCACCAGTGAAAGATTAAAGTCGTTGTTTTTCATCGATCAAAAAAGGCTTTTTGATATTCATTGAAATCCTGTTCTTATTATGCGGAGTCAGCAGTTCTTCTGACCTCGGATCTATAGATGTTAACTTCTCATAAATTTTCAAATTTGATCGGATAAGTCGTTCCGGAGCATGAAAGTCACATTAATAAATGAATAACAACTCACGGTGTGATAGATTTTCGTGAGTGGACAATGTGTTAGAGCATGCAGGATGTTCAGAGCCACGTATTTCACAAATCCACGCAGATACGAGACAGGTTTTCACTTACGCGTTCGAGTGCACGTTTTCTTTTATTGAATGCCTTACTTCGACTTATTAGAAATCTATTTTAGGGCCGTCTTGAGAATGCATAACCCGCGAGACTGGCCTAGACTCTTGGAGTGCCCGTGGTTGGCATCGTAAAATACCATATTAGGAAGCGTGGTTGTTAGGATTTAATTGGTCATCGAGGACGCTGTCAGCTCGGTGGAAGAAAAAAATGAAAAATCTGTTCGAATCTACGGAGGAATTTCCCCCGGATTCTTGTGGTTTGAATATTATCACTGATTCAGTGTGGTCCGGGGGTAGCTGAGTCAGAGTCAATGCAATCTTGTATCCAATTCAGGACTTCAATAATGAACTACGAACGGAGTGGCTAAAATCTGATGTCGTAATTATGTTATATTGAAGGCATAAAAATAGAAAATAACTTCAGGCGTACTTCACGTACTCTGAAATGGCAACCGTCAACTAGGTCATAATTGCACGGGCTCTAATTTCAATCGTTTTGCAGCTGTCGTTAATAGCTTTTTTGTCATTTTTAATATTCATAAATATCAACAGACATGAAACAAAATGAGAGTCAGACATCTAAACCATGTAACAGGCTGCAAGACATATGCGCCGCTATTTTTGATCCTTCGTATATTTCCAGCGGAAAATGGAGGGGGAAGTGTCAAAATATTTGTATCTAAAAATTTGGCTGGAGAATGTCGACAGCGCTGAAAGGGTCAAAGTTCAGCCGTTAGTGGGAGATAGGTCATATTTTATCTGCCCAAGTATTTTGTTCTCGGGCTATTTGATCGTAGTTGCACAGTTCATTGCACGACAAGGCCTTCGTGTTGCGAGCAACTCTATGATGCACTGTCGAGAGGGTTCGCTCACTTCAGCTTTAAGTTCAACCTAAAACCCTGAATGGACCGACATTCCAGTCGGTAGTCTACGAAAACATAACCTCGCTGTGACCGAAAACGTCGGAGCAAATCTCACGGATGAAAAGAAAGCATGCCAAATGTTTTAATAGACGACACAGTATCACGGCGCGAAATGCAAGATACATACGAAAAAGACACCAAAAAACAACAGTTTTGATCTACATTTCCGGTTCAAGTTTATCATGAATGTCATTTGGGTCATCTGCCGACTTTGGAAAAATTCCTACAACTTGAAATAACTGATGAATGAGCTCTGCCGTGACGATGAGCTGATGCGAAGCGAGATAGCCTCATAGTTATTGGGTCAAAATGTGCCTAAGGGTCATTTCAATTACCAGGGCATGCGCCGACAATACATGACGTCAACAGCTCCCACACATCTGAAAGCTGTGCTAGTTTGCCCTCATGCGCTGGCGGTAATGGCAATGGCTCAGATTTTGGCGCGATAAATCGCGTTGCACGTCAACTGCATTCTTTCTTAGTACAGGGATTTTATTGGGGATTAATTTTCGTTTGTTTTGAGTTAGAATATTAATTATTTCTTTCCTGTCGGACTCTATGAAGGAGAGACAAGAATGACAGCCACTCTAAGAATTCATATTCTTAAGTTTCCTACCCTGGAAAGAATTCATTTTGTCGTGGTGACGTGGTGCGGCAAGAAAGGTTTGGGAGTTAACCTGAAATATGTTTTATAGTGTCGATAAGGCCGCGAGTTCTTAATCAACATGATTTAATAATTTTATGAGTGTCAGAGTCAGAGAAGTAAAGAGACAAGTTACAATGTTGAAATTATTTTGGTGAGGTATTATTTATAAAAAAGCAATCGAATCTATTTTTTGTACGAAGTATGTCTGGTCATCAGCGGCTTTCAGATCTCTGTCCTACTTCTGACGCAAAATGAATACTAGTACACTTTTTGTGACGTAATTTGTGGTGTCTACGTAAAGCACAAATTATGCCACTAATGCCCGAGGCGTCGTGCCCGTAAGCCGAGCTTTAATAGACATTTGACAAGCGACAACTCGACGTGTGCAAGTTCACGGAATAGCGCGGATGACTGAGATAACTTCTCTCGTGAAACAAAAATAACCAAAAAATAATACGGAGGAGATTGTGACATTGCATCAACAGATAAGTGATGGCACTGTTGATGCGCCAAGCTAGAGGCGGAAGTAATGTTAATGTAAAAACAACAGGGACAGGACCAAAGGTCGCAATATGAGGATTCAAAACGGAGCAGAAGCTCATATTTGTCATATTTTTTCAACATCACGCAGTCGATCATCGTGGGATATCATCTCGCGAGAAAGTTATTGATCAAATCAGTTGCTTATGAGGGCAAAATGGCAACAATTGACGTGGTGAAAGGACTCAACAGCTGTGAGTGAATATCGGACAGGTTACGGAAACATTATTCAAACCACATGGTGATGCCATTTGAAACCAGTTGATATTCAAACTATTTGCATATTTTCCAAGAAACACGGAGATGTGTTCTGGAAAGCGATGGAGACCCGGGAACAGCTGTAAGTGGGTAAAGTCGTGTTAGGGAAACCGGATCAGACCACATTTCGGTGTCAATTTTGCAAGAAGTACATAGATATTCAAACCATTTGCTCATTTTTTCAAGAAATACGGATGTATGATTCGAAAGAGGAAAGCTATCTTCAATCAAATGTGATTCGGTGTATAGTTGTCAACAGCCGAATATATCTCCGTCGCTAAGATTAGAGCGAATGCATAAGACTTGGGCGCGTTATTGTGGCTTACTGACTCGCTAAACTCCAACATTAATTTTGACATGGGTCATGGACATTGGTCTCCGATGGATGTAACTTTCGGGTATAACTTCATGCACAATAGACCCCGCTTGCCTAAATTAACACTGTGAATAAGAGTGGCTGTTATCTTATGTTCTAAATCGGCGCTGAAGGCGATCAGGTGATGCCTAAAAAAAACAAGATGGCATTTTCGGTATTCAAAATTGCTGCGATTTATCAAAATGAAACCGAACAGCTTTAGGAAATTGCGTGTCTTTAACTCGTGTAATAGGCCGAGCAAAAATTGTTTCAATTGTGCCCGACTGACATAACATTACCATTAGCTAAATCCGATCAAGTTCAATTCTTTTTCCGAGCAATAAGACCTGAGCGCACACGAGAGTGAGGCAGAAGTCTGCAGGAATTTCTAACATGGGAGAAAGGCTGACGCTCTTTAAGAACCAGAGAGAACCACTATCACTGCCGATGCAGCATGAAAATGTTACAATTGTACACATGTATACCAGAGGATAGCTGCTGTTGATATAAAACAACGCAAATATATTTACTGAATCGGGAGAGCAGGTTCAGTTACATCGACAGAAAATACCATAACATCATCTGTAACGCGTATAAAGTTTCATTAATTCTCCCCGGGAGGTTAAACCACAGATATACGTATATCAAGTCCCGGGGCATGCTGATTTAAGCATCTTTTTTTGCTGTGCGAAAGGCGATACGATACGCTTGGCGCTACCTAAAAATGAATCAGTGGGCAATATTTTTTCGCCAAATGGGCATAAATCCGCCAAATTATCACAAAATGACCTTCTTGAAGACATGTTTTGAAATATATCATAAGAGGGTGCCAAAATCGTGCGGCTTGTTCACTGCGTCTATATGAAGGGAAATTGACTGACGGAGTTTTGATATGCTAGTCGTGTTACACCATTTGAAGGGGTTTATTTTAAATGAGAGTTGACTTAAGACGATTAAAACATATGCTTCAGCAGCAAACGGCCGTTCCCATCCCTTCTCCCAAAATAACTTGAAGACATAAAACGTATTGCCCAAACACGCACTCGGCAAGGTTCCATTTTTAAAGCAACGGTTTATTCTTAGATAACCCCAAAACAATGTGATTGCTGTCGCTATAGTAACTAACGTCATCATGACTTTTTTTCCTAACTTTAGCATGATTGTATCCATGCGCCATAATCGCAGTATATTGTGAAAGAGTGATATGCGGGATGCTCCGTGTTGCTAGGCAACCGCTTGTTACTCACTGCCTCTTGCACTTTGTTTTTCTTCTAAGAATCACGCAAGACAGCCGTGTTCTCGAGGATGTAAATCTGGAGAAAATAGTGTTTATAATTGATGGAAATGTTTACTCTTTCAGGACAATAAAGTCATTCACCTCGGTGTTATCCAATTCCCGCAAGGAAAATAGATCATAAAAAAACTAACGTTGACTTGAGAAAACCATCTGGCGACGAATCGTGGGATAGTAGCCCGAACAGGAAACGTCGAAATGAATCTGACA
This sequence comes from Ptychodera flava, assembly GCF_041260155.1. NCBI lineage: Eukaryota > Metazoa > Hemichordata > Enteropneusta > Ptychoderidae > Ptychodera > Ptychodera flava. The sequence continues at coordinate 14,308,529 of NC_091949.1, read as the reverse complement.
TCAATATACGTAAACCCCACTACCATAATCTCATTCTTTATGATTTGTCTCACAAGCATATATATTGCTAAAAATTCAAAAATAGAAATAATTGAGTTTTGTTGGCGCTAGGGAACTTCCTTGTGGTTCATACGGGAGTCGGAATGGTTTTTTCTCAAAACTGCCGGCGGAATTCAGTTAATAAGTTAAAATCACCATCAACCGCACACTAAAGAGTAATGGGCTTTTTTCCTATCCTAATATTTTAAGGAGGAAAAGTGCGAAGACGTTTATCGTTTCTTTGCTTTCCAAAACACAAAACGCTGTTTCGATGACCATTTTCGGCCTCGTGATGCCGCTGCAGTATTCAAGAATTCGGGTGTTGATAGAAAGACGAACACCCTACAACGCATGTGTTGGTGTGGTTGTGGTTGTTAGAAAATATTGGCATTTATTGTCTAGCTTCACTGCTAACTAGGTCCATCTTCCATCGTGATGTATATCTGAGTTCTCAGAGTTGATGAGGAAGGGGAGAAAATCGACCTGGCACAACGAGTGTCCACTATATACGTTACATAGCGAGATTGTTCTGCTAACTAGAAAAGTAAACGTAGATGGCCTTTTCTCTGGTAATTGCCCGAGCTTTGTGGTTGGGATTTGCTACCCGGGGGCTGTTTCTCCTCACGACTAAGGTAGAACATATCGGTTACACGCAAACCATTGTAGCAAGGAGAGATTCGCTGGAGATAACCAGCCCGGCCCAATGACATGGTGACGGAATCAGCAATTGAAATGGATCCGATTTTGTGAAAAAAAATGCTAATGAAATCGACCGGGAGCGAGCGTCTGATAGAGACATCGCCACGCACACCGGTTGTCGACTTTTGTTGCAGACTCAAAAACGCAAACTGGTCCGCGTCTGGCAGGGCAAAATCCCAAAACCAATAGTAGCCATGTTCTTTCCAATAATTCACGCCTCCCTCCAGCGTCACTAAATCGGGAAACTTTTGATAGCTCGCGGCAAAACGTAAACTTGCTCACGAGAAATGGTAATCTGACTGCTATTAGTTACATGCGTGAGTCGAATTCGACATGTCTGGCCGGCGACACAATTTTGTCTTGGAGAAAAAAGCCAGTGAAACTTCTCAGACAGAGAGAATAAAACAGCTAAACTAACTGTGCATTACTTGTAATACTTTTGACTTCGATCTAAAAGCCTGGGCTCTGATCTTACGATATGAGAACGCGTACTGTGTTCACAGTTACCGAATAGTCTCATCGGCGTCGAGAAAATAGAAAGTTTCAGAAAGATATCAATGTTTTAAAACAGAGGGAATATTCCCACATCATTTGTGTCGGTGACGTCACTCAGCAGTACCATCTTGATCGGCGTTTATTTGTGACTCTGCGAATTTCTACAAGTTCTCACGAGATGGCGAAGCTAGGCTTGGTCCGTGGCCTACAAATTGAAGTCAAGGCCCCTGCTACAGTAAATTCCCATAAAAACTGACAACTCCATTTTCTGTGATCGCATTTGCAGGAGTCGGTGTCACAGAAGAACCAATTTTCTGCATTCTCTGCACCGTCTCAAAGGACACAAGAAAGACAGCACTAATTTCTTATGTGCCTTCTGAAATCCTGAGTCGGCCTTGCTGCGTGAAGCATTAAATGTTTAGCCATGTTGTGGTTGCACATACAATCGCTTCATTGTCCGTGTCACATATAAATACCGCTACCTGTTCTAAATATTAAGACTAGCCCCTGAGGGCATAGTCCGTACCGTTTCTGCAGAGAAGACTTTTAAAGTGACTAGAATGGCAAGTTTCCTCCTGAGACGTTCATCTTGCCTGTTTAAACGATCCCGGTTGAACAAGCAGCCCCTGGTTTTAAGTGGGCTAGGTAAAAAAAGTTTCAACAAGAAAACACAATGCATAATTGCACAACAATACAGTGTCACGTAATGTCACCATGACCAAAGTCTTGAAGTGAGTTTGAAAGCGTAGGGAGGGGAGCCATGAGGCAAAAAGCTACTAATTTATTGAAGTTGTCTTACAGAAATGACATGTTTGCAGTCGATTATTGTTTTAGCCTCCAGTCGTCCTTACACAACTCCCCAAATGTGCCAAACCTTGTTAATAAGTGAACGCAAAGTATACACTGGTGTATGCTGGCTTCACGGGCCGTTGACAGTCTGCCTAATGTGAATGCATCGACTGTTAGCGCATAGCGGCATTTGTCTGCATGCTCTCTGATATACATTGTGATGAAGCATCGGTTTACCTCTCTCAACACCGGTCACCAGACATTGCATAACTGGGACACGCCAATAATCAGCCACTTAGCGAGAAACGTATAAACATGAAAGCACGAGTGGACACCAACTTCAGTTTATATTTTTGTTAGGTCTACAATCAGGGTTCTTATTTTCTCATCAGCGCCATATGCATCCTTATCGACCTCCCTTGATCCGGATCAACCGAGTAGGTACCCCTGTTATTTTAATTGTCTTATCTGGGGTCACGTTACGCACGACCTGTGTCTCACATCAAAATAATAAGCCGTTTTATACAACTCTAATGAAGAATTGATGAAAAATGAGATTCGCTTTCCCCCCGTGCAGTGACCTAGATCTGAGAACCCAACAGATGGATGGCGTACCCCCAAATGCATCAGCTGGCATTTTAACGAGCTGTTTCTCGCCATCAGCACCACTCTCTAGTACCCAAGACTGTTTATATGCCGTCCGCCTTGAACATTTCAGCGCGAACACACGGAACATGGTGACCCAATAAAGAGTAGCCGCCTTGTCCAGCTGTTCGGTGTATTCAGGCAGCTTATCATTGGCCGGTTGTATGGAGAGGAGCGTTGGTAATTGGTCTGGCTCCTTGGCAGAGCTGGCGGCCGCTTCAGGCTATGAGGAGGAGCACGCATGTGCACGTAGACCCCTTCCTCCACAGATTAAAAAGTCCGTCTGGCCAGAATTGTATGTTTACCGTCCCCAAAGTCCGTGACTTACTTACTGAAACATACTCTCAGGTTGCTTTGCTCGTTCGTTCCCCTCTGAAGCTCCGGCGATCGACACTTGATCCCCCACACGTCTGGTTTGCCCTGTACGCCTCAGGGACCCACACCGTTTTGAAATGCCGGCATGAGTGCTCCGTCAACGGCGCAACTTCCTTGCCTTCGGAATGCAGTAAATTTTCACAACGTACGAAATAGAGTACGTAAAATGGTATACAGTCATAAAGTTTTAACCTACGTCGGTTCGTAGCGATATCTTGCACATAGGCTGTGGTAGATGCCAGACATGTTGAAACGACTGTCAATATTTATAATTCTTAAACAAGAAACAACGACGCTCATGAAATGTTTGAAAGCTAAAATCCCCATGTTGAGCAAAAAGGTGATACCCATAGCGACCTTCTTCCGTCATCGTTTAATATACATTATGCTGAAACAATTAAAACATAGCAAAGAATACACGAAAGCGGACGAAATCGAATGTAAAATTAGGACACGAAATGAAATGCTGGTAAAGAGCCTACGAAATAAACGAATTGCAAAACTTGCAATACTCATTCTGTATCAGAAATTGTCCAATAGTTTTCACAATCTTTTCTGGTGTAGCAGGCTGCTATCATGCAGGTCCATTCCTATCAAATGTTATATATATTAGCCAGATAACTGGAGTCCACATAGTGTAATAATAGTGGCGTTAGCCTAACCCACTGATCTCACCGCTTGATGTTTGAAAATATGATTCCAATACATGTTTGGACTACCCGTATGATCTGTCATTTGAGATCCGGTGTTGGTAACTCTGCCATGATTTCAACAAACCCTCATGTTTGGACAATGAAACCTGATTTCATTATGGTATGTGCACCGTGTATTCGTGTTCATATAATGTGTATACATCTGCTTCAATCTGTGTCAGTACCGCGCATATAATCATCCACACGGTTAAATCACGTGCTGCGTACTCTGGATTAGAAGCGTGCTGTGCTGTTTCGCGGTGGTTCAAAATATTGATGTGAAAACTGCCAAAGCTTTGGATAGGGGAATTACTGGATATTGAACAAAATACAACACAGACACCAGTAGGTTTGGAGTAGGCGTGACGTCTTCTCGTACCAGGGATCTTTCCCGTAAAATAGACGTCCACGGATTTTAAGTAAGGAACATTTAGAAAACCGTCCCCTATTTCAAAAATCCTAAATGATCCATCGGATATAAAGAACAATCAAGATCAAAGTTATGAATATCAAGGGTTTAGCGACAAGGTTGAATTAAGAAGGATACCCAGAGTCCTTTGCGTGTCAGGTCACTTGCCTTTCTTGACAAAATGTAAGTAGATTGGACATAAATTTCATTGGCGCAATTTAAAAATTGATACTGTAAGCAGCGTCTAAGCTAAAAATACCAAATTTTAGTCGTACAGTAAACGCGTAAAATAAAAGTTTAGTTCTGAACGTGACAGACCACAAACGGAAGAGGGTCTTTACTTGTCTGTTGCACAGAAACAATAATGACCTCAGTGAGTCCTTGACCAGGTAACTTGATAATTGTCCAATTATCTTGTAATATAGTTGTGAATGGACGGTCGCGATGTAAAAGGGAAATGTCATTTCATTAAATTTGGCATTGACGTCTATTTCAAGGATTTCCAATACAGTATCGACAAAGATCCTCGCGATTGCAAATATCTTCAAGATCTTGGGAGGTACGCTGCGCCTTGCATGTGGCACGGATCGGCCTTGATTGGTCGACCGGCAGGAATTTCAAACCCATCCTGAAATAACCGTACAAAGAACACCGATACGGTTTCCATGGTAGACGAACGTTATTAAGTGGTTGCCTGCTGGGCGTGCTAGCTACCTTTGGTGTCAACCGTCAGCTCAACAGGCTAGATGCTAATACTCCGAGCAGCTCAGATGACACCCAACACCTCTCATTTACACATTTTAGCCATTGAGAAATTTTAGGGTCGCTCTGGGACACTGCGGTGTCTCTCTGGAGTGGACTCAGGGGGCGAAATACAAGAGCATCTCGGTTAGTGCGGGGGTATCGACGAGACTATATATACCCTGCAAGGTTCAAGGATCGACACATTTATGGAAGGGCACACAATATTTCGCTAATTATAGAGAAATTAGCTTTGGGACGCCACGCTCCGGGAATTGGTCGTAATTGATATTTGCTTGGCTTGAGTGTGGTCGGTTTAGAAATGACGTGTTGATTTATTGGCATTTGTGAATTTCCCTTTGAAGCTCTGATATCATTTCCCATACAATGGTTCACGAAAACCATCGTGTGATTCGAGAATGCAAAATTTTAAACAGCACATTGACATTTTGATTGTAACATTTCCATGTATGATCTACAGTATATTCCTATTTTTGAATGTGACTTCTCAAAGCGAACGTGAAAGTGAAGGTATAGACTACCAAAGTTTTGAAATCTCCTTTGACAGCACAGGATGTAACTTTCCTCGGGAATACGCAGGATAAACCGGCATATGAGATCATCTTTCCAAAGATAGACTTCCCTTGTGTTTTCTTTGCATCAAGCAATTCGTTGATGTAGTTCCTTTGAAGCGAGTAATTGATCGACGCCAGGCTAACCGATCATCACGAATACACGAAATGGCCGATGAAATAGTTTTATTTCTGTTGAGTGTGCGCATGTTCACCTATCGACTCCATTTCAGACGAGCAAAAGTTAGAACGTCGCCATGGCGACCCGGAGGCATTTGTACGTTCTAGATGAAAGTAGCTGCAATAATTTCTCGCTTGAATAAAGAGAGTAGCTCGACTAATGTCAAAAGACGGCGACTTTTTACACTTCGCCATTCAGCCGTAAGGATTAAAACAAGGCAATTTGCAGGGCATTGTGTCGGTTGGGTGCCAAGTCATGGATAGAGCGTCACGGATCCCTTGAGTGCAGGGCCACAGCTATTCAAACGCTGGTACAGAGGAAGTGGGCCTTGTTGACGTCGGTGAATGCGAGCTGTCAGAAAAATTTATTTATTAACTCTTGCCCCTCGATTATTTGAGGAATTCTCTCGGGCAGCTCAATCAATGTTAAGTCAAAACTAGCAACACTGGTCACTTTCAAGTGGCTATTGTTATGTACATACACAAACAGGATGTGGATTCTCTGCAAAAGATTTCGCGGTACGCGTGCCCCACCATACTAAGTGGGCATAACTTGAATGAACGTTGGTCGAACTGACCCTGTAGATAAGGACAGCCATCGTCTAGACATATTAAGGCTCCTCTGTGCTGACTCACCGTTGAACCGCTTGGTTGTGTAAAATTCCCTGCAGTATTAAGTCGGCTACGCGTTCTTAAGTTTGTTGTTTTTGACTTCATTTTTTTTTCATGTTTCCTGTAAATCCCGATATCGGTGAGGGTCTTGAGTAGCGTGCTTTGCTGGCCTCTTTAAATTCCACTCACCCCCCTGTGGCGCAGAGAAGTAGCATGGCACGGAGGATGTGATTGTTGTCCAGAATGACCATGAGTAATACGGTAAAATTACGGACATGAGAGCAAAAACCAGAAATAAGCAACTTTTGACAGGAAAAAGATGTCTGCGCGTTTGAAAGAGAGATAAGGGCACGAATTAACCTAAAGAAGACTTAAGATAAGAAACGGAGTGAAAAACCGGAAAAGTCTCAAGAGGTATTTATAACGGCTGTCAAGTGGAACAAGATGTAGTATCTTTTGATTGGGATTAATCAAATGCGCCTAAGCATGTGAGGTGGGAAAAGCACTGTGAACAATGCACCACGTGTGTCTTAATCCGTGTAAGTCTTTCGACGTGAAATTTATACATGGGGCAACAAACTTTTGAACGTTGGAACCCGAGTTCACTTCACATCTCTTCCGGAAAAAATATTGGAGACATGAATTATAGATATCATGCTTGAATTTCAGCCCACTTTTCCCCTCGTAGAGACCTGTGTACGAAAAGTCGAAACACAACTGACGCAAAGTCATATGACATAGTGTCATCATATACAACCCGGAAGTTTCGCTGGGCGTCGCCTGTATTTCAACGACAGTTTATCTTAAATATATTTGACTCTTTATATCATATCATATCATATCATATCAACATTTGCTTTGCCTTTTTGAAGAAGGCGTCCATATAAAGTTTATAAATAAGTTCTTTTTTCTCCACAATATGGCGAGGCCTCGAGGAGGAGTAGCCATTTGCGTGACGTCATCGCTCATGGTCACATGACTAAACTTACAGCCAATCACTGTTCAAACGATATAAGTAAGAATCGTATGGTTATCATGGCGGTCTGTTTCGGACGTTCAGTCTACATCGCATTTCAGCACTTATGGCATTCTCGTAGTGCCTTTTACAGGAGACGGGAAACAGCCCGTAATCTAAGCACGGTTGGCCTCGAGCCTTTGGCGTTTCCAATGCCGAAAAAGCACCATGCATTATATGAAAAAAAAATCACGGCCATAGAGGTTACAGAAATTGTCATTCCATTTTTGAAATTCTACACCATTTTCTTGATGGAAATTTTATATGGTCCGTTCCCCAGGCAGGGCTTATACAGGTAGGCGGCGAAGACTATTTCATCGAACCACTGGAGAAAAATGTGACGTCTCAAACAGGTGACCAATCAGAAGGTGGTATGGAACACGTGATGTACAAAAGGTCTGCAATCAAACCTCGAGAGAGGCGAGAAAGCGGAGACTTTGAAGGTGAGTTTTGAAGTGATAGAAATAACCAGAGCAATCTGTGAGGCGTTGAGACCTTGATTACAGTGACTGCTGAATGAGGACCTCTCGCTTGCACTATAATGTACTTGTAAATCTTATATTGACGACAAGTTTTAATCTTCATTAGCTTTTGTAATTTGCAACCTTGACAGAACGAGCTGCAAAAGCGTCAGAGCGTTGGACCTATCGGCTGGTTTGTGCATTGTGGTGTAACTGACCAGCCCTCACGACAGGGCCAAAGAGATACAATTATTGTAGCTATTAAAACAGAACGACAACGTTGTTAATGCTCTGTACGACAACCACCATGATGCGTTCCAGTACGAGGAAAGTGTTTTCCTGCATGTTAAATAAATGAGTGCAACTCCTTGCAGATGTTAGCCACATCTTCTGAAAACACTGTTAGGTAAAAATAAACACGCAAGTCGTTCTTGCGAGTCGTGAGCTTATGGTCTCATATTACAAATTACTTTGACTCGAGCTTTGTTGAAAAAAATTAAGAAATATCTGCAAGATTGATCAAGTTATATTATGACTGTTTGCCCGTAACAAACCACGTACTTTGCCTCGCTACTTCACAGTTCAGGCCGATCCTATGTAGACTTAATAGTGAATCGCAGGGTTAACCAAACAAGTTTGACCCCCACAGTGTACCACCCTCCTCTTAAATCAACAGGAAAGTGCCCATTGTCCTCGGTCTGCCCCCTCTCTTTCTTTCTCTCTCTCTCTCCCTTTTTTGAACCCCAAAATGATGATGAAAAGTTGCTTCCGCACAGCGTGGCCTGTGAACAAATTGTCTATAATGTTTTGTTGAGTAAATTTATTTTATCGCCATTTTTCACTCAACTTGTCACACTGTATAATTCGAAAGTTGATATTAAGTGCACACGTTCACTTCTCAATAGCGTTGTCATATTGAACTGTTAAATGGGCAGCCTTCAGTTAATTTACCGTATGTAATTACACAGCTGAGGCCACAGTACTCCAATTTGCCCGATCATCTTCACAATCCTGCTTCGCAACTTATTCATCGTTTCTTCACTGTTTTGTCCTCTCGCAGTTGCATCGCCGCATTCTCTGGGAGAAGCCAGCGCTTTGCTTGGAGACAGTGTGCATCAGAGGGTCAGAAGGTCCACGGGTGAAAAAAACATCGAAGTCCTGCTGACCGCCGACCATTCGGTGGTTGACTTTCACGGCACGTCTAACATCCAACTTTACCTCCTGACACTTATGAATATTGTAAGTAGTAAACACTGGAGAGTTTGCTCTTCATCAGGATAAATGTTTTCCCCCGAGTCATTGCCCTGCATTGTGCAATTTGTCCATCCTGAGAAAAGAAAAATGAGCACCAGAATTATATGGACTCTTTGAAGTCGTTTAGATTCGTTTACAACGCCTGAGGTCATTGAAGGTCATTGCATATAATGGTAATAAGTCAAACACCGAATCATTTCGTTTGACTAGCTGGTGACAGATGTTCAGCTCAAGACCTTTCATCCAGAAATGTTTTTCGTGTATTTTTGGTGGGGCTGGGAAAAGCGAGTAATCACTTTTCTTTTCTTGGCTGAAAGAGGGAAGTGGTCTGTAGTTAGTTTAGCAGATGGTCGCAGATATGGGAGATTCATAATATAGCACCGTAAAGTGTACCACCCAATAACGGACACCAAACCATTTGAACTATCCTTCAACAATTGATGGTGTTTGACAGATTCAATCCATTTCTTCTGACTTGTTAAGTCATTGTACGTGGATCACAACATGCATGAGTTATATCAGATGTCATCTCAGCCAAGGAGAGATGCACGCACAGCCACGGGGACCAAGCATTGATTACAATATAAGCAATGTCATAACTCGTCCCTGGAGACAAATTGGCCCCGTTTCCGTCATGATTAATGCTTGCAAGCCCATAACAGCATATCATGGGGGCATCACGTATTCAGAATTCTGATTGGTTTTGACAAACTCGCTTTTTTATTTTCAAAAAAATTGTTCTCATAGTTTTGAAGTCTGATCATCTGCCATTTCTTGCATCTCTATGAGCAGAGCGGGCAATTAATAACAAGGACATCCCTCCTATTGGCCGGAGAGTTGATACCTTCATGAGTGAACAAGCTGTGTAACTCGGACAACGACTTAAATGCCCCCTTTGCCTAGTAAAACTTAATCATGCACTGCGCTGACAAGAGAAATGGTCAGTGTAGAGCACTAAAATTAAATGCAACTTTCTTTTTAGGTCAATAACATTTACAAGCATCCAACCCTGGGAACAGAAATAAACATAGTTTTGGTGAGGATCATACTCCTGGAAGCAAGTCAGGTATGTGACAACAGCTGTTTTCGCCTGTCAGAATGCAAAAAATCAATTTTGATATCAACCAGGCTTTGGTAGAGTCAAATTTAACTCAATAGTTCTGATATTTAATAACTCTAATTTCGACCTTTCAGCCCCATGTCTTTTACTTTGAAACCACACCCTTTTCTCTTTAATACACAATTTCTAGACCAGCATACATCTATAGGATGTGCCCAACTCTTCGGGTCCTAACAATCTCTGTCCTATGTCAAGGTAGCAGGATTCTAACCCTTTCTAGGCCAAATGTGGTCTGTCCTCATTGTTGTCAACGGAGGATTGGGCCAGTACACTGCAACTTTGGAGGAGGGTGAAGGATTCAAGTTGTCCCCTTACAACGATGAAGACTAACTCTTCCTCTCTGTTCATAGATGCTTGGCTACCTTACTATGTTATTTCTTCTTAGTAACAAAAATTCCAAGCATGCTTTTGACATAATCCTCTTGCCAGCAAACAAAGGGTAAACTCCAACGTGCTCTATGATGGTGGACCAACATGAAATAATATACAAGGCATTAACGACCTCTCAATCTATCCTATTTAAGTTCTTTCCTTTCCAACTAACATCTTCTTGTTTTATAGGCTAACCTGATAATTTACCGTAATGAGTCACTCAGCAAAGACAAAGTTTGCACTTGGATAAATGAGCATGTTAGTTCCAATAGACAGGAATTTTTGCATCTGCCTGATCTCGGGGTCTTTCTGACTAGACAAGAATTTGGCGATGCAGGTGAGCGTCTAGTGGTACCTGTGTGTGGTATATTGCGTGTGTAGTTTGTTTCTGTTTGTTTTGTTTTGTTTGGTATTTGTCAACATTGTGGACACTATTCTTGTTTTGTAGGGTAACCTTATAGTTCTTAATAATCCATCCAAAAGCCTTGAGAATGTATGCAAATGGGCAAATGCGCAAAAGACCAAGGAAAATCCCCATCATGATCATGCTATCTTTCTTTCTAGACAAGTCTTTGGGCCAGCAGGTGAGAGATTTTTTTTTTTTTTGCACCTTGTTTTTCCTTCTGCAAAATAATTTCTTATTTCTTTGTCAAGACCAGCCACACTGTTTCTGAAAACCCTTTGCCTGAATTTTTTGCAAGTTTTCCCACGGCTAAGGTGTTTCGGGGAACATAAAAAGATCCAAAGAATTCCCAACACTCTTTTTATATGAGAAGATATGATGATTTGTTAACATCAGCTTACCTTTTGGGGTAGAGTTGTGATGATTGTTGTGATTTTTTTTTATTTTTCCCTCTTCTAAATACTTTTTCTAGAAAAAAGGTCTGTACTGATACCAAAAAACTGAGAAAGAGTCAGAAAATCTTTTGTTTCTCAAATTATGCCATTGGTGTATCTGTTACTGATTAAATCTTGTATGCAATGCATTAATCTTGAAAGAGTACTTAAAGGGTATTCAGTTGATATTTTATGATCTGTGTTCATTTTTATCCACTCAGTTCATTTTTGTTAACCCTTTGAGCGCCAAAGTCAATTTTTGTCACCTTTATAAAATGTGCCCCAGCCAAGTTTTTTCAGATTTTTGCCAAAATTTTGGTGAAAAACTGTAGCCAATGAAATGTGATGTCCATTTGATGCAAAATTATCAAAAAATTACAGAAAAATTCATAAAATTTGGTAAAATGTTGCGCTGAAATTTTGGTGGGAAAAATTACAGCACTCAAAGGGTTAATATGATACCAATTGATTTGAAGGTTAGGTAATGCCTGAAGGCACCCCTAATCTGCATTATAGAAAACATAATCAAAGGCTTTTGTCCTTTTTCTGAAAAGAAAAAAGCGTTACATGAGGTATCAACAGTGACTTGTCAACCTTGGTGACCAATTTGATCATGCCTCAATACAAATATGTACATACACAACTAATACAGACTTGGCTTGCTGGCCCTCAAATGAGCCAATCAGCTAATACTTTTTGTGGCTTGACAATCAATGCTTCAGTTTCTTGTACCTTGCTAAAGCTTAACAGCAAATATGCAAATTCTTACAATCACACCAGGTGTTACAATTTGTATTCAAATGAAATATGTTCCCTAACCACAAAAAATGGAGTTTATTTCTCCTGTAATGTCATACCACTTCTTATATCATCTTGAATAGGTTATGCGCCAGTGACGGGAATGTGTCATCTATACAGAAGCTGTACCCTCAATCAAGAAGATGGTTTGTCGTCGGCATTTGTGGTGGCGCATGAAACAGGACACGTGTAAGTCAGTCTGCTTGCAATGCTCTTATCAATCAATCACTGGTCTTACTTAAATTTCACACCCATGGTTTGGCCTAAACCCCTGTTCACAGAAAATGGGGGTATACAGGTTCAATACACCATGATGTTGACTTTATTCCACTGCAGTATAGCTGTATATTAAAGCTTAAATCATTTCCATGAGAAGAAACAGTGGCACAGACATGGGTGCTGAGAAAAAATTTCAAATACCTCGACAAGAATATTGGAAACTTTTGTTCACTGCACTGGTGTGTTATTTAGCTAGTAGCATGATTATGATTGGCACAATTTATGCATAACTTAGAGCTCACATACTATTTTCCAGAACAATTTTATTTGTCACAGTAAAGTAGTTGATGATTCTCCTGTTACTAATTTCAGCTTACTTTTTTAAAATTTACCATCATCACAACAAACACTCAATCTCTGTATTTATGTGATTTACATATCATGATCTTTTTGAAGATTCGAAATAAAAGTCGATAGTCACACACGCACAAAATTTCAGATACATAACTTCACGTTAAGAACTATGCAATAAAGTCTAGTGACACCTGAACTAGTTGACCTACTTTGAATATACAAATCCTTATATGTTTACTTGTTTCCTCCACTGTTGCAGTTTAGGAATGGAGCATGATGGGCAGGGCAACACATGTTTGGACGAGGCCAATGCTGGGAGTATCATGGCCCCACTCGTGCAGGCCAATTTTAACAGCTACTTTTGGTCGACGTGCAGCAAGAGTGAGCTTTCAAATTACTTAGAGTGAGTATCCCCTCATGAAGACCAATCAGCGCAGCCGTTATAGAAGTCCTCGTTTGCATACTTCTGATATTGAGACACGATGTACAAGAAGTCAGACTCACCGACGTAGTTCAGATTCACTGTTGAATAGCATGCAGTGATGAGTCCAAAATCACTGAAGCGGCTGGGTAGACTTTGGGTAGCATAAGTAGTTTTTGAAGCAACTATGTAAAGAGACTCATCGAAAATAATCGATATGGCCCTCTCCTTACTTTTTTTCAAACATTGTCATTTGAAAGATTCACGTATGTCCTCATCGATGCGATAGCTGTATAGTCATGTAATTTCAAACCACAGGATGCATAGGCCGTTGGAGGAATATGGGTTTCAGCTAGATTAAACCGGATTTTTGTCTTACCTTTTTTTTTTAATTTGGTTTCTACGTTACAGTGCCTATACTTGCCTAGACGATGATCCATTCCAGAAGCAATGGCCGGAGGTGAATGACGAATTACCCGGATTAATCTATTCGGCAGATGACCAGTGCCGGTTTGACTTCGGTGATGGATACAAGTTCTGCGAAGGTGTAAGTATTACCTTTGCGGAAACAGAAACGCTTCTCCGTGTCATCCGGAGTTGTAGAACCTTACTCCGTATTATACATTATCACAATCGAGTCAGCTTTTCAAAGTGAAAATTACCGTGACATTCCTGTTTAACAGGCTAACATATTTCATCAACCATTTTGATTACAGCTGAGGGGGATAAGTATGTGTCAACAGCTATGGTGCACACATCCAGACAGCCCTCTACACTGCAAAACCAAGAAAGGCCCACCGTTGGCAGGCACAAGCTGTGGTGTAGGAATGGTAAGCATCGATGCTCAAAGCACATTTCGTCATTGCTCATTTCGTGAACTATCTTTAATCTGTAGAATCGCACGTTTACGAAATTCTACAAACATTTTTAGTTGCTTTTTGTTGCAAAGGAACAACGGAAAACAAACGAAAGCCTTGGTCAAATCTTAAAAATGAGTTTGTAATGACTCAATGTTGTACTATCACTTTCATAAAGAAGGTGGCAAATTTGTCCCTGGCATTTTACTTTTCAACCATATATGCTTTTTTACCTCTTGCAATTGAAAATATCATATTTGTGATGCTGCTACTACGAAATTCATGATTTTCTTTTAAATGAAGAAAAGTGTTACTAATTTCTAAACAAATTATTTTTATGCAAACATTTGCAGTACTGTCTGGATGGAGAGTGTGTGGAGTCCACGATCGAAGTTGTCCATGGAGGCTGGGGAGACTGGAGTGACTACTCAGAGTGTTCCAGGACTTGTGGCGTTGGAGCACAACTCCGAACTCGAGAATGCAACAATCCAGAGTAAGCGTTGGCTCCTTTGATTTCATTCAGCATTATAAATTCATCGATCGAGGACTGTACACTCAGATCACTTTTATCTCTCAGTATCTCACTCATTACGAATGCTACAGTCAGACTTTTACATGTAGTTCTGAATTGCGATATAGAGAGCGCCCTCTTTAGTTACGCAGCATAACATCGGTTTTTGTGCCCTCTACCCCTACAGGCCTTCAAATTCTGGTGATGATTGCAAAGGGAAGAACGTTGAATTCAGACTTTGTAATACTCAGGTAAGAATTCTTGAATTTGTTTCACTGTACAGTAGTCTAGCGTTACAATCAAAGACAGTGGAGGCAAGCCCTAACCATATCGGTACACTGCAAGAATTACTCAGAGGCTTATATCTGTAAAACTAGTGTTTGTAGCATAGTACACTGTTTTTATTTAAAATAACATGGAGAATTTCAAGTCAATAGCAATGAAAATATGATAATATTTCCTTTTTAGTTTTCGCTCCATATTTCATTTTCACTATGCGCCACGATTGCCTCACAATATTGGCCGAAGCACCAGGACAATCCACGTGACAATTGATAAAAAGACTGCGGATAGTTTTATGCCATCGCTTTGAAATAGTCGGTCCATTTCTCACGTGTGGTCTTTTCATTCATTAGGACTGTCCCAATTCAAACGTCGACTACCGAGCCGAACAGTGCAAAAGCAATTACCAAAACTGGAGGTATAATAACAAGAAGTATACATGGTTGCCTCATGAAAATGCAGACAGTAAGTCCCAACAACATCAAACTATCACCACCGATCATTTCAAAACATCCACATATTACATAGAAATACACTGTACCATTGAATAAAAATCCAAAACTTTTTTTACCGAAAAGTTAAGATTTTGAACGGATTAGCATAAAAGTTTATGAAGTACTTGTTTGAGGAAGTTTTGTGAATTTAGATGACACTCAAGGATAACATTCAGGAATATGTTATTACATTCTGTAACCTCATATCCAAAAACCCCAACAAAAAATCTGAAATGACAGATATAATCTTCTCTTTCACAGAGTCTTTGCATTGCAAGCTCACCTGCATTGCGCTGGAAAATGACGAAGTTAGGGAGTCGAGTTACAACGTTCTTGATGGCACCAAGTGCTCGTATGATGATCCTAACCCTGATAATGTCTGCGTACAAGGTCAATGTCAGGTAAGACTACAATATGCATACACCCATCCAAGTATTAAAACTAGCATACATTTGTGCCGCACTTCTCCAACCCTCTTTGCTTGTGTCATGGAAATATAGTTGGATGGTAACAAGCGTTAATTTCAAGAGTACAACTTGGATACAGATGTCTTGGGAATGATACTTATTGCTTAAATAAGGAAGAAAGGTATCTACTTTCTCAATGACATTGCAATAGGTTTGAATCCTTCATTCAAAATCACTTTCTTGCTTAATGTAAGCAACTGCCCCCCCTCCACCCCTATAGGCAGAATGTGTCCTGCCGAATCTCTCTTTCAAAAACCTCACAATTTCACAAGGAATTCAAAAGTTATCACTCTACTCGCATGATGAGAATTTGCAGAAAACGCATTTCTGACTGGTATAGGTGATAGTTGGCAGCTCAACTGACCACACACGGTAGTTTGGTCGGAGTTTCATTACTTTGTCGGAGCAAATGGCTCATCGTGTTTGTTCTGGGGGAAAAATTTATTGTGGAATGGTACATTTCATGGTCAGGTGTGATAAACAATTGAGATGTTGGTAATTAAAGGACTCCCCGTCTAAACAAATTCGGGCGCAGTGTAAAAATTGACTCTCAACACAAGGGGTTGGAGCTAACTATCACAACAAACAGTGTACGTTTTTCAAGGCTCTGATCCGGCTGATCTGCGTGTACATTGCACTGAAATAGACAAATAGATTGCAGACTCTGTAATAGTAGCCAGAATTTTTCTGAGGAAAGTAAAACCAAAGAATCTTTTCTTAAATGGATGCTTAAGGCATGAGTAACGTGACACCGTTATTGACAGAATGCAAGAAAGTTTTATAATTGGCAAGAACAGGCTGTAAAATGAACTTTAAAAAGAACTTCATCAGTAATATGAACCAAATAAGAGAGAGGGCAGACCCGGGTATAGGGAAACAGAATCCATCACTTGGTATTGTAACACAACCTTCATTTTATCAACTTAAGATAGACTGCTTCTAAGTTTCATGCGGTGCCTTGTTTTTTGTATCATTCCAGACTGTTGGCTGCGATAAAGTGCTGGGTTCCTCGCTGAGGGAAGATCGGTGCGGTGTCTGCGGAGGCAATGGTTCAGAATGCGAAAACGTCTCCGACTACTACTCTAAAGTACCCAGAAAAAGTAACTATCTTAATTTTCCTTCAAAATTTCACATATTACTGACTGTGAGGTTTTACTTTAACCCTTTCACCCCCAGTTCCCTGTGTACAGGTCCAATTTTACCATAGAAAACAATGGATTTGGGACAAATCATGGTGGTGAAAGGGTTAAACACGTACTATGCACTGTGGTTGCAAATTGTTTATGATATGTAAATTTCAAAGAGACAAGTGACAGCCGTAACATTTCATACTCTCAATATTTTTGTTCTAAAACGTATAAGTATTGTAGTGTTATTGTTGAGAAATTTATTTTAGTCCGGACAAGAAACAGTGGTAAACAATACCATCAAACATTGCATACACATAGGCGACTGCTATGTATTTCGTTATTATTGCAAGAGTAAATAAAAAAAAAATCTCATTTTACAGACCAACCCAAAATACTTGGAAATACGCCAAAATGACAGCTAAAAGAGCTCTAACTTTCTTGCACAGATTTCAGGACATTGCCCTTTTTTAAGGATTTTAATATTGTTAATTTCTCAGATTTTTCTCACCCTTTTTGATGTTTCTTCTCTGTTTCAGATGTTCAAAGAATTGTTACTCTTCCCAAAGGTGCTCGTCACATCGATGTTTTTGAAACATCGCCCTCTGTACATAATCTTGGTAAGTGACCAATTAGAACTTTGTGTCATGTGTTGATTACTGCAAATTTTCTACAGATAATTTTCACTTCATATGAACTTAGATTTAATTACAGTAGCTCCTCGAGGGGTAACATGATTAAGACAGAACTCATCTCGAAATTGGCAAGACCGGTTGCTCATACTTTCTTTTAGGCAATTTTAAACCATTCTTGTTTGAAATTATAAATAAAATTAGGGGTGACTTTGTCAAAGTTGGTACTGGAGAAGCAAATTACCCAACATTCACCAACACTGAAATTCAAAATGGCTGTCATTCTTCTGTTAATTCTATGGGGAAAAAAATTGGTGAATTTGTATGTACTGCCATAGCTTCAAGATGAGCCCTCATCAATGGGAGACTTAAAAAGTATTGTAAAAGTATGTAAAAAGTATTGTAAAAGTATGTAAAAAGTATTGTAAAAGTATGAGAGCCTGAATATCTGTCCCCGAGGCATATTCTACCTTAGTTCTTGGCATGTCTGTGTGTCGCCACAAAGCTCATCAACAACACTAATCTTTTGTGTCTGTGTCTCAGCTGTTAAGGAGAAGGTAACTGGACGCTACATCTTAAGGAACGACGGTAAACATAGAACTGATACCACATTTGTGGTCGCTGGAACCAATTTTCATTACTCTGTAAGGGGCAACAGGGAGAGACTGGAAGCAAGAGGGCCGCTGCAGGCCGAAGTCGTCATCCTGGTAAGAAAGAATGTTAATAAAAAGAACTACGAAGGACTTGTATGACTTACTTCGGAGTTGTATACTGGCAAACGTGCAGCTCAGCACTTAGATGTTGTAGTTTTGATTTAGATCCGTGACAGCTGTCAGTGGCCTCCATGCAGAGCCATTTTAGTCATTGCTGCCTTATGGTGGCGCTGTTATGAATCGCTAAGATTGGTTGGAAAGACCATAAAAGTTATTCAATTACGGGATAAGACAATATCTGATCCAACCTGTGCAAAGCATCACGTATTGAAACAACCTAAAGACTGTTCGCCCAGAATGACTCAGTTCATTTGTTCGAGCAATATTCTTTATCTATGCAAATTATACAAACGGTAAATCTGTTCCTTCATCATGTATTAATTAATTTATTTATTGAAACAATTTGCGATACAGGCTCACAATTTTTAACTTAGCCCATTACTGATTTTCACCTGGGTGGCCATGTGAAAAAAGTTCACCTCTAATACTTTATGATACATGCTGCTAGTCTTTGGGTAAATGTGACTCGCACACTTCTTTTACCATATATGGATGTATGCAAATCAGCTGTGATTGAGTGATTTTAATATGTATCCTGATCATTGACTTCCGTAGGTCCAGTCTCAATCCAGCCCGAGTGAACGCAATGTCATGAACGTGTCTCACAAATATATCATCAGGAAACAAAAAAATGTCAGACATACTAACAGAATACCTGGCGCAGACTCAAAGTTCAAATGGGTGGAAATGGGATGGTCGCAATGCAGTAAACCGTGTGATGGAGGTAAGTTTATTTCTGTGAGCATTAGTGGACAGCCGTCCCCGTAATAATCATGCATGATATGTGCAAACTGTGCAAAAATCAGATATGATGTACAGGTCACTGTACCACCCTATCGTCTTCATTTGAACCCGAGAGAGGTTCCGAAAGACTCAATTTTGATTACATCTGCCAGAATAAACAGATTAAAACTTAATTCATCCCAATTCCCATGTAAACAGGTTTACAATATTGATAAAAATGGCTTTTGGCTAAACCATGGTTTGTGCAAAGGTTAAAATCGAACGCAGGAGTACTGCAGCGATGACAGTCGGAAAGAAATGCCAATCTTTGCGAGACTAATAAGTACAAATAGTTGTTTGAACTTTTCTGTGCGACACAATTTCAGTGTACCTTGGGTTTGGCTAAGGTTTTGTATAGCAAGTAATTTTGATCTCCTACAGCCACGTTCTGTGTTGATTTAAAACTCAAAGAAACACTCTTGAAATAAAACACTGATGTCTTGCAGGTGAGCAGTACTTCAGATATATTTGTCAGAGAAAGAGAGATGGCAAGGCTGTCAGCAAAACATCGTGTGATGCTAAAGAACAACCAGAGCAACAAAGAAAGAGGAGATGCAACACGCAGCCTTGCGAAAGAGTCAGGTGAGTTTCACTGCAGATAAAAATCATGCCTGGTTCAAAGTTACCTTGAAAGACTCTTGGCAAGTGAGGGCGCTATTTTAATTTGGATGGAGTCACCTTATCAATAATATCATGACCTAGTGTTGACTTGGTAGCACGGACAGTCATAAAGATGATAGCATATACAATCAAAGTGGTTGGGGACAAGCATGTGTGCACATGATAATCATAATTAAGAGCTGTAATTATTCCCACCAAAATTTTAGTTCAACAATTACCAATTTTAAATGAATTTTTTCTGTATTTCTTCATAATTCTGGATCAATTGGGCGTAATTTTTCATTGGCTACAACCTTTGATCAAAATTTTGGAAAAAATCTGAAAAAAATTGTCTAGCTCTGAAAAAATTAAATGGGTGATATTTTGTAAGGGCAAAAAAAAATTACTCAAAGGTTTGAATGATTAACACCTATAACTGTCAATCTTTCCCATTAAAATCCCACCTTTTGTAGGTAGAAGACTATTTTGAATCAGTCAAGGTGTTAAAAATTTGATGTTGTTTTTCACTGCATGTATTTTCATTCACAGTTATGACTGGGTAGCTGCAGAGTGGGAGCACTGTTCGAGGACCTGTGGTGGTGATGGTACCCAACTGCGTACTGTCAACTGCATGAAAACACAGTACGGTGTTACAACTTTGGCACACCATCGAAACTGCAAAGGGGAGAAACCAACCAACAAACAACCATGTAACAGGAAAGATTGTCCCGCATACTGGCAAACTGGGGAATGGCAAGAGGTGAGTACCTTAGGGAATTATAGCGCCCTCTGTCAGTAGAAGTTATTACTACGTACACCTCTTCTTTTTACATCTCAAAGAAATACGTTTTATGAGAAGTTTTGTCTGTCCCCCTGCAATTAAATGTAACTTATTGTCCATTTCTCGACAGTGTTCTGTGACATGTGGAGGTGGAACACAGAAGAGAGCGGTTGTCTGTGGTTATCCAAATAGAAAAAAAGTGAAATGGCAATGTGACCAGTACCCCAGACCAGAAGATACCAGATCTTGTAATGAACAATCATGCGCAGGTAATGATTTTGTTTTGTTGCGATCAATTTAACACATAACAACAGAATTTGAAGTTATTATTGCTTACTGATTAGAGACTTGGTCATTTATGTGTTTATTTGCAATAGCTGAAAATATCAGTCGAAAAGTGCCACAATTGGCTTCCTGCTTGGCTTAGACTGGCATGCACCATAAAACAGGGTTTATAGGGTCTTTACACTCATACTCAGGGTTATGGATTAAATTTTGACCTTCAGATCATTGTAACTGTCAACATGTACAGTTACACACTCATAGCTGTTCAGTCAAACCTTGTAGCGACATATTTTCCTTCAATTACTGAGAAACTGTTACACAACTACATGTATAACGAACAATCGAAAAAGGAAAGACGCAAATCTGCCGTGAAACCATAATGAAGGTTAGGCCTCAGTGGAAGTCACTCTTGATTGTAACAATTTCAAGTAAACTTCAAAAACATCCCAGCCATCTTAACACCAATCTGAAGTAATTTCTGTTCTATTATTGTTGGACAAAAAAGTCATCCAGTACCAATCACCTGGTCAGATTGCCATGATGATGATGTCAATTTTGGATAAACTACTCCATGTACAAAACTTTAATGTGATTTCAGGAGTTTTGAAAAATGAAAAATTTCCTTCTCCAGAATGGCAACTATATCAGATAAAGTTTAATTGCCGTCTTTAATTTTTTTAATGTGACAATAAGGGAGTGGAAAATTTTCATGAATCACCAGTTGTTATCTTATCGTTTGATATTGTAATCTAAGACTTGCTTTATTGGACTAACAATTACGTTTGTTCTTCTTTTCCACAGAAGCAGAAAATAAATGTCTCGGTGACAAATCAATATTTTGCAGTTTGGAAGTACTCGCCGAATACTGTTCCCTGCCTGGCTACAGTGCACTTTGCTGCAGAACATGCAACGACATGCCAGGGAAATCACAAGCACCATGAAGTTCATCATGAACACTGAGTTTTTTTGGACGTAAAAAGGAGACCTCACTCACTGAAATATGCATTCATTGTATATATTTATTACTCAAGAACTGGTCGTAGTGGACAAGTCTTGAATCTGGTGTCTTTTCACAAAGACATTAGAAGTCGTGTGACTTTGTATCTACTCCTCTGATTTGTCAATGTGTGCTGTCACCTGATTGGCTCAACTCTTTCAGGAACCTTTGTTGTGGTTGGTCACACCACCCACATGATATGATATCTGCGTTGTGATCGGCCGGTGCGCTGTCACATGATGATGTAGCTTGATAGGGGTTGGTGTCAGAGATCAGCCTCAAGGTCTGTCCTTGTGAATATAGACCCAGTGCATTCTGTGTCCAAAATTATTCTTAAAGATACCAGTTACTTACTCACAGTGTCATACTCTGGACAGCTAATTCAGGAATTATATTTGCCATCTTTCTTAGGTAATGGATCAAAATGTGTACATTGACTTTGAAAAAAATGATTTTATGATTTATTCAGATAAGTTTACATTTTGGTTCAACAAGAAATATTACAGACATAACTGTGTAATGAAACCCAGAAATGGGACTATCACACAGGAGAACAGTTCACACTTCAATGCTGCTCTGTACAGGGAAATTTTCATCAGGTTTTCGTCAGCGTAAGTTGACCTCAACAAGGGTCAGACTCCATTAGGAAATAGAAATGTTCATCTCCAACATTAATGTTTAGTTATGGTCATGGGTATGCTTATGAAATACTCTCACAAGTGACAACTTTTTTGCAATTGACAAGTGTTTTCTACCATGGAAGCACTACTTCATCACATCAGCCACCAAACATACAAAATTATGACGTAATTTTAGAACAGATTGACGATAGACCAGGACTATATACATAGCTATTATGACAAAAACATTGCTCCACAGTAAACAGGTCATGAACAATGTTTGAACAAGTTTAGGGCAGAAGTGTTTTCCAACATAATAAGACATAAGACTCTATTATAAGGGTTTTTGTATTATACCTTAATGTAAGGTTTTCACAATGTGTTTTTTGCCAACTTTATTTCCAAATGAAAAACCAAGCATCCAGGCCTTCAACGGAAAAGATGAAAATTCAAGAGCTCTTCTGAGGGATAAAGGAAGTTTAAGAGGCACAGTTGTCACATGTGTACGAAGGAATCGTATTGGACACATTCGAACAAATGCTGCATCAATGATCTCATACACATGTTATGCTAGCCTAAAAATATGACACTTTCTTTAGATAAAAAATTTGCAGTATGACTTTAAACAGATTCATATAAACTACAAATTAATATGACGACTGTACTGAAGAGTTCTAATATACTTACAAGTTCCTTTATCAATGCCTGTGCATTGTTCTACACATCTGCACTGTGTGAAAATATTTATTCCACCATCCTAATAAACGTCTATCACCTTAAGACATGAGTATCGCTTCCATCTCGTTTAGTTGAGAACTTAAGTTTCATAGCCATGGTTCTCTGGTGAATTTGCTCCGCATACAAACAAGAGCCGAAATGAGCTACAAGATAATTTTTACACCATGACGGGATTTCTGTTTGCCTTCTCTTCGGTCTTTTACAGGGGTTTGTTCAAAAGTTTGAACTTGTCACCACCTGTTACCTCAATTGGAGTACTTTTCAAACAGTCAAAAAGAACATTTGGTGTTTTCCACTTAACAGAAATTTCATCTTCCATAAACTTCAAGATTTAGAAATAAGAAGTATTATTTTGTTAATCGCACACATAGTTGGTTGAGTTTCAGATATCTAAGTTAAACTCTTTTTTACCTTAAATCCAATGCTATCCTTTTCAATGCCAAAGCTTTTTTTCCCAAATATAAGGGAAAATTGATGAAATAGTTAAAATATTTAAAAATATTTTATCTTTTTGAAGAGAAAGAATTATGTTTGCCGTATCTATTCAGAGATACAATTCTGTTGAACATCTTTGGAGTTCTAAGATGAATCTTAAAGATGTCTTTTGTTTTGTATTTTATTTTTTATCTGTAGGCAGTTCTGTACATACGTTTTTTTAAAAAAAAACATAGATAAATGCTTTGGCTAAGTTTAAATAATAAATACGTATAATCATGAATAAAATTTTTATCTGCTGCACTCGTGTACATTTCATGGCTTTAAAAAATGTCGGTATAACTGCATTAATGATATGCAAATTAAATGTTTAAATCCTATACAAGTTGCAAATATACATTAATTCAAACAAAAAATCACTTTATTCTATTTTTCCATTGCATTGACACAACTGCCATCAACGATTAGTATGCATAACATTCAGGATTTTTTCAAACTATGTACAAAAAATATTATATATGAAATGTGTTTCATCATCTTTTTTGTTAACTTATTACCACCTAAGTTTATTACACCTTTTTTTTATAATTTCTGTCTAACCATTCCTATTATTAATATTACATTGGTTTTTTTTTCATTGTACAGATTTTTGCCCCATTACACTGTGCATACTCACAGCAGATGTTGTAAAATATTATGGGATATACACAGTTAAAAGGGTACACATTAAAAACTACCAAAATGAGAGATTGTTGTGTGCGTCTTTCTGTTTATATACATATTTTTTTCTTCTTTCGTTTCTTCTCAAGCACTGTTATAAGTTTCCGAACGGGTCATTATTGAACGGGAATTATTAGATTTCATTTACGAGTACAGAGTATTGAAAGCAGCATGAGATGTATATCTTTGTCGTTTGTAGACGTAAAGCTACCGTGCAATTTTCGTGGATAACCTTGAGTTTAGAGAAAACGGCCTTTAATTGCAGGAGAGCAGCATTCATTTGTGACAGAATGGCCTGATAAGTGTGAAAGTTTGTATTTCATTCTGAAATCCTACATTTTCAAATATTTTGCAAAAGAAAACAAAAAGAAAGGCATTCAAGTGGAAGATATCTAGTTTTATGTACTAGTATTCCAATGGATGACAGATGACAACATTTTGTTTCTATGAGAATTCCAACTTGGGACGACTGAAGATGAGTGGCAAAACCATTTGCTGCTAATTAAAATGGATCTTCTTAGGGGCTCTAAATAACAAGTGATGGTATGAGTTGACTCCCTAGGTTACTAACAATTCAAACATTGTGTGTGTCCGCTTTCTTCAGTCTTGCCCCATTGGCATACCTGAGAAAGCAAAATAGCAATACGAATAGGAAGAACAAAACATATGGCAAACAGAAGACAGTTGGAAGTTTTGTCATGGCCATAGAGGGAAGGTGGTAGATTTCTAGGTGAAAATGG
The DNA here is from genome assembly GCF_041260155.1 of Ptychodera flava. Lineage (NCBI taxonomy): Eukaryota > Metazoa > Hemichordata > Enteropneusta > Ptychoderidae > Ptychodera > Ptychodera flava. Next base: position 14,283,588 of record NC_091949.1, on the reverse strand, counting down.
ATGGTCTGTCATATTTGAAGACTCTCAAGAAATAGTATACATGTATATTGAACCTTGCTATCTCTCAACCTCAATTGAGGTGTTGAAGTGCTCTTGTAAATTGTGTTAGCAAGTAATGACAGTATACGACTCTGTGACTTGACTGATTACAGCTCCCTTGGGAGTTAGGCCAAGTTTGCACCAAAACAGATAACACGATTGGAACTAAATTGGGATAATTGGATTGGCACAATTTCTCAAAAATTTAAGGAATTTGTTAAATATTACACAGTATTTGGTAACCATCTTCATAATTTTATTCAAAATTTGCGATGTTGTGACATTGTTATGAGTAAGAATCATTGCATGGCTGTATCTAATGCAATACTGTTCAATACATATGAACAATATTTATATTTAAATGAAAATATTCGAACTTGTCTATACTTTCTTTGGTACTGAAATACTAGTTTTAATCTCGATTTGTTACTTTTCCCCAGCCAAAATGAAGTTTTTCGATCGATTTAAGGTTTAGTTAGTCAGGGTCATTTCAAAAGTGCCCTGACTATAATTAGTGTTTTTTAAGCCCCAAATTGACGATAAAGTAAGGGACATTTTAAAAGTGCCCCGACTCAAAGTCATTAATTACACAAATTTTATGCATTTTGTCTCGTTTTTTTATGACATTTACACAAAAATACCACCTTTTCATAGAAATGAATACGGTTTAATGGATATACAATAATTGACGTGTTTTTGTTATTTTGTTCGATGGAAACAATATTTTACTTTTTACAGTATTCTATCATTTTGTAAAATTTAAGCTGTAAAAATTTCGATTTCATCAAACTTTCATCAAAATTACTCTCATCCAATTATCCCAATTTAGTTCCAATCGTGTTAGATATATCGAGTCAGCAGGAACTCTTCTTCTTTGCTAATACGATTGAATATCTTTGAAAGGTGAAAAATTGTAAAAAAGTCACTTCTAAGCACTTTTTCTGATGAACATGACACTTAAATTTTGACATCAAACACACCTTTAATCATAAACTTGCTCAAAGTTAATGTGGACAAAAGTACAAAATGTGATAAAAGTATTTTTTACGTGACTCGTTTAGACATATTGAATATACTTCAGTGAGGCCATTCCAAGGAACCGTAATACCAAATTTCAAGGCAGTAAGGGGTTTTTGAATAAAGAACGTGTCATTAAAATTGGCAAAAATACCTTTTAAAATGTAACATTTTTCATTTCGGCCAAATGGTCACCAAAATAAGTCTGTCTATTTCACGTCAAGGAAAATAAGTTGTTTTTTGGGCGAGTCACAGACCCGTAGGGCAACAAATATATGCTGTTACCTGAATGTGGCCCGTCAATATGTGTTTTTCTAACTTTCAAGTCCTACCGCTTCAGTATACGGTGATATGGGATGGATGTCTAGTGAATATAGGCGTAAAGTTGAGGTCATAAGGCTGTGGTCTAGACTACAGAGACTACCCATCACTAGACTGACCAAACGTGTATTTTTAAGCGACCAATTGTGGACTAAACGAGCGAAGTCTGTATTTAAAGAGGGTGGACTGTTACATATTTTTGAGTCTAGAAATGAACAAAATATTAGTACTAATGTTATTCTTGACAAAGCAAAACAAAAGTTAAAAGTAAATGAATCTGTAAACTGGAGAATTAACTGTTTAATGAAACCAAAATTGAGAACGTATTGTACATTCAAACACAATTACAATGTTGAACCTTATGTATTACTTAATGTTCCGTTAAAATACCGCTCAGTTATTGCGAAACTACGTAACGGGACATTACCTTTGATGATTGAAACTGGTCGGTATTCTAACTTGCAAATTGATCAGAGAATATATTTACTTTGTAACGGTAATATTTTTGAGGACGAATTTCATTTTATATTTGATTGTGAACAGTACGACGATATTTGCACCTCGATTACAGATGTTCTTCATGATTTGCCATCAAATGAAAAACTTGTTCAACTTTTCTTATGTCAGAAACTTTGTTAAGTGTATTCACCAAATATATATCAGAAGGAGAAATGTAATTTCAAACACTTAATATACTTTCTTTATGAATTATGCTATACTGTAAAATGTGTTATTTAAACGCACACTGTGCTTAGTTTAAATTATATGAAGAAGTGACTCATAAGCTGACAACTCGGCTGGGGTTTCAAACAAATTTCTTGTACTTTTTCAAAATAAGAATCTTGTGTTGTACATGAAACCGTGTCACTATAATAAATATTATCTATCTTTATCGATCTAACACACCTAATCCATTTTCCTCACTGAAAAGGAGACATCTCTCCGCCATGGCTTGTCTCGCTCGCAGACGACACCGTTTTTTGCACGGCAGAACCTGCATGCATTTTTGCATTTTTTTATGTTTTCCCTGAATGTGAGCATGTGTAGATTGTGCTGTCGCACCACCATGCAGTCCATTTGTACCTTTGCAATGCTATGCATGCATGCAGTCGTTTTCTCAAAACTGTTGATAGGTTGTCGTCTCCCTGCATGTAGCGGCGCAAAATGATGCATACAACGTGATAGTAAATTGTATCCACGAATCGTAGCTGAGAATTTGGTGAGGTATGCTGCAAAAGGCGGAGTTGTAGCTCTATTGTTGATAACATTTTCTGTAAAGTTATTTCGCATCAGGGGGGGGGGGTCAACCCAACCCATACCCGGTCATCCTTTTTGTTGCCAAACAGGTAGTACAGACGGTATCAAAGGATTGTCAAAAGATTGTGTTACATTGGCCATAGGTGGCGCTACACTTATCGTTTGCGAGCGAGGCCGATTCCGATTTACATCCATGGTACAACTGGTATACTCTACTACGTACAGGCAAGACGTTTCATTTTCACGTTGGACATAACTGTTGTATCAAGTCTCATGTCACAAATAAATAAATACTAAATTTTCCAAAAACAGGTTGACTCTCGGCGTCGGAGCAGATTGTAAGTGTCGGAACTGATGCTACTGCCTTCGTATGAAAATTAGCAAAACACATTTTGCTGTAGGTGTTTGTCGTTGGCAAAGTCAAAAATACGAAAAGATTTATACAAATATAACAGAAGCTTTTTTGCTTACAGGCAGCAATTTCCACGATATTTTATATCTTACTTAATCTCTGCACTTGTACAGTTTAAACAGGCAAAACCAAACCGTGTTGTTTTCAGTCCATGTTTTATTTTTTCAAGGCTGTCGAAAAACTCAGCCGCGCAACTTACGCATTGAAATTTTTCTTGATGATGCAAAAAGAGCGTTCGCTCGTCTCCATTGCTACATGTATCTTGGTGGGAAAATCAGCTGAGGAACTGTTATTAAAAAGATAACATTAATTAAATACGACAAAGAGTTACAGATGTGGAATTACCAGTAGAGGATAAAACAGTCCCTGTTCCGTGCGAGTCTCGACACAGCAAAATGGCGAACGAGTTCAGGAGACCAATAGGTCCTGCTTCTGCTAGGTCAGAAATGCCTCATATCGTGAAAAACTGAACTGTGGGGCTAATCCGCTTGTCCAAAAGTGGCTTTGGTCACTCTACCCCATGATGGGGTAGAGTAAATTATGCTTGGGCCGAGAAAATATAGACTATTTGTACTTTGTGTACGAGGCGCCAAATGTAAAAAAAATAATTTACATATATACATACATACATACATACATACACACGTGCATATATATATATATATATATATATATATATATATAATATATATATATATATATATGTATACACACATGCGTGTGTGTATGTATGTATGTATGTAAATTATTATTTTTACATTTGGCGCCTCGTACCTTGTTATTCCTGCCCTGTAAACCTGTCCGAAGCAACTGATACATAATTAGGTCGAATTTGCGTTGACTGTCGAAATTCTCTAGAACTGATCACAGCCAGGTGTTTTCGTTGGAAAATAGCTAACTTGATGTAAGTATACTGAGCAATACAATCCTCGTAAATCGCAAGTTCTTACAGAAAGGAATAGAGTCTAGTGGCAAGTTAAACTACTATTGATCTTCACTTTTGTGTTGAGCATAAAAAGTACATGTGATGACAACCGAAAATCTGTAGCCAAACATAGTAGATACGTTTTGAAAACGTACATATATCTGGCAGGCGGAGGTAAATCGACGGCAAGTAGCAGCCCGCCCTCTACGATATCGTAGTTGTCGTTCCTCCAGCTCAAAATGTTATATTGTTGTAAATAATTACACTCTGCTGGATGAATTACACCCTGTTTCAAGACACAGAAGTAGAGGGGAAAAATATTTACCCATATTAAGTGTAAATTTAACCGGTAGTTTGACACTGTCATCCGTGACATGGCGCTTGGAGAAAGTGTTATATACATACCAGCAAACCATTCGAATGTAGAAATAGATTCGCCTACATAAAAGTCAAAACACGCATAGTCTCTCGCTAATAACCTCGTTCAGTTAATTTTGTATAATAACAATGCAACTGATGTTTCACCAAAAATAGGAACTGTTACAGCATTAGAATAACACGAGGTTGGGTACCTAGTGTGAATGTAAGTAGGTGGGTAGGTAGGTAGGTAGCTACGGTATCAATTACGTGCGTGTTAACTTGTACTCTGTATGTTTCACTAGAACGATAATGTCAAGTTACAACAATGTGTTTTTGTTTTGTTTTGGTGTTGGTTCGGTTCGGTCTATCATAATCCCAGGAAAATTGCAGTCTTTGGCGAACTTGCCACAAATTTGCAGAGATACTAGTGAAAATATTTATGATCTTTGATCTTACTGTCCATATATATATATATATATATATATATATATATATATATATATATATATATATATATATATATATATATATATATATATATATATATATATATGTCTCGCTCAATTCTCATTGTCTTCTTAGAAGCACACTCATTTATCGAACAAACGATGCACATAGTGATGAAACAAAACTTCTTTTAATGAGGTCTGACCCCAAATAATAACAGCGGAATTTGGCAAAAAGCGTTCACGAATTTCAAATGAGAAAATTTGGCATCGGAGAGCTTTAAATTGGGGTCAATAGGGTTTAACTTAGTGGAAGCTCGTTTTGAATCAGCTCAGTTCTTTCTAAAATTTAGAGAGGACAATCTTTAAAAAAGTGGAGCTCAGTTCAATCGGTTTTTTTGCGGACGAAATCGTATTTACCGACATTATTGCGTAAGCTGACCTTTGACTTATGTAAATGGCATAGTTATTAAGGCGACTGTGACGAGTACCCAGAACAACACGCTCAACTACGTATGCTCTGTCAGCTCTATTCACAGACAGGTCACCGTTCGGGTCGGGTGCCCTTCAGTAGAGGGTAGAGCCTTTTTTCTCACACACTTTATCCCGGCCCCGTACTCTCTTGGACGTTGAACGAGGATTTCTCACTGCGGAATACAGTCTTCAAGTTGGAGGAGGTCGATTTTAAGCGTCTTGAGTCGGATATGCAGTGACACCAGGTAATGTATGGCCTTGTGATTACTACAAGCATGTATACAGCCAATTCCACTGGTGTAAAAAGTGACATTTGTTGACATTCTGCGTAAACACACAGGGGGTACAAAAGACGATGGGCCGTGTTCTCGTTGATCCAAGCCTTGGGTGGAGCGACGCAGGCAAAATGGACTCCCTACATCCAGCCCTTTAATAGGTGTGCCGCCCTAGTTAAAAGAGTGTTTCGGCCGTTTATGTTTGGATGATTGTTTCGATTATGAGGTCGTCGGTATGCCGGCGCTTAGCGCAAGCTGTGTCTCTATCGATTGTTCTGCTGTCTGTATGGGAAATCACGTCACATCAGTTCAGGCCTAGGTGTAGATCACAGACCCAACACAGTGAAACTTTTCGTTTCGATTCCTCTAACTGCTCTATTTGATTTACAAGTCAATCTTTGTTACAACGTTGACGTCTTCGGAAGAAAAAGTATACGGAACTCGCTCATTGATACTGCACACACTCTCCGTTTTAATCGCCGCGGGCAGATACCTAAGCTATATTGACGCTTACTGAGTAAACAGTAGGAGAAAGTGGATCGTCGTAAAGATTAAAACAGTCCCTTAAAACACTCCCTTTGTCAATGCGTCTGCGCAAACAAATTTCTCTTAAACTCAACGGGAAGTAAATCACCGACTTTCAAAAACAGCTTTGACCTTATTTCTTTCTGAAAGTCAAAAGCCTCGCCCAAATTCAGCCTTCACGGTTTTTTTACTGGCACTGAGACACGGCTAGACTATCCCAGTGAGTGTGTGAACTTATAAAAAGTTGTACGAAGTCTGCTACCAACACCTAAAACATTCCTGCTCGCGTCGTGAACAATTGCATTCATTGTGTGTTTCTTGAGCCCAAGAAAGAGTTGGTGAACTCATTCTTACAAACACATTATATGCGTTGTATTAGGTATATAATCACTCTCCAAAGATATATAAGATGTATATGTGGGTAGTCCTCAACTGTACTTTGGCAGGGTAGGGCAGCGGCGGTGAATGCGTTCAAGGCTATAGCCCTGAATGCAACAGGTGGTAGCGCTATGACAAAAGCTGTACGCGACTCTCGCCCATTCTCTTCTAAACCATGGTGGAGACAACATAACCGCCTACCAAACCAACAAACCAGCATCCAGCATTTAACAGCGGCGCAATTAAAGGATAAATAAACAAAGTACATTAGATATTCATTTTTATTATCTCTGTAATTAAAAATTAACTATTATATAAGCCATCCGTGGAAAATGATATAAATTTAAAAACAAACTGACAAGTTTGATCGCATTGAGATGGCTTAGCATCATCTGTGGCCAAATTTACGTAACAAGGTAAACCCATCAGCGTAAGGTAATTGAACTCCCCTTGTTTGTAACTTGCTCTCGGCATTAATCGTCGATGTTCGTAATAATTGTAAAGGCCTTCAGCACATTTAGTCACTTAATGCCGTCATTGCTAAAGGTGCAATATGTTGAATGTTTGATGAAATTCTTGGACGCAAAACAAAAGAGCGTATAGGCCTAAACGAGGTCTAATTTATTTTTTTTACTGTCAATTATCGCTTTCCAACGGAAATGATGGTGACATGACACGCGCACCCTGACGCTATCACGTGGATCCATATACCATATTGTTTTTCTCCTTGACCGTTGTCTATTTACATGCATGACCGCTGTTTCAATAATGACAGAAATTCGACAACAACGCTTATTCCAATCTCCTTTTTTCGAAAGATGGTTTAGGGCAAATAATTGGCGCCATGACGACATGAACATGTACTTAAAAAGTGCAGATTTTGTTTTCGACATCTATGTGTGTGGGAAACTGCCTAATGACAAGACGGGGTACCATATCTTGCTAATGAACTTTTGTTTTTACAGAGAACACCACAAAGCATGAATAATAATTGTCGGGTAAGCCGATTTAGCTTAGATAGGAAAAAGTGAGTCCACATTCTTCCTTTTGACAGAATCTACATGAATGTGGTAATACACAGAAAACACGGTCAGATAATCACACCACTGGCGTGATTCACCTGAAGAATCAGTTTTCTTTCAACACTTTGTGCATCGTTTGCTCGATAAATGAGTGTTCTTCTACGAAGAAAACGAGAATTGAACTCACGACTGGGATTTTCATGAGAGAGAGAGAGAGAGAGAGAGAGAGAGAGAGAGGAGAGAGAGAGAGAGAGAGAGAGAGAGGAGAGAGAGAGAGAGAGAGAGAGAGAGAGAGAGAGAGAGAGAGAGAGAGAGAGAGAGAGAGAGAGAGAGTTTTAAAGTATCTTTGGGAAATCTATGACTACACAACACAACTAAAAATAAGTCGTGTTGAATTCGGTTATGATCCCGGATGCAAGGATCTTGTGCTGTCTTAAAACGACATCAACAACACCTGCAGCGGATTAAATCTTAAATTCACGAACAGCTAAAACTCTCTCAAGGTTATTGAATCAGGTAGGCCCAGACCAGAGTTCGCCTCGCCGACAAATATGAACATATTGACATAATAAAGTGCTTTAGCCAACGCAATTCACATGTAAACTAGATTATTGACACAGAGTCTTAAGTATTGCGGCACTCTTTCTTATGCATTTTCTCAAAAAATTGACAAGGCGAGGCTTCGTCGGAGAGGAGATATAGATCTTTGTCTGAGAGACACGCTTCAACTTAGGGATGCTGCGGGAAAAAGGTAGATTCAATTATATCAGTCGACACTGCGATAATTGATATAATATTTATATGGGATATCAGGAAAAAAACGTCATTAAGTACGGCAGATTGCTATCTAAATAAACTTAAACACGAACAAAGCTATAAAATTCTCTACAATAGAATTCTTTGCCTGACTGTCAAACATTGTGATGGGAATACCAAAGTAAGACGTTGACTCATACATTGGAAATCACGAGTAAACATGAAATCTGCGTTGTATTTGATTAACTCGCGGGCTCCTGTTGTATGCGCACTGATTATTATAACTTTAGGTGGAAAGAAAGGTATGTTTTGCTGTTTGACACTGGGTCCTCTGTTTGGCCATTGCCTACATGAACAATAGCCTTTTCTCTACGTCGTATATTAGTCTTCTTGATACACTTTTGCAAATCAAGTGAGACCATACCTCGGGGCATAGGGTTCGACACAGAACAACCGATTTTTGACTTTTGTATACCAAAAGATGAGCATTGAGACAAGTACATGTATTCGCTGACAAAGAACTTGCGTATATGCTATATTGACCAGCGTAAAAGGGGCTTGGTATTTCTTTGCGGGGTGGCTTGGTTTTGCCTGAACAATCCTGTTACTTGTGAAATCGAAATATAAAGGAACATAATGCATTGACATCGGAATTTAGTCTACGTTGTCCATCAGCCTACAAACCGTCCCCTTGGGGATTCAGAAACTTATTTCGCCAAGCACTCGATGCTTAACATAAAATTTGGCGAGGTCAGTTATTTCTGGTTGATCGGCATGACGAAATCTGACGTAAAAAGGTTAATGCCACAACAAATGGTCGAGGTTGAATCAGTGCAACATGGTCACTTAGATATACTAGCTGTTGGCCTTTGCTCTACACCGTCAGTATTTAGAGAACTACATTCAAATTTTGCGTTCTTTTCTAGTTCAATTCTGAATGTCTCGACTCATTGCTTTATGAAGATTTGCCCGTATAATGTCCGGTATTGATTTTACCCTTAAGCAACAAATCGAATGTGATGATACAATAGGACCCAAGGGATGCACGTATCAAGTCCCCGCTGTGGGTTGGGGAATCCGATGTTCACGCCGCAATCAATGCATTTGCCACAAAAGTACAGTCGCTCCCCGTGTCTGTTTACCAGACAATACCAACAATCATGGGTTATGAAGCCCGGGAAAGTCAAGTCACAATATTAATGGGGCGCAACACCCTTTTAGACAAGGTACCCATTGTTCTTAAAACCCCGATCTGTCATCACTCTACCATTGATGAACGTCAGTCCCTGTAAGCTGAGTAAAGGCTGTGTACGGTTCGTCGGTTGAACACAGAGCTAATCAACGTCATGCTGTAACATAATTTCTAATGGACATGGGTTGAAGGAGGGATGACACCATCTCAGTGTCGACATGTCTGTTTGTCTGTCTGTCTGTCTGTCTGTCTGTCTGTCTCTATCTATCTACCTACCTATCTATCTACCTATCTATCTATCTATATCTATCTATCTATCTATCTGTCTAGTATCTATGTATGCATCTATGCATCTATGTAGTATCTATATGTGTATCTATGCATGTTTCTTTGTATCTATGCATTTATCTATGTACAAATACATACATGGTACATACATACATACATACATACATACATACATACATACATACATACATACATACATACATACATACATACATACATGTATGTCGTGTTTCTTTCCGACAGATAGATAGACAGACAGACAGTCAGTCAGACAGGTAAGGAACCAGTAACGTAATATAGTTCAACGCGTTCAAGCGCAGTAAGTGTTGTAGCTTTTAACGCTTTGAAGTCGTATGTCGTGAATCAACACGTTGTCAAAGACAATCTATGTCCGGACTTGTCGAACATGACAGTTCACATAATACATATTGATGTACAATATGCATTAAAAGCTGAATATTCAACGTCAGTACATGTATTGACAGACAGATGTACAAAATAATAAAACAAGTTTACAGCTATAATCTCAGTAAAAGTTGTAGTGACATTTTTATTGGAAAGGGGAAATACCCTAAGGTGCTGACTTGTCACAGCATGCATTGAGTAATATGAGGTACCAGAAGTATTAATGAATTCATACTGTGGGGATAATAAGGGTGGCAATTAATGAATATATGCAGTATGCGTTCAATGAAATGGTAATGTTATACTTGCAATGATTTCCTCCATTGTTAAATGGACAAAGACTCCTTTGTTGCTTTGTTTGCTTTTTGTTACATTTTACCCCATGTCGTTGAAATACATTTTCAAAATCAGCAATAAATTCAATGATGGTGTATTTTGCATGACATGAGAGTTGTTTAACCTCGGGAACGTTTGCTGTGTGTTGGAGTCGCCATAAATCTCTTTAGTATATACTTTCTATGGATAAGAGGAAATATGCGATTGCCGCTTTCTTCAGCTGTCCTGGCTGTTATTTTTTGTTTTGTTTATTTTTTGTTTTGTATTTTGTTTGTTTGTTTTTCATATGTTTTGTATACTGGTCGTTCAGTATGTCTTAAAGTTCTGACAAATTCGACTGGCTTCTCATATGATACAAACAAGACAAAATATAGCGACCTTGCTCATATAAATGTATTATTATATCATTTTCGGTAATTTATACACAAAAGGGCGTTCGGGTTCATATCTTCAACAGTAATCTTCATGCTCACAGTGACAGTTGTATTGGACCTGCAAAAAACAACAGAGTTCACACTCTTCATTTTCGTCATACTGTATCTCTTTACAAGAAATGTATAGGATTATCATTTTAATCTCTGAAAGTATGTATGTAGTAGATGGAGCTTCACAAATAGAGCAAATAACAGGTGCAGCCAACAGAGCTATTCATTGAAAAAAACTATTCCAGGAGCAATTTTTGAGGGCAGGGGAAATTTTAATTTTGCTTAGGCAGGTGACATTTTTAGGTGTCAGGAGAACAAATTTTAGGTTTTTTGTCGGACAGGACAGATATCAGTTGATTGTCCCAGGGACAGGGCTTGGCGAAAAACGAGGAGAGAAGGGAAGCTACTTTTGAAACGGGGACAGGGGAAGTTGAGCCGTGGTGTTTCCGGTAGAAGGCCACTGCAGTATGTATCTGTGCATAGGAATATTAATTTTCAGGAGAAAATTTTTCACAGCGCAGGGGAAAATCGACAGGTTTTTTCATCTCAGGGTAGGGTAGCTTCATGTCTGCAGGGGAAAAGGAATGACAAATATTTGAGGGGAATTTTTTCGAGGACGGGAAATCGGCAAGGTTTTTTCGCCACAGGACTGGGGAGCTTAAAAAATTGACAGCGGGGAGGGGAAACAGGCAAAAATAAGTGGGGAGTGGAGAAAAATGAAGTTTGAGTGCAGGAGGGTAAGTCGAAAAATTTTCAGTGGGTGGGCAAATTATGAACAGCTAATTAATTACCCTCATGACTTAAAATTAGTCAGTTCCCATTACTTGTCATGCACAAGATATTTTGTCGTAGTAAATACCCCTTTAAAAGTGCATTGTTCGTTGGCTGCACCTGAAATAATTTCAAATCACATCCAAGATGGGCTTATATGATTCCCAGAGAACTTAATAGTAGTAAACTAAGTGATCGAGCAGTTCTTTTCAGTTAGATTCAAGTTTGTTTAACGGTCTGTATAATTTAATTTTTGTCCAGAAGAAATACTTAACACTATAAAAATATTCCCTTAAGGTATTCTGAACTCGATAACTTGCACTGATGATAAGAACAAATCGTACTTTAAAGAACTGAACCATCTTGCATTAGTGTGCGTCATGAACACAAAATAAATTGATAGTCGCGATTAGTAAGTTCTTTAACTAATTACATATTCAGGTTTCGTTTGGTTTCTTTTCTTTTTCGTTCTTTTGTCTGCCGCTTTTTTGCTGTACCCACTGTCTGTCTTTGTAAATATTGGACCACTCTCTTCAGGGAGCAGTGTTACCAATGTATTGTGGGAAATAAATCACATGAACAGAGGACCTAATTATGTATGCAGAACACGATATTCTTGCTGAGCGTTGAAACGAGAGGGGTAAGGGGTTCGACATAATAATCGTTGACAATGCCTTGCTTGGTTTACTTTTAAGTCAGTCTTTTCATGTCCCTGATGACATAGTGGCACTTGTTCAGGTACAAATTATCGTCTTTGGGCAATGCTACAGGTGGTTTCAACGCGCATCGTAATGAGATGATGTAATGCTATTTATGCAAATAGGACGCGACTAGGGTGTTCATTTTGGTCTATGTGTTTGACTACAGTGATTTGTGAACTATTCAAAGTTATGTGTGTTTTATGTAAAGCAAAATACATGTTATTTACTAAACCTTAACAACATAAAATTAAGATTAAAGTATCCATTTGAAGATACTTTATGAATTATCCCCTTCCCCTCATCCCCAAAAAACCAATTGATTCGGCGATAACGTCGCATGTCATTCACATCCAATGGCCTAGATATTAGTCCATCCCAACTTGAAACCAACAGAGGTTATGCCGCGGGGAGAAATGTTCATGCGCAGATGTTAACTTGGAATATTTCGGTCACCTTTAAAGGGCACACAGCCACAGATTTCAATACAGTATTTTATTGACCCAGAACAGCTCCTAAAAATAGTGAGTAGAGGCAGCTATTCTATGGAGAGCCAACTTTGTGTGTGGAAGAATTTCCTAAGTAGATCGTGGCATTTCTGGCTTAACTGAACAACAAGTGTCTCGCATGCACAGCATTTTGGGAAAAAAGTACTGTAGCTGTTTTAAATTTTGTATGTATTTTTGTTCACACATTTTATCATCCTATCGTGCCAGGTCAAAATACGAAAAATTTTCAAATTCAACTTTCAAATTCGACAGAATGTCTGTAACTGTGACAAAGATGCTTTAATTCATTCAACACTATCCTTACCTGAACACTTTTTCGCGCCAAAGTCAATTTTTGTCGCCTAAATAAAATGTACCCCAGTCAATTTTTTTGTAGATTTTTGCCAACATTTTGATAAAATACTGTAGCCAATGAAATGTGATGAACATTTAGTTCAAAATTGTCACAACATTTACAGAAAAATTAATGAAAATTGGTAAAATGCTGCACTAAGATTTTGGAGGGGAAAAATTACAGCACTCAAAGAGTTAATTTGTTCAACTGTCCATTTTGTCTGGGAGCGCCGATATTATAGCGAATGCAACGTAAGATGTGACTTGAGATTTTGCCCCGTACCTTACTTGACAACGACCGGTATGCCACTCTCTTTAAATCGTGGGCCGTCTCCTATTTAAACGTACTTGTTCTGTTTGTCTCAATATGGTAATATTTATGACCGAATTGTACCTTAACCACGAGAAAAGTAATGTCAGAAAATGGCGGTATGATTCGCTGCCACATCCGTGCTGACGCGAATGAAGAATTTGTACAACGAAAGAGTCGTTGACATTATAATGGGTCAGCTCTGATCTGCCGTCAATTATTGATATGACATTCGACACAGAAACTATCATGACCTTAATTTGTTTAACAATGACAATGTATGACCTCAAATAACTCTCAGCTGAGTGCATATGACGGATAGTATCCGTTGAATGATGTACAATTGAACATCGGAAACTTTAACAAGTCGACCTGCAAATGCTTTGAATTTCTAATGTACTAGTAATTATTTTTTTTCAAAATTTAAATGACAAACGACTGTGTTTCTCTTGTATTTAATTAATGACCTTCGAAATGATGTAATATGCAAATATTGAGCGTGTTTTGGTATTGTAATTGGGGCAAGCTAATCTTTCCTTACACCTTGTTTGACCTCTTGGGGCCATCTCGTAGCTTCTTTGTGTTCTTTTTAAAGTCAGCTTCTTTGGTTTGTTGAAAAGACGCCGACTCTCATAGAACATATCGGGTCAATTTATCTACGCCGTGCTTTGGTAGTTTTCAATTGTCCTCGAACTCTCTCATCAATATTCAAGGACAGTGTCTATTCTTTTCACAGGTATTCTGGGGTCATCGCGACTGCCCTTGGTTTTAAATTCTCGGGAACAGACAAAGAGAAATAAAAGAATCGGGAGCCAAAATGATGGAAATCAGCAAACAACCCATCGAAAACGAGAAAACGGCCTGGCCTGACTCGAACAGACCTCCCAACGCTGAAGCAGGTCATGCAGTGCTCGTCTACGTCAACCTGCCAGCACACAGAGCGGCGTACGTCGGCGATGTTCAGTCACTACCGAGCATTTTCCAAAAGGAGGGTGTTCCAATGCTTGACGTGAGCGGCAACACGCCATTACATGTCGCAGCGAAAAATGGAAAGGGAGACTGTATAAGGTAAACACAGTAAATAATAGTATCAATATAAACGTACAAAGGAACGCCTCTTCAATTTACTCTCTCACGGCACTGACTTTTCAATCTGGTTTGTACTTGTCCTGCTGTCGAACTTTTGAAAACCATTGCAGTGTATCATACCATTCTGACATTACATTTTCTGGCATTCACAGACATTCACGTTTAATTGTTTAATACCATCCCATAGACTGGTACCTGTCCAACTCTAGGGTCATACATACAACAGAAGGAAGACCATACATACATACATACATACATACATACATACATACATACATACATACATACATACATACATACATACATACATACATACATACATACATACATACATACATACATACATACATAGACAGACAGGCATGGCAGGCAGGCAGACAGACATGTATGGAATCTGGCAGCGCCAAAAACAGCTCGGTCCAATCCGCAACTCAGACCAAAAAGACGATATTTCAAGAATGTTAGCGTTATAACTCAGCAGGCACAGTACTGTTTTGATGTTACGAGTCAAGGTCGTTACTTAATTACGTCACCAGTAGCTGCCAAAAGAAGAGAGAAATATGACTGCCTTTCTGTTGGCAAAGAGCCATTACGATTATTATTATCATTATTATTATCATTATTGTGTCGCAACCCCTTTTTGAACGGCGGGAGAAGAATTATGTTGAAAGCTCAACAAGTCACAATCCAATCTCATCCATCTGTACATGCACTCGTAGGTCATCAGACATTTTGACACCTACTAATCAGTAGTACACTTTTGTAATGAATTCCAGTTTGTGACCAATCATGAACGTATGGCAATCAATTCAGCGAAATTAATGACTTTAAAAAGAGAAAAAGTGATTAGTCATCATTTGTCAGATCCATAGTTTTTCATGGATTACCGTGGGGTCTTTCTAAAGTAGATGGGTGAAAGTGTGACAATAAATCACCGCCGTCAACTCCTTGACATGTAAGCAGACAAATAGACCAATATGCTACTCTCTGAAGTAGTAATTTATCTGCCACCAGGTTAGGTTATGTTGTCGTCGCTGGGTCACTCATCGCCATGGGTTGAGCATTGCAGAGGCAGATTGCTGTTGCTATTAGTTTCTTGTCTTACTCCAAATCGTACACAGAGTTGTTCATATTCGACTAGAACGAGGAGTCCATGTGTGACTCACCAACTGATAAGATTTTACAAAATTTTACATCGTGATACACTGCCCTACGGTTTACCATAATAATAAAGTTTGCCTATAATGGACGCCAATCTCAGACGAATGTGTCGGAGAACAAATGACACATCATTTGAACATTATTAATAGGACTAAGCAGAGCCTATGTGTTATCTTTCTACCAATCAGACTCTTTGGTAACTTTCATCCAATGACTGTGGACTATAATCTCCCGCCAAAAAATGTTTATCCTTTGGTGTTCTATTACATTCGGTGCATGCGCTTTGGCGCCTTTATATGTAATTGCTACAGTTGTGTTCCGGTTGGCGCCTTTTCTATCTCACGGCGTGTTCGTAATAAAGCTTGTGTTCTCAGCATGAACTGGTGTCGTTCGCAGTTCTGTGTATAAGTCAGACAAGAACCTTGATCATAAAACCCATCACGACATTTTTTGGTGCCGAGACCAGGATAAGGATGTCTGACGAGGAGCAGCAACCAACTGAAGCCGAGCAACTGGCAACGAAATTGGCCAAGTTGAAACTCAAGCGCAGGGGACAACGTGCCCAAATGACGAGGCTGTTCAACCGTGCAGAACAACTCACATCAACGTTCGCTGCAGCTGAGAACAAGACTGAAGCTTACAGGATACTCAGAGCATTGAACACTCAACTGACTCAGAAATACGAATCTTTAACTAAGATCGAAGAAGATATCTTAGATAATACGGATGAAGCAAGCTACGATGCTGCGAGCCAAGAATCCGGCGACTACATGTCCGAGATATTCGAGAGAAACGACAAGATCACTGATTTCATCAAAAACAACAAACCGAACAATGCGACTGGCCCATCGGCGAACTCCGACACCGCTACTCAAGACACATCGAAGAAAACTGTCGCATTACCGAAACTACAGCTGAAAACTTTCTCAGGAAACGTACTCGAGTGGGTGAGTTTCTACGACACTTTTAAATCGTCCATCCATAATGATAAGAACCTCGAGAACATTCAAAAGTTCACATACTTACGCAGCGTTTTAACTGATGAAGCTGCCCGTACGATTAGCGGTCTCGCCTTGACAAACTCCAACTACGACCATGCTTTAGAGCTACTCATCGAACGCTACGGACAGAATCATTTGATCATCGATGCGCACATGACTGCACTGTGGCAGATTCCTCAACCTACGAGTGACATTAACAGTCTGAGATTGTTTTATGACACATTAGAAAGTCATATTCGCGGTTTACAATCACTTGGCAAAGAAGAGAACGCTTATGGAGAACTTCTCATTCCCATGATTCGAGATAAACTACCTAACAATATTCGGAAACAGATTGCAAGAGATCACGGAAACAAGGCTTGGACTTTACCAGAGTTGCGCAAAGCCATCCTACGGGAAATCGACGCCATTCAAGCCGGAGTTCCACTCGATGAGTTATCGGTTGCGGACACAGCAACACAGCCTAATATGACCGCTTCATTTCATACTAAGGCCGCATCTACGCGCACAACAAAGCCTTTGAGAATCAAAACATGCGTGTTTTGTAAGGGAAATCACTACACAAGTGATTGCCAAGTTGTCACCGACCCGAAACGTCGCTTAGACATTGTCAAAACGCGATCGTCTCTGTTACAATTGCCTTGGAAAGCATCGCGTGAGCGATTGCAAGTCTCGTTACACTTGCAAGATCTGCAAGCGTAAACATCACTCTACCCTTCATGACACCAAATCAGCTACAACGTCTGAGAAAAAGGGAACTTCTGAAGTTCATGTGGCATTGGCGAAGACAGACGACACAAAGGGGAAATCTACACCCAACGGATCGGTTCTCCTCAAGACGGCAGTCATTCCTATGTCGGTCGGCGATAGGAAACCTATCAACGCTACCGTGCTGTTCGACGATGGGTCCAACAGAACTTTTATCACGCAGCGATTTGCTGACAAACTCAACTTGAAATCGGACACTCATGAGAACGTGAGCCTGTCAACATTCGGGGACAATTCGAAACAAATTCATTCCATGAAAAGTGCAATGGTAACTTTGCACGAACAGAATGGGCATACCAGTACTGTCAACGCCCTGATAATTCCCGAGATTTCGTCCAACCTATTCAACCACGTGTCAGCAGAAATACTCAACTCAGACCATCTACGGGGATTAAAGCTTGCCCACCCAGTTTCCAATGTTAAACTATGGAAATTGATGTACTCATCGGAGCTGATCAATATTGGAACTTTGTTGGAAACCATATCGTGCGCGGGGCAGGTCCAACTGCAATATCATCTAAGTTCGGCTACTTGTTGTCCGGTCCTACTGGAAAGCGTGGGAAATTGGACTCTGACATTAATATTCATCACGTGAACGTAGAAACACACACCGACGATGACATACGAAACTGGTGGAATTTAGAGCTCATCGGAGTGAAGGCAGACTCGCAAAATGATGAAAATACCGACTTCGAAACATATCGGGACACTCATCTACGTGTTGAAAATGGTAAATACATAGCCCGTTTACCATGGAAAACTGATCATCCGCCACTGCCTTCAAACTATGCGGCAACTGAAAATCGCACGCGCGCTATGGTTCGCCGTTTGACCCCTGACTTAACGAAGAGATATGACGATATCATCACCGATCAACTGCGCCGAGACTTCGTCGAGAAGATTCAAGATGACAACAAAACTGAAGGACATTATTTGCCGCATCGAGCTGTCAAGAAGGACTCAGTTACCACTCCAATACGTATTGTATACGACTGCAGTAGCAAACAAAATGCTGACTCGGCAAGTCTAAACGACTGTCTTCAGACTGGGCCATCATTAATCAATGATTTACCTGCCATTTTGCTACGATTTCGCGCTAACCGAATCGCTTTCGTCAGTGACATTGAAAAGGCATTCTTAAACATACGTCTAGAGGAAGACGAGCGTCAATACACCAAATTTCTTTGGTTATCGGACATTCGTGATTCCGAAAGTCCATTTGATGTTTATCAATTCAAGTCTGTTCTGTTTGGGGCGGCTTGTTCCCCATTCATGCTCAACGCTGTAATCAAGACTCACTTGGAAAGTAATGCCTCCATACCGACTGCTGATGACCTCAAACATAATATTTATGTTGACAATGTGATAGACGGTGCAGAGTCTGATGAGAAGGCCGTGTCATATTACAACGACGCAAACCACCTCATGCAGTCGTGTGGGTTCAAGCTGCGCTCATGGACGTCCAACAGTGAACGACTATGTGAACTCGCGAAACAGGACGATATCTACGAACCCTCCCATGATGTACCAGTACTCGGCCTGCGTTGGGAACCAGAAAGCGACAAGATGACCTACTCAGAAAATAATAGCGAGCCTATTCCAAATGAATTGATAACGAAACGAGATGTTCTCAGTTCCTCCGCTACACTGTACGACCCACTGGGCTTCGTAGCTCCAGTTCACATCAAAGCTAAACTCTTTGTACAGTCACTATGGAAACGCGGGCTCCCTTGGGACGAACCGCTCGATGCTGAATTGAACTCTCAATGGATACAGATCGCAGCGGACTTGAATGCTACACGCAAGACGACAATAAACCGCCCTATACACAAGTTATACCCTCTTGAGGTAGCCTCTCAAGAATTATCATCATCTGAAGACAAAGATATGAACGAGCGGGAAGACACCATCGGCAAGAAATTTCTACTGAGAAAACCAATGACCCGCCAGAGTCGGGCAGACCGTCCAGAGATGCAGCCATTGCAGCCAGGATGAGAATATCCGAACTTTCATAAATTGTTGTAACTGTTGAGTCATTAACTCTCTGAAATTTCTGAGTTTTTTGTTCAAACGAATCATTTATTGATAATTCATATTGAAAGTGTTCAAGATTATCTTTCGTCGCCGGGAGAATGTCGGAGAACAAATGACACATCATTTGAACATTATTAATAGGACTAAGCAGAGCCTATGTGTTATCTTTCTACCAATCAGACTCTTTGGTAACTTTCATCCAATGACTGTGGACTATAATCTCCCGCCAAAAAATGTTTATCCTTTGGTGTTCTATTACATTCGGTGCATGCGCTTTGGCGCCTTTATATGTAATTGCTACAGTTGTGTTCCGGTTGGCGCCTTTTCTATCTCACGGCGTGTTCAGTAATAAAGCTTGTGTTCTCAGCATGAACTGGTGTCGTTCGCAGTTCTGTGTATAAGTCAGACAAGAACCTTGATCATAAAACCCCATCACGACAGAATGAGGTCCCATTAACTCGGATAGTATAAGTATGCCCGATAAAATCGTAAACTTAAAAGATAAAATATGTGTAATGTAATCTAGTCTTTTCCCCAGACGAAGTATTTTGCCTACGAAATTTTTGGCCCAAAAACCTCCGAAGGCAAAAAATGCTTGTCTAGGGAATAGACTAGATTTAACCTAACGTTGGAAGAGTTACTGTGATGTTAGCAGTGAAGGGGCCAAAGATGATACTTCGATAACATTTTTTGTTATACATGCTTTCATGAAGCAAAAACGTGTCCTTGTTCTCCTCTCCAAAGAATGTTGGAATACTCGGTATTAGCCCTATGCAATGTTGACAAATGAATTCTAGTCTGGAGTAAAATTCAGTTGCCAACAGTGACACTGTACATTAGCTATTATACAGGCTGCGTTAATGTGTTGAACACCTCAGTATTTCCACATTAATTTTAAAACACAACGAGCAACTGTGTTTTTACAAGAAAGAACAAACACGATGAACGATACATGGAGAGTTCTGAACCAACGGTCAGAAATGCTCCATCGCATAGTCGTGGATTTAACATATCAATACTTTGCATAGGGCATGTTACTTTACGTTACTGTCAATGCGGGAAGCTTGTAAGTGAACAGTTCTGGGGTTAATGTACGCAAATGAACTACTGTGTCGACATGACAAGCGAACCATGGTGGAGATTTCCATGGCCGAGGTCCATAATTAAGGAGATCGCAGTGAATTCGCCTTCCTTATATATAGTAATATGCTCTCCACTTGTTAAAGATACAGTATGCTCTTGGAGAAACACATATTTTGAGCGCATATTCATAAATTGATACACTGCTCGAGGCGTGAATTTCCGCACGGCAGTTTCGACATTCATGTCCCTTTCATATTATTACATGTTTATTTTGGAAAGTACTACTATGCAAATTATATCATAATCTGGTTTCCATGGTTGCTGCATCTGCTGTTGTTTTCTTCCTGCGTAGCAGCATGTCGGTGTGTTTGTTTTTATTTTGAGCGGATATCACTGACACGGCTACATGTATTGTAATCGGTGTTGTCGCCCTGGGATGAAGCCAGCGACGCCTTCATTACGATCATCACACCTGCTCGTGTATGTTGCACGGAAAGGCCTGGAGTCTGGCTTTAATTATTCATGTGACGCAAGTAATTCTGAAGACTGTTGCGTACCTAGCTATTAGACAGCAGAGATTTCTTATAATGGTCTTAAATGCATGTTAATCTGTACATGCGCATGACCTACCCAACATATGTACAAGATTCGGCTTTTCAATTTTACATGTCCTTTTGCCTGAAAGGATTTAAGGGTGTACCTGGTGACCTTTCCATGTGCCAGAGAGTGACTGGTTCTATTCAATATACACGTCAGGACACTGAGCATACTATCACGTGTATTGATCATGTCTCCTTCATTATACAAGTGGAGCAAACCAACCTAGTGTTGGATCTCTGCCCTTTGTTGCTCTACATAAAAACCCTGGCCGTGTCAAGAGTCTTTTTTTCAAAACTGATGTGGCCACGGTAAATCGAAATTCAGTCACCGCAACCTGTTCCGCTTCAGATTCTGTCTTGGGTTACTCTCGCGTGATTCATGCAGTCCCCGTTTGAGGAAACTAGATCCATATGTGTGGAATCCACCACACGAGGAAAGAATGGAAGGAGCTGATTCCCGGGATTTCATTGCCAGACCGTCTCCTGCAAATTCACCACCATAACATCGCAAGGAAATTCCAAGGAAAACATGCGTGTTGTGCACATTGCAGAAACTGCACCCAGACAGGTGAATACCGAGCTGTTCTTGTAGGAACCGAACAAATGGCCCGAGATCGATCTTCCCACAATTTTTTACTTGACGATCTCGATGCCGCTGCCTTGACACAGTAATTCCTCTGAACTTTTAATCGCTTCTGATGTTTTATTCGCCAACTTTTTGCTTGTTCGTGTTTTCTTTTGGTTTGTTTCAATATATAATTTAGGATCGACGAGTACTGAGAAAATTATCTACAGTTTATCACATAAATCTGCCCGATGAGCGTCCATTACTGAAGTAACCAACTTGTTTCTGCGAACCAAAGCACTCTCACAGACTAGATCTACACCCAAAGATTATCTGTGTCTCTGTTTTACTTGTTAGATAGATTCAATTTCCTTTCTGTGTAAATCGTGCTGTGGTGTTAAAAACCCTTGCATAACAATAATTGAATGAAGTTTGTTCGCGCATAGACCCTAAAAAGATGTCATGCTTGGCCAAAAAGCTAGTTTCGCCAGAGACAGCAAATAAGTTTTGTCAACGACCGACTTATGCCATACATCAAAGGGTCTACTCAAACTGAATGAAAGTTCGATTTAACATTTCGCCCATGCTCTTGGCGGTGTAGATATCTAACAAGATTAATAATAACAGGATGGGAACTAATTTGGGATTATTAGATAATGTCGGTTTAATCTGCAAATGTAAGCTCATCTGCTTTTCTTTTTAAGTTATACATTTGTTTTAATGAGTAATTTGTAATATTGCAACATTAAGCTATAGGGCACCTAACACTTTTGAGAAATCTGAAAAATGTAAATATATCCAATTATGCCAAATTAGTTCAAATCGTGTTTAATTGTCATTTGTATCCATCACATGTATTTTACCCATATAGATCGTCAAATAGTAAGGTACTTATGTCTACTCCTGTTAGAATTTGAATGTTTCTGTCTTCTAAATGATGATCACGATGGCTTAAACTGTGTTGAAAGCTTGGAACACTTGACCTGACGCTACAGATTTTGAAGAATGCAGTGATTAAATAGTCGTGCGATGATACGTAGTCTTCAAGATGCCAATACCAGAAACAAACCACGAATACAGCATGAATTCCTTACTTCGCAACACCTACATAGCTATGAAATCTGTTGGTCGACATGTTATACAGCTTTCCGTGTCTGCTGCATGCACAGCTATGTCTGTAAATATTTGTTTAAGACTACTGCCCTTTTTACCTGTCAATCTATCACCTCGTCATATATATATATATATATATATATATATATATATATATATATATATATATATATATATATATATATATATGTATGTATGTATGTATCCCACAATACTATATCGAAGTTTTTTCTGCGAATACAGGACATGTATTTTACTGGAATTCCAATTCGTCGTTCCCAGTACCCCGCTAGTAGCTGTGCTCGAAACTTTTCTCACTCAAGAAAAACCAGAAACGCTTTTCTCTACATCAACCCAGCTGTTATTCATGAACTCTAGAGATTCCATTCAAGTGTCCCAAAACTCGAGGCCATAAGCCACGGTGACTGTTGAATATACTTGCTCGCAAAAGGTGTAGGTTTTATTTTTTGTTGACAATTTTACCCTTATGACCAATTCTGGTGCAAACCAGACTGTATCGTGTAATTCATGTCACTCAATGCCAAACTGGAAGTACATGTATGGCTCCATTCTCATTGCAGAAATTGTTTTGGCTTGATTTTTTTCTGGGCTGGGAGCCGTTTCAAATAGATGAGCTAAATATCAGAAGCTTTTCGTCATAAATGATTTACAGCTGTACATGTATGTACAAAATTGGAGTAAAAGTTTGCTTTTGAAAGTAGATGACTAATAGATGAATATTAAATGGCAAATGAGTGTGCCACGGTTTTCATAATACCAGCATATTCAACTGCAACAGCCTTTCAAATTATCGCCAAAGCGATTTTGCAGGATACGTAACTGAAATTCAAAACTGAAGGGATGAAACTTGTTATTATTTGCAAGGTTTGAGCTCCTATAGGGAACTGGAAACACAACTTTCGCGTAAAACTCGGTCTGAATATTTGGAGATCAGTCTCATAATATGATATATTTTGTTGTGTTGATTTTTTATCCGGCGTTGTTCGTCTTTGCATGTGAATGGAACTTGATTATGTTTTGCCTCGGTAACTCCACTAGAGAAGAACTGCTGTTTCACTAATAAACTTACGTTCCACCTCTTTCTGAAAAATGCCGTGTCTTTTTCCTAAAAATTCCGAGAGAACAAGTTCGATTGCTTTTACGAGTACCCCTTTAAAATTACAGGTGGTTGTTGACTCACACTTGCATACCGAAGAGAGCCAAAAATAAACATGAAGAGACGGCAGCTCACGTGGCGGCCACGTACGGCAACATCAAGTGTCTGCAGATGCTGCTCACGACTGACGAGAACCCTCTCGACGCCGCCTGCGACCGGAACGCCGACCGCATGACGACACTGCACTTGGCGACGGTCAACGGCCACGTGCCGGTCGCCATGTGGTTGCTGATGGAATACAAGGGTACCATTGCAGGGATGCGAACTAAGAGCGGCATGGCTGTCTTGCACATTGCTTCAGAGAAGGGTTAGTTATGAAAATTAATCATTTAGCCCAGCTTTTTTTCACAATGTGAGCTAATCTCCAAGCCACAAAGAACACCTCTATAATGGTTTCTCGTGATTGTTTAAATATTTACCATATTTTATAACGCGTTTAGTGAATTATTCATAAATTCAATTCACCATTTCCAGGTATGATGGAAATTGTCAAACTGATGACAAAACTGGGACCTAAGCTGATCACCTCGAGGGATAACAAAGGTGAGTGCGCCATCATATGCCATCAAGCCAAGGTATATGGCTTACATAATTCATATTCTGCAAGTTGATCGGATATGACGTCAATGGCTGTTCTAAATTACTTGTAGTCTACCACCACTGTTTGGCGTTGAATTTCACACTGTTTTCACATGATCAGAATTGCACCACTGTGTCTTTTTTATTATTTGATGCGAAATTCTTGTTCTGTTTTTAAGTTAAATTCTGTCATTTTTGTGATAACTTTGATGGCACTTGTTCGGAAATTTTGCTCCGAAATTAACTTTTTGATGACCTTTGTCACTTTTGCAATTGACTTGAGTCCATCGACAGCTATTCTAAATCCGACCGAAATGAAAAAATTGGCATTCCATCAACTTTCTTCGTATACGTACACTATATATTATTAGGTCAAACTCCACTCCACCATGCTGCCAAGAATGGTCAGTTACAGTGTCTGAAATACATGGTCGAACATGGCCAGCTGAATCCACGGAGTTTGCGCAGCTTCAACAGAGCAACGCCATTGCACGCCGCTGCCGTCGGCGGCCATCTTGAAACTCTCAAGTGGGTTGTTGCAAAGATGGGTCCCTTGATGATAATTGACAAGATGGATGGTGGTATCACACCGTTGCATATCGTCGCCGGTGAGTAAAGAGAGACAAAGTGAAAAAGTGTCTTCGAAATTCACCTAATTTGTAAGTCTTAAAGTACACCAGTGCCATGTATTGCCGCCCGATTGTTCGGAAAAATACGTTTCTCTCTAAATGCCAAATCAGTGTGCTATTGTTTATCTTGAACACGATTGGAACTAATTCGGGATAATTGGATTTTTATATTTTTCAAATTTCTCAAAACTGTTAGGTGTCATATAGCTGAACGTTGCAATGTTGCAAATTACTCATAAAAACAAGTGTGTAATGTAAAAAGAAAAGCAGATGAGATTACATTTGTAGATTAAATCGGCATTACTTCAGCATCCAATTATCCCAAATTATTTCCAATCGTGTTGTTGTATCGATCATAATCCGGTTGGTCGAGCGAAGTAGAAACATTAAATAGGATATGAATATTTGGCGGCATACCTTTGATTGCTTAAAACCTTTCTCAGAGCAGTAACTGATTAACTCAATGAAACCAAACTGAAAAACCCTGTCTCACCATAGGGGCTAGAGGAAATGTCGGTCGAACACACCAGCAAGGGAAGGCGTTGTTAACTTTGTTAAAGTTAATCCGATGACAGTATAGTGACAGCGTCCAATTACTTACCCATGCTTGCTTGAAGTTATTAAAGGGGCAGTTTTCAATCCCTGGTTCTCGCATTAGTTCCTGTTTACATTCACTGTTTATGTGATTCTTAGTATGTGATGTTAGTCCATTGTTCTCCTTTGAAAGTTGTGCACAGTTACTCAATTTACTCAGAGATAAAGCAGATAAAGAACCTGCCCCTTTAAGTCTTTCACCCCCTGTTCCCTGTATACAGGTCCAACTTTACCATAGAATACAATGGATTTGGGACAAACCATGGTGGTGAAAGGGTTAAGTCTTTCAGTTTCGAAACGCGAACTACCTTAAAGCACGACATGCGCTCCAATATGAGAGTAATGTTGTTGTCTTCACCGTTGTTTTAAGGTAGAACGCACCTTGGGAACAGAAATTCAGGCTTTCAAATTTTATTAATTCTCTTCTGATCTACCACTTGTGGGGGCTCATTTTGAAGCTCTTGATGAAAGAAAAGTTTTCGTTTTCACCGTCTTAGTTGTTTGAAAATCGGACATTGTATTTTTCTCCATAGAGTTAACACAGGGATGGCGGCCATTTTGAATTTCAAATATCGGGAAATCTTAGGTAATTTGTCTCTCTAACACCAAATTTTGCACGGTGACCCCTGATTTTTATTCTTGCTTTGGTAAGAGAATGGTCGGAAGTTTCATTGAGCAAAGTTTGAACAAAAGTTCAAGTCTTTCACTTTCGAGGCGCATATTACCTTAAGTTGAAACTGCGGGCCAGTCATATGTACAAATCGCTATGTTTTCTCAAGTTACATTATTAATGTTCTCTTACTGGTTGACTTACCACCGTACTCGCCATGCCTGCAGAAACAAGGTCTTATAGTGTACGATTACTTTAATAGTCGAATCCTGTTAAAAACTCTGAGCAATCAGTACAGAACCTAAACTGCGAGACTGGAGGAAAATGTTGAAAGAATCACAACTTTTTCTCTTAAAAGTCGTCGGGGTTTTAGCCCATTGCATGGGAGACGAAGTTTCAAAAGACATAACTGGAGCGTGTCGCAATTGTCCGAAATCTATCGACTTCACCAAGTCATTCAAGTTGTTAAAAAAACAAGTGACCTTGTCAAGGCAATAGCGTAGGGACGAGTTACCCTTGATTTTTGGCTCAGCGCAATGAAGCTTGTCAAAGTGAAGGTCTGGGTAGCGAGAATGACGCACGTTGTCCGCCTCAAGAGCCGCATCACTGAATTGAACACGTCATAGATGGCATTTGAATTCTCTTCAAACAAGTGATGTATGCAAGAAGACACGAAAAACAGCAAGCGCAAACCACAGTTACAAATACATGTTACGATCTCTCAAAAGTTATCACTGTGGTGTGTTAGAGATTTAACACCTTGTAAAATTGCCTTATCTCCCATGTTGACAATGAAAGTATGTGTATCTGCTATTGGGGTATGCCTTCTCTTCAGAAATGGCCCAGCGTACCCTGCGGCATTTCTGCGGTGTATTGAATTGTGTCGTCGCGGTTCATGGACACAGCATAAAGGGGACTTCGTACACCTGAATGGCTGTGAAAATGTTATCTCAAAGGTATAAACACGGCGGGGCTCCCGAGTGCCCTTCGATCTGAAAGCGAATTGAGTGACCTTAGAAATGATAGGCTGTATTTCATTTGGCGATTGGACACGGGAAAACAACTTTTTGAACAACAAGCCATGCACTGTGGAAGGTCAGAAATAAACTGTACCATCGCGATTCAGAGATTTGTGCGAAACACCAGTACTTCAGGAAGTACCGAGTGATTGGGAAAATTCCCGCTCGAGGTCATATAAGTGCGGCCAAGTGGCGATGCCACGTCAGAAAAAAAACGACATTGACAAATTAACTCACTTTGAAAGTAAGTAATTTAGCTTGTTGGAAGATGTGGTGAAAATGACCAGGCAGTGCGACAGACAGTTTAAGATGACTAAACGCTCCGGGGCATGCAATCAGACAGCGATTTCTCAGGGTTCAAAGGTCAACGATCTTTGCCGTCCGTGATTATATCCAACCAGGTTAGCTCATCTACCACATCGATCACAAGATCACCCGTGACTCTAAGATAATCTGTCCATTAGACCAAATCTAATATTATAAGGGATATGACACGTGGTTTTTACGTCACTTTCGTCTATTACAATACAAGCTCTATTGGTGAGTGTTTACATAAGTCAACAGCGACTAAGCCTTACAAAGGTTTTTTTCGAAACGATATTTCGATATTGATTTTACTGATTGTGTAAGTCACTTTTAGAAGGAGAAGACTTCAATTGTAAACAATTTGGCCATAAATAGGTCGATTACGTCATTCCTGTAAACCAGCTTCATTTCTTGTAGAAAGTAACCAAATCGAGCAGAGCCAACATGCGGTAACACGATAGCGACGGCGAAGTGAATTAACACCAGGTTCCTCCATATATTTGCATGACCACTTTGTGCTATTCTGAAATCCTATACAACATACAAATACATGGCAGTAATTTTAAACTGCTCCTGCAAGGGCAAGTACAGTACTGATTACTAAAGGTGAAAAAACATCAGTTTCAGAGTTCAGTATGTATCATCGACTTCTCATTTGTTGTACTGTTTCAGCGTACACGGTGGCTTCGATGCATAATGTATTTAATGCGACAGATCACTGTCTTTCCGTCATCGGTTTCTTAAAATTTCACGAACCGAGATGTTAAAAAATACAAGGAAGTTGCAGTAAAAAACTTAGATACGCTCGTCGATAGTTACGTTCATTTGATAAACCGCGTAATCGAGTCATGCGCTTTTGTCAAGTTCTCGTGATCTGTGCAATATTCAGCTCATATTAAGGTAGTATGCACCTCTAAAATGTACGACTTAAACTTTTGCTCAAACTTCCTGAATGAAACTTTCAACCATTCTCTTACTAAGTTACGAATGCACATCAGGAGCCAAAGTGCAAAGTTTGGTGATAGAGAAATAAATTACCACCCCTGTGATAACTCCATTGGGAAAAATAAAATTTTCGATTTTTGGAAGACTAAAGCTAGGTAATTTATTTCTTATTCTAAGAGCTTTAAAAATTAGCCTCAGCAAGTGGTAGACCAGAAAAGTATTGAAAAAAATTGAAAGTGCAAATATCTGTCGCCCAGGCGCATTCTACCTTACTGTAACACTCTGTCCATTCCCGGACAATAGACCGAAAGCCTGAACTGGGAAAACTTGAAGCAGCCATCTTGTTTTCTCGTTGATGACTGAAACGTCAATAAATATACAAATATCCTAAAATAAACTTTATGAAAAGCCAAAATGTTGAGAAACTGTCACAATAAAGCAGTAAAAATTATCGACGGATTCCTGACATACCAAAAATCAACAAAAAGTATGCAATAAAAGATGAACCCTAGGCGACTTGTTAACTCAATGGCATTTCTTAAATCCTTGCAAGCTTTAAGTTCTGAAATTCTGCATTTACCTATGCAAGCTGCCAAAACGTAAACAACGCTTTAACATTTCCTTGTTTCCAGTGAACCTTGCTTCGAGCATGTTCACGTATTTTGATGATCTTTCCGAGCCTAAGAATTAATTGAAAGGATTATGGTCATATTTGACTAAGTCATTCAAAGCGCCAAAAATCAATTAACTTAAAAGTTTTTCGATCATACCCAATTTTCATATAGCTCAAGAGGGCAAATAAAATTTAATATGTCAACTATGTTTACAAACCGAAAGGTCACTAAAGATCGCGCCATATTAAAGCGTTGGCGGCGCACTGTTTTGCGTGGCCTCCAACAGGTGACAGTCACAGGAGGACGATGTCATTGAACGCAAAAGCGGCTTGTGGTAGTGCGTGCCTTGGACATGAAAGACTTAAACTTTTGCTCAAACTTTCCTCAATGAACTTTCAACCATTCTCTTACCAATTCAAGAATAAAAATCATGGGTCACGGTGCAAAATTTGGTACCAGAGGAACAAATTACCTAACATTTACTGATATTTGAAATTCAAAATGGCCGCCATCCCTGAGTTACCTCCATGGGGAAAAATAAAATATTCGATTTACTAAAACTAAAAAGGCGAAATGTTTTCTCACTCTAAGAGCTTTATAATGAGTCCCTTCGAGAAGAAGACCAGTGAAGAATTGTAAAAATTTGAGAGTTCAAACATCTGTCCCCATTCAACTAAAACAGTCTGACTAACAACACTGTAGCATGATTAAAACGAAAGTGACTAAACTTCAAATCGTGGTCATTAGAATAAAATTGAGAAATTTTGCCTTTAATTTTTATGTAATCAGGTCGGGGACACGTGGAGTGTATGAAATGGATGATAAACCAACAAACAACCCGTAAAGTCGTTGACGTCAGAGATAACCAGGGCAGAACGCCCGCCTACTATGCAGCTGAAATGGGGAAAGTTACTTGTCTTTCCCTCCTGGTCGATGAGGGCGCTGATGTGCATACCATGGATAAGGTAAGCAACGCGAACATAAACTTTCGGAAACTGGTGTTGGCGCGGTCAAATACGATACTACATTGACACGAAAAAGGGACATATTCAGAAATTATTATGATTCAGAGGGGGGAATAGCAATAGAGATACGCAGCCTGACATACTGACAGGCATTGTGCATCAACAACACCACGTGATTTTGACGTCACTATCTTTTCTTGCCTTTAGCACAACCAGACTCCATACATGTTGGCTATCCAAGGTGGCAACAAAGAATGCAACATGTACGCCATGTCTCTAACCGGCGGACAGGTCATTGACCCTAAGTTCGTGGGAGTTTCCAAGGCAACAGGTCCAGGTGAACAGGGTGAGTGTTCAATCACTTGTTCGCTGGCTTTTATGTCTGAGTTTCTCCCCTGTTAAGCCTACCTGTGTTTCGAAGAACAAAACCAGGGAATCAAATAGGGCATCTTCATTCGAATATAACTGATATTGATATTGATACTGATATATCTGATATCCACCATATTGAGTATTTGTGAAGATTCTCATGTGGTATTGATGAATTGATTGTGAAACAAATGATTGTATCAACAATGTTATTCTTCTTGTATCACTGCATGACAAGTAAACTTTCTGTCATACGAATAAAGATGCGTCTTCTTTGTCTGATTGCACCCATTTGATACTTCTTGAAGTGGCGCAACATACCTGGTTCATAGAGCGTTATCCATTGACACAGGTCGCACTAGTTTTCCTGAAGAAGCACATTTTGGCCAGCCTAGATCCTATTTCTTCGCTTTGGCCTCCGTGCCTCCGACCACACTCAGACGAAAGCCAAAAGCGGGGACCAGGCTAATTTTTGGTGTGGTACACGCATGGTTCTCTATCTTTACTCATGTAATGCACATCGTATTTATCTCTCACTAAATCTTGTTACAGTGGGAACAGGGACTCCAACAGCGTCTCGACCGGTGGTCAGCCCGATCATTGCACTGAGGGCAATGGATGAAGACATCATGCGAAACTTCAGATCGCACGAAAGGGTAAGCATCCCTGAAACTTGGGGGCGCACTATTAGATGTTCGTACGGGGTAGTCATTCCAAACGTTGTACAAATTTTGTACGTCAAAATGTCCCGGAAATTCAGTTTTTGTAGAAATTGTGTGTCAGACTCTCTTTGATGTAGGTTATTAGTACTGAATTTTCGATCTATCGTGACCGCCATTCCAAAATTTCAATCGAGAAGTAAGAATAAAGAGGTAAAAGAATGTGTGACGGTGAGCCCCAGGTGTGAGCAGGCTGAGTGAGGTGGACAACAACTTTGTTCAACCGTTTTATCGGCACCTGCAAAAGCAGTTGAGTCGTGGACGGACGCGGGCGCCCTGCAACTTTTTGACTGATAGGCACGCCATTAGTCCTTGAGAATTGTAATTTTGACAGACTTGACCACTGAGAAATGCAGTTGGCCGATTTCTACCGAACAAGATTGTATGTAAGGTTTTATTGTAGCTCCAAGCCCTGACATGTAGTGGATGGAATCAGAAATTGACACTTTATAGTAGTACCAAAGTGTTGTCTCATCCCCTTCGTCACACAGCTATGAACCCACAGCTAGGAGAGACTGTGGGTAGAGTACACGCTGTTCTCAAAAAAACAATACTGTTGGTCCAATGACTTCTCTTCCTTCTGTACGTGTTCTGATTTGCAGGAGATGAAACACAGGGGCAAAAAGAAATCCAAATTCCCCAAATCAAGGTCACTGTCACGCGAACGAAAGAACAAAATCAACCTTGACGAGAAGAAGAGCGCCAGTGTGGGAACGACGGGCGGCAAAGCGAAGAATTCGGTCCCCAAGGCCGGCGCGAAGAGCAAGGGGTCAAATACATCGTCCGTTGCCACGGCGACGACCCCAACGCCACTGAGGCAACTCTTTCATTCAACAACAAATAGTAAGTCAACATTTGTAATATAGGAGCACCAATTTCAAGAAATTTGGAATCGGTCCTGAAGTAAAAAAGGCAGAAACGTTCCATCACATTTATAAGTTAAAAGAATAATTTAAATTGTCCAATACACCGAGATCACAAAGAGTGTCATGGTCACGTGCTAAGGAAAATCTTTGGTGGTTGATGATGTAAATTTTACAAGGGAATAAAAACTTTGTAGACTAGAGATTAATAAATGTTTCATGTGACAGTCAGTTAACTTATGAGTGTACTACCTAAGCTATCGGGAAATATCTACGCCACTACGTCTCGTGTACTTCCAAACGTTGACCTGGTTTTGCAATCACTATTAAGTCGGATTTTCGGCCGAAGACATAAGCTTTATAGGAGATGCATTCATCTTAAAATGCATGTATTAACCCGTTTTACTTCCTAAATATATTTTATTCAAATAACTGGTGTTGTAGAGTTTTCTAAATGTATTGATTTATCGACAGCCAAACTAAAGGGGAGTCAACTACCAAGACAGCGGTTTCAATATTAAAGGACCTTGAACTCTAACTTTTGATGATTTTTTCTCACTATTTTTGTGTTTAATGTAAATCATAATTTCTTGTTCTCTCCAAAGTATGTTGATATATACACAGTATTCAGCTTGTCACCTCAGCCTGTATATGTGTAGACTGCGTGGTTATTGTTGAAAAGTGAATTCTGGTCCGGACCAGAATTCACATGTAAACAATAATACTGAATTTTACACATATGCACTATGCTGACAAGCTAGATAGAGGGTGTTTTAATATGCTGAAGGGGGTAGAACAAGAATTTGCAGTTGACGTACAAAATAAAAATATTGAAAAAATCACTAAAAGTTAGAGTTACTGGCTTTTCATTTGCGTGTGGCATATATTTACTTATAACTTACTGCATAGATTTGCATATATAACATACTGCATAGATTTGCATATATAACTTACTGCATAGATTTGCATATATAACTTACTGCATAGATTTGCATATATAACTTACTGCATAGATTTGCGTATATAACTTACTGCATAGATTTGCATATATAACTTACTGCATAGATTTGCATATATAACTTACTGCATAGATTTGCATATATAACTTACTGCATAGATTTGCATATATAACTTACTGCATAGATTTGCATATATAACTTACTGCATAGATTTGGGGGTTCGTCTCCTAGGCAAATTTTACACCGTACTATACTTTTTTCACCGTTACTGTTTTTGCTTGTCACCACCAAAAAAAAGGAACGATAGCATTGCCAGACGTCGACGACGAACAGCAACTCAGATCTCGGCAACATTTCTTCAGCAATGCGGTCAGGACGGACAACTTAAAGCCCCCAAAGTATAACCCAGGGTAAGTTGAATTAATATTTCAGCGGTCAATATCTCGTAGCTCATTACAATTTTATTGCATATGATATTTCATCGTTGAGATTGTGGCTCAGACTACGTCATCTAACGACACTGTGCCATGTGATTCACCTCATATCGTGTCATGTCATATATTTATAGTTTAGACTACCTTATTATGATATTTGACAATCAGGTAACATATTATATTATATTATATTATATTATATTATATTATATTATATTATATTATATTATATTATATTATATTATATTATATTATATTACATTACATTATATTATATTATATTATATTATATTATATAATATATTATATTATATTATATTACATTACATTATATTATATTATATTATATTATATAATATATTATATTATATTATATTATATTATATTATATTATATACTCTTAATGTCGCATCGATCAGAAAAAGCGATACGCTGCAATGTAGTTTGTTGGTGTAGTTCAGTATTCTTCTATTGATGTATTTCTGGACTGGTAGCCTAAATTCCGTGACGTGTCGTGATGTTGTAGAGCGTGTAGTCTTGTATTGCGTTCTGTTTTGTCATAGAACTGGATTATGTCGTAGCCGTGAGTGCAATCTGATTCTAATCGAGGGAACTGGGGACTGGCTCTTTTCTTCCTCTGTTCATTTTGGTTGATCCCCGCCTCCTTATAGGAGACAGCTTTGATGAAAGACAAAAATCATGAATAGAAGGCAACGACCGGTCACATCGTTGTACGTTACGTAACGGTTTTTTCTGACATCACTCTTTCCCAAAAATTCGTTCAATTTTTAGTTATTTGTCGACCCATGATTGAAATATAGGACTGGTAGGGTTTACTTTTTATCATAACAAGCACAGTTTGGTGAGAAAGAAGTGTAAATTACCCGATATCTTGACTTCTTTATTTTCAACATTTCCAAAGTATGTATCTCCACTCTGACTAAAAACCGACCAGCGGGGAGGATGATTAAATCCAATTTATTCTACACTTGAGAACCCGATTGAATAAGTTTTGTGCCATCGGCCTAAACAACCAACTGTGAGATACCTTATTAAAACTCAGTGTCATAATACTCATGAATTTGTATCACATTCACAGAGAAAGCTCTCTTGAAGATCGAAGGATTGATGAACATGGCGACAACTGGACTCTCAAAAAGAAGGGGAAAATTGTTACGACAAGCATCGTAGAAAACGGCAGCGAGGCCAACAGCGTCGACGCCGAGACGTCGACTCTCGGGGACAGCTTCAATTGGGTGGACACAGTACCGAGAAATGACGTTAATTCAAGCGTTCCGACAGCTCAAAACCATGGTTACAGTACTAGTAATGCTGAGGGGACGATTGAAAAAGATCAGGTCGCGGCGGAAATCCCGGAGCCCGACAGAAATGCTACTCGAACTGTAGTCACAACGCTGACGGTGGAAACAAAGTCTTCGCACGCCAACTTCGATTTCAGTCCGCCATCGTCGCCCGAAGAAGTATCGGAACATAAAATCATCTCGATCGAGGCGATGGTACACAGACAGAACTCTGAAAAGGACGTCGACGACAACGTGGTTGTGTCATCGCAACACGTAATGATGGAAGACGTTACCGCGCCATCAACGACCGAGGAAATAATGGAAGCGGAGCCAATAGCAGCGGTTGACGAAAGAAGTAGTCGGGCGGATGAACGCTTTGAAACAAATGTAGTAACGCAGAATGATGAAAGGAAAGAAATTCGGACTCTGAATGTTCAACCGAATGCCATGTTGATAAATTACGAAGAATATCCATCGCCTTTCATTGATCACGAAGCCAGAAATGAAACCGCCGCCGTCGTGCCGCCCCCTCCCCCGCCTCCACCATCCTTAACTCGTAATGTCAGAATAGTACATAGCACCGACACTACTTTGCCGCCTGCGAATCGTGACGCTAGAGTTGAAAATCGTGAGGTTGAGTCGTTACACCAATCTCGCAGTGTCAGAATTGTACAGTACGCCGACGATCCGTCACCATCCGTAGTCCGTGACGTCAGTATTGTAAGTCAGGAACCGAAATCCGTAAGTCGTGATGTCCGCCTTGAAAATTACGCCGAAACGCGTCCACCCCATACGGCTGGCGAATTCAGAATTGAAAAGAGCGCGAGATATCGACCGCCGTCGATATCTTCTGATACATCTGAAACGTCGCAACCAGAGAGGCGGAGAGGACGTGTTAATAACCGAATTCTTCAGTTGATGTCAAATTTTGAACGCGGTTTCTACGGCAATGAACTCCAATCTAGCGGCAAAGCGCAGGACATCGGCGATGTCAGTCGGACTTGGCTTTCAGGACAGAACGAGACACTTGACACACAACAAAACAATGTTGACGAAGCAGGGGTACTCAGTGATGGCGAGGACTACGGCAAATACGACGGGTGGCCGAAAAACGTAAAGAAAGGCAAAAAACAAGTGAGATTTCTGACGCCAAGCAAGGAACGTATGATGAAACTAGAGAAAAGTAGACCTCCGAATCTGCCCGATGCGCCTGACGTTCGTGAAAGCCACGATGAAGTCGATCACGGACTGAAGAGTGCCCTGACCAACGGTCATATTCCACCGCCACCGAAGGGACCCCCTCCAAACCTTCTCCTCTTCGATTCGAGGCAAAATGACTTGAGTGTCACCTCTCCGCGGGAATCCACGTCCTCATTGAACGATTTGATTTCTGGGTACGATGGCCGTAACAGGATAAAGGATTCTGTGGTAAACCAGAATGTGAATGGCGATAATGCGGAGCGGTTCCGTGTCAGCTCCAATACTCAAGGTAAGAATGGTTATAAATCGCTGTACTTTGAGAAAGCAAAGCCGCCGATGTCTTCGAGTTTAAAGTGCTCGATACAGAGTAACAGAATTTTAAGCACTAGCCACAAATAGTCAACGATGCTTCTCGAAACTATTGTATCATAGACACCATGTGTATGCATGCATGCACGCATACAGTACATACAATACATAGGCTTGCATACCTCCCGATCTCGCTGACTACCTACCTACCTACCTACCTACCTACCTACACACCTACCTACCTACATACACACACACACACGCACACACACACACACATACATACATACATACATACATACATACATACATACATACATACATACATACATACATACATACATACATACATACATACATACATACATACATACAGGCAGACCGGTGTACACACAAACGTAATATTATCATATATATGCACTGATATACAGGCAGAAAACTAGTCAACAGGACAGACAGAGACACACAATGATATATGTATTTATATGAGTGGTCAGAAGGAGATGAAAGTGAAATAAGAATACCATAATCTCATAAAAATATCACCTGGAGTGAAGTAGCTCTTCGGACGAGTTCCAACAGATGCAATCGATAGGCATGATCGTTTCTTATCGTGCATCCATGTGATTGAGAAATTTTCACATGATGTCACTCGGTCCGGGGACTTTAACTCGTGATAACTGACTGGGGAAAATATCAAACTTTATTGTTCTGAAGCGATATTGAATCGATATATCTCTACTCTTGCAGAAAAGCATGATGTCCTGGTTGAAGCCTTGAGGAAGCGCTTTAGACAGCCGGCGGACTCCTACCCGGAACTGAAATGAAGACGTCAAGTTATACCATGTATCTCTGTATATGCAATACACTCATAGCCTATGCAAATAAGTGATCACGATTTTGGCGCCGAGGAAACCCTCAATCCCGGAATCGAAGAATCGAAGTCATTTACAGTAATATTAAATAAGATCTTTCAATGTCCCCATAATTATGTAGCGATGTAACTACCGATTTAAAATATCCTCGCAAAATTACTTACAGTTTTTTCCCCTTCCGCGGGCAAAATTTTCAACACAACTCTGGGCCGATCATAAAGAGATTAGAGTTTTTTTATAATGTTACGATCGCACACCACCTGTGGCGGTAATTGTTAGTTCAACAAGTCATGTTGTTGTCGTTCAAATTTGTAAAGGGCTTTCAATTGCCTACTACTTGAGTTATATTTATAGATCCTGGACATTTTTATAAGGGGCATAACTTTTGAATATACTTCTGAGTCAGTATTTTCGAGGGATTCATTAACAAGTATTCAGATGTTTGTAAAATAAATGACAAGCAAGATGTTGTAAATATTTGCAAATGTTAATATACCACAAAAAAATTGGACTATTGCAAACGTTACCAAATTTTGACAATAGCAACACAGAGAATACTGGAAAATTAATGTGCTCAACTCGAAGACTTCATTTTAACGCTACGCTCGCAAAAATTCAGTGTTATCAGCGTAGTAAGTCGCATCTTTCTTCCCAAAGTTTCTGATGGGGGAATGTTCATTGATTTATAACCAGTTTACTTACGTTTGCCAGAAAAATGACAGCGATCTCTCACGTTAATAAGAGAAAGGTTTTGGGTCGTCAACCAAGTTTTGAATTAGAGAAAGTAACAACTTTGCCACCATTCTGAAATTCAAAATGGCTGCCGAACTATAGTGGCAATATTCTGAGAGATTTGTTAAGGATCAATCGGTTTGTTTTTTTAAAGGGACACTTCACTAAGTACTTCATGTAGATTGTGAAACTTGTCACGCCATGGAACCCGGTATTCGGTGGCACAATGAGAATTTTTTGTCGTTGTGGCCGTACTGGAATTTCTGAAGTACTCCAAGCGTAGCCTTCGAAAAAAATGCCCCCGGGACAAACGACTTGATAAACCGGATAATTTTACTGGAGGAGTGGTAAAGGACTTCGCTTGATGATTTATAATGCGTCAGGTCGAAAGAATACTACAAAAATTTACTTAATTACAACAGATAGTACTGTAAACCATGATTTGCTGCACTAGTATTTCTAGGCGAACCGCTGTACCTCTCAACTTCATTGCGTTGGGCACGATTTGTTCCCTTACATGCGACCCATCTTATCACACAATATGCAACTGTATAATCTAGTTACGGAGATTGTTTTGATAGATGAAACTGGAAGTGCCCAAAATTGATAGAAAGGGGGAAATCTAGATAATTCAAATGTAAGAAGAAAAGAAAGATATATAGACAATGGAGGAATCGTATCTGTTCGTAATTATCCAAAAAAGTTTATATTTCATTTTCTCCGCTGTACTATTTGTTCACTTCCCAAGGGCTGAAGCCGTTGTACATTTTTTTACTATATATGAATTTGTTTATTTTTTACAGTTCTAGTATCAGCCTTAGCTGCCATATAAGGAAATATATTTACACATGCAATTAGACACGAGGAAGGAAGCGCAATACACACTAATAAAAATGAATCTTAATGGGGAGTGCTGATTAATAATTGGAAAAGTAATTCACGAATGTTAAGTTAATTCTGTATACCTTTTTTAAATATTAGATGGGGTTCTCAGATGTGAGACAGGTCTGTAACATTGAATTCTTTTTCTAGAAAAACTG
The DNA here is from genome assembly GCF_041260155.1 of Ptychodera flava. NCBI lineage: Eukaryota > Metazoa > Hemichordata > Enteropneusta > Ptychoderidae > Ptychodera > Ptychodera flava. The sequence goes on along the minus strand of NC_091949.1, from coordinate 14,244,459 downwards.
AATATTAACTCCAGTATTTGAATTCTTTTCAAAATTTGATTGCATTAGTAACATATTTATACCTTACCCAAAACCTCACTTATAAATCCAAAGCATCATACTCCCAGTACAATATTCGCATAATTTGCCTTACAACTGAACGTATGGTCAAAATGTAAATTTTGCGGGTTTGCATTAGTGCCCTCAACGTCAGAATAGATCATAGATTCTGTCTGCATGTCATGCCAGGTCATGTCTCTCTCTTGGTTTCGTCAATATCGTATGCAAGTACATAGGGCGTTATGTCACGTCCGATTATCATAACCATTATTATTCTAACCGATCGTCATTTAAGTCCAGTCACTGATCCACAAAACCATAATTATAATCGACTTTTAAATAAATTATTTAATCGTGCAATTAAAACTGGGATCCAAGGCCTCTAACATTTTTTTGTCCTGTTGCAGTGATCAAATCATGCATAATGGAAGTACTATTGAAGTCCATTTACTTACGTTTAAAAATCACCGATTCTACTTCGAAATTCAGTACAAGTTTATTTTCTCCAACGAGTCGACCATTAGCTGTTGAGAACGGGGTGGTCAAAATTTAGAGGAAAAGATGTGCAGAGTATAAAAATCTTTTTAAACAAATTTGCAGCCATTTTGCTTTTCTTTTCATAAATATGTGGGGCCCGGATATCTATCGGGAGGAGACATGCCATACTCAATATTATATATCAAATTTTGTAATGCGGAAAAAAAATTATGTCAGTTTTCTGACCACCCCTCCCAAAATCTAATGGTCCATCCTTAAGTTGACAGGGCTCCTGAATCACATGCTAGAGAAGGATCGGGTGATAAGACTTATATTACTGTGTTTAGTACTGCGCTGTACATGAATTATGAAAATAAAAAATATATATGTCGAAAATACCATAGTAAGTTTGCTGCATTATTTCATAGGTTGAAACCGGTCAGTGGAATGCAAGGACTGTTGAACTGAATTGTTTTATGGCACTGGAGAACGTGTTTGACATTAGCAAACTAGTTTTCATTTGACTTATAGGAGTGTAAAATAGTCAAATTGTTTTATATGGCACATGATATATCACAGTTTCCTGAATTCAATATGAAAAGATTTTTCTCAGGTCAGAGATCGAGGAAAATATTGTGGACCGTCAAGGAGGGGTCGTCCCGTCTGCGCCTGCGCGAGACTTTCTTGTTGATAAACATTGAAATTTGACGATGAATGTCGAGCAAATGTGGAGCAAAGTCAGCATTTGATTTGTTCTTAGTTGGCAGTTTTGTAGCTTTCCAATAATTCAAGATTTTGCTAAATAAACTTTGGTTCCGTCCCTTCATTGACGCACTGGGTAGATGGACTGTGGTTGACGTGAACCTGCCTCCGCCTCGGTCACCGGTACCAGTTTCGGTACAACCGCCATTTTGGATGATGCACAAGGGACGTTGAGATACATGTTGTGCCTAGCAACAGACCCGTCGCATGGGCCCCATACGCACATGGTGCAGACGGAACGACCCCCTCCCTTTAAACAAGAAAAGAAGTGAGCAAGATCTGAGAAAAAAATGCAATATGGAACTTGAAATATTTAATGTTGGTTTTAAGGCATTTTGAACAACCAGGCCTTTCAGTGTGACTGCCCTTGATTGGTGAGAAACGAACAATGTTGGAGAAAAGCGGAAAGCTTCTCGTTCGCTCACCGTATTTTCCTCATAGGCTTTATGTATTTTGTCCCAAATTCGGAATCATAGTCAGAAACACGTCAGTTTGTATGTTTTATAACATTAACATTTCCATTGATGTCTACACAGTTAATGTCGCTATCGCCAGAAGTTCCTATAGTAACGGAGATTAAAACGGTTGAGCAGTAATGGCTATCGCCTATACCAGCTGCATTCTCAAACATCAGGGTCTATAACAAAGGGGATTAGGGAGGGTAATTAACAAATCTGGACTGTTTTCTTTGAAATACTATTCAGAGATAGGGAGGGTAAGGTAATTTGCACATACAGGACATAGGCCAGGCTTATCAAATAAAAAAATAATATATTACATTTATTGATCATAACTCCTAAATGAATAGTGCTAGTGGTCAGAGAAGAGAGAAGGCAGAGGCATGGGTGGGGCATGGGGTGGGGTACAGCGCCCTCACCCATTTGTGGGCACAATGAGCAGTCCACAGTACACGCCGAAAGTTGGTTCAAGTCACGATTGCCCGCCACCACGGCCCACAATCATGTGTGTGCACAGGGTCAAGGGAATAGTTTTCAACGAGAAGCAAAGTGTTTCGTCGGCAAGTGGACATTCCAGTTTAAATATTTCCGGGCACTACCCAACCAATGTTGAAAGGGGAGGTAGGGTATACCCCTGGGCATCCGAGTCCAGTGACCAACATTTGTAGCTTTTCATTTCTGTGTCACCAGGGCATTCTACCGTGTATGTAGAAACATTGCCGGAATGAATAATTTCCATTTATTGTGCACGCTTCAGCAAATTCACGGGCAGCCCGAACACAAGATTTTAGGATTTTTACAATTATTTTTTAGGGAATATTCCACACGCATTATGACTCCGAGTTCATACCTTGACACTGGTTCCCAAAGGCAATTATGACCTACAAAAGACAAATATGAGTATATTACAACAACAACTTGAAGGAAAAATGGAGTTTTCAGATATCGGTGCGGGATATTCCATATTTCAACACGTGAGTAAGATAAAGAATACAAGATTTATCTAGAATATGCACTGGCAACAAGTATTACACCATAATTATGATTGTTTTGTTTGTCATCTTCAAGTTCAACACCATGTGCAATATCTTATACCCCCTCGGCCCTCTACTGTCTGTGCTTATGCAATGTTTAAGTACTCTGGCATCAAGAAAAGTCATATATTAAACGTTTTATAAATAGTGACACATGTATATTTTGACATGGACTTATTCCAGGGACAGATAAGTTCCTGTTTTGAAACACCTTTCAAAAGGTTGGGGTGCTTTGGTAACGTTGGGTTCTTATTTTGTTTCGTTTTTTCGGTGTGAGGAACGCACCCTTACTTATAACAAAATTACCTATCGTGTGAGGGAGATATTCGCTCAACAACCCTCTCGTCATCCTTGAAGGGTACAACTGAGTGAAAAGACTCAATTTTACAATGTCTAAAATCGACGGCAAGTTGCGAATTAACAAAAGAACACAGTGAGTGCACTTCGCAAAAAGTAGCCTTAAAACACAGCACTAGTGCAAATAAATAGAGTAAGCATACCGAATTTTCATGATGAAACCGAAAAAACACCAACAAAGGATTTTGCTTAAACATATATTTTATTTCTCCATGTCTTGTGCGTTTTTTAAATCCCGTTTTCTCTCTATTTTCTTTCCTTTTATCGTGGAAATTTAGTTTATTGACTCTGAAAATGAAAACTTTGGTAAAAAACAGCAAGTAGTTCCTAGTTACAACTTAATAGAAAGCATAACGAAAGCAAAGGAATCAAATCTCCAATTACTAACTTTTGACAATTTGTGGTAAGGAAATGTGTAATAGACAGCCGCAAATGTGACTTTACGGTAGAATGTCCCTCGCTGACATTTATACGGACTCTAAAACTTTTTCAATTCTTTTCTGATCTTCCACTTGTGGGGGTTCATTTTAAAGCTCTTGGTGTAAGAAAACTTTTCGCCGTCTTAGTTTTTCGAAAATCGAAAATTTTAAGTTTTCTCTATAGAGTTAACACAGGAATGGCGACTATTTTGTATTTCAAAAATCGGTAAATTTTGGATAATCTTATTCTCTAGTACCAAAATTTGCACGATGACTTCCAATTTTTATTCTTGATTTTGAAAGAGAATGGTTGTAATATAACTTGAGGAAAGTTTGAAGTCTTTCACTTTCGAGGCGCATGCTACTTCTAAAAAAAAGTCGCTAATGTCGATAATGCTAATGATACCATAATATATGAAATGTCTGGTGACGAAGAACACCCAGGCTCCACTGATCGCGACACCAGTAAAAGACTTCCACTCCTCTGAAAGTCGTTGATGGCGCCCTCTGAGCGTCTGCTTCCCGCCCTTCGGATTGTTTCGGCAACCCGGTTCAGAGCGGTTTGTAAGCAATCGGAAACTAGGAACGTTATGACGTCACCGGCAATACAAATTGGTGTGGCGGCCATATTAGAGTTGAAGAGCGTAAATTTCTGGATTTTTTCACCGACTTCTATCCGTTGTGGAGGTGCACTACCATAGTCATTGTCCCAACGGAACCAAACAATTGTATTCTAAATATTTAATCCAACATTTACTACCGTTTTGAAAATAACTGATGCAAAAGATGGATGATAAAAACCAACTCAAAGAACTTGATAGTTGGATCGAGCAATTGAATGAATGCAAACAACTTCAAGAAAATCAGGTCAAACAACTTTGCGAAAAGGTATGTAATCTGGATTATTTTTTAGATGAGCAAAATGTTTTGGGGTGACTTGTAAAGTCTAAGACACCAGCTACCTAACCTTTTACTTTATCCGACGAAATTGTCAACATTATGAGAGGTGTTATCTTATATTTGCGTTGCCAACCGTAGTGACAAGGTTCAGGGGAAAAAACATGGCCGACACGGCGTAGCGTGCAAGTCTGATCGAGCCGGTTTGCGTCTATTTATGCATGTCTCTCGCCGGTTGTGAAGGAAAAGTACTTTTCTACAGGCGTTGAAAGTATGAAAATCTTTGCCATTTCTGAAATGCACTGAGTACTGTGCGAACGACTAGAGTGAATCTGTTCTACCTCCCAGTTTAACGGTAGCGCGATCGGCGAGGGGTATCTAGATTTGCGCATGCATTCAAAGGCGGCCATGTCTGTCTGTCTGTGGCTGACTGCATCGTATCGCATTCCTTCGGGTCATGGCTACGTAACAGCAATGAAATTCAAAGAGTTATCGGCGCAGTAAAGTGGGTCCTCAAGGCAATGCCATCAGTAAATTTACTTCGTAATTTTCCTTCCATTGTATCAATTTCTCATTTTATATTATCTGTTCCTAAATGCGATGGAGTTAACCTAAAGTGCAGTCCGGATATTGCCTGCAAACAAATATAAGCAAAGTCACCGTCATTTAAAAACCTTTCACATCACAAGTTGCCAAACTTCACTTGTCCTTATTTAAATTTTAAATTGGTTAATCTAAAAATGGTGACAGATCTTCAAACTGTGAATTGCATAGAAAGGTATTAAGTTTGATGACTGTCACAGGATTGAGGTGTGCCAACAAGGAGGGTTTATGCTTCACAAAAACGTGTGACAGGCTAGACAGCACAAAACATTTATAGCTACAAGTTATAAATAGTTAATTCACGCCAAAAACAAAACAAAACAAAACATGCTCACCAGCTGGTGCACTATTTACAGCCAAATGATTGATAACACACACTTTCATTTGGCCCAAACACTGTCATTTTGGAAAATTTACCAAGGTTACTGCCACTTTTTATGGACCAAGTTGCCTTGAGTTGAGCATGAGGTTACAACATTGATATGTACGACCATGTCCATCAGTGTCATAACACAGACATTTTCCCCCATCTCTTCGTGAGGAAGCCATACAATTCCAAATTAAATTTTTCTCCTATCTTCTCTGTAGATCTTGGAATAAGGATGGTTCTCCCCGTCCTAGTTTTCAAAACATCATGATATAAAAACTAAGCAAGTTGTTTGGAAATTTTAAACTAAATAGCTGAAGGGATTATAAGTTGTGATTTAATTAAACAGAAAGCCGTAATTTGTATGAAAGACAATATCAGTTAAATTAATTAATTAATGGTGGTACTACTGTCTATGGTAAAACTAACATTTCTGTGAGTGTGACCAAGTGATGACAGCGCTATCATTGTATCAACTAATGGAACATTGTGACAGGTGTTGATTATTGACACCTACCACTGTACAAGTTAAGTCCACACACAATGTGCTGATAAACGTAAAATCCAACAGCGGTTCTCTGCATGTGGCTTCAGCATTTATTTCATGGAAGTCTAAAACTTTGCACAGCTTTACAATCCCATTGTTATCACCATCACATCACGTTGAGTAACTCTTCCCCAGGTATGTCATACCTTTGAAATAAAATATGAAATCCTGTATTCTATCCTTTAATTCTTCCCCACTTCCAAAACACAGTCTTAGTTAGTTACGCCTATACTAAGAGTGATTTCCAATATTACTCCATAAATCAGCAAGTCCACCATCAAACCTGGTATTTATCATAAATTTGTCTGCAAACATACATGTAAATTTGAAAAGACCCAATTGCAAACAACTTGTCACAGATATAGTTCACCTATTAATCCCATGGCAAATTGCATATGCAAAGCAAACCCCTGCAATCAGACCACATAACGTATGATGTATTATGTAAGGAGAATTACAATGGTGAGATCTCGTTCCTCACAAAATAGGCATGAGTCATTGTGTTCTTAATCTAAGGTAGATAAGGACAAGGTGCCTACTGTTGTAAGCTGACCCATAAAGCCTTATTTGTTCCCATGGACTGGTCCAATCAAGGCTTCATCCCCCTCCCCTCTGTCACACACACACACACCCCACTCCCTGTTGCTAAGAACACAGCTCCCACTGAGCTTTTGAAAATTATGTGTTGGACCAATGTGTGGTGGTTATGTATTAAAAAAAGGCTGTGCCGTCACGCAATGCATTTTGCTATAATAGTACGTATGAGTCATTTTGTTTACTGAGTTGTTGTATGTTCACTGCTGTCACGTCACCTGTGATAATACGATACAATACCATATTTTGTTTTGACAAAATACACAAGTCATATTTGTCATAGAATAAGATATTAGAGTGACATACATGTAGTGCATTATTGATATCGTCACTACAAACAATTCATCAGTTATATAGCCTGGCTGTGTATGCATGTACATGCACTTCAAAAGACACCATTACTATCTTTATTGGTAGAAACCATCGTATGATGAAGGGCAAATACGTTCAGCTTTTGATGGTCGGAAGACCAAAATGTAGGTACATTATGTGATTTTAATTAATGGCCCTGCAACCTGATTTGACAGTCCTGCACTCAGTTTTACCCTACACCTCCTCCAGCGTTGACAAATTTTTTGGACCAGGAGAACATTAAGTAGGCCCATTTAGTGACCTTTGAACCCAGAGAACTGTTTCTGGTCACGTTTCTAGATTCCTGGTTCGTGGATGTCAGATTGACAAATCACGATACTGAGAGAATTTACTTCCTGATATTACATCGAATAAGCCAAATTGACAGTAATATGTAAGATTTACAACAAATAGCACTAAATGTCAGTGGCCAATAAGAACTTGAAAGACAAGATAGCACAACTGATGGTGTCTGTCAAGGTTGATTTCTACCCTTTCCTCTGATTAAGAAGTACAACTTGACCTTATTTTTTTGAAAAAAAAACTAAATTGTGGGCAATGCAGACATATAATCTCTTACAAGTACATGTGGGTGTATTTCCGTTCTACGTCAACCTCCTCTGAAATAGTTTTTGATTGTCATCTATGGTTCAGTTTGAATTACTGATAGTCAGCTCTTGAGCCGACAGAACTCAAATTAGGTCAAATGCACTGGAATAGGAAATAGATGAATGTGACAGGTCTCAGAGTTGACACATATAGTTTTTGATCTGAAAGGTCGTAGGTTTAAATTATGTTGTTGAACACACAAGTTTGAATGTGAGAGCAATGCTTGGTGCTTCCCAGTTCTTTCAATAACATTGAACACACTTAACTGTAATGTGGCACATTCAGATTATGATAGTTTTGTCAATTATAACTATTTCTACGAACTGCCTTCTTATTTCTGAAAACAAAAAACCAATCCAGAGGAGTTAAGAGTTCACATCCTATAAGTTGAATTCCGATGAAGGGGTACCGATTACAAGCGAGACTAGCCATTCAAAGTACATGTACATATCAAATGTTCTTATGAAGTTATGATTATTTCATTCAACCAAAGCCCACCAGTAATCTACATGTGTGATTATATTGGAAATATCAAATTACTGTTGTAGTCCACAGTTACTTGTTTTGACCATGAATTTGTCTTTGTAATAGACATGCATTCAATGAAGTTCTAGCATGCATTCATATATTGTGAACTTCTAAAGTTATTGATAGATTGTTGTTAAATGAATGATAAATTAATGAATACCTAAATTGATAGGACGTTAGGCTTTTTGAACAAGCTGTGTTCGCGCTGCCCATTCGCCACGTTCGCAAATGCGAATTGAAATCAGCAGTGGCGAAGAAAAATCGATCCTAATTCGCCACAGTGGCGAAAGTGATTTTTGTTGAAAACGTGGGTTTTTTAGTCTTTTGTTGATCTGCGCTTCTCTTTCGGCGATTCGCGAAAAAACTATATCTATTTCCGTATTGTTCTCTCCGACGTACGCAATTGCAATCGAGCCAAGTCTCGCGAGAGATTTGACGTCAATTTGTATAGTGTACAGCATGCACATAAATGACTATCGCGAGAATTGAAAATGCAGGCAGACGCAATCGAGCCCTAGTCTCGCGATAAATTTGACGTCATTTTGTCTAGTGTACAGCAAGCAAAGCGAACACTCGCGAGAATTGAAACTTTTGCTACAGCAGACACACGCATTTTAATCGTGGTCACAAAGTTCGGTGTTGAAATTTATTTGCATCGTGGTCTAGACGTTCCTTGTTGCGCATTTTAATCGAGGTCTTATTTTAATGGTGGTCGATTTGCATCGCGGTCCTCATGGCCCCCTATTGATGTTCATTAAAATCGCTATCCCAGCGAGGCATTCCATGTTGTTGTCGATTTGCATCGCGGTCTCGACGTTCCGTGTTGTTGTTCATTAGAGAGGTTATAATCTAATTACGTGTACGTCTGAAGGCACACAGTGGCGTACGCGTATCCATGCTCAGTTGTGATTTTTTTGGTTGATTTTGCCGTATTGTTTTTTCAGAAACATACGAAATTCGTCTAAGTTTTAAGAAACAATTAATTTCTCTACGCGAGGACTATTCAAGCTCGTTGTATCCTCGCATTAAATTTACCGATTTTCTGTAATACAGTTATTTATGAGGTTTACGGAAATTTTTGTGACAGCTTCAGGTAAAAAGTTGAATTGGACAACATTTCATTTATGTCAGGAAATCATAGCACGTACGTCTTTGTGCAGGTGAACTCTACGGAATTTTCTGATATCAAAGATGTTTGCTAATTTACAATGATACTCATACTAGTACTTAACGAGATTTCCTGTCTAAATTCCCGCAAATCACCAAGAAAATCTAAAAATTACTACACGTAATTAAGACTACATGTGGAAGTGTCGTTTGATGACGTTCCGAACGTCTGTGCCACATTTACGCGACATCTTGTATGACGTGACAAAGACGCTACGTGTAGGCCTACTGATGGAACGTAATTACGTGTAACCAAACTTCTATTTTAATCGCAGTCCGAACGTTCAGTGTTGCTGTCATGCTGTTGATTTGCATCGCGGTCCCAACCTTCCGTGTTGCAGTTCATTTTAATCGTGGTCTCAACGTTGCGTGCTGCTGTCGATTTGCATCGGGGTCTAGCCCTGCGTACGATGCTGTGTGTTCCGCTACAGCTAATCGCCCCGCTCACTCGCTTTGTGGTGAGCGGGGCGATTAGCTGTAGCGGAACACACAGCATCGTACGCAGGGCTACATCGGGGTCCAGAATCAAGCAATTTCCACTGTTAAAATGAAGACAATTGGATACAAGGTTGATGTGTTGATAGTTTATTCTTGTGCATGCAACCGACATTGGAGATTATAGCATTATAGAAAGCTTTGTTTTCGTAAAAGTGTGTGGCTAATAAAATTTGTCTGTGGCTAATAAAATTTGAAACTATTCGCCACAGTGGCTAACAGCTTTCCAAACCCAGCGCTAACACAGACAAGTTTCAGTTTTTTGAGACAATTTTTTTGCAACAATAACCATAGTCAGTAGAGAAATTATTCTTTCTCTACTGTCTATGCAATAACACTGCATCAAATCAGATATTCATAAACAATGCAATGTTTATCAATTTTACAAGGCTCATGCAGCTGTAACATATACACACACATAGCATGGAATTTGGAAAGTTGCAAAACAAAAGGATGGCTATAGGTAATTTACATGTCTTATTTGCCAATTGTCCAATGGTTTTGTAGTCGTACATTTTTATGATTGGAAATCATCCAATGGTAATACAATGGATAGGTTGTCCCTGAGAATGGATCTCTCTGTTTAGTATGCTTTGCTAGAATTCCAAAGAGCAAACACACTCAGAATTCTAACATACATGTACAACAGAGAGGGGATTATATGAATAGTGTATTAGTACTAGTTTAAAAGAATTCTCTCAAAAGATTGTCGCATAAATAGCATTTATTACGTCCACCAATGACAAAATGCTTGAATAATGCTTTCAATTGGCATACCTTTTAAATCCTCCTATACATTGACACAATTATACTATAGCCCAGTTTTCATCCCGATATCACAGTAAACCCATAGTTATCATCAGATCAAGCTACACTGTGGATATCTGGTTAAGCGATTAAATATGGCAATGTACTTCAGTAATCTGAGATTCTACAGGCATGCAGCATCTCTATACATCACCTCCCAAAAAATTGAAGCAATTGTCCCTCCCTTTTTTTCACATCTTTTCTGAGAGGAAATATTTTCAAATTGAAAAATATATAAGCACACTTTTCTGTTGGCTTGCCAGGCCTCCCAAAGCTTTGGCAAAAGTTACCAATCCAAAAATAGAAGTTGCCTATGACCTTTGTGACAGTCATCCCTTCAGCTGTAGTGGAGTGTGAGAGAAGTGACGGCAGATTCCACAGATGCCATGATAATAGCACTGCCCTATTATAGCCATACAATTGACCTACATTAACTAAAATATCTCTCGTATCAAACCAAAGTTCATTAAAGGTGTTTGACTATCTAAACTGCTTAATATGTTTTACTTAAAAAATGCCACCCTCTTGAAAGATCTTTCATCAAAATGTAAATCACAAGTGGGGGTATGGGGTGGGGGGTAAGTAAAGCCCATCCCCACTACCCAATTATCTATATTTATTTTACCAAAATGTTTATGCATTATTCACAGGACCAATGGAAAACTGAATTTTTAAGGAAAGAGCATCTGTGTACCTGAATTATTTATTTTTACCATAACAGCTACAGCTGTACTTTCAGCCATCAATCAAAACCTGTAACCTATTTTGCCTTAGGCCAGAAATGTTTGCAGGATAAGAATGTCATTTTGTGTTGGTGTCAATGTTTGTCACTTTGGCACATACACACACTTACACAGATCCCAGAGTATATGTATGTATGCTGTGAAAAAAACTGTGTGCAGCTGTTTTATATATTGCTGAATTTACTATTATGAATATACTGTATGCATTATTAAATGTAATACGTATACTGTATTCCTCCGACTCTAAGATCCCCTTTTCAGAACCAAGATGACGAAAAAGATATGGGGGGTCTAATAAACGGATGTCACCGCGAAACGAACGTCGAAGTTAATTTATGCTAATTTATGCAATGTTATGCAAATTTTTTATGCCAATGATTTTTTGATTCACGCTACAGACAACTCATACTTGTGATATCGACTCATGGCCATGCTGTGTAGATACTGGCAGTCAAATCTGTACAAGTATAAATTAGTGGAGATCCACAAGTCTTGAAATATAACGTATTTGCCATCCTTCTTTTACTAAACAATACGATAGCAATAAATCTTTGTATTTCGTGAATAGATAATCACCACTTTGTACAACAACATGAACAAGTACGTTCCTCAGCAGCAGCAGCTAGCTCCCCATAGCATGGCCACAAAGGTCAGACAATGAGTAAAGTCCCTGAAGTTCCGCTGGCTGTGATTGGTCAATTTACGCAATAGGTCAAAGGTGTCAGTGCATGAGGTCAAGGTAAAATTCAGTTCAGTGGGATGGTGTCCGTCCGATGTTTTCTATGTACGATTTTCACTTACTGTACTCCTTAAAATAAACAATCAATTACACGTCGTGAGTTTTATTATTTTGCTCCTAGTTTCAAAGTCTAACCGTATCTCGAAACGAAATGTGATCTTACGAACAGGCAGGCTCGAACAGGTAAAGTGTTGAGGCATCGGCTGGCCGAGACGAAAGATCATCGGCTGGCCGAGACGAAAGATTGTTGCGCCAATCTGCTTTATATTTGATGTGTTGAATTTTTGGCAATACACCCTGAAGTTTTTCTTATTACTTGTATCGATGACCGAAATGTCTCCTGATGTGGAATTCAGTCATCTATGATCAACTGTTCGGAATATGGTACGATCATGCACGTTTTTGTTCTAACTGTAAGTAGGCCTATATAGGGCCGTTTAAGCTTATGAAGTTGGGTATTTTTCCCTCGCAAGACTTCGAAAGCGTGCATAATCTTGAAAATCTGTTACACTATCGTTCTACTCATTGCTGGGACTAGTTCAGGAAAGGACACACACAAATGCCGTTCAAACAATAAATACCTTCATTGCATGAGAAAAACTACAAAATTGATGAAACATAAACGGAAGAAATTCAAAGAATTTTCAGTTCATGCGCGGAAGAAACTTTGGATATCGCGTTTCGTTTGTCAACACAATAATTGCCCTCTTCATCTAAGTCAAACCAGTCGAAGTCGATATCGTCGTCATTAAGTCTTTTTGAAAGATTTTACGATGCCAATGATATTTCTATTTTCACTGGTTGCTTATACGGTAAAGTTGAACGTAAGAGAAAACTTGCAGCGCTTCACAATGATCACAAAAGAAAACTTACGTGATAGAAATCTGTTGAAAAAATCTTTTTATACTTTAATGGTAAATTTGAACGTAAGAGAAAACGTGCAGCTATTCACAATGATCACAAAAGATACCTTACCTGATAGAAAACTGTTGAAAAAATCTTTATAAGCACACCATTTAAAGAGCAACTTTTTATGTGCCGTAGTCTTTGCCTCAGTAGTATGAAAACAAAAGTGTAAAAGTTGAGCGAAGCAAGTTCAAAGCTCGTGTCATTCACACGTCCCAAATTTTCTATTGATAACGGCAACAAAAGGGTTTCCCGACATCGTCACAAGATCCTATAAAATGCGTCGATTTATTGTAGACTTTATGAGCCGAAAAGTCATAAGACAGTGCACGGTCGTCATGGGCAAGAAAAAAAGTAATTATTAAAAACATTCTCGCTGTCGGCATGCCTAACTACCGTCGCAATCAGCTAGAACTTTGTTTGCCGTATGAACTTCGCCGAGATGCAGACAACATACACGATCGAAATGCTGTAGCCGTTGTTCAAGATAGTTGCAAAGTTGAAAGTTTGAAGCGAGATGCAGCACTCATACCGGGCACGGTTACTTTCGAATATCATCGATCGTGACGTGTCAGTCAACAAAAAATACTACTTGAAGGCAAAGAAGAAAGCATTCATCCATTCTCCAAGAGTTGGCATGGCAGAGAAATGTCACGTCGGTGTTTTGGCAAATAATGCGGCTGTACCTCTGCTAAAGCAATCAGTCCGAGGTACTGTTTTCACCGTACATATTCACTAAAACAGATCAAATCATGCCGCTGACCAAAAAAATGAAACGGCCCTTTTAAGGGCCACAACAGTCTCCAAAAAGAGAACAACTGATACCCAAACTTTTTTGTGTTTGTATGAGTGTAAATTGTGTTTGTTTGATCGTGATGAAATGAGCGAATCGTACTTGATCGACAAGTCCGAAAACCCGACTATCCTAAATGTTCATTTCATGGTAGCCAAATTGCATCGAAATGTTCGATTCGTACATAATCAGATGTTGAAAAATCTGCTTATTTTGATGGTAGCAAAATGACAGTAACGAAAAGACGACATTGTACTAGATCGAGACGCTAAAAAATCCAACTCTTTTATATTGTTCATTTAGGTAGTGAAATCCAAGTGTAGTATCGCCAGGAAATGATAGCACTGTTCCCGACTGACATGTTCCAAACCCCAACAATAGTGTGCGTGTGTGTGTGTGTGAGGTTTGATACTTCACTTTGACACTTGTTTGTGACTTTGATAAGCAGCGTAGGTGTTGTGGATACTCTGGTCTCATTACATGACAATGGCTCTATTGTTCCAGTCAAAATTCGGGTGTACCCCCCTGGGGGGTCTTATAAACGAACTAACGGCCAATTACGAATCGATAAAATAATCCTGGGGGGTCTTATAAACGGGCGGGGTCTTAGAATCGGAGGAATACGGTAATACATGTGCATGTCTGTGTATATGTGTGTCAGCGTGTGTGTAGGTATCTTCTGTGATACATGTGTACACACAAGCAGTGACTTGAATGGCAAGTTTGAAACTTTTCCGTGCTTGGGCTTTCATAATTGCAATATCAATTTGCTGAAGTTTTGAAAATATGGAGCACAGTTATCATACATGCATGATGTCTGTGATATGAAACACAGTTGTTATATATGTATGGTTTATGGGATGTTTACTAAATGGTAAAATAACATCAGATCTCAGCTGTTACCTACCGGTAATGTTTATTGCTTTGAATTTGATATACATGTACAATGAATACAAGGGGGACTCTGGTAAAATCAAAATGACCAGAAAAACCCTAGCGACATTTATATGATAGATTAACTCTGCGATAGTACACTGATATATAAATAATATTTAAAAAATATGTAGAGCGCGGCACATAAAACATAGCATATGATGAATAAATTAAAAATTGGCTTTCATGTTGTGAGCAGTACAGGAGAGTTTCAAATATCCATATACATGAATCCGGGTATTTAGATATTGATTTAGAATTTTTAGAAAATTAGTCAATTTTTCAGACTGAATTTATATATCTGACGTCAGTGAATTGCTTTCACATAAGCTTGACGTCATTATCCACAATGACTACGTGCCCCGTGCCCCGTGTGTGAACTTGGCTAACCCGGAGTTGGCCTCTCTTGTGAAGATCAACAGCAGTTGCAATGCATCATCAGTTCACAAATGAAATCAAGATGCATCTGTGCGATTGATAGATTAAGTGACTTGAAGACATGACAGAAACAATTATGTGGCAATGACAAACTACCCTGTATACATACATGTACACGCTGTAGGGTCTGTTTTGTTTGACAGTCAAATTTAAAATCTACAATGGATTAATGTGAAAGTTGAGAAGTCTCGTCTTTATCATGAAATAAATCTCTACCCAGTGTTGAACAAAAACAAAATTGCTATATTATTAGGTTGTCTGGCATGGGACAGATCTCCATGGTTACCAGTCTGCTAATGAGTATTTGATATGCTACTATGAAGTTCATTTCCATCAGGTGACCTTATTAGTCCCTCCTTTTCTAGCAGCCACAAACAAATCAAGTCATTATCTTTCACAGTAACAACCCCATAGTGTGGTGGTGCTTCAAGTGTTGCGACATTTGTCATGTGACCAGAAATTTAAAGCTCACAGGAAGTCTTTAGAAACAAGAAAATTTTATCATTTGCTCATCAAACTTAAGGTCATCGTGGTATGGTTTTTTTTTGCCTTGGTAGCCAGTCTGTAATCCAAAGAAAATGTTATAATAAATAGTAAAAAATCCTTGATACTTTGTGCAATTTGATATAGATTGTCAGGTATGTGCAAAAACTAATTCTTTGCCTGTGGGGTGTCTAAATTGAAGACTTTTTCCATCAGAAGTCTTGATAACCGTCCTCTGTTTTACATCTAGTTACAGCGATTCTTGCTTGAATGCGAATTCACTTTAGTATGCTCATGGCTGTGTTCAGTTGCTTTTATCCAGTGTCGCTTGTGGTTCAATACACAACAAGGGCTGCTGTATGCATCAGAAATGTCGGAAGTTGGGAAACAGAATTTTCATTTCTTACAACAGCTGCGTTACATTTGAAAGAAGCGGTGCTGTGATTGCTCATCAGTTCTGCAATCGCTTGAAACATTCAAATCGGGTGTGCTGATTGAGCCAATGAGTGTACGGCAGCTGTTGTTAGCAAGGGTCACCTCGGAAATTAGACCCCAAAATGCGGAGAAGACCAATTTTGATGGACGGAGAATAGTGAGTTTAAAGATGTAGTGGAAGCCATTTGTGCTGGTTTATTGAATAAATTGTGACTTTTTATGAGGGAAATCCATCTCTGAATGCAGCAATAGCATTTGTTTCTGAATTTCCTCTCTTTCAAATGCTTAAAGGGGCCCTCGCCGTGTATCGAACGATAAGCGACTGTGCTTCAATCGACTATCATAATGTAACATTATGTCACTGCCTCAATGAAATGTAATCTTGAAAAATTCTCAAGTGAATTTTATTCCACCTAGTAGCTGCCACAGCGATGACACAGACTTGTCTAACAAGTAACATGCTTTCAATTTCTGAAATACAAATCCTATCAGACTTTGAAAAGTGCGTATATGTGCTGCAGATACAATCGTGTATTTTAAAATGTCATGGTATCAGATTTTGAAAAGTGCATATACTAAATGCTGTATACTTTAGAATGTAATAATACCTTTGACTGTTGCTTTTAGTTTATCAAAAGAAAGTTATCTCTGAAACTTGAGCAAGTTTGAATTTACATGTGTGAATTCTGACCTCACTGCCTGGCCCAGTACACATGTATGTTGTAAGAGAAAACAATCTACACACAATTTTGTGATAATTGTAATATAATCCCTATAAATTTTGTTCCAGCCATGCTTTAACCCTTTTCCTGCCAAGTCGGTGAAAATCCGCTCGGAATTCGGTGTAGCAAGAATCTAAGCACTGGTGACCGTTTTTCTACCAACTCGGTGGAAATCGGGCCCATTTTGGGTACCCCTTTTCCTGCCAAGTCGACGGCACTACGTTTTGCTATCCCCTGTGCGTTTAGGGGTCATCCGAGGACAGGTTTTCTGACAAGGAACACATTTTCCCCTCGAAATGGGTTCGCAGGGAGTCGATAGACAGGGAAAGGTGCAGAAACCTGTCCGCCAGTCCCCCACACCCGAGGGGGGCTGGGTTTTTTTTACTGCTTTTTAGCGGACTTGGCAGGATAGCATGGTGACGTTTTCTGGCGGAGTTGGACGGTACTTGGCTAGCTGGCACTATACAGATTGCTGCTGCTTCAGCTCTCCAAGTTCAAGCCAGGCAACGTCCTTCACAGCCTTGGCCGTGCCATTCAATGGACGTGGCTTTGGATTTTTTATTTATTCCATCGTCCGAATTGGCTCTGGTTTGCAGGCAAACGTATCCTCTTGCCGCCGACTTTGGTTGCTACGTACGCTATTTGCGTACCGAGAATTCAGGGGACATGAGGTCAATGCTACGGTGATACCGCCTGTACTGAGCACCGACTGCTTTTGTTATGCAAACCAGCTAGCCACAATGGCTGCCAGGCATGTGGAGACGTGGATGGCTAGAACAATGGAAGCATATTGCGTTGTACCCGTGCATCGCAAAAGTGAGACTGACAACTTGGGTGACTGGTTATCACTGGTAAGCTGCAGCCCAAGCCATGGCGGTACAAACCGTACCTGACTGAGGACCGCTCGATTAAGTCGGTTATGAACGGTAACACTCGTAAGCCAACTCCCAAACGAGCTGGCGAAACTACTTGGAAGCTGTGCCTCAATGGCTCAGCCATGCCGTTAGAACAACGGCAAAAACGTAGTTTTGTGCTACACTGCCAAGTCGTTGAAGGTACGTATTCAATTGACCCTACCCTGGGGAAACAGGACAGGTTTGCCAGTGCTGCCGCACCCCTAGCACGACCCCCAGGGTCTCTGACTAACAGACGAGTTAGGTGATGTTTGTGCCTAGCGGACGTGTGCAATACTGAAGGAGTTTATTTCTGAAAAAATAAGCTTGAAACGGCAATAAAATGACGCACTCCCAGGGGCAAACAAAGCCGGTCGCCTTGAGCACCTTCCCCTGATTACGGGCATGTAGAAATTATCAAAGTCTAACACGTATAAGTAGGGCTAAAACTACCCTGAAAATGGGCGGTACTGCCAAAAAGCCTGGCAGGATAACGTGCAGGAGAGCCAATCTTTTGCAGGCACATATTATGGGGGCCGTTTTCTACGGACTTGGCAGGATAACAGACAGGGGCGCTTGGCTGGAAAAGGGATAATGTAGTCATGACAAAAACTTCAGCAGGCCTTGTTATTATGAACTAATGTGCATATTACAGAAAATTGAAACACAAGTCATTCAGAAACCATGATCAGAGTCAAAACTTTTCAGCTGAAAATATGGTAATTTTAATGCTCTTGTGTCATTGAGATTTTCAAAAATGATTTTTCAAGTCAGTGAAATACACATAGATGCTCAGTGCATGCATACAGTGTGAGGCAAAAGTCTATACTACGTGCCATAAAACATGCAACACACATAGCCATTTCAGTATCTCATATCTCTGCATTCTTTTTTGCAGGCTAAAGAAATTCTCAGCAAAGAATCAAATGTACAAGAAGTAAGGTGCCCAGTGACTGTGTGCGGAGATGTTCACGGTCAATTTCATGACCTTATGGAACTGTTCCGAATCGGCGGCAGATCTCCAGATACAAACTACCTATTTATGGGTGACTACGTAGACCGTGGTTATTATTCTGTAGAAACTGTAACCCTATTAGTAGCTCTTAAGGTAAGTGCATACCTGTCAGGTTTGCTTCACGGTCAATTTAACTTCCATTTCATACGCTTTGCATAAATCCAGTTCTTCCCAAAATTGTCACATTTCACATCAGCAGGGGTGAATTTTGTTTCACGTAGTGGTCAGTTTTATTTTGGATGGACATGTCGTCAAAATTATCCGCTTAAAGTTCCATTTGATTCAATGAGCCATTTGTTTAGTAATTTCAGGGATATCATGTGCAGAAAATGAATGTTCCATAAAATTCAAAGTGGTGAAAAAATAATTATAACTATTATAGTCTGTTTCTTTTAGCCTCCCAAGCCTGAGTAGATTTGTATTCACCATAATGGAAAATGAATTGATGTGTTTTAGAGAGCAGAATCATGAAATATAGTGCTTTCTTCTCGGCTGAATTTTGTACAGCAAATTATTTTGATTCTACAGGGAAAATGAGTCATCCTGACATCAACCTTGAATGTTACATTAGTTCAGATGACAGGTTTTTTGAGGTCAACAACATTGGAACTGCATATAAATACCTTCACCTTGTTCGTTTCTATGGCGGGAACTTAAGTATCAACGCAAAATGTGGAAAAAAGTATTTAAAATGTTCAAGAAAATATCAAAGAGGTGTTTTTTTTACACACTCGGGCCATTTCACAAGTGATGGAGCTTGGCCGCCTTCAGTCAGCATCATCAGAGTCGAACAGTATCAGATGACTGCCAGTCGTGCATAACAACATAGATATGTGATTCCCTTCAAAGCAGCTGCACAATGTATGCAGCAAAGTTTCATTTCAGTTTCAATTTCATGGCAGAAATAAATTGGCGTACCAGCACTGCAAAGAACTTTTCCGATAAAATATCTGCTACCATACATCCTGCATCCTGTAACTACACAATTCAGGTACAAGTACAGCACAGTGCCTCATGCTGCATATTTTGTGACATGCAGCAATTAAATTTCTTGATTTTTAAATTCTCATTTTCAAAGGAAGCACAAAAAGTATGATTTTCCCAAATTTATAAGCTGTGAAATGAGATATAGTGTTCTAACCTACTGTACACACATGTACAATGCGTGGGTTTGTGCTTCCATGAGATGGTTTGCTGATAGTTCACCTTGCAAAATTGATAGAACTGATGTGAATGAGTCTGTGATGGCCAAGTTTTCTCTTTGGAAATTCAAAAGCAGTGAACTACTACTCATCTGAACGTGAAGTTCATCAATTATTGAAAGGCTGTGTTTAAGCTGTGGGTGGTATTTTCATGTCACCATGTTTCTCTAAGATGTGTCAATATCAGGATATACACTGAGTTGATATGCTCTGAGGGAAAGTCCTGCAGGAAGTGTTTTTATCCGACAGCCACACTCATACTCTGTTCTCTCTTCTTGCCGTCCACAGGTCCGTTTTAGGGAACGTATTACAATATTACGGGGCAACCATGAAAGTAGGCAGATTACACAAGTTTATGGTTTTTACGACGAATGCCTGCGGAAGTACGGAAATGCAAATGTATGGAAATATTTTACAGATTTGTTTGATTACCTACCACTAACAGCTCTAGTAGACGGCCAGGTAAGTTTTTATGTTCTGTCCCATATCAGCTTAGAAACAGATAAGGGAGAGCCGTGCCACCATGCAGGGTTTCATCTAGACAGGGGAATGGCGGATTCCCCCTCTGTTGACATGTTAGCACCCCTAGTAATTTGTAAAGCTCCCCTCCCCATATTTAACTATTTCAATCACACCTTAGAGATACAAGTAGAATAAATGAACTGGTGAAATCCCCCCCTTAAATTTTTGGTATTAAATTTTTGGTAAAGGGGGAAAATCACCCTGTTGATGCCATCCTGGATGAAACACTGACCATGTTGTGTTGGTACAGTGTTGTATGCAAAATCAAATTGTCAACAAATGGAGTGACAAGCTAGAAATGTCGTGGTCAAGAAGAAAAATTAATAATCATATTAACAAATATGTAGCATTATCCCTCTGGGCAGACATTGTATAATGAAATCTTGGCAGATATTGTGTAACAATATGGAAATCGTGGCCTTGTTTTATGTGTGTTCATGCGTGAGATTTGAAACCATCTGGTCAGCTGCTGTTAAGTCATTTCCCATTTTAAGAAACATTCCCCCCAGGGCATCCCAAGGAATCACAGTTCAGCACACCTGAGATCATCTCATCTTGCAATAACACGAAGTCAGTCTCTCCTCTTCTTGCAATTATACAGTGTCAGTCTCCCTCACATGGAGCTTTTCATTCCCCTCTGGGCAGATTTCTGAAAGACGACGTCGCTGCAAAATTTGTTATCAATATTTAAAGTTCATTTCAACTACCAATGAAATATACATGTATATTTTTGCTGTGATCATGATATTTTTGTACGCCTATTTATTCAATGCACATGTATGAGACAGATAACGAGAACATCTCTATAGCATGCGGATCTGCATTTTTATATTTTCATGAAAAAAAAGAAAATTGGTAATCGTTATTTTTCTTACAAGCGCTCTCATTGGATGTAATTGGTTACAAAATTCTTGATTGGTTTTGTTGTGACTTGTACAGCTTGATACAAGGTTATCACAGGGGATGTATGTGTGGCCACGTTCCTTTCTAGTCAAAGTCTCATCTTCAGTGTCCTGCGGCATCTGATGACCTTTACATAAAACACCCACACATCACCAATATCATCACAGCTTGTGTGAATAGCTCCTGCAGGAAATTTGCCACTCTGTCCAGAGTGCAGATATCTAGGGTTGTTTTTTTTGCAACATTCCAGGCTGTGTTACACAAATCAGTTTTGCAGGCTTTGCTGGGAGGTTTTTGTTATCCTTTTAGAGGTGCTGTACCAAAACTACTTGATTAATTCTTGAAATACAATCTTGTTTTGTATAAAATTACAGCAGAGAATGAATAGATCAATTTCATGCATGGAATGAGCCGAGTAAATTCATTTCCTGATATCGAAAGATGCCATCTTCCATTTGTACACTTCAATCTATTTTCCACCAAAATGGTTTTCACCAAGACTCTGTATTTCAAAGTTAACTGCCTCGTCACAAACATTTCCAATGAATTACAAAAGTAATGGCAAATGTTTAGAACTAGGATACTTTTATACAGTGCGCCATGTTCGGTCTCAAATTGTAATCCGTGGAGGTACAAATACATTGGGAAAAATATGCAGGAAATAACTGAAATTTAAAAAAATATCAGGGTGACAAAAAGCATACTCTTGTAACACACAGGTGTAATATGTCACCATTGGCTAAATATTTCTAGCAGCGTGGCCTTCTGAAACATCTCAAATGTACCTAGCCGTTATACACTCATCATTTTCCATTGATTCGTTACAGATATTCTGTCTCCATGGAGGCCTGTCACCGTCTATTGACACCCTAGATCACATCAGAGCTTTAGATCGTATCCAAGAAGTTCCACATGAGGTGAGAGAAATTTTCCAAAAATTCCACAGCTTTGAGGAATTCAACATCTGCCATGTTGAATACATGTACTGTGTCGGCACAGTGTGTTCACTAACCCAGCCTCTTTTGCCTTCAGCACAATTATTATAAATGAGCTAGGTCAACCAACATTTATCGTATATTGTATGAAGATTTTGATAAACTGATCTGTGAAAACAACTGCCCGTTTACAAATTTTAGATCTGTCAATCCTTTTGATTCCAATGAGATCACAGTTTACAATTACTTGACCGAATTTGGTTGAAATTATACTCAGTTTTGCACGAATTTGCAAATTAAACTATTTCACCAGTCCCATTTGATTTTGATCAGTCATGCGTTAATTGTCTCTCAATAATTGAGTGTGGATGTCTGTTTAAAACAACACTGCTATTAGAAGTCAGTTTAAGTGCAAATTTGTGATTAAGTCTTGAGCTCAATAGAAACATTAATAAAATTCAACCATTCAAGAGTGATTTCTGTGACCAAAACAAAAGCTCATTATTGATTCAAATAGGCTGATTACTCTTGATTGCTCTGCAATGGAAGACAGTGAGAATGGTGTATATTCAAAATCATATCATAGCTTTGTCAACACCAGTGAATTTTGTGACATCATCCCCTCAAATTATTACTGATCATGTATCCAATTATCCAGCATTGAGGGCCTGGATGTTTTCTACATCAACAAATTCCTTGTCATTGGCAAATCTATTAAATAATAGCAATAATGTACGTCTTCCAGGCCCATAATGGACTCAAGCAAACTTTGTATCCCATAATGTACTCGGCTTTACCGTGTACATTAGGTCATGCAAAGTGTGTTTTGTCCATTATGGACCATGAAGGGGTACATTATTGCATAATGTAATATTGGCATGTTACTTTTACGATTTCCAATCATGTAGTTGCAGTTATCCAATTTTCTGACCTATGGCTTCTTTGAAAATTATTTCATACAACGTACAAAGCATTCTCAAAGCATCGTATACGACCTTGTTAAAAATTTATGCAGCATCTCAGCTCATGCTAGAATGTCAGTTGATGATCGTTGCAAAACATGGCACAGTCTAACTTACCCATTTCCCAACCTTGGTTTAGCCCAACCCTCATTATTATCAATGCTGATCGTAGACCAGTTTACAGGGCATTAGGGGATAACAGGTTAACTCATATTTTTCCCTCTCTCCCCATGCAGGGACCAATGTGTGATTTACTCTGGTCAGATCCCGATGACAGAGGTGGCTGGGGTATCTCCCCTCGTGGTGCTGGCTACACATTTGGTCAAGACATTTCAGAAACCTTCAACCACAGTAACGGTCTCACACTTGTATCAAGAGCACATCAGCTGGTCATGGAGGTGAGTTCCCAATGGTAACAGTTACCGTGAAAATGCTGCATGACTGTTACAAGCAGACTTTAGACCGGAGTATGGGTGTACCGTACCGACTTTGGGATATACAGTATGACAAGCATGGAACTGTTTTGTTCATGTGCATTTAAAAATTAAGTTAAGATCAACAAAAGAGAAAAGAAATGGCAAAACTGCAGTAGGCTGGACCCACACTGCTTCAAAAAGCGGTGGAAAGCCCCATAAGAACACCTCCATTGTTTTCATAAAGAAGGTTTAGCCATGGTTCTTCAGGTTTTCCAGAGCAAAAATTGTATTGTAACATAACTGAAACTTGTATATATGCAAACAATCAATATGTTGATTGCTAAACGTTTTCCATGTAACTTTCAGGAGACAAGACATTTATATTTGTTCTCTCTTGATCTGACTTTTCTCTCAATTTGAAATCTTTTTATTGGTCCAGCCGCCAAATTAAAATGAGAGGTTTTGAATCTAGAAATGAAAAGGTGAATATTTTGTTGTTTAAGAGTGAGGTCAGATACGTCCCCCAAATGTACAAACTGGTTTATTGGCCCCCTACAAGGAATAAGCTTACGTATTGGCCCCCCTCAAAGGTACAAGGTTACTGATTGGCCGTACTGTAGTTAGCTGCTACCTTGTACAAGTGGTGTGATATACCATACACTGTGTTTTGTCTTATGCAGGGTTACAATTGGTGCCATGACCGTAACGTTGTGACTATCTTCAGTGCACCCAACTACTGTTATAGATGTGGCAACCAGGCTGCTATTATGGAACTAGACGACGCTCTCAAATATTCATTGTAAGTGGGCCTTCTTATGTATGACAATATTTATACAAATCATTTGGGGAATTTTGATTCAACTCGATACCTGATCTAGTCGTGGTGATACAAGGATGAGAAAAATAGGCAGAAAATTTATCAAATCACCCAGATTTGTAGATTTAGTGGTTCAATGTTTGTGTCATGCGCTAAATCCAAATTTGACACAATGTACTCACCAAAATGCTATCAACTTTGACACCTAATTTTCCTCTCAAATGTGAAAATATACCGTAAAATCAGTTCATAATTGTTAGCATTCCTTTTCAAAATTGACATTTTACTGCGCTATCTGGCTGCAAAATGACCTTCTTCTACAGTTCAGACAACAATATGAAATTAATGACATGGTTTTTCACAAAATTTGCCTTGATAATAGAGTGTGCAACATATTATTTCAAAAATCAAGTTGAAACAAAAGTGTTCATGTAAAATCTTGTGTAGGTCTATCTGGCATACAACATTAATGGCATACATGAAAGCACTGATGTACAACTCGTCTGTTTTTCTGCCCTTAGCTTACAATTTGACCCTGCACCCCGACGAGGAGAACCGCATGTCACTCGTAGAACTCCAGATTACTTCCTGTAATGGCGGGAAATCAAAGCCACGAGCAGTTGGAAGACGGCCAGCTAGATCACAGCTGATGCTGTACAAGAAGCAGATGTGCTGTTGCCATAGTAACATGTACCCCTGCAGACAGAAAAAAAAAAAACTGAAAAATAGTAAAATTTTGAAATAACTGAAACCTGTTGATGTACTACTCATGTCCCAGTGTATATGTTTTAAGTTGGACTCTTCATAAACAAAGTAATTCTGATGACGTTTTCAATGGCAAACTGTGTTTTAGTAGTTGTATTATCTATTGAGTATAAAAAATACGGGGACTTTTTGTCAACAAAATCGCACCGCTTTAGTACTGTAGACAGATGATAGCTGAAAAGTCTTTTAAAATTGAAAATAACACACTTGTTTTCAGCGTTTCCTACAATTACTGCTGAATTGTGACAGTTTGTAAGGTTAACTTTCTTTCCTCAGAGGTGTGTCAGTGATGGCTTTTTTTCTTGAGTCTGTGTATAAAATAAATAAATGTAGACAGTTTGTAGGTGCAGGTGAAAAACTAATTTTGATGACATTTCTGTGGGGAGGGGGTTTCATCTAAAATATACGGTCAGAACTTATTGTGAGAACAAAAAAGTGAGGGGAGTTTCTGCATCACATCTTTTATACGCTTAGTTTGAATTAGCTCATAGGCTGGTGGTACTTAACATAAATTTCAAAAAAAACTAAGCATGTTTTTTTTAGTTAATTTGAAACAGGACTCACTTCAAATTACAAAGGACAAAAAGGGTGGGCCTACAAAACTCGTCATTTTTTTTAAACCATCAAGTAATGCTTGTAAGTTTCCACCTTTTGCTTGTTTTTATGATTATACTGCCATTATAGTGATTCTCAGTTTGTTTCAACAATTTCTCCAAACTTTCTACCCCCTTTTTGTGTGTAAATTTGCATTTGCCCAGGCATTAACATAGTGCAGATGATTCTATTATTTACAGATTAGGGCAGGTTAGGTTCATCTTACAGAGAACACGCCATAGTTAAGGGGGCATGTTATCTAGAGGGTAACGCTATAACTGCACGTCAAACAATTCTTGAAATCATACAGAAATTTTGTAAATCTCATTCTTGTGAATTTGTTGGGCGATTTGTTCTAGTATGGTTAACTTGGATTTACCAAAGAGATTTTGAAGTTTTATGGTACAGTTATTGACCTACAGAGATGTTGCGTACCTGAACGATATAGAACTCTTGTTTCACTTAACCGCAACACAAATGACTTCATACGAAAAGAGGCCACACTCAATCAATGAAAGGATTTTTGCTAATTCGTTGCATCATTCCCCAAGAATGTAAACCGCTGAAGGTCTGTATTTCAAAATAGTAAGACGCCCACATTTTTGATCAAAAAATGTGTGAATTCAAATATGCACTGTTGAAAACCGTTTCGTCGTCAAGTTGAGCATGTATTGTGATGACCAGATGTAAGTTGACTTGATCAAACAAAAAGTAACATAGCTGTACTTAAACTGATAGCGTAGCATGCAAGTCGGCCAAATTGATTTTGCTCCAAAGTGCAGAAAATTTGTCCTTCAGCAGCATATATCAACAGCACAACAGACCTGTTGGGTAAAAACTTAGCATAAAAAGAAAATCAAAATAAATTTCTTTAGGGCTAAAATGGCAATGGAATAAGGAAAGATCCTGGCAAATCTTATATGTCCATAATGCAGCATTCAACACGGCATTTCATTGTGTAGTCATTTATAATGTGTGGTCTGTACAATATAATTGACACAGGTATTTTTTACAAGTGTTCGCCACTAATGCAACACAAAAGCACCTCTCCTGGTGAGCTACCACACTGTCACTTATTATGTCATTTGTTAGACATTTTATCAATGTGATTTCATAAAGTGTAGTTCAA
This sequence comes from Ptychodera flava, assembly GCF_041260155.1. Taxonomy (NCBI): domain Eukaryota; kingdom Metazoa; phylum Hemichordata; class Enteropneusta; family Ptychoderidae; genus Ptychodera; species Ptychodera flava. The sequence goes on along the minus strand of NC_091949.1, from coordinate 14,217,603 downwards.
AACTTTTATTGTCATGTGCCAGTATTTTTCATGTTTTTCATCCAGCCCACTATCCAAGCAAAGGTCTAGCCACCACGTCTCTCAGTTGGCTGTCCAAGTTTAACCCAAGTGACAGAGTTGCCACCCTCCGATTCACTCTCCTTTGTAAATGTAATGGTTTTCTAGACAGTAATGTTGTACAAAGTTGACTTTACACTCAGAAGTTGCCTTTGAAAGAAAAATCCGTTGAAGTAGCAATTCAAATACCAGTTATAAACCCACCACTCTACACGTCACTCCCTGCAAAACACTCCCGCCTGCCCAGCCTTCCCCGCCTACGCTGTAATTCACGATGCTTTTCACACACTGAAGGTATCTTCTTTTAATCTGTAATGAATTCTTGTGACTTATTTCAGCTTTGGTGAGTATTTGTTTGTATTATTTTGAAAATCCCGATTTTTGATGATGTGATCCTTTGTAAATTCTCACATAAAGAAAATTATAACACCCCTGTATTTGTTTCAAAAGAAATTCTGCTTTGTGTTTATTTTTGTATGATAAATGAGAGTGTGTGTGTGTGTGTGCGCTCATGTTCATGCCAGTGTATATGCACATACCATGTTGTGGTATACTATTAAGGTAGAACGCGCCTCGGGGACAGAAATTCGGGCCGTCAAATTTTATCAATTTTCTTCTGACCTACCACTTGTGGGGGCTCATTTTGAAGCTCTTGGCGAAAGAAAAGCTTTCACTGTCTTAGTTTTTCGAAAATCGAAAATTTTATTTTTTCTCATAGAGTCAACACAGGGATGGCGGCCATTTTGAATTCCAAATATCGAGAAATCGCAAGTTATTTGTCTCTCTAGGACCAAAGTTTGCACGGTGACCCCTGATTTTTCTTCTTGCTTTGGTAAGAGAATGGTTGAAAGTTTCACTGAGGAAAGTTTGAGCAAAAGTTCACTTTCGAGGTGCATATTACCTTAACATAGCCTCAAATACAGAATGTTTTGAAGCTGGTAAAATGCCTGTTAATTTAAGAGCGGTGAAAGTAGATTACTTTCCATGAGTGTTAACACCTCATCAAACTGTCATTAAATTCACCAGGTCCATTGCAAGCTGTTTCAAATAACTTTATCACTGTTTGTGACCTAGCCTCATTTTATGCAGACCTAGTTTTGCCCATGTTTAGGACACTGGTGTGTCCTGAGACGCAAGATGGTGTCAGGTATATATTACAACTTCGTCAGATGCAGTAAAGCTTTACAATATGCAGCAGGGAAAATGGTCAATTGTCCGATAAACAACAACAGGGCTGTAGCCTATCAGAACAGTTGGCGTTGAATTTGTTAGTTCGTAAACTCAAAGCTCCCTCTCTCTCTCTCTCTCTCTCTCTCTCTCTCTCTCTCTCTATATATATATATATATATATATACATATATATGTGTGGTTCATGGGGCCACTTCACTCAACCACCATGTTTCATGCATTACCACTGATCAGTTGTGTTCTAAAAGAAATTTTACAACCAGCAAGTATAGGTCTACGCAAAGAAGCATTTCCAACCATCTCCTGTTTTAGTAGAATACAGATTTCCCATTTGAACAATTTATGCAAAGACAGAAGCTGACAGAAAGATGACTGAAGATTGCCTAGGTGGCAGCTGTCAGGCACAATATTTTTTTCCCCCATTATTCATTGTGAGTTTTGATCACGGCAGGCTTAATTCTTGCTTGTTGCAGACATCCAGGCATTTATTCCTATTCCATGGACATGCACAACATTAAAAAAATCTTGAGTATCATAAAATTAAAACAAAATTACAGTTTTGCAGTCACAATTATGTCTCGCCATTGCAATGATTCTGACACCCATCCAAAGACAAATGACAATTTTTATGCATTCGTCAATGTGAGAGGCACTGAAGTTTCAAATCTGGTCTTGAAACCAAGAGACAGAATTTAGGCAGTCTGTGGTCCTGATCTGGAAAACAAGGTCCAAGGTGGTAAGCCCTATCATGTTCGCCATTGTCCAAATTAATCTTACATAAACATGTGGTTTCGTTTCTGCATTCGGCAGAATAAAGCACAGGTATAAATATCGACATAAATTTATCAGCAATGAACTGCATGGCTTGATTGGTTTCACAAACTGAAACCCTTCTGGCTGTCAACAAGTAGTAAACAAGCCTATGAAGTGCTTACAAGGTTGCACCTCTGTATAATAAGAAATATAAGTGAAAATGGTTGACTCCTCCGATGTCTTCTTAAATGGATCATGAGGTACCTGGGTCTACTCAAAAAATATTCCGTTGCCATGAAAAGTGAAGAAATTAACATGCAAACTGAAGATATTTACATATAGTCTTCTTGTAGCTTATCATTTCATTGTCTCATACACATGAACATACAAAGGAAACATTTTTACAACAATAGAATATGCAAATTATAAATTGTTATGTAAATGACCACCCCTCTGATTTTCCAAGCTGTGGGGAATACTGAACACATCCCCATACACATGTCACCTTTTCGTGTGGAAAAAAAGCAAATAGTTATCACCAGAAAACAAATTTTAAACTGACTTTCCCTTTTCAGATAAACTGTACATGATGTACAAACTACCGGTGTATCTAACATGGTTCTTCAACGTCATGAAAATAAAATATTGACAGGTTACATTGTCAATGTGACAGCTACACAAGAATTGTCCATTTCTTGAGACCATATCAGAGAACTGTTTTGGGTGACTAAGGTGCGGGAGGATATGTACGTTCAGCTATTAAATGCCTCACTGCATGTCAGCATGTACATACTCTTCTACTTTACCCTGTCGTCCACTGTGTGGCTGCATAAAAAGGGGGTACATCCCACTTGGTCAGTTGGAACGAACAGGTGCAAATCAGTAAGGCAACTTGACACAGACCTTTGGTTTCAGCTCTTTGCTGAGGAACATCGCAAATTAGTGCATGTAGACTTCAAGCATAAACTCCCAATCACACTGCACTGGACAAGGGGGTCTCTGTAATCTAGATCACAGATGTTTGTACTGCTATAATCAAGCAACGTTTCTCTTGACACAGTAAGAGAAATCTTGACTTGAGTATTTTCATGTTATTGTGCTAACCATTATGGGTTTGAGAAAACACCGTACCTGTACAATAAATACAAAACTGCTAATGGTTTTATTTCAACTTTATTTTATGTGACTTTTCGTTTAATATTGATCTGTTATGATACTTCCAATATGCAGCATTGTTTACGTCTCTCCCCTTTCAGTCTCACAGTATATGCAAGTCCCCCATGATGTACCCTCAATTTTTCAAGTCCCCCTAAATTCTTTCAACCCGCCAGTATAACCATCCAAACACATGAGTGTCTGAGCTATGCTTTTAAACAGTCTTACTGCATTGGACATTGAATCTACCAAAAGATCTAAAATCTACTAAGCCAAAATCATGTTATGATATATTTTCCATTCTGTCTCTGGTTGAGTTTATTATATAGTCAATATTTCTTGTAACATATTTTGTAGCCGGTTACTTTCTCGGTGACTACTTCAGCTTTCTAATGCATTGCTCATAGGTATTCACACCTTTTTGAATGTGTCAAAGTCGCATGTTATTTATTTATTTATTTACTATTTAATTATTTATTCATCGGTTTATTTATTTATTTTACTTTATTTATTTTATTTTATTTTTAATTTTGCACATTCTAGTTTCCGTTTGGAGACTTGTGTTGATTGGTATGGTCCATATTGAAAGCTCACACAACAGTGTTCAACTTAAAAACATTTTTTGCAAAGTTTTGTCAGTGAGAATTCGAAACAAATATGTATAAATATGTTTACACTACGTCGCATTCAAGAACACAGAAATGCATCTCCAGAATATTGTGGTAGCCACCAGAGTTTTTTGGCATTTTTTCCAGCACTGTAGCACTTTGTCATGTTTATTAAATTGCTGTTTGCTTCAAGAGAATAACTGTGAAGTGCGCCCCCATTCGGCATTCCCCAGTTCACTCTTTCCGCGAAGCGTTCGTCCTCTTTTCGCCTCTCACCGTTTGAGTTGGCATACTGTATGGCACGGCCATAAGAATCCGACTAATCCGCCGTCAGGAGTGCTAAAAACGAAGCAAAAATGACGGAGCAGATGACACTACGTGGTACCCTAAAGGGCCACAATGGATGGGTTACACAAATCGCCACTACACCCCGATTTCCAAACATGATTCTTTCATCGTCCAGAGGTAATGTATCTGTGTCGGCCATTTTGAATGAAGCCAGTCAACATGGTCTCATGTTCGATCAGAGACGCACGCAAGGGACACAGCACAAATCGGTCATGTAGTACATTTCAGCACCATAGTGAAAGCCAAAACTGATCACAGTAATGATGTACAAACTTCGTTCGGTCACTTTATGAACTGTTGACGTTTTAGCTGTGTTCAACGTCTCAGAAAGAAAATACTCCACTTGAGCTGATTTCCTTTCTGAATCGGAATCTGATCAACCATGCCACTCTCCCATGTTTCGTTGTGAAAGAAAAGCAGTGACTTCAAAACCGTTATCCCCTTCTTTCACCGCTTCGTCACCTGCAAGAACAAAGAGCAAAACACGGTTAGAAGCCATACTCTCAGTTCATCAGATTAGAAACAGCTTTGTGACCTCAGGAGTCAGGATAAATGTATGACACCATGTCACAAAACAAGTATAGGTAATCGTATAGGCTCGTCAGAAAATTTTCCTGTCTTCACTTATATCTACAAATTTGTATATACCTCTAATTTATACTATTGGATTATTGCTGCAACGTCCATCAAACTGTTATATTTTGATTGTGTTTGTAAATTGTATATCAATCAAATACTTGTTAACACTTCGCCTCCCACATACATTCATTCACTCAGGCTGTATCACATACAAGGAGAGTCATGATGCGTTTTGCCTTGATTACTCATGGCATTTGGAGTCATTAGAGCTAGGAATAGAGTACTACTAGCAGAGGGCCCCATGAAACATGTTTAGTTCGTATCCAAATGTTTGTGTCCACTATCCTTAGTTAGGTAATGAACTTCAGATGCGAACTAAAGAGTTTCCCAGGCGTTTCTTGCTTGTACTCCATATCCTGAATCCTATCATCATGGCTGAAATATGTGTCCAATGATATTTACCATTGCTTTGACTTGTACTCATATGTACCAATCATCAGCTGTCAAGTATATAATTTTGGCTTGCCTTTGATACCACTCTTCAAGCCTTACCTCTATCTTTCATGGCGAAGCACCATTTTGAGTTTACCCCAGATCAGATCATGTGACGCTTCAACTTGTGTTCGTTTATGTTAGAACAGTCAAACTGCTTGAAATGTTCAATCGGGTCTAACAAATATGTCACTCGCCTTAAACGGACAGATTATTTTCTCAACAGATAAATCTGTGATCATGTGGGAGCTGAAGCGCGACGAAAGCAACTATGGGATAACTCAGAGGGCACTAAAAGGCCATTCTCACTTTGTTAGTGATGTGGTCATGTCATCAGATGGTCAGTTTGCACTCTCAGGATCTTGGGATGGCACACTTCGGTTGTGGGATCTTACCAGGTAGGTATTTACACAGTCTTCACATCGACTTGAGTCATCGCTTTGCTTCTTAAGTCCAGCCCCTCCATCCTGGCTGTCAATAGAAGTTTGAAAGCACAACAGGTATTGAGCATTTCCCACAAATATGTGTTACCATCAGCGACACAGTTGCTCAATGTGTTAAGATGAAAAAGGCTTTGAAAGTAAATCACATGTCGACACATGTTGGCTCACAGCAATCTGCACTGTAGGACAGTTCACTTTGGCCAATTGCATGTAGATCCACCAGTATTTCCCTGGAACCCAGGCCCTAGCTTATGAGAGGGACTGAGAGACTAAAATGTCCAGGAGATGACCGACCTGACACACACCATTGTTGGTCAAAGTGAAAGCAGTGGCAAGCCGTCCCTCCTCAAATGAAGCAATTTCATTCATCAACCACTCAACCCTTCGACTGCCAAAGCCAATTTTTGTTACCTTTATCAAATATAACACAGACAATTTTTTTTAGGTCCAAGCATTTTTTTCAGATTTTTCCCAAATTTTGGTTAAAAATGGTAGTGTATGAAAATTGCTGTCCATTTGGTCCAAAATTATCAAAAGAATGACAGAAAAATTCATAAAAAATGCTTAAATATTGCACTGAGATTTTGATAGGAAAAATTACAGCACTCAAAGGGTTAAAGTTTGTTCTAAACCTGTGAGGTTATATGTTCTACACTCTTTCAAATTTTCAGTTTCGCCCCTTTTTCTCCAGAAAGATGCAAACAAATATTTAGTGGGGTGATATACAATGTGTATATGGTATGTGGCAGAAAACCGTTATGGCCCAGGTGTGGAACCTTTATATAGATCCAGCCTCATCCTACTGTCTGATGTTTGTCCAACAAACAAGTATCCATTTTGATTAAAGTTCAAATTGTAATATAACTGACTGACAAAGATGTATTGATGTAGTTGCATCTGCCTCTATCACTTACTACTAAAGGAGCTTTTCTTGTGCAACGAAAGCGGCTTTTTTACTTATAAAAACTGGGCACAAAGCAATGCTTCACTTTAACCCTTTCACCGCCATGGTTTGTCCCAAATCCATTGTTTTCTATGGTAAAGTTGGATCTGTATACAGGGAACTGGGGGTGAAAGGGTTAAAAAAATGCACCTTGCTACTAATACTGTGTAAAACTGCTGCTTGCAATTGCCCACTGAGGCGTTGCTTTGCTGTTAGTTTCTCAATGATGGTATTAGTGTCGAAAGTGGGCACATAGGAAACAACATGGCTGGATTGGCAGACTGCTGTCAGTATTATGATAGAGAGTCTGGGAAAATTCGGCCAACAGACTGCGCAACTAATCCAACACTGTAACAGTGGCACTTATAACTGCTCCAAGCATGGTGTCTCACTGTAGTTTTACCTAGAACATAATGCTCACATGGTGTCTCCACTCTGATAGAATGTATAATTAACGAAGAAAAAAGTCTTGACAGCTTTACCAAGTTCTGTACCTTTGTTTTCAAACACTGGGAAAATAAGTTCCTTTCTCCAAGAATCGCAGTTTGTTGAAATTTGCATGTTGCAAATGTCTTCAAAATTCAGTTCTCCGTAATAAACATGCTCACATGTTATTCATGCTGCTGTTTAGTTTCACAACATGAAAGAAAATAATGCTCCTGCTGTCACAATGTTCAAAGTCTAGAAAGATTTACAGTAATACAAAGAAAAATAACTTACGATTACAAATGGTCAAAGCCGAGCGAAACTTACGCAAATTCAAGGAATCCAGGAAATATACAATGTCAGATCCAAAGGGCCTGAAGAAGAATATTGAGATATTGTGGCAGGTGGGGGAACTTTTATCACAAAAGTGATAGTGAGGCTGCAATTGATGCAGAAAGAAATTAACAAGCTACAGAAATGAAGGAAATCTTCTTCAAGTTCATGGTGTTAGCATGATTGGTCTCTTTACTGATGTCACCCAAAACCGCTGTTCATGATTGTAGGTCACTCAATGTAGCTGCAAGCACACAACACTGGACAGTGCTGCTAAACATACTGACAAATTTGGGATAAATTTTGTCAGTGTCACATGCATGGCTGTTGTTGCCGCATGTGTTCTGTGAGGGATTATCTTTCCTTCTTATTCATCCTATCATTGGCATTTGCCTACTCAGTTTTATTTTCATCATTCTTTCATACATAATTTCCGAAAATGTAATCTAAATTTGCGGACAAATATTTAGTTATGCATATTAATAAGAGGGCAATGACATCTTCAAGCTGCCCCATGGGGAGAAGTCGACTTTGTTGTGTGGACTTTGACTGTGGTGACATTGACAGTGAGGTGTCTTTCAATTTCAGTGGTTTAACTACCCGCCGATTTGTAGGACACACAAAAGACGTACTCAGCGTTGCTTTCTCAGCAGACAACAGACAGATTGTGTCCGGCTCTAGGGACAAAACAATCAAACTGTGGAATACTCTAGGAATATGCAAGTATACTATCCAGGTACGTGAGAGACATGGACTTACTCCAGAAATCAAATGTTCACGTACAGCAAATACTGTATCCAACAACAGAGAATACGAGAGAACACAAGTGAATTACAAATAGACGTTGCAAGTAAAATATCATACAGTGATGGCATATTCCATTCAAATCTGCACCGACAGCAGTTTTTACAAAGTGATCAACCTTTGTGCCCTCGTACAAAATGATTTGTGGAAACTCCTAAATGTTGGGGTGTTGTGAAAATCTGTACACCATACCCATGAGAGACTACCTTAAAATCGATATGAGGGATACTTTGTATCTGTTTTGCATTGTATTTCCTGCAAGAACATGATCATGAGAAGAAGATATTATTGTGATTTTGCTAGAGGGCCAGTAGATTTGGATGACAAAGATGGATTTTTGAGAATGTAGTTTAGATGGATAATTTGCTACTTTTATTGTTGTTTTTGGATTGTGGTAGATCTGACTGCACGCCAAACATTAACGAGAAAGCAAAAAGTTCAGAGTTGAGATTGCCATCATGCTGTACAGTATGTGATGGGATATCAGTCTGTGATTACAAAAAGACACGAATTTGCTCAGATATAACCGTGATCGAAAGGTTGTCCTGCAATTATGAGACTGCAATTGACTCCATTCCCATGCCGTGAAAGTTGATCGGCCGGCAAGAATTGTTCCAGTATGGCAACTAACGTGATGCTTTTCACTCAAAACTTTCAGGAGGATGGACACACTGAGTGGGCATCCTGTGTACGCTTCTCACCAAACAACCAGAATCCCATCATTGTGTCCTGTGGCTGGGACAGGCTGGTCAAGGTGAGAATTTTATGCTTTTCAAAATATCATGGTTTGTATACACTGCAGCTCTTGTGTCACTTGTTATGCCACCGTTGAAGGTCAGCTGTGGTCCACCTTCAACTCTGGCACAAAGTGACATTGGTAATGAACGAATCCGTGTCCGATTTTCACACACGACTGGACAGTTTTACCGTCATTGTCTGGACCCTGCCATACACTGCAGGCTTGGTAGCATGAAATGAGAGAAGTAAAAGAATTGCTAAGTTTCTGTCACACAGGCTAAACTTGAAATATGTTACCCATTCAGAATGGTTTAATGTTAGTCCTTTAATGCTACTCAGAACACACCATTTTTCACGACACGGGGATGGAAGGACCCAAAGAATGTTTTGCAGTGGAAAAGCTGGTAAGACTGAAGATTAGTGGACACAAAGATGTTTTTGTTTGAATTGTTAGTAACCTAGGGAATCCAGTCATAATATCACTTTCATTCAGAACCCCCTAAGGAAATCCCTTTTGGTTTGCAACCAAAGGTGAGTCCACTAATCTTCAGTCAACCTGAAAAGATAAATACAACTATAAGGTTGTCCAAAGGTTACCTTGTAATATGCCCTGATCTGTTTCAGTGACTACAGGCTTTCATGAGGACATCACCTGTGTATTTCACATGACCCAGTCAATATTGGCGATTGTTCTGCTCCATGAGTTGGTGACACAAGGTGAAACAAATTTTAACCATGTTTTGTCGTCTTTGATTTCCACCCCTAAGGTATGGAACCTGACCAACTGTAAGCTCAAGACCAACCACATCGGACACTGCGGCTACTTGAACTGTGTAACAGTCTCCCCAGATGGATCCCTGTGTGCGTCCGGTGGCAAAGTAAGTCACAATAACATCTTTTCTGTCGGCTAAGTGCTGTCAAAGCCATCGTAGGGAAGAATATTTTGCCACCAGATGATTTTGAAAATAAGTCAAAAAGGGATCTCTCTGTCTTTGCATGTGTGTCTCTTATTTTAGGAAACTGTTTTACACACGTTTTTATATTTTTGTGTGCAAGTTGCGTATTGTCTCCGATACATCGCTCTGTACAGATTGCAAATTCTAAGAGCCAATATGACATTTCTCTTTCGTGAAACATTCTTCATGACACAAAATTTTCGCTTATGAATCTAAAGGGCTGGTGGCAAAGGAATGTGTTAACTCCTCAAATTTACCAAAAGTCTTTTTTAAAAAGACATACGTTATTGTATGCCCATAAATTTTCAAGGGTGACTGAACAGTAAGTATTTGTTCACAATCTTTTGTTGGAAGGACGTTAAGGAACACTTACAGTACACTCCGTCCATGAACAAGTCTGTCATTTTAAAGTCGTACTTGTCATGATCACCTTGGCTTCAACACTGTCTTTATCCCTGGTAACAAAACAGGATGGCCAGGCTATGTTGTGGGATTTGAACGAAGGCAAACACCTGTACACACTAGAAGGCGGTGAGATCATCAGCTCTCTCTGCTTCAGTCCAAACCGTTACTGGCTGTGTGCTGCAACCGGTCCTACCATCAAGATCTGGGTAAGTGTGAGCAGGCTCTGCGTGTCGAGTTAGGGCGCCACCGTGTGTTGACTTTGAATGCTACATATCCAGTTTTGCAATGTCATTCTCATGAGCAGGACAGCCAAGTTTGTCAGTCAAAAACAAGAATTGTAGAACAGTGTGTAAGCTAGAACACGAGAAATGTCTAACAGAATCTTTAAAGGGCTCATTTTAGGATCAATCTTGAGTAAGTAGAATCACTTTCTGACGTTACAATTTGCATCTCGTCACTCGTTTCACCAGTATACACCCTGTGATGTATTTGCAGGATCTTGAAGGAAAGATCATCGTTGATGAATTGCGCCCCGAAGTTATCACAGGCAGCAGCAAAGCGGAACCTCCCCAGTGCATCTCTCTGGCCTGGTCAGCTGACGGACAGACCCTATTTGCCGGCTACACAGACAACCTCATCCGCGTCTGGCAAGTGTCCATCAGCCGCTAAACAACAAACACACGCCATTCTCTTTGCGCAGCAGGGGACAAAAAAACACCTTTTTAAAATTATTATCCTGGCCTTTGCTGTTCAAAGAAATTGGACAAGTGGAAGTTGAGGATAAAAAAAATAGAAAAACTGAAAAAAAAATATGTTGTTAGGAGAACTCTGATTTGTGCTTATGCTGTTAAGATCAGAATTGTAAGCATACTTGAACGGCGACTTGCTGTGTAAGATATGTGCAGATGTGCCCCTTCTGCTGCTAAATAAAGTCTATTCCTTAACATAGGGAATTCCAAATGAAAAAACTTGTGTCAGGCGTTGCAGTTTTTTAGACCCTCTCTTCTGTTGTGGAGTTCTGTGCTATGAACTTGACCGTGCCACTGGCATGGTGCATTTCACGCGTATGGGACATACGTAATTGTGGCATCCTGTCAGACCACTGGACTATGGATTACCCAGTTGAGTTCAACAGAAAGCACAGAAAGACACAGGGGAGTTCCGAGGTTTTACATTTAATTTAAGAGGCACATAGTGAATTCCCCACTTTGGAACAAAATTCTTGTTATGGCTCATTCTGTCTGAAATTTCATGTGAAGTGTTCTGCTTTCCTCCAGTGGCATTTCATAGATTTATGAATTACTGTTATAAGCGGAAAGGAGCACATTGTATCATCATGCAAATCACATCTCTACCCAGTCTCTTGCACATGTCATCATACGATCATGCATGATCATACAGATCCACCATGGAAGGAACTTTTCAAGCTTTAATATCACCAAAGCCTAAATTCTTGCTACTCTCCAACGAATCTGCCATGTATGGTCAGACTTTTTAATTCACTTTAGCTCTTTGAGATTCATGCTGGTTTGCGTAGACTTCCCACAATACCCCTCTGTCCATTGCCATAGAACATCATCCAGCAGTTTACTCTCATCTCTGTCAGCTAACCTGTTCACCCCTATCTTCCTTGTAAACCATTCTGCCCTTACCATTCATATCAAAGTGTTTGGGTGAAACCATTTGGGTGGAAAGGGGGAACTTTCTGGACAAATTTTCTCACAACATAAGCTTTTCCTTTGACAAATTTTGATTTTCCTGTTGCCTATCTTATCCTTGTGGTGTGCAAATGTATTTTGGTCAAATATTAGGAGCTCGGAAAGGGTAGGGGTGCTTTACCATTTGCCAAGCTGGGCTTCAACATTTTAAGGTGACAGGCTCTGTGCTTTCTCAAGACTAACCAATCAAGACTGGTAAGTTCATGCAACAGAACAACATACTTTCCATGATTTAATGGCTCCACCATGTGAGGCGGAATGGTCAAAAACTTGAAGTTTTGCTGCCATTTGGCCTTTGCGAAAACAAAATTCATATCACTGGTAAAAAATTTTAAGTATGCAACTTTTGACACAAATATGCGTGTAACGAAAAATCAGGGCACAAAATATGAGAAAATTTGAAAAGTGAAAATAAAATCTCTACCACTCCTTCCAAATATGCAATTGTCCATCCCACAATTCGATGGTGCTTCCGCCCTTTAACACATCACAGTAAGGCCCCCATGATGTGACCACTGCTGTCAGAAATATGTCTACTATTCACAGGCACAATGTCATGTCAAGAACAAGAGATGAAAGCTAATAGGTGTTGCATCAACATATTTCTCACGGGCAGGAGCTGAATTTCCAGTTATGTTTTTATGTGTAAATTGTTTTTGCGTGTTCTACTCCCCAAATCATCCCCAAATTCCTCACTGTTTGTCAACACCTCATATTTGTTGCTAAAGGAATATTACTGTTGACAACAGAAATCTTGTGTTGGACTAGAATTCCTTATCAACTGCTGTCTACCTTACGTATTGTACACAATGAATTGTGTTTTACAAAGCTAACACTGAATTTCCGGATACTGTAAGGAGAACAATAACACATTTACTTTCTGGAACAAATATATCGAAAATATCAAAAAGTTTCTGCTACAATTACAATTACAATTGCATTCTACGAAATAGTCCTGCTATCTCACTGTTGATCATGTTTCAATATATTGACACAAAAAATGTTTAATCGTAGACAGTGATGAGGGTTTTTTTCATAGTTGTTTATTTTTTTCTTCCTAACAGGGCCATAAGACCACATTCCTCGTAGGTGTGTGGTATTTGCAAGATCAACATTGTCATCGAAGAGAAAACAGTTTCCACAATGCTTTTCTCTGAGCTCACCTTATCAACTGGAGGGAGCTTGATATCATCAGTAAAGAGACCTACCCCGGCCTGGAATATTCATCATTTGTTCTCTTTGCCCAGTTGGAAATTCTTTCAAAAGTAGATGCAAAATCTGCTGAAAATAGTTCAATATTGCATACCAATATGATATGTGTTTGCAGTGATTATTGGGAAATTTACTTGTTTGTGATGGAATTTTTAAAAGAAGAATTTCACTCGCAAGTTCTGCAGTCTTGACTAGATTTTATTCGTAATAATTGTCAATTGTATCAGAACCGTACTGAAATTTAGATTATGTGAGAGATTATGTGATTTTTGTTTTCTTTTTTAGAACCCCTGTCCATTTCAAGTTGAGATACTTTGAACATACGAATTTACATAGAACCTACCATTGTAATACTTTGCAACAAGTCTTGTCCTCATACTGTACCGTTGAGGGCGCTGAGATCAACGCCAGCCAGGCGTCAATACCATTCATCTTCGTGGATGAATATTTTGTGCTTTATTTATAAAGTGATAAAATAAAATTGATGATTGTATGGCAAAATTTCCAAGCCTTTTGAAGGTAAAGAATGAGCCTTGAACTCGGCCCTATGATGAAATCACATCATTGATATTTTTTCACCTTTTACAAGACTGGCCCCAAGTCGTTTGGCTTTTCTCGCAGCAGTTACTGGCTGGTGGTCCAACGCGTGCACCCTATGATCTATGCATGTATAGGGCACAGGGACGCGTTATCTTTCGAATGACGAGTGTTTGTACTATGAGTACCGTTTTCGAACATTATGACTCGATCTTTTACAACATTTGTTTTGCGTGTTTGCTTGTTCACAATAACATGATTATTATTAATGAATAATTATATTTCCGTCTGATTGTAAAAATAGTATTTTCAAGATTAAGTGCTTTGCCACTGTTCTTTTGTTGGCATATAACCCGTTACAATGTAGATTTCCCAAACGGTCTAGTTCGGTGTCCATCCTTGGATTTCTTGTGAGTAAGAGTGTGTGTACAACTATTCATAGTACCCAAATTCGCAAGAGGTTGCAGCGTGCGCATCACACAACTGGGAAAACAACGCGTCCCTGTGGTATAGGGTACCACTAACACAACAGTCTGCTATATTTTATTCCTTCAATTTATTTTATTTTGATATTTCTATGGCAACTGACTTCGAGCAAGTATAAAGGTCTGCTTTTTCTGAGTCGGCCGAATTTGTACTTGTCCTTGTTTGCTTAACTTAATCACAATTTTGTATAAACATGACGCTTCATGTGTTGATTGACGGACGTATCTGCCATTTAAGTTTTATTTGTCAACAAATGTTTCTGAAAAACATGAATGAGATATGTATACATATTATTGTAACGTGCCTATACGCCATGTTATGGATTGGTCGTAAGATCTTTTAGGTCAGTGGCCAAACCCAACAAAAGAGTTTGCTTAGTAAAAAATTGCTGGAAGCAAACAAATGCATCCATGTGACCGATATTGGAAGCAAAAATGTAGAGGTTGAAAGGGAGGGGAGTCCCCACATGCTCAGTCGTCTCATGAAAAATTAAGCCAAATTCTGGAACTAGAAAAAAATTGCGTTCCTTATTTTCACAATCCGCTACCAATGAGTGAACCATTCCCCCCAGTAAGTTGTCACGTGGTATGACGACAATTGAGAAATAACTTGTGGTGTATGCAATTTCACGGACCGCGAGATTGAATCAATGCGTTGTTGTATGGATTTGAGAAACCTACACCGCCCTAGCTGTAGGTCAATGTGCTGGCGGTTTTCAGTCTTTTACATCTATGCTGATTTGAATTTCGACGACTTTTTGCCGCACAATCAAAGAGACAGATATTGACTCACAGCTAATTCCTTATAGTTTAAACCCGCTTCGTGGGTAGTGGCCTTGTTTGCACGAAGAGGAGAGCAAAAGTGACTGGGCTTTTCGTGGAAAAAAGGTATTCGCAAGTGGTTCGTTCGATGGGAGAGCGTTTACTTTAATCTACCGATGGGCGGGGTAGAGCGCATCCCGTTCGAGTCAGTGGACGGGGAAATTGTTGTGGAGTTTGAAGTCCCAAGGAGCTTGAAAAATATCACACCCATGGGAAGGACGAAATCTTATGTTGGTGAGAGGGCAGTGGGGAACTTCTGTTGTGAAAAGAGGAGGGCACTTGAGAGTTTGTATGGATGGGAGAGAGGCATTGGGGAGGTTTGGTAGTACTGGGGAGGTGAAAGCTTTTCAAAGCGTGCCTTTGGAGGGCAGTTGCGAACAAAGCATTTACTTTCCCCTTTAAAATGTCCTTTTGCCCTAAAGTTCTTTTTTTAATGTTACAGTTACACTTAAAAATACTAAAACACCTTAGCTAGGTTATCTCTTGAAACAGGCCGGGTGGCTGCCCAAGCTTACAACTCATGACGACAAGTGACGCCTCCTTCAGGTCGCTACATAGACGCCTTCAGCCTCGTATACTCTTCAAATCTTAGCCGCCCCACATCGTCCAACAATCTAGTCCGTAACGGTAAGGTCATTATTTACGGCCTGGGGGGGTCGGAGGAATTGCTTTCGAAACTCCAAAATTTCGAGTAACCCCCCCCCCCCGCCAGACCATGACGTGTTTCAGTAACCCCCCCCCCCTCTCTGCTACAGAAAATTTGAGTGACCCCCCTCCCCCCCCCCAAAAAAAAAAAAATTGGGAAAGTTAAATATCTATACAGTAAAATGGATTGCTGCTGCGACAGGCCCTGTACAGACCCTGATTAAACCCTGTGGTATAGGTCTTTGTCGGAAGGAGGTTCCAATTGCTGTGGCAGGGGCTGATGTACAGGTCTGTATCCAGTGCTCTGGTGACATGCAGTTATTCTGTAGGATTTTTTTTCAAGATTGGGGAAGATGTGGTGCGAAAGCACCACAAGAGAGCACCACAAGAGACCGCATAAGCGGTCGCGGGGGGAGGTCAGGAGGGGGGTGTCCCCCCTCCTGCCATTGGAGCTTTTGAAAAATAGAGATTAAAACGGTGTTATTTGGTGGCACTTGGGG
Source organism: Ptychodera flava (assembly GCF_041260155.1). Lineage (NCBI taxonomy): Eukaryota > Metazoa > Hemichordata > Enteropneusta > Ptychoderidae > Ptychodera > Ptychodera flava. The sequence continues at coordinate 14,201,456 of NC_091949.1, read as the reverse complement.
AGTATTTTTTTCGTATAAAAACTCAAAGGAAATAAATCTGAGACAGTATTCAAAACTTATATTTCAGTTCACAGAATTCAACTATATTTTTTATTATTTATTATTATTTTCCTGCAATGAAAGATGGGTTTGTTGTCAAGGCATTCAACTGGTTTTAAACTTTATAGCATCAAAATAAGCTTGCTTTACACATTTTCCCCTATCGGTAACCTATACAATGTAGAATATAGAAAGCAGACGTTTCTCATTAATGATCAGGCAAGTATATCAATCTTTAATCAGGAAATACTGAAAAATGTACTCAGTACTAGCCTCTAACATAAGGCTTGCCACGTCGAATAGCTGATCATTCTCGTCTGAAGATCACAATACCGTGAAACACATAGTGTAATGAGATTTTAGTTTCTACTTGAAACCACCTGTATTATTATATATATATATATAATATATATATATATATATATATATATTAATATATATATATATATATATATATATATATATGTATAGGTAATTGTACGGGTTCGAGTGGGTTTACAATTCTAAACCTCACGGCTTTAGCTGGCATGTTGTAAACCGCACGAGGCCGAAGGCCGAGTGCGGTTTACAACTTGCCAGCTAAAGCCGTGAGGTTTAGAATTGTAAACACACGAGAACCTGTACAATTACCTACTTATACCACGAAAAAAGAGAAAATTTGAAAAATATCATTGCCTAGTTGTGCGGTGCTATCAGAATGATCAATTAGCATTGCGCCTTAAAACACCTGGTGCCATTAGGGATTGAAATTCTGACACAATAGCATATTATAATACAGCTTTCTCATTGGCTAACAAACTGACTGCACTGATCCAGGTGCACATCAATTTGCCACGTGGTATGCTGCATGTGCATGTCACTGTGTATCGGCCAGGCCACCAATATGGACGCATACTCATATATCTCCGACACAATGTATTCAAGCGAAGTGGAAAGGTTTTGCTCGCAGTTTGACAGAGCGATACCACTGGATGACGGAGAGGATTTAACCTAACGGCAAAACAGGAACGTTAAAGATTTCCTGCTCCCGTGAACAGCACACAATTGACTGAAATACAAGAATCTCGCGTACTTCAAAATACACGCAGGTCTACCCGGTCAGGCGTGTCAGTGTCGGATGTATGGGGACGTACCCGAAGCGAAAAACTTAAAACAACTGAAGTTAAAACCAGCGAAGTATTCAGGAACCGACCACATTTGTGGATGTGTGGAATATCTGGATATCATACCGGCCATTAGGGCAGGTTAGTTTCATTTCTTTTCTCACATTTTCCCGGCGTGACCGTTATCGTTTCTTCCATCGTGTTTTTGAAAGGCCACTTTAATATGACATGATAATATTTGAAACGTTCGATGCAATGGGTCTATCCCGCCCGCTGAGTGTTGTCCTTTGAACGGAGTTTCAAGAGTGGGATTCCATTACTTTCCGCTCAAATGTCATTCCTTTTCGACGGCAATATTTTTCAATTATTGATTATTTTCATTAAATTCAGATTGCTGCAGCAACTTCTTTGAATAAGAGCTTCGATGAACAACTATTTAAAGAATGCACTAGTCATTGTCTTGATGAAGAATTTCGCACGTTCACTGCGTATCAGCAGTTTCCTGCAGAAAACAGTGTCTAACGCTTAACAATCCCACAACCTGTGACAAAAGTTGATGTAAAAGTTGAAAAGTTCCATTCTCCGTGCTGCTCGTCAGATACCACTACGTTTAATAACCTGGTACACAAGTTCATCAGGCCATATTTTCATTCAAAACAACACGGTGATAAATTGTCATTGAAATGTAATTTCGCTAGTTCATTAAAAGTTGCCATGTGTACAATCTGCCAGATGTTTGATTTTCGTTTGTATGTAGATAAGTAAACCTTTACGCGTGCATTGATATGGAAAGTAGTAAACCTTACGACTGTATTCATATGATAATGAAGTCTATTCATTAAACTGTAAGGTTTACTAATTTCCATATCAATGGACCGTAATGGTTTACTTATTTGCATAAGAACAATTGGTGTTGCCATAATAAACGTACGGTGAGAACAATGTGTCACATGACCATGAGTGGTATAAATATATATATATATATTATATGTGTGTGAGTGTGTGTGTGTGTGTGTGTGTGTGTGTGTGTGTGGTGTGTGTGTACACAAATACCGGGTATGAATATACATATCTTTACTATTATTGTTGTATTAATTCGTAACTCCACTAAATGCTTCAATACATGTCAACAAAATTGAGTAGCCCCCCCCCTTTCTTGTTCTCCACTTTTGAGCAACCCCCCTTGTAGCTTTCGATTTTTGAGTGACCCCCCCTCAGATTCCTCCGACCCCCCGGGCCATAAATAATGACGGCTCCCTAAGGTCATGTTTTACGAGAGACCATTAGGAGCGTCATCATCTGGCATTGCGTTTGTTCGATTCGTTTGTTGCTCTGCGTTTTTTCTTGATTTTGAAATTGTCGTTTGCATGGTTTTATTTCCACACTGCACCGCTGTTGTACTTTCCTTTAGCGACACTTTCTCTTTGGATTAAACTTTCTCACCTTTCGCCATTTTCCCATTCACACATTAAACACTGTTACCGGTACTCTACCCCACCCATGCATTAAACCACGAGGGTAATAAGTTAAAGCGTCAGTCACGTCATGTGAAGGACACGCATTTGTTGTTGTAAGAAAATGGTCTTGTTCTTCGTGATATTGTTATCGTAGTTGTTTATACTTGTTCTTTGAAGGCTGTCGTGGTTGTACAAAACTGGGATATGCTTCAGGAATATCGCGAGGTACACGGCTCCATAACTCCATGGCTCTTACATTTATGTATACTATGGGGCGTAAGAGTTCGACCGTGAAAAGGGTCAGCCGATGTGATTGTTTCGTAAACTCAAGCATTGCAGCTTTGCATATGAAAGTAAGATCAATTCAATACAATTGGCCCTTGTATTCCTCGACGCGTCGTAAAGTCACAAGCAGTCTGTGGTGTTTATTCCAGTCACGTCAACTTTCTCCACTGCTATACCGCAGGCGCATGTCGTCCAGGCAGAAGTTATGAATCATAAATGATATACGGATGATTAGGCCAAAAACGGACGAGTCTGCAGTTCTTTGATAGTTTTAGAGGATAGATCGCTCACCGGTCGCGAACCCGTTCGCGCACGGGCTAGTTTCTGTTCGAAACACAGCTGTACCAAGTACTGCCTCACACGAGTAAGGCATCGCTGTGTGACTCATAATAACGCACGCTGTGATTCTCAAGGTACTACATGTAAGCATTACCAGGTCTCGTTCACCAGTCGTTGGAGCTCGGCAGACGAATCGTCGGCGAATGGATGTTGGAACATAGCGTCAGAGCTGTCACACCGACCGCAAAACAGTCCACTTTCAACTTCTCACCTTGACTGGAGTCCATTCACGCTGAACTCTTCGTAAGTACACACCATATATATAAAAGACTCGACACTGGAATCGTCCTTTAAACGCCCTTTTACAAATGTGGCGCAACGAACAGCGGGTTCTCATTGTGTCAGTACATTTTTACTGCCAAGCATATATTGAGCAAACTTTTTCACGCTATAAACAATGCTTTGTTTCCGGGTTTGCCTGTTTTATATGAAAATGTATATGAGAGAGAAAGTGACTCGGCTATATGAATCCCATTTTAGCGAACGCAGCACGCGTATACACCGAATGGGGTCTATAATTAATAGTTGTTTCCCCATAAAATTTTTTGATTGCCAAGTTATCAATAATCTCCAGTGCTGCTTCAGTGTCACAGATGTGAATCTGTTTTCGATTAGAACCCCGATACATGTGTACAAATGAAATTCAAAAACTGCAAGCAATGGAGTCACAACTCAACCATACTATGTTGAAAGTATTTTTTTTCAAAGATTGCAAATGTATGTCATCACTGATGAACGATGATGATGACGGTGATGATGATGATGACCTTACTGTTGTTGTTGTTGTTGTTGTCGTTATTGTTGTTGTTGTTGTTGTTGTTAGCACAGGTTGTAGTGGCGGTAGCGTTCCAATGGACTTAACTATAAATGATTAAATGTCCGACAGTTGTAATAACACGGATAATTGGATGGTGAAGTGATGTGGATTTAATCTGCAAATGTAACCTCATCTACTTTCCTTTTTAAGTTACACACTTGTTTTTATGAGTAATTTGTAATACTGCAACATTTATCTGTAGGGCCATGACACTTTTTAGAAAAAAAATTGAAAACTATGAAAATCCAATCATATCAAATTAGTTCCAATGGTGCTTTTGGCCTGTTTGTAAAATTGAATGCAGTTTCTGTTCCACAGTCTTAAAATCATGTAGACATTCATATCTTTCCACTTGTCAACACATTATGTATGCGAGCAACGTCCAATTTTTTCTCATTAATTGGTAGCTAAAAGTTAGTCTGGACTAGAATTAATTTTGTCTTCAATATCATGATTGCAGGTTGTGGACAATTCGTTTTGTTTACTATTCTAGAATAATGCTTCGAATTCTATATAATACATGGTCAAGAAGAAAAAGACAATATATTTGTTGTCAAGTACAAAAAAAATCAAAATGTCACTTAAAATCAGCCATCACTTTGTCGTCTTACTAAACACTTGATGCATTTGCTTGGTGTAAATCAGTATGAGGAACACAGGTAACGAAGGCGAGTTTACAATAACGACACATGGTAAAAATGAACTGTCAGATAAAAAAAAAACTTTGAGAAGTTTTCATACGGATTTGATTTGGTGACAATGAAAGTAAATATGTTTCTTCAGTTTCCCTGCAATATGCTTACATCTTCAACCATATGTCAACCGCTGGGCGCCATTTTACAGAAATGGTTGCGAGAAAATGTCGTCTGATAGAAATCAAAATCCAACAGGTGTTTCCAATATTTACGCCTGCCACTGCACACCCTAATAAAAGAGGGTCTATGCTGCCACATACAACAATTCTTCAAATGAGGAAATCAAAAACTGCCATTTCGTCTTCCTCGGATAAGACGGAAATACAAGGAAGTAAAATAGAAATAAATAGGCACTGAGAGACGGTCATCCGTCGCTGGACTGACCCAGGTATATACTCGTGGGTCATGGCTTGATTTCCGCCTTGCAAAAGTGATAGTACGCAACGCGTCAATAGCCGTTGCCTTACAGACAGAAGGAAAAGCAATATCAGTCGTCGAAATTACGAAAATGACCGCACTGCGTACCTTTCCCTGAGTTTCGTTGTGCACCGCTAGAAAGGATAAACGTATAACCCTGGATTTTTCATGTGTCGGATAACATATCCCTTATCGCCTTCACTTACAATTCTCGCTTAACTATGAAATGCTTCAATTTGAACAAATCGCAAAACTCCGCTGTCCGTCTCATCCTTCAAGATAAGAAGCACGAACAAAGAAAACCTCCATCTTCAAGTAATTGAAGTCCATTCGTTTTTATGCAGATGGGGTTTAAGCAAGTTTAGATTGAAACACAGTCCCTCCAAAATGCCTCGGGTCGCTGACTCGCTGTGCTCATATGCGTTGATCTGAACAATATCTCCTTTGAAGAATTGAACAATATCTATTGCCATACGCGTTTTTTACTTTAATCTGATATCATATTGATTCAACCGCGTAGTCATATTAATTAGAAACAAAATATCAGAAGTTAAAACTGTTGTGGAAGAATGCTTCCTTGAGAAACTTGATCCCTCTATCGATTTAACTGCCAAACACGTTTACTTCATAGAAGTACTTCCTGTAAGCTTTTATACAGTACTGCTAAATCTCGAAATCAAACAACAATGAACGCTGTTCAGTTACGATAATGTTTTCTTTAATTGAAACTACTATGTAAGCCACTTTTATATATGAAATATTAAGCCCTTGTACAGTTGAATGCTGGCCAACAAAAACTTTCGCAATCCCGCATACGCTTTAACTCAAGGGAAATGTTGAAATACTTACATCTTAAATATCTGACAGAAATGTATCTCACAAACTGTGGTAAAACTTTGTGTGCATCATCATGCCGCACTGCACTTAATTCATGGTTTCAGAACAAAGAAAACAAAAAATTCAAATATGTGTAACAGTACATTTTCTTTGTCAGTCCTTCGAAATGTTACACTCGCAAGATATTTTCATGATTTCGAGGTCATGGCTACGAATACCAGTTACGGCTGTCATTAATCAGCCATAGAAGTCCAGTGTTCCTATTTATATGATAATAAAATTACATAATATAATAAATATATATAAAGCTCTTTGGACAACAGCAGCTATAAATACAACAATAATCATGGCATGATACTGTTACGATTTATAATTTATATATATATATATATATATATATATATATATATATATATATAATATGTATACAGAATATTATACATATGGGTATACATATGTGTGTGTTTGTGATCTGAATATATGTTTATATATGTTTGTGTGTGACTGTTTGTGTTTATTTATTCGCATCTAAGTGTATATGAATGTCCGTTAAAATGTATGAATCAAAAAGAGTGCATCAAAACGTTCACAAGACTTATACAGAGCGTCTTAGCTTTGGCTAAAGCCTGTGATTCTAGTAATTTCACTTGTACAGTTGAAAATACGTGAAAGGGGCGAAAGCGATCAATCATGGAGTAACTATTATATACCAGCTGGATTGCTTTCAGACCGCGTTTGCCATGATCCGTGATGAATTTCTGCCAACTTGGGCTCAACAAAGTACATGAAATAATAAAAATACATGCATCATAAGCTATTTTAGCTCGAATTTATTTACATATACCAACTTTAACCAAGTTTTGAGGGCGCCAGCAGGACATGTTAGATCGACGTGCAGATCAGTCTAGTCGAGGTCAGACACGAGGGACTGTTCATCGCCTACATCGGCAGATGTGGACCCTTACGCTTTGGGACAGCCTCGGGGTAGACGCTTATACAGGGGTTAGCAAAATTTTCGCCAGGTGTCGTCTGTTCTTCTGGTTTATTGATCGGCCGACAGTGTTCAGCTTTCTGTATCGCCCCCGAAGACCCTGCATGCGATTATATATATATATATATATATATATATATATATATATATATATATATATATATATATATATATATATATATATATAATAATGATCGGTTAATTGCAGTGTTCCATTTTGTTGGCAGAAAACACAACACAAAATTATTCTCAAATCTGAACATGATATGATTTGCACTACAGAATACGAAGGCGAGTGTGCGTCTTAAAGATATAAAATAATTTCTAGCCCGTTTTTCTTTTCAAAGTGTCCGTGCAGAACTATATGCTTAGCCTTGGTAGGTCATACTCGTTTGGAACAGCTTGGTGCCTGGTATTTTGTTTTAAAATAGGCTTAGATCATGGACAACACAGCAGGGGAATACCTCACGGGAGACTTGTATGCGATGTCTCTATCAAATTGCATCTTTTGATGTGCATTTTAACATACGTGATATATTAACGGCATGAACGGTCAAACTGAATTTTGTAAGTGTCGCGCACTGAGCAACATTCCACATTCGCGATATTGTTCGCTGATCTGTGGTTTGACGCGCTGCACTTCAATCTTTTCTTGAGCAAGTTGGCGGTGTCATCCTTCAAATTTCACAGAAAAGTGACGTGAAAATAATATCAAAGTATACGGGCGTACAGGAGAGCTGTTCTGAATGCTCATCTACTCGTTCGTTCGCTCGCTTCCGCAGGATAGATATAATAACTATGTATATAGGGTGCGGCATTGTACGTTAAGTAAAAGAGACCCTCAATACATGTGCAAATTGCCAATTGGATATTCAACTTTAGACTGGAGCGAGGCCGACCCAAAATTAAACGGCGTTTTCATCCTTGACCTGCCAACTTGAGGACACAAAAATAAAATGTCCGTTGTCAGCAACAAACAATTCAGTACTCGTTAATGCCCAGTGAGAGTTGGTATACCTTTACCTAGTATGCATACAGTTGAAACAGAAATTGATTCGACTGTATATTCAAATATAAGGCTAATCTCTGTGTAAAGCCAGACCTCACCGTGGGCTGACGAAAGAGACCAGAATAAATAATACAACAATTCATATGTAAAATCCCTGCGTTGTGAATACAATGTGCGCGGTGGCAGAAAGCTGGGAGTGTCACCATGCCCTTCATGCGTATGGGCAAGGACTCTTCAGTCTCGCATATTTGTGTTTCAGTGCATATAGTTCAGTGGGTGATTGGGTCGACAACGTGCTGCCCATGCAGACAGGACGTGAAAGCTTGTAATTTCGTGAAAGTTGGCGGACAACAGGTGGGTGTCAGCCATGAGTGCAGTAATTGACGTTAATGTGTCAAACAGCGTCGAGGCAATGTTTTTGCCGTAATTTTGTATATAAGATTGAAACTGATTTTTGACAATATCGTTGTCATTGACAATATTAATTACCATTGGTGCTATATAGAGATATTTGAACGCCAATGGTGCAGGTGGGATTCAGGCTTAGACGGACAGCATAATTTTATGTTCCGACATTTTTAAAAACACATACGATCAAATGTGCGAGGTATGGACATATCAACTCCCTGATTGCTGCCACTACTCGCTGGTAATCTTCTGTCCTGAAGCAGACTTGTCTTGATGCGTTCCGATATTCACAACTTAGCCCCACGGTCATGGTCACGACCAGATGAATTCATTTCTCCATCTCCATGTAGTTGCAGTGGCTGCATCTTCGGTTGTGCAAGCAACACCAATATCACATCAACCTACCTCGACACAATCTCTCTCTCTCTCTCTCTCTCTCTCTCTCTCTCTCTCTCTCTCTCTCTCTCTCTCTCTATATATATATATATATATATATATATATATTCTCTCTTAACGTTTTCAGTAAAGAAATGTAGGATGGAAACACTATAGTTTTAATAAGGTCCAATTTTCCCCGTCAGGCCGACGTAATATTGAGAACAGAACGATTAATTGTTTCATTTATGTATGATTGTCACCGTTCACGTGTGTGATGCGCCTCTGGCTAGAAGTCCCTTTAATAGTATGAACATGCACTATCTCTTCTAATTGGTTTTCGACATGTTTCATGGTATAAGGGGACATTGTTCTCGCGTCTAACTCTCTTTAACAAATGACATATGTAAATAATTTTGAAACATTGCACGACCGAGTATGTCCGGTTTCTTGGAATTAATTATCTCGATTCTGGATGTACCCTCACCATAACGTTGCTGATAGCCTTGAAAGTAAACACTAGTGACCTTATTTTAAACGGGATTTACCCGCACTTCCGTCGTTGGCAACGGCTGTTGTGCTCATATACACCTTAATGTAATTTGTCGAGCTTCGCCTTGCAGACCTACCTGAGTAAAATCTAACTGCATCAAACAAGACACAATGTTTGTTTGGAAGTGTTGAAAATCTATAGTTAGAACAGAGAGCCTAATGCTGCGCGTGTGTTTGATTGCACGAGAAGCCGTGGCCCAGGGAGGGAGGGGTATACAAACCCTGCGCGTGTGCGTATAACTGTCACCCTGGGCTGGCTACCATATAAACAAGTCATTGACAATGACATAGTCCCCACTTGTAATAGGAGTATTAGTCTTGATGGAGCAGGGAAATGTGGTCATTAAGAAGTATCACTGGAGTGTATATGTTGAGATCTATAGGCACATAGGTCTATGTCGTTGTTCCCAATTTGAAACACATGAGGCATGTCTAAGTTGTGGTTCTAAATCGGGAAAAAAGATCAGACCTCTAGCTGTATTGGCCAGCCAAGAAATACATATGCGCATAATAAATGAGGTACAAGATGTGACATCTTAAGGTCTAATATCCTATCAAAATTGAGGGGTATAGAACTTGTGGTTACTGAGTTATGCATATATATGTATAATCAAGATCAAAGGTCATCGACGTCATGTGACATTAAGAAAAAAATTGTATTGCAAATTAATCCCTATATGCCAAAAGCAGACCTCTAGCTCTATTCGCTTGGCCAGAATTAGATATGTGCATAATTAATGAGGTAAAGTGTGTGTTGTCATTAGGTCTCCCATCCTACCAAATATAAAGGACATAGCACTTTTGGTTACTTATTTATTGCATAAACGTATATTTTAGGTAAAAGGTCATCGAGGTCACATGACATTTTGTCAAAAATTTTCTATCTTATAGTTATCCCTATATACCAAAAATCAGACATCCAGCTCTATTTGCTTGCTCAGAATTAGATATGTGCATAATTAATGAGGTACAGTATGTGGCGTCATAAGGTCTCCCATCATACCAAATATGAAGGGTGTAGCACTTGTGGTTACTGAGTTATGGACAAATATGTATATTTGAGGTCAAAGGTCTTTGAGGTCACGTGACATTTTGTCAAAAAAATTGTATTGCTAAGTTACCCCTTTATACCAAAAATCAGACCTCTAGCTCTGTTGGCTCGCTCAAAATTAGATACATGTATGTGCATAATTAATGAGGTACAATATGTTGCGTCATAAGGTGTCCCATCATACCATATATGAAATATATGAAGGGTGTAGCACTTGTGGTTACCGAGTTATGGACAAATATGTATATTTGAGGTCAAAGGTCACCGAAATCACGTGACATTTTGTCAAAATGTCTGAGATATCTGCGTGAACGGATGGACTCATGGATGGATGAACGGACGGACATGACCCAATCTGTAAGCCCCCTGCTCCTTGGGGACTAAAAACTGTGTCACTGCATCCTTTTTGCAATATGAATACGATGAGAAACGAAATTTTTATTTTTCTTGGCCTTATACATGGGAGTCTATAGAGAACTGACTTATACATGGGAGTCTATGGAGAACTGCCTTATACATGCAGGGCTCGAAATTAACTTTTTTCCCTGGTGTTCCCATTGGGCTACCATTTTTTGAAGTTGGTAACCCAACGACAAGGTCTGGTAGCCCATGCATGAATTGAAGAGGGTTTTTTTGTAAAGGATATTTTTATTTATATCTATACAATGAACAATTTATTTTGCATGATTCTATCCAGTAAGTGAATTTTCTAGTCATTTGACATCAATACCTGCAGATCATAGCATTAGGAGAACGGTATAGCATGTGCAGTGGAAAACGGTGACGCCTCAAAGTTTGATGGCCTACACAGTGAGGCTACCAACAATTCTCCATGATCTGTACACACGGAGATCACTCACTGAACTGAAGGAAATTTCTCCTGTACACAGAACAACTCGGTCCATATTCCAAAATTCTGGCAACATAGTTCTGATAATCAGAATTTTCTGATTTCTCACTGTGAATAATGAGAAGATTGTACGCTTCGGAAAGCGTAATTTGTGGATGGCCCGACAGTTTTTTCTTTGCAGTTTGAATAATTTTGTGTTTACAGGGGTTTTACGACTTATCCGGACACCAAACTTGCTAATTACCCAGCAACTTGGCTGATGATATTGAGACTTCGATCAGTAATTACCAAAGCACTTTGGTAATTCACCTCAAACTTGATACTCGATCTGGCTGCAGTAACTCCATGGGTGGCAAAGTGTAAACACAGACGCCGACATCTCAGTGCATACAGTGATAGCATAAGCCAATTTGAGACATGAGTTTGCACTCAAAGTTTTCAACAGTGTACCCATACAAAAATTGCTGAACAAAGTGATGAAAATGGCACAGGACAAATACAACTTGCATTGCAGTAAACCTGGCCACTGCACCAAAAAGGTTTCTGTAACTTCAATGGACATCATGCCTGATTGAACAGTCCTACTTAAATATACTTTTTTCCGCTCAATTCGTGCTGATTTAGGCACAATTATTGAACACCACTCAAACTTTCAATCTCTTTCCTAAATCGACTTACACCCGAAGAAATTGTAAAGGAAGCTAGAATACAGAAAAGATTTTCAATCTCTCTACATGAACGGGCATTCCTCGATCACATTTATGCTGATAGACAACCATTGCCAAAAAGGCAGCAAAACGATTCCGAGCTAAACTGACACAGTATTTCATATCCCTGCATCAGATGAAATTGAAAACACAATCCCATCAGTGACATTTGGTAAATTTTCACATGAATCATGTCTTGAAATAAAAAAAAGTGAAACAAAGACGTCTTGTACTTTGCCGATCAACAGCACAGTGTGAGCTGTGAAGTGGCATCTGCATTGCCTGCACGTAAAAGCAACTCAGCGTACTCAGTATCAAATGGTCTGCATCTTATGAAAACAACAACTGGCAGTGAAAGTTGTAATAGTCACCGGTAAAAACTCTTCACAGATGAAAGGATAATTGCTTCAAATGAATGAAACTGCAGGTTTTAGAGGAGGAAAACCAATGGCGGATGCGTGGAGTGGGAATATTCTATTTAGGTGACGGAGACGGAGGGTCATAGGATTAAATAAACTGGATAATGTAGGATTTTCCTCACAATGCTGTAACAGAAATTCCAATGTCCCCTTGTTTTAACGTTAGTAATAGTTTTTCTGCTCTGAAAAGTAATTTAACAAACTCTAACGACCCATTATACTCTCCTAACCTCTCCATAGTTGAGTTTTACATGTAACACGGACGAACAGCACACATGTACATATGTTGGTTTTACTGAGGAATGCTGTTCAGTGGAATGCCAACCCCTGGTCACAAATTAGTTTATGGCACTAGTATGATACTTATCAGTGACTTTGTATACACATTGTGTACCCCATGGAGCACTCATGCAGCCAGATCAAGTATCAAGTTTGAGGTGAATTACCGAAGTGCTTTGGTAATTACCGATCAAAGTCTCAATATCGTCAGCGAAGTTGCTGGGTAATTAGCAAGTTTGGTGTCCGGATAAGTCGTAAAACCACAGTAATAGGGACTGATAAGTTGTGATTAAATGACTATGAAAGTGAATTTTCATTGGCCATCATTTCCCGAGCCTGTCATCAAAGTACGTCAGTTCAGATAATGATATGTTATTGAAAGTTTGTCACAATGAATTCGACATGTCCTTTCTGTGTCCAGCTGGGTTGACTGTATGAGCGTTGGTCATCTCACAGCGATCAACATCATGTCGCCCACTTAGTACTTTCATGTCCCAGGCTTTGGTAGTCCGTGTGGGCTACCATTTTATGGGTTTTGGTAGCCCCAGGGAAAAGTTGGTAGTCTGTGGACGCGGGACTACCGCTAATTTCGAGCCCTGTACATGGGAGTCTATGGAGAACTGCCTTATACATGAGGGTCTATGGAGGTGTAAACTAAAAAGTCCTCTAACACGGCCAAATTTGATCACATTGTGAAATAAATCGACGTGCATCTGTATGGGGTAGGGTACTATCCTTGTGCAAAGTTTGAAAGAAATTGACCAGGGCATGTCTGAGATATCTGCGTGAACGGACGGACGGACGGACGGACGAACGGACGGATATGACCCAATCTGTAAGTCCCCCCGGACTTCGTCCGTGGGGACTAATAAGCGACTAACCACAGTCCCTGTGGACTAACCAATGATGTCATCATCGATATCATCTGTTGCCTTTCACCTTCCTCCCTATCTGCCTACTTAACATTACGCCATGTTGGTAGCCAAAACGTTCGCGCTATCTCTCAAGGTGGAGAGACTACTCCAAAATTAAAATTATATCGTCATTTTCCTAAGTTTGTGTATGCTATGCTACAATTAGTTATACATTCACAGAAAGAAAAGAGGAAGAGATTTTGTCGAAAGTACTCCATACCAAACACTGCTCCTCCTGAGTAGAGGAGAAAATTTGCTCCCGTGTTGGCTTTTAAGACACATCTTCATAGAAATATATGCTACACCATTTGATTCTATGCGGTTCACACTGCTTGAACTCATGTAGGCAGTTGATTAAGGCTGAGGTATTGCTATTTCCTGCTGTGTAAAGTTCGAAAACAGGCATTCATAAATGAATTTTAGATTGTATGAGGAAAACTGTGTGTTGCTGACCATGCAACGAAGGTACGTAATACTATATATGCGTGTGTGTGTGTGACTATAATATATATATATATATATATATATATATATATATATATATATATATATATATATATTCTAGCACGGTTACGTCACGATTTGTCTATCACGGCTACTCTGCGTAACGTTAATTTTGTTTTATATTTTCTTACAACCTTAAAGGACTTGGCGACTTCGGGATTTTTTCTTCAACCGTTCTCTCATTTATAATTATTCAAGCAATGGAGAATCTTGAAGTTTTCTGTATCGTCATTTCAGCTCGTGTGTGCTACTATCATCGTTTTAGAATCCCGAAGAAAGTCCTCTTTGAATTATTAGTAGTCTTCGAGTCTTATCTGTAACTTAAAACCAATGTTTCGCAACATCTCTCAAACCCACTGACTTTTACTTCAGTCTCTGTCCTTAAGGAAAACATCATGGTTGACTGACCTATTCACAACAAACTGGATTTGAAAGTATAGTTTAGTAAGTTTCCCCTGCTTCCACCTATAGTAAACTTTACTGGTACGTCATTATATTGACGTGCTTGTCTACAGCAAATTTCAAACAAGCACGCATTTCATTCACTTTCGCCTCAAGTTCGTTGCCTAGCCTGAAGCCGTGCAGTTGCATTGACAGACCTTTCACTTTAGATACGTACTGGCTGAGTTTATATTTTATAAATTTTGTCTTGTATTTTTTAGCTTTCACAGAATGGAGACGAAGAAAATCGCGTTCGCCGTTATTTACTTGGCCCTACTAGTAACCCACCTCTCTGAAGCCCAAAACTGCAGCCAACCACAAAAGGGAATCCTGGACGGCGAAGTCATCCTGGGGCTTCTGTTTCCGTTTCATTCCAGCGAGGATGGTAAATGTATCAGCTCCATTTCCGATGTGGATACCATCCAAATCTTGGAAGCCGCAAAGTTTGCTGTTTCCAGGTTTAATCAACGTTACAGCATTCCAGGTCTGAGAATAGGTAAGGCAAAGTGTAATTATAATTTAATAGTACTGCCAATGTTTTCAGTCGGTGGTGACTGTTTATTTCTTTACAGCTTTGATCATACCATCGATAGTGGTTACTACCTGTGATCAAATCGCCTGCTTTACTTTCAAGAAAGAATGCTTGGGATTGAAAAAACGAGAACACCATAATATGTGATGACACTATGTTCTTCACCTTGTCCGAAGATCATCCTAAAGCCAAACCCGTCAGAGTGTCAGTTTTGTCGCGCATGCGTCTGGCGTTGTTCAACTCGTTGCATATCACTTGGTCGGCAGTCGCAGTGTCAAATTTGGTTTACATTTTTTTTATTGAAACTATATGATTTTTAGTCAGGAAGGTGACGACAAGTGAATCAGCTATTTTCATTACCTGCACATAGTGTACGTGACTTTTACGCCCTGGTATTTTCGTCAGTATGAGTCTGCGAGTTTTATGTAACAACAATTTGTAGCCGCCAGCCATATTTTAAAAGTTTCTGAATAATACTTATTTTTTAAGCAAAACTCTGCACCTGTCAAACAGCAAAATCTCGAGCTTTCACTACCAATGGCCACAAAAGAACTCAGCGGTAAGGTCACTTCCAGAGCCATTTCAATCTTGCATTTGGCCACAATCCCTCTTTTTGGCAGAGAGACGGTAATTTGGCCTCCTCAAAGATAATCCTTCAGTATAATACTAATATCGACACATTGTTCACCATCTGTTGCCAAGGAGACATTTGGGGATGCGTAGTGCTTGAAGATTTTCATTCGTGACATTATAAAATGGCAACCTACCCTAATTTATGGACTTTGATTGGAAAAAAGTAAGCCTACATTCTCACTGCATTGCCCTCAGTTTTGCAGAACTTGATGGCTGACGAAAACGCGTGACCTTTTCGCGGTGTCATTGCTGACAGATTGAGTATTTAGTATTGAAGAAACTTAAAATGTAATTCTATCAGACTGCAACGGTACCGTAAAAGTTTTTATGCAGGCTCGTTTGGGATGGAGTGCTAACGGATCCACAGCGACTTATGATGTGCAGCGTCTCGGAAGCTGTTATCCAATTGGTTAGCTGAATCTTGCCGTTATCAGTGAATAATACAAATAGACTCTCTAAGTCGCTGTGAATTGTGGCAAGCGACCAATTATATATAACCTTGCGAGCACGCTGCACATCAGGAGAGGCTACATGCTGCACACTATTCCACCTTCCATGAAAAGCTGGGCGAAAAGTGGGCGAAAAGAAGCTATGCAAAATGAAGCGCCCTCACACGCTTCTCAGCTTTTGCCAAGGAGCAATGGATGCAAGGAGGGAAGACGACCCGAGGTGGACTTTCGTTCGCCAGTCTCCAGTCAGCAGTTTTAGATATATGATTCAGCCTGGTTGACAGACATCATCAACTGCTGTGACCACAGTCCCCTGTGATCTATTCCGCTCTTGGACTATGCGCCCCAGAGACGTGTGTACTGTACATATGCCTGAGAGGCATATGTACACAAGTCTATGAGGCGCATAGCCATAGTCCGAGAACGGAATAGATCACAAGTTACTGTGCTGTGACATAGTTTACAGAGATGTTATGAAGTAAGTACACAGCAAGACAGGTGAATTTAACCACGGTCCCTCCACAAACAGTGTACTGCACTGCAGCTAGGGCTAGCCCACAGGTGATAGAAGGGGCCCCGTCTCAATACTACACTGACAACTCCGGGCCCCTGTGGGCTAGCCCTGCGTACGATGCCGTATGTTCCCGGCATTTAATATACGGCCCGGGTATACGGCCTCCCACTACAATGGCCGTATATTAAACGCCGGAAACACACAGCATCGTACGCAGGCGTGGGCATGCTGCCGCACTAGTTCAATCATGATTGTATTACATGGTAGGGAAAGGTCATAGAGGCACGGGCTCTCGACTCAATGCAGACGATCGCGAACCGCCAGCCGTCACTGATGCAATAGAATATTGCATCAGTGAAGGCTGGCGATTCGCCTGCATTGAGTTAAGAGCCTGTGGTCCGCACCACACAAAATAAGTCAGGGGAAAAGCTGTGGACTATGGAACTCCAGTAAGTCTGTGATGTATTACTATGATCCCTTTTTCCACATATTCTTGAAGAATCCCGACCATGGAGGTATACCTCCATGCCCCCACACAGCACATTTTAATACTATATCAGATTTTCATCATTGCCAAAATGGTCAGATAAAAATTCCCATAGTTGTTGAATGACCCTCCCTTCAGATTCACAGGGAACTTACAGGCACCTGGTCGGTCTTGTTTTAATGTGTTGACTTAAACATAATATTATATATTATAGCTCAAACATGGGAAGATGAGCCTGAGGGTAGGTGACCATTTGCCTGACGTAAGGGGGCAAATTGTCTCCTGCCCCGAGGGTACATAGTCCTTGTTTGGGCTATAATTGTTTTTATTACATGCCTCTCTTACACAGCTTTCATTCAGAATATTTAGGTTTATTGGTAAATGATAATCAAATGCTTTATTTCCATCTCAGACGAAAATCCGTTAACAATGGAATGATTTTCATCATCAAATGGTGCAATGATATATTTAAACTACTGTTATGCGGTTTATCAATTTTTTTTTCAAAACATGAAATTTCAACATTTTCACATCAAAAAAGTTGTCAAGTTGAAAGTAGTTCCGGTTCACTTTCAGTCCAATGATGACTATGCCGCCCGCAACGTCATCGACGAGTTACCATTGAATCCTATAGAGCACGCAACGTTTGATACACAAGGCATGTAAAAAACTGAAAAATACTAATGTGTTGTTGCTGTTGTATCAGTTATTGCAAACATCACCATGTAAAGGAACCCTACAGTAATTGGGTAGTATTGAGTATTTGCTGTGAGTACTAGCGTGGTCCCTCCACAAAGGCTGGGAGTACAGTGCAGTGCCAAACATTTTACACCCTTGCTCAACGATGCCAGTGTGATTAAAACAACAGCAACACATTTACTGCAGTATTCTTCAATTTTGTTTAACCCTTTGAGCGCAAAAGTCTATTTTTGTCCCCTTCATAAAATAATCCCAGTCAATTTTTCTCAGATTTTTGCCAAAATTTTGAGAAAAAACCGTAGCAAATGAAATGTGATGTCCATTTGGTCCAAAATTATCAAAACATTACAGAAAAATTCATAAAAATTGGTAAAATTTTGCACTAAAATTTTGGCGGGAGAAAATTACAGCGCTCAAAGGGTTAATAGCAAATAACAACATACACAAGAACAAACAAACTGATGATTAAGTCCTCTGCATTCAGACACAATCTGATTAAAATCAGATGTAGAGTACGGCGACGTCTTCTTATATGCGTACGTGGTATTCTCTTGCTGTCGCCTCTCGGGGGCGACAGCGAGAGAATACCTCGTATGCATAAGAAGACGTCACCGTACTCTACATCTGATTTTAATCAGGTTGCATTCAGACACAAACTTCAAGCACACCTTTGTTCAATTATAGGTTTGGAAGCCTGGGACAGTTGTCGATCAGAAGAAATCGCAGTGGAACGTTCTCTGCTATTTCTAGGAGACAGGGTCAATGTAATCGACAGCAATGGTGATGTGTGTCCAAACAGAAAACTTCGCATAGGTAAGAGTTTAATATTGAATGATTTTTCTTTCATGCTGGCAAAGAAAATTTGTTAGACCAGCCACTGCCAGGTTGTACAATCAAAATCAGTCAAAAGGATTGGCAGTGTGAAAACATCACTGTAGGTGGATTCAATGTATTCTTGCCAAAGTTCTGTATTTCATTTTCGAAAAGCAAAAAAATGTCTGTTATTGCATGGTTTTGAAGGTTAATAAAATGCTATATTCAATTCTCACCAAGAAATAATGTGTCATAGAGTACCTTGTGGGCCGGGATTTTCGGTGTCTCATATGAATCTAATAGAGCAAGGAGGATTTGTCCCCACAAATTATTACATTCGCCGTGCAAATTGCTGATAATACTAGTACAAGACACACCAGGAGTTCAAACTACAGGATTTGGTTCTAGGGCAGTCACCCCCTGGAGATAGTACAACAATAAGCCAGCCACTTGCCTGAACTCTATAACCCAGCCCTAACTGGTTAACACCCAGGGGGTGACAATCCTCACATCACCATTGTACAGTTTAGCTGACTGAACTGTGCCCATTAGTCACCAGTTGAACCAGCTGGTTTAGCCTGGTTTAACTTCACGTTTATAAAAATGATTAGGACTGGATGATGGGGGAATGGTGATCTTGCAGGACTTAGTTGCAGTAATTATAGCTTTGTTCGCAAAACTCACACAGGAATGGTGGCCGATGAAATAAGTAGCACGTCACGAGCAGTTGCTTCCTTGCTGACTAATGCATGGACACCGCAGATATCATATGGTGGAACTGCTCCTGACCTCAGCGATAAAGAAAAGTATCCATATCTGCTGCGCACAGTTCCATCAGATAAATATCAGGCACAGGTGAGAATGAATTCCAAGTATGTGACCTCTTCAACGAAACAAGCTACATTCAGTGACACGTACTATTTTTCCTGGTAGGATAATCCTTGCAGTGAAAAACCAACATAGACTGTTTGAAAAATTTTTTATCAAAAAATTAATTTAATGGGCCAGTAACTTTGGATGATTTTTTTTACAATTTTTGTTTCTTAATGTTGACCATAATTGCTTGTTCTACTCCCCAAAGCATGATGAGATACTCAGTATTCAGCTTGTCAACTCCGCCTGTACATGTACAGACAGCATTGTTTCATGTTGACAAGTGAAATCTGGTTCGGACAAGTTTCCAAATGTAAACAATAACAGTGTGTTTGACACGTTTCATGTTGACAAGTGAAATCTGGTTCGGACAAGTTTCCAACTTTAAACAATAACAGTGTGTTTGACACATGTAGATGCTATGTAATATTGACAAGCTGAATATACATATTTCAACATGCTTTTTGAATAAGAATATGATCTTGCAATTTACATACAAAATAAAGATCATGAAGAAATCATCAAAAGTTTCTGATCTTTTAAAAGGTCACTGGCTGTAATTTAATTGATAATATTGTTTTGGTTTAACAAGTAAAAGTTTCCTTCATAATGTGTTGAGTCTGAGAGCATCTTGGAAAACTGCAGTATGCCTATTGTGTATAAATAGCAATGCTGTTGTTGACAATTGAATTCTAGAACTGAAAGTTATTTGTCAGCAATAATACTGGACATTTCTCCCATCTGTGCACTTTTGGTGTGTTTAACGCTCGGCATTTAAACATGATGTTGGGAGTAGAACAAGGAATTTATTTCACAGACAGCACCAAAATTAAGTCAAATACATGAAAAGTTATACAGCAATGATGTAGGCTAAACATTGCTGCTGGCTATCAGCCCTGAATGAGTGCCAAGATACATCTGACAGAAGTGTTGCTATTGTTCATGATCAAATTTTTATGTGATGAAAGCATTTGACAACTGTGTGTTACTATGGACCTTTTCTAATAGGGTCTATCATAGTAGTCATAAACAATTCTTCCAAAGTACTAAATAGCTGTATACAAATGTTAGTCAATAAACTACTGTTAATATCTTCCACACCTCTTCCCAGGCTATGGTGGACGTTGCTAAGAGAATTGGTTGGAAGTATGTCAACGTCATCTACACGGAAGAAGATGACCACCAGAGGGCGTTCCAAGCATTTAAAGACATTGCAGGTGAACAGGGCATATGTTTTGCAAATGAACACGGGATCAAGCAGAAGACAACAGTCTTAGCAGCGTTTGAAAGTTTCTTAGCAGACTTCAGCAGGAAGCCAAATGCAAAAGCAGTTGTGGCCTTTGTCACCCAGGAGCATGCTGGGTACCTTCTCAAAGCGGCGCAGGAAAACGGGCACTTGGACTTACAGTGGTTTTTCAGCTACGAAGGAATGACAAACCCGATAGTTCTGATCCAAGGGGCGCCGCTTGCAGCTCGTGGCATGATGGGTATGGCGCCCGCAATTTTCACAGTCAACGTTCAGGACTTTGACGACTACTTCAGAAGCCTTACCCCGGAGACAGTCAGCACGGAGTCAAATCCGTGGTTTGCGGAATATTGGCAGGAGAAGTACCAGTGCAATCTTCCAGGATCATCCAAGTATCCAAGTCAATGTGATCAGACTGCTGTTGACTCGCACAGTAGCAGTTACATTTCCTACCCATATATTCCAACTACGCTGAATGCCATAGACACATTCTCCTCTGTCGTCAGGGACCTCCACGACTCCTTGTGCGGAATAAACCACGCCGGCGTCTGTGATGAGATGCTGACTGTCGACTCGGATGAATTGTTACAGAAGTTAAAACAAGTGACCTTACAAGCCACAGATAACATGATGGAGGTCAACTTTGATGAGAACGGTGATATTGCTCCCATATATGACATTGCTAATTATAACGGCTCTGTCTTCTCTCTGGTAAGTGATGCCCACGACCTTAAGGTAGTAGAACGTGCCTCGGGGACAGATATTCGGACTCTCAAACTTTTATAATTCTTTTCTGATATACCCACTTGTGGGGGTTCACTTTAAAGCTCTCGGTGTAAGAAAACTTTTTACCAGCTTAGTTTTTTTGAAAATCTGAATTTTTTTTTTCTCTATAGAGTTCACACAGGGATGGCTGCCATTTTAAATTTTAAATATCGGTAAATCTTGGGTTATTTGTTTCTCTAGTACCAAAATTTGCACGGTGACCCCCGATTTTGATTCTTGATTTAGTAGGAGAATGGCCGAAAGTTTCACTGAGGAAAGTTTGAGCAAAAGTTAAAGTCTTTCACTTTCGAGGCACATAATACCTTAATGTCATGTGATTCTCATACATATTACATGTAACAATGCTATTGAGAAAGCATGTGAGGTAGGGCCAAATTTTTATTCTTCTATGAAGGAAAGGGTGCTGTATGAGTGAATACCCAGGGTATATGAATTGCCCCTTCTGTCTTGTTTAAACAAAATTGATCAGTAAACGTAACTAATCATGCTAATCGACACTTACAAAGAGTGATAAGATTTATACGATTAAGGAAATATCTCTTTTGTAGTAGAATAATGGCAGAAGTGCACATACCAGTAGTACATGCACACCCAGTGCATGTAAACTATGGTAGTTGTAATTGTTGTGCACTGTTGTTGTAGACAGTTAAATTCAAATTGAGACCCAAATTTAATCATCATAACAAACAATGCAGGACACACAAATTCAGCTAATGTTGCAGACCTTATCTTTTGAGGCGAGCGATCGCTCCGCTCGCCTACCGCTCGCGCAAATCAAATTCCGCGAGAGCGATTAGCCGCTCGCGCCACGGCTGGGACTCAAGTTTTGGAGACCAAAGGCACACTACACGTTGTATCCAAAATGTAACATACTCTAATCTCCTCCGATCGACGCGCGAAGCACAGTGTAGCCATGGATGTAAAAAATAGACATCCATGGTGTAGCGTATATTGTGCTTTCAATATTCAGTTCACTTCACTTCAGCATGAATTACGTTCTCGGCAAGCACATTCTAGCAATGGAATGGATCGATTTAGGTGCAACAATGTAATACAGTATTACAATACTACTCGTCTAGTGATAGTGTATCGGCGGCGGGCCTATAGCACTTCAATATAGCACCATTACGGTTCGGAATTTATACACAAATGTACAAAGTACAGCCCTTCATTCTCACATTCTCAAACCAACTCCGTTTTCTTGGCTGCCATATTCTTTCGAAGTGTTCAAAACACAAACGGTTATCCTGCCGCAGCAAGATTTCATAGGAAAAATATGCGTGACAAACGAGGATCATATTGCTTATAAAGCTATCGAGATCGAACGTGGAGAAAATGTCTACGACATGATGACTGGGACTACACGTCGCAACTCGCGGAAACAAATGCATAATCTCTATTTAAACAGTTTAGCCTGAGCGACTGCTAGGTCTCTTGGTCCTTTGAAAGCTTAAAATAATTAAATTGACTCTGAAAAGTTGGAGAGATGCCCGATACTTCAAAAAAAAGATCACGAAACGATCATGAGTTCATTCTACCGTAAAACTTTAAAAGACGTACATTTTTGCGACATTTTGGCGTACAGCATAGGAGTTTTCTGTGACTGTCGTAAAATGGTACCTCTTGCCCTCGGCCCTCTAAGCCTTCGAGTGTACACACCGCGGATCGTGTACCTCGACGTGGCTGTTATGATAAATTCGTTTTGTTTTGTGAAATGTAAACTTGTGATCACTTCGATATATCGCGGTAACAATCGGCCAAGTTAACTTTGGTTGCAAGACCAACGAGCATGCAGAATGTTTCAGCGGGCCGCAAACGTAAACAAATGAAACATAACTTGACTATGGACTGCTGGTAGCACGATTCAGTGTAAAATCTAGTTCTGTTCGCGTACTCGGCGTAGCTCAAACTATGGAGGTAAAAAAATACCTCCATGTTCAAAACCAAACATGTTTGATGACAGCACTGTTGTCTTGGTAGGTTTTTGTCTAAATGCCAATATATCTAATGTGCATACCATATGGTATTTTTAAAAGGCTTGTATGAAAAAAATCATGAAAAAGTTACACGTCCTTTTAAAAAGTATAACTTCATCTATTTATCCATGAATACAACAGAGGCCACATTTCTGCATATTTATTGTTCGAAAAATGTTGAAAGTTAGCCAATATGCTATGAACATTTGGGTGGGAGAACACTGCTTATCCTGTTCCATCTATCAAAATACATAACCCATACACAGTACTACAGATTGCCCATAATCCCGGCCCATAATACATCATGATTTGTACCAACGTAGATTCCCCTGTGAAGTCTACCATGTCTCCCATGTGTAGATAAATTCTTGGACTAGTTGTAAAAATTCTGAGTACTTTTAAAGACACAAAGGAATAAGAAAATTGTGTTTGATTGAGAGAGGAGATAGCATTTTTGCAAATTTTCCACTGATTGTGTCCTCAGCAATACAGAATAAAGTGATTGAAAGTAGTGAGACTCGTTGCACCAGTTTTATGAAACAAAAGGATATTGATTTTTTCCAAATAGAAGACGAAAGAAATTTACATGCTAACTTTTTTCAGAGAATGACCCCTTCAGTTGGTCATAACTTGCTTCCCAAAACTGTGGCATTTGTAGTACCAGCAGAATGTGACTTTTATGGTTATTTAACAGTTTCTTTTAAATTTATACTACAATATTTCAACGTACTTTTAATAAATATAATTAATCAATTATCTTGAGTCTGCATATTATTGCTTTTATGCAGAACTGAAAAAGTTATAAGAAAATTGACGTCATTGGTACAAAGCAAACACGATTGTGGGTAATTTATTGTACTGTGCCATATTTTCTCCCTTCTCTATTACATAACAATAAGAAAGACGGCTAGTGCATATTGTTTTCATAATAAATTTTATTCATGCACTCTCCATACTGTTTTCAGGGGACCTGTTCAGTCACTCTCCTAATTTAAGCAGTGCCATATTCAAATCACAAGAGATGACACTTTTTTTTTCACTCACCTGACTATTTTCAGGGGAGCTGCTAAATCACTCGCCTACCACTCGCCCGGATAGCTTCAGGAGAGTGAATTTTAGCTCTCCTGCCATTTTCAAAAAGTAAGCCCTGATGTTGACAAGCTGAGTACTAGGTATTTCAACATACAGTGGGAAGCAGACCCAGAAACTGTAGCTTACACATGGTACAAAAACCTGTAAAAATTGTCAAAGTTACCTTTTATGAGCCTTCAATAATTTTATACAATAATCTTTCCATACAGAAAACACCAATACAAGCTTGATCCATATAAAAATTCAGGCCTTCCTTTTTCTGCCCTCTAGAGTTGACCTTGTCTTTCTTTTACAGGTTGGCAACTGGACTTCTGGCATCTTGAGCTTGGATGTCAGCAAAGTGACCATGTGGGTAGGTGATGACCCCAAAACAGGGTCAGACCTACCTGTGTCCGAATGTGGCAGTCCGTGTACAGATTCCCAGTGTGAGACAGCTGAGGAAAAGAAGGTTGGTCAGATATTAAGTGTCAAAAAATCTCAAAAGGATCTTGTGTTGTCTTATGTACTTGATCTGTAGGCAAGGAATTCATAAAATACCATAAGTACGCTCAAAATTATCTTTTATTTTGCATATATGATTGTTAACAATTCTGGCATTCTTATCAAATTGCAACCATAATGATACATTTATTTTTAGCATTTCAATATTGTATATAATGATATTCATAGCTGTTTGCAAGTATGACTTTATAAGGATTGGTTTCATTTGAAAATACACTTTTCTAATGTATTCGACCCAATATGACGGCAATCTAAAATATTGTACAGACTGCCGGTACGCTGTGCTATATTTTTCAAGTGACAGCAATATCTGGTTATTTAGAACTAAAGAAGCTGCTCTTTTTAAAAGCAACAGAGAAAGTTAGTTTTGTAGAAGGAATTAATTGCGCATTATTGAATATTCCTCTTCGGACATAACTCTTCCAATACGAAGGTGTGTCTCTCTCATGTAATTCTTCTGGCCTGTACCATGTAGGTGTACATTCCTGGCGATGTGATCCTTGGTGGTATTTTCCCAATCCATGGCAAAGGCAGCAGTGATCAAGACTGCGGGACACTGGATGCAGAGGGCGTCATTCAGTTGGAAGCCATGTTGTTTGCACTGGAGCAAATAAACTAAGACAGCAACATACTACCAACCATCCAACTTGGCATGGAGAGCATCGACTCGTGCCTGAGTGGTGATTTGGCTTCACCGCTCACGCTGAAATTCGTCAGCACGGGAGAGTTCGGCAGCAGCGGGTCCGGTGAACGGATCAGCACGGAGACAGGACAGCGGGAATACATCTTTGGTGTGGTCGGAGGTGCTGATGACGACGTCTGCAAGGCCGTAGTTGAGGTTCTTCAGGTATACATGATACCGGAGATCAGTTACAAAGCTGGAGTTGCTGCCCTGAGCAATGCCTGGAACTACCCAAACTTCTTGAGAACGGTCCCTCCGGATACCATACAGATGGCCGCTCTAATCCAAGTGATGGCCAAACTAGGATGGAGCTACATACAAGCTATTCACATTGAGTCTACCTATGGATGGGATTGTACCAGTGTCCTCAGACAGCAAGCACCACAGGTAACTAAGTTGCTTTTTTGAGTCTCTCTCCTTCATATAACCTAGACCTTTGTTTTGGGGCGCTCACAAGTTGCTGTCCCTTCCTGCAAGGGGTGCCCCTAACCCTTTCACCATACTTCCTAGTGTAGAGGTTCAACTTTGCCGTCAAAAACAATAGGATTGGACTGAACCACTGGGATGAAAGGGTTAAGTAATGCTTTTCCATTCATATTTTTTTTTTGATTGAAAATAATACAGGTATTTACAATATTTATGAAGCTTGGAGCTGAAGACGCATATATTATTTTGATATATGGTCAATGCATCACTGCTTGTATTTCATATACTTTTTAATTTCATCTGCATTACCATTGATCTTATTCTCAAATCTTACATCTTCATTCACAAATCTTACATCTTTATCTCTCCATTTTTAGGCTGGCATCTGTTTGACCCAGTACATGAAAGTGAGGGACCCAAGCTCTGACGATCAGATTGATGAGGTCCTCGCAAAGCTGGCGAAGCGCCCTCTAGCCAAGGGGATTGTGATCATCGGTCCAGTAGATCTGGCAGTAGCAGTGCTTCGGGGGATCAAACGCAACAGCCTAGAGGGCAAATATTATCTGATTAGGTCAGACACGCAGGGACAGGAAATGCTCCCAGACGATGTATTAGACGTTGCAAGGGGTAAGTTCAAAATCATTATTAATGTTAAGTGAATGAATGTAATGTTATACATTAAGCCTTTTAGCGCTGTAATTTTCTCCGCCAAAATTTCAGTGCAAAATTTTATCAATTTTTATGAATTTTTTCTGTAATTTTTTGCTAATTTTGGACCAAATAGACATCACATTTCATTTGCTACAGATTTTTCTCAAAATTTTTGGCAAAAATCTTAGAAAAATTGACTGGGGTTTATTTTATAAAGGGGACAAAATTAGACTTTGGCGCTCAAAGGGCTAATGAGTATTCAATACAAGTATTTATTCAGATGTTAGTTACGTGCTTGCATGCTTAGGGTATTTTGTTTGTTATTTTTCATATTTAATTGTCTCTGTATCCTCTAGCTGTTTCATTCATTGCTGCCAAGTATACCTGGTAACAGCTACTGTACTTTCACACAGGACTGAAATAATGATCAGAATTAGATCTCTAACCATTAAATGTATTTCAAGGAGAATATATTTTGTTCTTTATAATCTTGCATGCAGCATCCATCGATAAATGTTGTATAGCAGAAATGTCCAGTTTTGCAAAGCCCACATTAGATCAGAGTCCATAAAAATGATGTCAAGTCCATAAAACTATTGTCATATACTGTGTTGTCATGATTCAAAGTCGCTCATTTGCTGCAAAGGTGCAGATTCTCGTACATAGTGACAGGTGTATTAGCAGTGTGTGCTCAGAAACATAAGAAATGAGGCATACAGTGCTGGAAGCATACTATTTTACTTCATACCAAAGAAATTTAAGGAAGAACGCACCTCGGGGACAGATATTCAGACTCTCAAACTTTTACAATTCTCTTCTGATCTACCACTTGTGGGGGCTCATTTTAAAGCTCTCGGTGTAAGAAAACTTTTCACTGGCTTAGTTTTTTTAAATTCGAAAATTTTTATTTTTCTCCATAGAGTCAATAACGCAGGAATGGCAGCCATTTTGAATTTCAAATATCGGTTAACCTTGGGTTAGCTGTTTCTCTGGTACCAAAATTTGCACTGTTACCCCCGATTTTTATTCTTGACTTTAAAAAATTTGGAAAAATATCTGAAGTAAATCTTAAGATTTGTCTCTTCATATTTAAGAAGCAGCAGGTAGATGTAACCTTGTTATCCCATATGACAAACATCTGTCATATTCTTCTGTACTTATTTTCACCCATCAGGTACTGTGACAGTGAGTCAACGTCAGCGCAGAGCGGAGCAGTTTGTCAGTCACATGACAAGTTTGACTCCTCAAAGTAACACCCGAAATCCGTGGTTTGATGAATACTGGATGCAGAAGTTCCAGTGTGTACTCCTTGGACAGGATGCCAACTGTTCAGGTTTGTCATCAATGTTGAAAAAAAATAAAGTGTCACGACAATGACAAAATAAAAATACTGTCAAAGACAATGAATGTGCGCCTATAAACTGATAAAGGCTTGACATGGTAAAGTTACTTGTAAAAGATATAGGGAAGTCAGTTTCAGTGTTGTTTTTGCCCAAAATGAAAAATTATCCTACAAATTTACAAAAATGTTACAAAATTTACAAGTGTACAAAATGTTGTCATTTAGAATAATTCGTCCTTAGTAACTGACAGTGAGATCATCCTTAGGAACTGATAAACCAAATTTTGAAGCTATTAGACGACTTATTTTAATAATGTTTGCATGAAAAAAAAATTGGCCCCCAAAATTTACATTTTGCAAATTGCATCATCATTTGAACTAAATCTTGATATGAGCAGTGTCCTTCATGACAGCTTCCATTATACAATGTTTGACAACTAATATATTGCATAGAAATTACGTTTTAACAAACAAATTAACATTGACTTTGTAGTTTATTTCACACATGAATGATCCACACTGATATACAGCAACAACAAAAACACAAACAAAACGCACAGAAATGAGAAAGATTCTTCAAATTTCTGTTAGATATGCATGACTTAGAAACCGTTA
The DNA here is from genome assembly GCF_041260155.1 of Ptychodera flava. NCBI lineage: Eukaryota > Metazoa > Hemichordata > Enteropneusta > Ptychoderidae > Ptychodera > Ptychodera flava. The sequence continues at coordinate 14,172,650 of NC_091949.1, read as the reverse complement.
TAGTATTTTATAAGTCAAATCTGCACAGATAGAGTCTTATCTGCTAGCAAATTCAATCACTAGTGATAAATTGTGTTCACAGACTCAGATCGTCTGAAGGCTGAAGACATCCCGATCAACACTGTCGCCAGTGTCATGGACGCCGTCGGTGCGTTTGCCCATGCACTCGATGAATTACACAAAACACTGTGCTATCAGTCGGACAAAGTCTGCGACAGCTTATCTGATCTTCCTGGTGAAGAATTCATCCAGAAGCTCAAAGGATTGAGGTTTCAAAGTTTAGCCGGTGATGGCAAGACTGTTTACTTCAACTACCAAGGTGATGATAACGGAGAGTTTGATCTCTACAACTTTGTACAAGATGGAGACGAGTACAAATATATCCAGGTAAAAATATAGAATCAGAAAAAATCTCCACATGCAATTTCCTTTGCATGGAAATATGGAAGGTTAAGTGTTAGACTGGCTTACTAGTCACTTGGCACTTGTCTGGTTACAGTAGAGATTATTAAATGCCACAGTATGTGAACTGTTTATGATCATACGGCTACTGAGGTAGAATTCGCCTCAGGGACAGATACTCATATTTTCAGACTTTTACACTTCTTTCCTGATCTGCCACATGTAAGGGCTCATTTTGAAGCTCTTGGAATGAGAAATATTTTCACTGTTATAGTATTTAGAAAATCCCAAATTTTATTTCTTGTATATAGTGAACATGAAGATGGCGGCCATTTTGAATTGCAAAGATTGGTAAATGTTAGGTAATTTGTTTCGCTAGTCCCAAACTTTGGAAAAGTACATGATCGCTGATTTTTATTCTTGATTTGGTAAATGTATTGTTGACAGTTTCATACATTGAGGAAAGTTTGATCAAAAGTTTAAGTCTTTCATTTTTTAGGCACATAGTACCTTAAAACATTTAATCCAATCACACAATTGTCATTCAAAAATTTTTTCTGAACTCTGTTCCTTCAGTTTTTAGGTCGATAAGCCCACAGACTTCGGACAAGTCTTATTTAAGGTAGTGTGTGCCTTGAAAGTGAAAGACGTAAACTTTCGTTTAAATTTTCCTGAATGAAACTTTCAACCATTCTCGTACCAAATAAACAATAAAAATCGGGGGTCGCCATGTAAAGTTTGGAACTAGTGCAACAAATTACCCAACATTTTGCGATATTTGAAATTCAAAATGGTCGCCATTCCTATGTTAACTCTATAAAGGGAAAAATAAAAATTGGATTTTCAAAAAATTAAGCTGTTGAAAGTTTTTCTTTCTCCAAGAGCTTTAAAATGAGCCCCCACAAGTCGTAGATCACAAAAGAATTGTAGAAATTTGAGAGTACGACTATTTGTCCCAGAGGCGCGTTCTACCTTAAATGCACACATTTTTTCAGAACGTTAGAGTCTAGTATTGACAGGGTACAGTTTATTGTCAGTAATAATCTGATACATGGATTCCTTGACGATTTCAGGTTGGCACATATGACAGAGTCAAACTACTGGAGATGACCAATAACATCACTTTTTACACATCAGATGGTGAAGTGATGGCATCGCCTCCAATATCTGACTGTATTGGTCCATGCGATGACTGCAAGGCTTTTAAGAAAGCAAAAGTTGGCGAAATGCTAGGAGGAGACATATGGATCGGAGGTAAATGTTTGATTGACATATTGGGTATAGGTATATCGACTACTGCGTCATTTATGCTTAAAGGTATACTGTCACCTGTTCCAATTTTGCCACAGTTACCATGGAAAGGGAAAATCTAACCAATCACATACTTTAAACGGGTGGCCGCTTTTTAAAAACAGCGCCCTCACATGGGTATTTTGAATACCAAGGAACGCCCCTTTGACCATATATGGGCATATTTAAATTACAGTTGACTGTATACCTTTAATTTTTCACTCAAAAGTGATCTCTTTGACTCCAAAAGATGTATTTCAAGAAAAATCTGGGAAATGTCAAGAATTCCTGAATTGATGAAAAGAATTCAAAATGTGAAAATGCTAGAGAGCTCTTTGATATTACAAATAACAATCACATCTCAATGTTTGGACAGTTTATAATATTCAGAGTCTTTCAATCATAAAAATGTACACGCAACAGCTAGGTTTTTAGCTCCGCTGTCAGCGACGCGGAGCTTATCAAATAGGTTGATTTTCCGTCGTCGTCCGTCGTCCGTCAACAATTGCCTTCTCCTCTGAAACCGCAAGTCCAATTGCTTTGAAATTTTATATGCAGCTCACTTGGGGTGACCTCACTTAAGTTTGTTCAAATCGTGGTGAAATTTGCATATTTGTATTTTTGGGGCATTTTTTGGTGTTTTTGGTAAAAAAATCTTCTTCTCTGGAACCGCTTGTCCGATTGCTTTGAAATTTTATATGCAGTTTACTTAGGGTGACTTCAGTCAGATTTGTTCAAATCGTGGTGAAATTTGCATATTTGTATTTTTAAGGCAATTTTTGTCATTTTTGGTAAAAAAATCTTTAAAAATCTTCTTCTTCAAAACTACCAGTCAGATAGCTTTGATATTTGGTACATATGTCCCTAGGGATGATCTATTTCAGATTTGTTCAAATTGTGCAGAAATATGCAAATTTGCATTTTTAAGGCAATTTTTGCCATTTTTGGTCAAAAAATGTATTTCTCTAAAAGTACTGGTCTGATAGTTTTGAAATTTGGTATACAGGTTTCTATAGAGGAACTAAGTAATATATATGGAATTTCTGATGAAATCTATATTTTTGTTTTTTTGGGGCAATTTTTGCCATTTTTGGTCAAAAAATGTGTATTTCCAAAAGTACTCATCTGATAGCTTTGAAACTTGATATACAGGTTCCTACAGATAAACTAAATGATATTTATTGAAATTATGATGAAATCTGCAATTTTTTATTTTTGGGGCAATTTTTGCCACTTTTGGTCAAAAAATGTGTATTTCCAAAACTAGTCATCTGATAGCTTTGCAATTTGGTATACAGGTTCCTACAGATCACCTTAATGATATTTGTGGAAATTATGATGAAATCTGCAATTTTGTAATTTTGGGGCAATTTTTGCCATTTTTGGTCAAAAAATGTGTTTCTCATAAAGTACTGGTCTGATAGCTTTGCAATTTGGTATACAGGTTTCTACAGATGAGCTAAGTAATATATATGGAATTTCTGATGAAATCTGTAATTTTGTATTTTTGGGGCAATTTTTGCCATATTTGGTCAAAAAATGTGTATTTCCAAAACTACTCATCTGATAGCTTTGAAATTTGGTATGCAGGTTTCTATAGATGAACTAAATAATATTTATTGAAATTATGATGAAATCTGCAATTTGAATTTTTGGGTCAATTTTTTCCATTTTTGGTTAAAAAATGTGTTTTCAAAATATACTGTTTTCACATTCTCGCAGGCCAGAGCGATAATTTCCGCTCCGCTGACCTACGCAAAAATCAAGCTCTGGCAGATTACGCCGGGAAACTGCGGAAGTATGAATGGGGGTTAATTAATTATTCATGAGAACATATCATCAGAATTAGCCAATCACGAATACGTTTTACAAAGTCATGTCGGGTCGTAAGCTCCTCATTGTCTGTGTGTACACAATCGAGCTTTCAGGGCCTGAGATCCTCTGGTTCTGTTGCACCTCTTCCGATATATGTTGCATTAAATCCGACAGCTTTCAAAATTTTGACTGTTTTTCTGTCATGATCGAGAGCAACGGCGACACCATGTGAATACTATGGCTTCGATAGGTACACAGACTACGGCCATCAACGAACCCTACCCGGTCCCACTGCAAGGTCGTCCCCGTACACTCAGTGTGACTATTTTTCGGACGATCTCGGTTCGGACATTCAAAGACATGCTGTTCGTTGTACTCACTTTGCTCCGTATTGATAGCGTTTTACAAGTCATGATACCGCATATTAAGTCAGGTGACGCTGCTGTCCCGTTTTGAATAGTTAGTTTTTTTCGGTAGAAGCTATTTCGGGCGCTATAAAACTTCGCGAAGTTAACACACCGTACGATCTAAAGCAACACACAGAGACAGCCCATATCCGATGTAAGCACCATACACGTCGAAATATAGTTGCGTCGTCCATGGGTTGAACGTAACTAATTTATCACAAAATTTTTACAAACAGTTTTCTCAACACATCGAAATTGAAAATCGAGGGTTTGAAGTTTCAAAATATCAATATTTAGCCCCTATAATCACATTCCAAATACGACGTCCGATTACTACGCACTCACTATGGAGTCAACAATTTGGCAACTTTGACCCCCCAAATACCACTTCCGTCCTGTTAACAGTTTTAGGATAAACACAAAAAGTTTCGAAGGGTATGGTAATAAGATTTCGTAATGCTTGTTATTTGTGAAACGGCTTTGGGCGAAATTCACTATACCCTGTCCCAAATTTGTCACCAGGTCACACTGAGCGAGTGTACGCATAAGCTTATACGTGTTCGTACCCCGCTGAACTGCAAACCCATGGAACAAACTAAACCTCTCTTGTTTGATTCCGTTGTAAGCGTAACTTTTGTGATGAATTAATGAAACATAATCGGACTTGAACAACTACGCAATTTCCCGAGATCTGTGATTTCGGCAGTGTTGAGACGATCGGGAGCCTTAGTAGCGTACATTTGTGATTTGTATCGCGGAGCACCAGCTCGAATGAACGGGCCCAATATACCATTCATACGTTTCTTGCTCCATGTATACCCACAGCATGATAAGAAAGCTTTCAGTGTGAACCTTAATGAAGAGATCGATACATAAACGTTTATACATAACTTGTGGTAAAGCAAATTTATGATCAATAGTTTTGACCAACGGGTTTTACACAGCGGTGTTGTTCTACGTCTGGGTCGGACATTGTGCATAGCGAGGCATGGGGCCAGCTGCTCCAGTTATGCGATACCCTTCGATATAACGCCCGTGAAACACGATGGGCCGGACGGCCTGCCATGCCTGGTAGCATACAGACTTGCCACCGCTGGTCCTTGTGCAAAGAAACCCATCTTTCCTTGTGAAATAATTATCAATGGCGTCTTTTTGGTGTGAATAGAGCGGTTGAGTCCAAAAACATTAAACATTTACACATTGCGCGCTCTGTCGACAGTGAACGCTGTGTGGTGGTAAGCACCAAGATCAGCTCTGTAACGGGCAATCTGATTGGCTCGTAGGTTTTTCCTCGACTATCATAGAGCCTTGCAGCAATGCGTGAACGCTAAACGTGGCCAGTGATACCACGGCCTTTTTGGCGTTGGGTGATGAGACTCGCTGAAGAGGGCGTGGTGTACGACGATGTGTTTTCGTGTCTTGTAAGCCCTTGGGGCTGGATGAGTCAACCAAGCTGTTTAAGACCACACATGACACTTTAATAAATTGATATAACATAGCATAACATAACTGCTCTAATATAACAGCTTTGAAATTTGGTATACAGGTTTCTATAGATGAACTAAATTTGAACTTTTGAAATTATGATGAAATCTGCAAATTTTATTTTTGGGGGCAATTGTTGCCATTTTTGGTCAGAAAATTTTATTCTCCAAAAATTACTCATGAGATAGCTTTGGTTGACATGAATGATCCCATGTGATATATTCAAAGTATGATGAAATCTTCGATTGTGTATTTTTGCAGCTATTTTAGCTACTTTTTCTGGCCACTGCATTGAGCTATCAAAGATTTCCACCTTCTTCTTCAACATGTGTCAAAATAGTTATTCTCTACATAAACACAGCGGAGCTATATCGGCCGCTAGGTCGCTTGTTTATCATTTCGAGAGGAGGGGTTTAGCCTTTCGTTTTCTGTTTGTCAAAAATGCGATGGGAATCAAGATGTACTATGAAATCAATTTTGGAATGAGGTGTTTCATTCAGAGGGAGGGAAAGGGGAATCATCAAACAAAGCAAATACGATTTGCATTTATTTGTTAGTTTTCACAAGTGATTATGTCCCACAAATGCAAGATAGATAACATGTACTATGGAAAGTAGCCAAATACATTTGTCAGGCTGAAACTCTTGTACCAGTATATACAGACAATATTTTCTCATGTCCGGTAGGTTTTATTGCTCTTGTTGCATTCAGTGAGTGTGTGGATGAAATTGTGAAATGTCGCCCTCTTAGAAGATGGGACTAATTTCAACATTTATTCTTTTTCGTTGAAATATTCAGGTTTATTTGAAATGCGCAAGCCAGGCGAAACCCTGATCGACTGCAGTGATGACCTTGTAATGTACAACATCCAACTGTTGGAGGCATTTTACTTTGCGTTGGATCAGGTGAACGCTGACAATACTACGCTTCCAGATCTGAAGCTAGGTGCCGTGGCCTTTGATACCTGTGGCCTGGTAGAGCGTGGCGTACGAGAGACAACAAACTTCGTCACAGGGGGTGTGGAGTACCGCTCTAACTATCCACCTTCCGGATTCGTGTGAGTGGAATGATCGGTGGCAGCACCAGTGATGTGTCTATCGAGGTTGCAGAGGTTCTGACGACCTTGCAAGTCAGCCAGATCAGCTACGGTGCAACATCTTCTGAGCTCAGCAGTGATGACTTTCCGTTCTTCATGAGGACCGTGCCATCAGATGTCGACCAGGCGGCCGCCATCGTGGATGTCATCGCATCACTTGACTGGAGGTACGTCTCTGTCGTGTTCACGGACAATGAGTATGGCACCGACATGCGTGATAAATTCACGGCAGCAGTGAGGGAGAGTGACATCTGCATAGCCATGAGCTTGCTCCTCAATGTGGATGCGACCACCGCGGAGTTTGACTTCGTGGTTGAGTCTTTGGAAACTCAAGTTCAGTCGAGAGTTGCCATACTCTTCACAAGCGACATCCAGACTGCAAAGTTGTTGCAAGCTGCCGAGAAAAAGGGACTTACAGACATTCAGTGGTTCGGAACAGACACTTGGGGTGACCGGGTCTTCATCGCTGAGAACGCGACATCCACCTCAAGGGGTGCTATCACCCTGCAGTTCAAGAGGCGCACCTCTGATAAATTCAAGGAGTATTTCACATCGCTGCCAGCCTACAACAACGCACGCAACCCTTGGTGGTCTCAGTGGTACATGCACCACTTCCAGTGCAATCTCAACGTATGGGGAATTGACAAGCCATTTGACGTTCCCTGTCCATGGAATCTGGAACTTTCTGAAGGATTCGTCGAAGAAGCCGGTGTCGGCTATGTAACCAATGCAGTCTGGGCGTTTGCCAAAGGCATGCACGAGGCTATGCTTGAACTGTGTCCGAACAAGACAAATCACCTGTGTCACGAAGTGGTCCTAAATCCGGAAGTGCTCAATGCGAAGATCCTCGAAGCAAAATTCAAAGGTCATGGGGATGTGGATTTCAGCTTTGACAATTACAGGAATGGTCCTGCTGAATATGACATTTTGAATCTTCAAGTGATCAATAACACCCTGCAACATGTCAAGGTAGATAGCTGTTTTGATTCAGTAACTTCCAAGCAGTCATTCTTACCATACTGATTCTCATCAAAACTTATGCTCTATTTTTGATGAAATCAAACTATAGTTAGAATTTGTCATATTTTACACGTGATATTTATCCTATTTTTGAGATCTGACAGCCACAATCGAAAGAGACACTCAACAGTACTCATGTAGGTAAAACAGGCACATGCAATAAATTATATCGGATATTCAAATTGCATTATAAAGATTGTCAGTATACTGAAAGTTCAGAGATATTAAAAACACATTTACAGTATGGTTTTTCTTAGGGAAAGTTTGTTTCCTTTTGTACCAAAGCTTTCAATTATATTTCCAATATCCAAGCAGTATATTTTAACTCTAGTGTGGACGTTTGATTTGAAATCTGTTTCTTTAATAGATTGGTGAATGGACGTCTGGAAAACTGCACTTGAACTCCCAACAAATCAAAACTTATAATTCCAGTGGCCAGGTGGTGCCTCTTCCAACATTTAAATGTGAGGGCCGGTGTCTTGAATGTCTCCATGTGACTGATGCCAAACCAAAACATACCGAGCTTCCAGGAAAGCTGCAGATCGCAGGGCTCTTTGCTGTTCACGAACAAGGTGACCACCGAATCGAGTGCGGCAGCATACGGGAAGAAGGGATCACGTATGTTGAAGCAATGTTGCATGCCATAGATGTCATCAACAGCAATTCCTCAATCCTGCCGGGGATCACTCTTGGTGCCACCGTCCTTGACACATGCTCCAGCGCCTCCCAAGCCGTCAGGGAGTTGTCGCCGTTGCTGAGCGGTGCATATTTCATGAGCAACGATCGTCCATCATCGTCAGTGCCAGTGATTGCTGGTGTAGTAGGTGCTGACACTAATGAAGTCACCAGCAGTCTTGTGCAGACAGCAGATTCATACAAGTACAGTCTTGTAAGTATACAAAACCAAACAAAATACTTCGTTCAGTTTTTAGAGACTTTAACAATGTTTTCTCAAGGGGGAAATATCGTCCTGTGCTTTAAAATTTTGGGGCTGGGGATTTGGTTCTTATTTGGGTGTGACTATAATAAATTATGCAAATTTAAGTTATGCTAATTAATTTTTTTTCATGATATTAGCAAATTAAGGTTATAGCATTGATCAAATATCAACTCTTGTTTCTCTCTTTTTTTCCATCCAGTCAATATTGAATAAATTAGAAGCCTACACAAATCATTCACACTTCATTCCATCATTTCAAACACAATTTTTGTAATCTAGAGACAAACTCTTCTTGATAGTCGTTCAGCTTTATCACATCCTAAGGCTTTTACAGATAGGAAGCATGTATCACTTTACTGTGGCTACATATAGTGGATTACATCAACTGTATGATGTTACATTGTAGACTACAATCATGAAGCGGAATGCCACTGTAAATACTCTGTGTACATCATAATCTAAAACCTCATTGTAGAAGGAGACATTTCATGTGTTTGTGATAAAGGTGATTTAGATTAAATTGGTTAGGATTCGTGAAATCAACCTATTACATAAGGTTACTTCTGAATTCATGCTTTGACTTTCCAAATCCAATGAACGTTCTTTTATGGTTAATATTTCATTTACTTGCAGCCATATTGACCAGCTGTTTTCTCTGCTGATACCTTTTCTTTTTTCTCTGTTGTCAGTGTTTATAAAACAAATATAGCCTCTAAAAATATACCACCATGATAAGCCAAAACTTCATGCTTGACTACTGAGGGTGCTGTTCTCTCAGCGCGCAGGATAGCTTAGAATGTAGGTTTGTTTTATTTGCGACTTTGTGGAAATAAATTTATCTTTTTCAAAAAAAAGCATACAAAACTATCAATACATTACTTGATAATAATTAGTCATTGACAGAGGGGAGCATAGAGAGCGCCCTCAAGCGATGGATCTTTCAGTTTCGCTGTTGGCTGATGTGTGAGAATAAAGTTCCAAACATTGATACTTTTTGGAACATTTTCATGTATTTGTGATGTGTTTTCTTCCCAGGTCAGCTATGGTGCAACAACATCATTGCTTAGCAACCAAGCAGCGCATCCTTTCTTCCTCCGCACTGTCCCTAGTGACGAGAATCTATCAGACATGTTGGTTGATGTGATAACTTACTTTGGATGGCCGTATGTCTCGGTGGTCAGGTCAGATGATCTGTTTAAGAAAGCTGGTAAGGATTCCAACTCGGTGAATTTCATATTTAAGGAAGTATGCACCTCGGGGACAGATTTTAGGAATCTCAGAATTTTACAATTCTTTTCTTTTCTACCATTCATTTTAAAGCTCATGGAGTAAGAAAACTTTTTACCATCATAGATTTTTGAAAAATCAAAAATTTTAATTTTTGCCAATAGAGTTAATACAGGGATGGTGGCCATTTTGACTTTCAAATATTGGTATAAAACATAAGGTAATTTGTTTCTCTAGTACCAAACTTTGCACGGTGACCCCTGACTTTTATTTTTTATTTCGGAAAAGTATAGTTAAAAGTTTCATTGAGGAAAATTTGAGCAAAAGTTTAAGCCTTTCACTTTCGAGGCACATACATCTTTAACAGTATTTCGGTAAATTATGGGAATTTACAAACAGCATCCTATATAAACCCAATGCATGATGCAATGGCCTAGATTTGTCAGAGCTGCCAGGAAAACTGAAAGTCTTAGAAAACAATGAACACAGGTGTGCAGTAATGTGCTATATGGGGTTGTAACATATTAAGTCATATATTAATAAAATAAGTTGATGTACGATATCAAACTACAATACACCAGTATAAACTAATGCAACCAGTAGTTCTTGAAAATCTGCAGACATCATACAGCAACAAAACACTTGAATATATTTAATGTATGTTGAATGTATTCTATATTTACAAGTCTACTAAATTTACTCTCCTTTTTAATATTACAGCAATGGAAACATTCATGAAGAAAGCCGAAACAAGCCACGTCTGCGTGACAACAATAGTGGAAATCGGTACTCCTGCAGATTACAACATGGCCGTTGAAAAACTGTCCAATTTTGGTGATACTGGTGCTGTGGTACTGTTTACAAATCCAACAGATACTAGAAATATTGTCCAAAAATCTGCGTCAGATGGTAAAGGACATTTGTGGCTCTTCACTGACGATGTCACTCAGCCGTCGTTTTGGCAAGGTGCAGCGCCCCCTAGGGACGGACTGTCAGTTGCTCTGGGGTCAAATACAAACCTGCAGCAGTACCTCAGTCAGTTGGACCCAAGAGACAATGAACGGAATCCATGGTTTGCTCAGTATTGGCGGGACAGCTTCCAGTGTAATTTGCCCGGAGACAGCGAATACAGCAAGGACTGTGACCCAAAGCTGACAATGCCCACACCGGGATATCCGCTAGTGGGTTATGTCACGACCGCAGTAAATGCCATTGCCAAGGGCATGCATGATCTGTTGACGACAAAGTGTGGTGCACAGGCTGAGGGTATGTGCTCAGATTTCATCGCTGCCACACCAGAAGAGTTCTTGGCGAGCATTACAGAAGCAACATTCTCAAGTTCAGATGGACCGTTCAAGTTCACAGACGGACACGGACCGGCCAAGTATGAAATCTGGAAAACAAGTCAAGGGGGACAGCCTACCAAGGTTAGACTAGTGCATGTTTTCCATATACACATATTGTGATCACACATCCCATTGTGTTGCATAGTTCACATTGCATCAAGGTATTCAATTGTGAGGCTAGATGTGCGGTGACAATTATTTCAATACCGCAGCATTATGACTAGGGTTCGTTCTGTGGACTTGTGTATCCTCTTGAGTGACGTACCCCAACTCCCATTGATACCACTGCACTTGACTATGAAACCACTGAAAGTCACAGGACTGGACCAAAAGGATGTTGTGGAAAGCAGTACAAGCTAACTCTTGATGTGCTTCAGCTAATTTATGATGTACTTTATCTAGGAGAATTCTTTTGTCTGATCATTTGCATATACAAATTAGTCTGACATCAAATTACAAGAGCTTATTTAACCGTCATGATAAAACAAGCTGATCTGAATTCAACAGACAATGATAAAATAGTACAATAGTTAAAAATGTCTTTTCTTAGCACAATAGGTTAAACCCGGAATTTGAACGGGCCATGCTACAAACAACTCCAGGTGCACAAACGCGCACAGAAATACTTGTATTTCCATATGTGTTTGTACACATGGGTTTGTTTGTGCCAGCATGATCACATGATCTCTTGGGTGTACTGAATCTGTACAACATCTTTTGGAATAGAACCATTGTAATAAAACTGCAATATAGCAACTTAATTGTTCTTAAATGTCTTGGGTCAGGGTTTTGGTCAATAGGTCAGAAATACTCTCATTTTGTAACCTTTAGAGTTCATGAGTTTAACCAGCATAAGGTTTTGTCAAGTTGTAGACCAGTAAGATTTGATATCTTTCAGTGTGTTAAGATCTAGCTCAATTGACATCAAAGTGAGTGTTGTTATAATGTGCTAATGATAGATCTACTGTTTGTCTCAGATTGGTTCTTGGAACAACCATTCTCTCTCAGTACCATCAAAGCCATCCCTGCCTGACGTACCCAGTGTCCCAGATGTGGACTGCCGTACAGTGGAATGTGCCCTATGTGTCCAGCAGATGTTTCCAGCATCAACTGTAGGCGCTTCAGTTGCCTCCAAGAACCCAGTGAACCCCCCAGTTACTCAAATGCCTGTATTCACCACAAATCAAAAGCCCAGCCCGATGACAGATAAGGTGACAGATTCCAAAAGACCGCCATTACCACCAGCAGCACAGACACATCGCGTTTTCAGACTGGATGGCGGAAGTATTTGGGAAATTATTGTGCTGTGTTTGACTGCTGTTGGTGTTATCAGTTCATTCATGGCTTTGCTTTTTTACTTTTTAAACTTCGCCACCCAATCATCCGAGAGTCTTCCTGGAGTCTTAACATTCTTCTTCTCCTTGGAATCATCCTTCTGTACCTCCTGAACATTGCGTTTGTGGCGGAAGACAGCACGGTGTCCTGCGGAATCCGTCGATTTGGACTCAGTTTCTTCTCCGCAATGTGCTTTGCGGCCCTCTTTGTGAAAGCCGTGCGCGTCTACCGCATCGGCAAGCACGAGCGGCGCATTTCAGGACCCAAGCCCAAATTCATAAGTGCATTGAGCCAGACAATCTTCTACAGTGGCGTGATGCTGAGTGAGTTGCTTCTTGTGGTTGAGTGGTTGCTGGTGGATCCACCCGGTGTCGTCTTCCAAGATGGTGCATTTGTTTGTAGACAGGGCATTGAAGCGTTCATCACGTCGTTGCTCTATGTCTATCTCTTGATCGTCGTGACAACTGTGATAGCATTCCTGGCCAGGAACTCCTCGGACGTTTTTCATGAAAGCCTGTACATTTTGATAACATGCGTTGGTAGGTATGCACCATATGCATCAGCCTTGTAGCATATAAAGCATCAAATTTCTCATAAGGGAACCACATACACCTTGCATGTATAGATGGTAATGGGAAAAAGTTTGCATCAAAGATTATCTCATACATGAGACTTCATCAAAGGTTTGTGTTCTGAGAACAGAAATATGAAGAAATCCTAGATGTTATCATTTTCCTTTGCAATATTTGGTATGGATATTTGTTGGTTAGGCCAGGAAGAAAAAATAAATTGTTCATCGGAATCGCCGCTTCTACTTTGGCATATTGGAATTTTTTTTTTTTTTTTTTGATCGCGGCAAATTCTTACTTCCGCATTACAAATATGTTTAGTACTGCCGCTGGTGGCGCCCTACACTTTGTCGGGTTTTCGCGGGCACGGGATTTTTAATGAGACTTCCTACGTGTTTGTACAGACTTTTTAGTTGACCGCCAACACGTTGTTGTGACGTCTGAATTTGGCGAATCACGACGCAAAGTGGGTCGATTTGGTTAGGTTAGTACATGTCACATCAAGAGTATTAATTTGATCGCCAACATTCGACGTGATGTCCAACAGTTTAATAGTTCTAAAGACGCTATTCAGTGTTTGTCCTGATATTACGTTCGGCGATTTGTTCAACAAGATCGTGACAGCAGATGGACAGTGCATCCGATTGAATGAAAATTGCATCGAAAGTATAAAAAATTATGGCAATGACAAAACACATGGTTGCGTCGATGTTAAAGTACGATCTGAATGATGACTATATAACTTCACTCCGATCACAGTACAGTGTTGTTAGACCATTGTGTAAACCGTGTAGAGACAGTGTAGACAGTGGTAAAGAGGTCAAAACATGGGGCCAAAGTAAAATGAAAAACTCAGATGCTAGGTCCCACCAGGACAATATTAAAGGACAATACTGAATTGTTGGATTTCAGTGATTTGCTGTACATTTCAGTTTTATTCTGAGAGAATGTTGAAATATTCAGAATATGTTGTGCAAACACTAACTGTGAATGTAATGGCCTATGTCATTGTTGGGAAATATAGTCTTGAATTCAGTTACCAGTATCAGTGTTTCTTGTCTGAGATATTTCTGGTAAAAGAGAAACAATTATCTTGCCTTTTCTGCATCTGTGTAAAAATGCCAGAGAACCGTGTTTACCTTCGGCCTAAAAAAAAATTAAAAAAAAAATTTTCGCTCGCCGCTCCTGGACCTTGATCCAAAAAATCCGATGAACAAGATTTTTTTTTCTCTGGCCTTATTAGAAAATTGAAAACCAGAGATAATCGGTATGCTAACAAAATTATTGATTTAATCAAGTCATATTTGTGTCCTCAGGTGTTTTTGATGTAACTGAATTCAAAATTGCTGTTAAAAATTGTTGATCAATTCCATTACCTCATTGATTTTGTTTACATTTTCCCTGACAGGTTCAATTTTAACCATTATTACCTGGGCTATTGTGGCTGTCAAGGGGCCGGAAGGTTACGAGAGACCGGCCATCTGTTTTGGAATACTCCTCAACACAACTCTCATCTTCATTCTGATGTTTATTCCAAAGATCCGACTCATTCTCACCAAACATGAATTTTTCGACAATGCCTCCATCACGTCGAACATCACCATATCGGACGGAAGGAGCGGTGCTTTCCAGAATCCGACGTACAACGTCTACGGAGACGCTGTCAAAGGTATGCGAGTAATCTTTCCACCAACACATTTTGGTATAGTCCTATTGTTTTGTATGCAAAGTTGGACCTTTGTACAGTAGGAAAGGGGTGAACAGGACTAAATTGAATATAAATGTGACCAAGCAGTTCAGTTCCCAGAGGTGTTCAAGTGTCCAACCGAACAGGGAAATTTGTTGAAATATATACTCAGCTGAACTTATATTCGGATTATCAAAAGTTTCAGATTAGAAAGGTTTTGCTGAATTGACTTGTTTTCGTTTCATTTTTCTGCTCATAGTCGACGCGGAAGATGACAGCAAAGAGAGGCAGTCCACAGAAGATTCGTCAGCAGCTGACCAAGATGATATTAATCCTCAACTTGTGTCACAGAATACGACTAGTTTCTAACCCCTGCACCACCATGGATTGGCCCAAAGCAATTGTCACTGATGGTGATTATAGACCTGTTTATTAGGGACTTGGGGAGAAGATGTTAAAAAACATGTATTGTCATCACAATTTATTGTTTTTTACAATTTTTCTTTCATTTGTACAAAGTAAACGCTAAACTCTTTCCTGGGTAAATCAGATGTAAAAAAGAGAGAAATGGGGCTATTTAAGTGTATACTGCAATTTGAGAACAACTCCATAACAGTACATAATGTAGATACAGAAATGAGATCAGTATATATTTACAATAAACCGTACATGTACATCTTGCCACCAATACTATCATACAACTTTGTTGTTCTTCAGTTTAAACGCATTTGATTGATCCAGTACCACAGATTGATCTAGAATAGTGTATTTTGTTTGAAATACTTGGAAAAAAGTGAGAAAAGTTTCAGTATTTCTTTTTAAGGTAGTATGCACCTCGAAAGTGAAAGACTCAAACTTTTGCTCTAACTTTCCTCAAGGAATCTATCAATCATTCTATGTTTTGTCCAATAGAACGGAATAACGGTTGCTGCATGCCCAAGTAACACTGGGAAAAATCTCTTGAAAAGAGTTCATATTTCGTATTGGATACCAAAGGGATAAAGTCTTCCAAACTTTGATGTTGTCATTTTCAATCAAAACAATGTGTATTTCTTACAGAAACACTGCAGAAACTTCAATTATCATTATGCAGGTGTCTAAATAACTATAGTATTGATAAGTTTTTGCATCCATGGTGCACAATGACAACTCAACATTAATACAGGGCATCCAAAAAGTGCACGGTGTGAGGGCGCTTTTTCCCATAGCTTTACACAGGCATGTGAATCTTGGTGTATGACAGCTCAACATTAAGGTAGAATGTGCCTCGGGGACAGATATTTGGACTCTCAAACTTTCTCAATTCTTTTCTGATCTACCACTTGTTGGGGCTCATTTTGAAGCTCTTGGTTTAAGAAAACTTTTCACCGTCTTAGTTTTTCGATATTCGAAAATTTTATTTTTTCTCCATAGAGTTAACATAGGGATGGCGGCCATTTCGAATTTCAAATATCGGTAAATCTTTGGTCATTTTTTTCTCTAGTACCAAAATTTGCACGGTTACCCCCGATTTTTATTCTTGATTTTGAAAGAGAGTGGTTGGAAGATTTCTCAAGGAAAGTTTAAGCAAAAGTTTAAATCTTTCACTTTCGAGGCGCGAACTACCTAAATACAGGGCGTTAGAGTTTGTCACAAGTGAGTGAAAGTTAACTGAAGTCTTCTCCAGATGCAAGATTACAAATATCAACAATTTAGTATATTTCATATGGTGTGAGGGCAGTGTTCTGATGACTGAAAATTCAGTATGTTTTGCATCGTGTGAGGGCAGTGCTCATATCACACATAATTCAGCATGTTTCAGTCAGATGAAAAGCGGAATCATAAATTGCTACGTGCCCAATTTTATAGTGAAAATGTAGCACAATACAGTATGAGTTTATGTAGCGAATGGTACAACCAGTAATATGTAATAACCCAGAGATCCATAAACTAAGAATTGTATGTAGTGTACAATCTTGCGTTTCTAAACAATTATTTTTCTTTCATATGTTTAATATAAATCTGTAGTAGTAGAAGGCTGTTGTTCCCTTGTGTGAGATAGAATTACAGGAATTTCTCACCTCACAATACTAGATGCACCTCATGGACAGATATTTAGACTCTCAAACTTGTAGAATATTCTTTTTGCCTACCACTTGTGAGAGCTCATTTTGAAGCTTATGGAGCACATAGTTTTCACAGGCTTAGTCTTGTGAAAATCAGGAAATTTATTTTTCCCCAAGATAACACAGGGATGGCGGCCATTTTGAATTTCAGATTTTGGTAAATATTGGGTATTTGTTTCTCTAGTACCAAAATTTGCACTGTGACCCCGATTTTTCTTCTTGATTTTGGAAGAGGTGGGTTTAAAGTTTGTTTGTACAAAGTTTGAGCAAAAGTTTAAGTCTTTCATTTTGAGGCACGAACTACCTTTAACAGCTGAGATTCGATATCTGTCACCAGAATCTCTGAATATTGATATTTGTCAAATATTATCGAGTTTTACAATAACTTTTGAGCTTGTCAACATAAAATATTATATATTATAGTACTAGACATAGACAAGATCAAGTCAGCATATGGTTCTGAGTAACTTTTTATATTATGTAAATTAACTATGAATATCTACGCTCATGTTCGATGTATATTTCATACCATAAGATCTCTGTTTTGTTCATACTTACCAAAAAGAGCCAAACAATGGGAATTGTTGGAAATATCTGGCTTTAAGCAACCTTCCAAATTTTCATTTTTTAGAAACATTATGGATACAATTGCAAGCTTGATGTTAGTTTTTATTTTGCTCTAATCTTAGAAAGCATGTGCTGTCCTAGCTGTGGAAACGCAGCTATCTGTTGGCGCAGTAGCGTGCGCTGCTATGCGGGTTAAAGGTCAACCCCGCCACGGATGCGTTTCCACAGCTAGTGCTGTCCTTGACAAGGTGTCTCTTTGTAAAGTTTATTTTTAACATTTAATATTTTTGATATTTACATAAGTTCTCGATAGATTTTCAAAAATAAAGTCCATCTACTGTTTCTGAAAAAAACCGCCTTTATTTAATTTGAAGTGACCTGTGATGTCCTGGTAGGATGACATCATAATACTGACATGAATATGTATTTACTCAAGTGTGCATAAATCTTGGCAGTGGTGTGGTACAATATTTTGAAACCGCTAACAGATTTTTCTATACTTCGATATGACAAATTCGTTAAATGCTTTCCCTCACACCTATATTTATGATGTGAGCTAAAACCTGATGGATTGCAGCTTTTAGTGCTCAGCCTGAAAGATTTGGTCGTGTGCGTGCCTCCACTGAAGTGGATTGAGATGACAGCGCCCTCACACGACTGGAAATTCTCCTGTAAGTACTAACATATTGTAGATGTACCTTCTTGTTCCCAGGGCCCACGATCCTCTGATAATGGGGGGGGGGGGGATTCCGGACTTGTCTTAAAGAAAAGGAAGTATTCAGATGGTGAGATATTTATATGTTTGATTTTTTTAAAAAAGTGCCCTACGTATATCGTGCCCGGACTGGATCTGAGTCTCCATGGCTAAATCGGTCAGTGTTCAGGCAAATAAGCCAAAAGGCAACGATGCTGATCAAAATCGGGTCTGCGGAGTAAGACTGGCATAGAATGCCCTTTCTTTCCACAGGAAACAATCACAATCAACGGCAAGGGGGAAGAGAAAATCGTGAGGGGGGACATAAAAAATAGGTCTTCAAGGGGGCTTAAAAATTACACAGTACTACGAGGGGAGCCTCCAGCTCTTTGCTCAATGCAAATCATATCGATGAATCATTCTGAAATGGTAAAATCCAGCTATCTAGGGTTATCTAGTGAAAAATCTGCGTTTCAAGGACTGACGACCCTGAATAGTTTGTGACTGTGAACACCATAATGCTGACTGTCAGACAATGAGAAATAGCATCAACAGTTGACTATCATGGGGACACTAACAAGGTTAGACAATGGGCTGAGAAAACACGATCGGGCAAATTAATTAATCAAAAAGTTCTGCTCCTTGGTATTGCAAATTTTTCCACAGTTTACCCCTGGACTCCAATGTATAACAATGATTTTCGTGAAATTTCACTGTCGGATTAAATTGCCATCAATTGTCAAACATACAAATGCAGCCATTTTGGATGGTTATTAACGAACTGTTCATAGTTGTCCCAGGTAATCAACCGTGTACAGTGAAATGAGACTTTTTGGTGAAATTCCAAAACGAACTTTTCAGTAAACAAATGAACTCCTAATCCAATCACCATATTCTACTGAAGTGCATTTATAACAATTGTCAAACGTATATAAATGCACAGATATTGCTAGTTTTGTACGGGGAAAAGTTGTTCATACTGTGCTCCATAGACAAGCATTTGTAGTGAAATGAAACTTTCGGGTGAAAATCCAAAATCAAATTTCTTGAACGTGAGTTTCCAATCGCCGTATCCTTGTCAAGTAGATGTATGTTTAAAATTTCATGTACATAGTGGCTAATTTCATATGTGTATAGACTTTATTAGCTCCCACTTTGTGTGTGTGTATGTGTGTGGGGGGTATACATACATACATACATACATACATACATACATCCATATCTACATTTATCTATATATGCCATATTAGATAGATAGATAGATGGATAGATGAATGGATGGATGGAGGGATGGATGGATGGATCGACAGATGGGTATATAGATAAATACCGATAGATATACACACGCCACGCCAATAGGAGCTTATTAGCCAGCTGCAATAATTGTAGCCTCGGTGTGCTGGGCCGTGTGGCATCGCACAAGCCGCACGACAGTAACCCAAGTCGCACGGCCAATCCCACCAAGGCTACAATTATTGCAGCTAGGGCTTATGGGACAATTTGGTGCCGGTCAGCTCTATATTATTATATTTTGGGCCTCAAAATTTATTCCTGGCAACAGAAGGGCTCCGAAAATGTTGGCCAATACTGTGTGTGTAGGGAGGGGAGGGGGTTGCGAAAAAACCTAAAGAGCTACAGTCTCTTCCGGCCCCCTGCCATTAATGCTACTCGTTCCCTTTCACTAAAGACTTCCTCCGCCCATCTTCGCTTGGCAAGGTCTCTTGTCCGGGCGGCTGGATATTTCCTGAAAACAATTTAGTGGAAAGTAACGGACCCGTGCGAGCGCGGACAATGCCATGGAGGTAGTTCGTATGATACCTCCATGCTCGGCCATCAGTACGAATTTCAACACTCCAAGTCGCGTAAGAAAAGGACGAAACATCTCGACATTGAAATGTAGCTGAATATCCCATGTTGTTATTGACTCACTCACTTGCTCGAGATCTTTTCTTTCTGTTTTTCTTCCGCTGTGAAAAATAACGAACAATCAGGCATTTTAGTTCAATTTTGCTCCGGAAACATGGCAAAACTAAAAGATGATACAAATACATTTGCCCCGTTAATGCGGCCCAACGCATAATAAAACCAGATACGGGTTAACTAAATACCATAAACAGGAAAAATGATGCAGCGCAACGTATAGCTTCGTAAACTGTCCGGATATCAGCTAAATATTAATAGAATAATTTTATGCGAGTCATCCGCGCTTGCTTTACTTGCTTTAATGCAGTTACACATTTTGTCCGTCGGTGATGGCGCACTCACCTTCACGACAGCGGTGACCCCCTCTCCGGAGAGTACCAACGTCAGCCTATGCACACCATCAAATTTCATGTCCACTTTTCGTCGAAATTTCCCCGTTGCCTTCGGCTTCCAGGTCACGCAAGCAGTTTTTTCTTCCAAGTTGCCCAGTAACCAATACGTTACGGGCATCGAGAAGCCATCGTCCATCGGAAATTCGGAAGATACCATTAAATCCCTGGTGAAGTCAGACGGGTTTTGGATGAGGAAAGTTCGGTGTTTCAGTCGACCGACTTTGACCCTGCCAAAGTCGACTAGAGTTGGTCTGTTGTATTTTACGTAGCTTAATTTCATCACTGTCATCCCTCGGAGGATACCGTTCATGTGGGTGGGTTGGCTGAACCACTTTTGTGTTCGTGTTTTCAGTCCTATTTCGCCATGCATGTGATATCGCGCACGGCTGTCGTCATCCTCAAGACCGTTCAGTTTTGCGAACTTCTGTGAAGAGCAACAAGTGAACACGGTGTTTGAAATGGCTGGAGGAAAAAACTTGAAAAAATACAGAAAAAACAGAAATCCCATATACGCGTAATTTTTGTTTGAGGACTTTGGTTAGTTTTCCTTTATCTCCTACCTATATCAGAAACTTCAGGTAGCTCATCACTCACCCCAACGGCGTATGAATTCACAACTTCGATTCTGTATGCGTTATTTTTCCTTCTGTTTGTTCGCAACTCGTTCAGTAATCTGCGTGACGATCTTTCCGATACTGCAGATGGCTCGGTTTTATTCGATGCTTCATCAATGCGTTTATCATCCTCAATTTGCATTCGATCCCCGGAACCCCGGGTCTTCAGTTTACCGAGACATGGCCCCATCTGAATTACGAGAGAAGGTAAACACTTATCAAAACAAAACTGTACACAACTCTACATCTTCTTCATTGCAAACCCATCATCGTCATCGTTGTCATCAATATCATCACACATCATTATCATCATCATCACTATTGTCATTGCTGTCACCATAACTGTGACCATTATTTTCGTTTTCGTCATCGTCATCGCAGTCATATCGTGGATGCTGTCGTCATCAATGTTGTCACCATCTCTACATGCAGCGCTTATTTAATTAGTCAAAAGTTGTTTTTTTTGGGGGGGGTTGCTGTTGTTGTTGTTGTTGTTGTTGTTGTTTTTATTTTTTTTATCTAATGCTATAGCCTAATACATAAATTAGATAAAATCGGTAAGAATGACTTACTTCGGAATGTTATCGTAAGTACGTCTCCAGCAGCTGAGAGTAGGTGGTGAAGATCACATCGCTATCGCCATGGCTTTTTTCCGGGAATCATTAAAGTTCTTAACGGCAGCTTCGATCACGGGAACGCGTAAGTCGCGCGCGCTTACCACTTGCCCACGTCACACGCTCAGTATTTGCTCAGGGAGCTTGGTAATCTGGCTTGTTGTTCTTATTTATGTTGTTATTTACTAAAATTGAACAAAACTGATTTGTTGTCGAGTCGGATGTTTCAGTCATTGATATCGTTGCAAATACACATTGTCAAGGGACACCATAATTTTTGAACTTCCGTTGCCGTAGAACGTCACACTCTTTCCTACATTTATTTATTTATTTATTTATTTATCTATCTATTCTTTTGTTTACTTAAATAATTATTCGTTAGTTAGTTATAATTAGTTGGTCAATAATTAGTTTGTTACTTAAATAGATAGTTCGCTCAAATAACCAACATGTATGTTTCCTGTAACAATCATGCATGTTCATTGAGTGACAGTTCATAAAAAGCTCGTAAGATACACTTCAAAATAATTAACATTAGAACAAGCTACGTCCATTGTTCTCAGTAAGTCTCAAATATTCTTTGAAAGCTCTTTAAAACTTTAAAATTTCAATAAAACGGCGCTAACGAGCTTTCAAAAATCCAAAGGAAATAACTAACAATATCTTTATTAAAATAGATTATTCTCTTACATCTGGAGAATCCAACGTTTAACCGATGTTATGTAAAAAAAAACATATTGTTCCTCTGCCTCTGCTTGGAAAGTAGAACGGAAGGGATTACTTTTGTAACTCTTCACAGCCCCAACGCTCACACTCAAATGTTGTTCATCAGAGAAAATGGTTCAAAGCCATGCCAAAATGCAGCGAAATTTTGCATAGCAAATGAAATTTTCGTTGCACGAAAATATTGTATATTATATCATACCAGTATATTGATGGTGCAAATACAGCGATCTGATTGGTCGAGACGCGAAAAGAACCGTGGTATATTGGCGATATACCACGGCTGGCATGCGCACTAGCTCTCAGCTGAAGGAAAAGTCCTTTTATGACGTTCCACTCCAGAATTTCAATATATTGTTATGATATAATAGCAATAAATCATACCCAGCGACAATATACCACTCGATTTTGACCATTTCACTCCATATATGCACTCGCTATCGCTCGTGCATATATGTCGTGAACTGGTCAAAATCTCGTGATATACCATAGCTGGGTATAGCATATGTATATTTTTTTTGCATTTCAAGGCCTCCGGCCCCATTGCAAAGAGTTACATTATACAAGAAAAGTTACAATATGATAAATATGGTATGAAATAAAGTATTTACAATCGTTAGGAAAATTATTTACTGAGACATTGTTTTCGGAAATTAAATGCCTTATAAATAAATATACACAGCTTGCGTAACGTTCCTTCATTTGATGATTGTAGCAAACGGTTAAATTTACAATAATTTGGATGAATGTAAGTTTCACTTGAAATATAAAGTACACGAAAGTCTTTATAGGCAGGACATTCTAATAAGAAGTGAAATTCATCCTCAAATTTGTTAAAATTCATCCTCAAATTTGTTAAGATTGCATAAGGTACAATATCTTTCACTAGATATTATGCCCGTGTGTCTACCTTCTTCAATATTTAATGGAAGACACCCACAACGAAAACAAGCAAACAACTGAAGAAATTTAAAATTAAGTTGAAGGGTCAAGTATTTTTCAGGTTCAAGTGCACTTTTGATATTAACATAATTACGCATTTTTGGTTTTCCACTTATGTTAACCCACCATTGCTGTTTACAGACATCTTTCACTCTTAATTCAAACTCATATAAAAATAAATCCTTATTTCCAACTTCTTGTGCTAACCACGTATATCCAAAGCCATATGAAAATAATACATGTTTCAAAGAAGTCACCCATGTTTGCCTTCCCAGAGAATCTAACTTAATAAGAATATCATACGCTTGACGAGGCAACCTGTGTGATGGCATTTCTATAAGTCTTAGCCAAAACTTTACACAACGTTTCAAGGATGAGACAAAAACTGGAACTACCATGCCAAAATGAAGCGAAATTTTGCATAGCAAATGAAATTTTCGTTGCACGAAAATATTGTATGGTATAGTTACTGTGCAAAAGTTCAGTTAACCCCTTTCAGTTGTCTGGGGTTTTTTTTATTATTGTAATGTTTACAACTTGTACCAATTTAAGGAGTGGGTTCATCTAAAGAGTAGTCAAAAATTGATGAAGTATTTACGTAAGCTTACCCTTGCGTAAAAATCCTGGCGATTTTGAAGCGTTCAAAATTCCTTTACATAGCGGGAACCACTTATGTACGACAAATATTCTTGTTTACAAGTCCATATTATGCACAACTAAAAGAAAGCAAGATGTGGTTGATATAGTGCTTCAACAAAAAATATCAAATCATCATACATCGGAATCTATCAGGCAAATTATTGACAATTTTCCCCTGCAAAACAAGCCACATCTGTACATTTATATATGTTTGATAATATATGGAAATGTACTCTGCTTCAACTGGGAAGTAAAACGTGCATGTGTGTACAAGAAATTGGATTTTGGAATTTCACTGAAATGTTGATTCACTATACACAGCAGTCTATAAGGACACTATAAATAATTTTTAACCACTACAAAACTAGGTAAATGTGTGTATTTATGTACGCTTGATTGTTGATATTAATGTATTTGATTAGACTAGGGTGGTTACAAGTGTATGTCTGTTCAAGAAATTGGATTTTGGAATTTCACCGAAATGTTGATTCCCTATGCGTGGTTGTCTATGAGAGAGAACTATGAACATTTTTTTCCAATATAAAACATAAAACATACAATATTTGTCCATTTATAGACGTTTGATAATTGATATACACTTTTCCATCTGTCTCATATGTTTTTATATCTTGTCTTTCATCAGCTATAACTAAGCTTGTCGATAATGTGTGTGTATTTCAAAGAATCAATGGTTTTCGTTGGTGATTTCCTAATGAGGAAATATCACACGGACAACCTAAAATTTGGCCGTAAAATCTGTGACCCTCTCCCGAGATAGCTTTATATAAAATGACCCTCCCCCTTGGACAGTTTTCAAAAAAGTGACCCTCCCCCGAATTCCCCGGCCCACCTCACCTGAATTCAGATATTATGAAAATGTTGTGACCAAATGGTGCCCCGAAGATGAAAGATTTATGGCACGCCTATATTGTCAGATATTCTAAAAAATAGTGTGCCCGAAAAGCAGGCCAAAAAACTAAAGATGATAACAATGGGT
This sequence comes from Ptychodera flava, assembly GCF_041260155.1. NCBI lineage: Eukaryota > Metazoa > Hemichordata > Enteropneusta > Ptychoderidae > Ptychodera > Ptychodera flava. The sequence continues at coordinate 14,147,821 of NC_091949.1, read as the reverse complement.
TGCCCAGAGGGCGCGCCGAAAATTTTAATTGTCTGTGTACTTGATATCTCAATAACATAATTACTTTCCTGTGCTTTCCTTTGTGACTCTCGGCATTTTAGAATAGATTTAACATTATCCCTAGGAATCTTTAAACCAAATGTAATCAAAATATCAGGGTTAGAGGTTTGAGAGAAGTTTGAAAAGCAGATATCGTGGAGATGAGATCGATTTCATGGCATTGGTGACCTACTTACAGGAACAGTGAGTTTGATTACGGTGTTACGTCACTCTGTGTGACAAAGGTTATTACTACATTGTCCCGCTAAATGTAACCAGGTGCAGATTGCGTGGAAGGCCATACGCATTCCCTCCATAGTTTAGTAGTTATCGATTGCAGTGGCTGTTGCAAATTGTGATTATGTAACCCAAGCGATGTGTACCTGTTCGACGTCGGGTGCCTAGGGGGTATGTCTGAAAATTGAGATCGCCTTGCCAATCCCACCGTTGCTGTAAGGGGAAGGCTGTTTATCAGCCATATCTAAAAGCAATTAACCAACTTGACACAGATTTCTTTAAAAAGCAAAGGACACTGAAGTACTTAATTTCAACTAGAACTAATGCGAGAACCACAGATTGAAGACTGCCCCTTTAACATGCCGCATGTGATTAAATTCGCATTCGGCTACACGAGAATTGAACCGGCTTTGTAAGACTGACATGGAAAATACATAGGAAATTACTAGTATATCTCAAATTCATATTTGCGTGTACAGAGTTCTTATGATCGGTACGTACTGTCTAGGAACGCTATAAATTTAACTTCTCATGTTTTGACGTTATGTGTTATCTTATAGGATTTGCATGGTTCTGTGACATTTCGATGCATTTCGAAACAGGATCATGATGATTCCGACTGTCAAGGGGATGACGTTACCGGGAATGACCACAGCGAACGTGACCAAGATACCTGTTCTGATCATGCGCATATGGTCGCTTGCTGACCACAGTGCTCGTGGCCGGCGAAATTTTACCTGTTCCTTGTCGACAGTAAATGTGTATGGGGCGAGGGCCTCCTCTACTGTACTGTCTACGCGTAGCGCAACACCGAAACAGGATATTATATGGGAAGTCATGTAAACCAGAAGCGTACGCGCTTGTAAGTCAAGTTCCAAAATATACTAATATCTAACAGAACGATATGGAGGGTACCTACATCGTCTACCCGGTCCTTGTTTCCAAGAATTTTGTTCTGTATACCATGTGTATCCATGTGTATACACAGTACAGTTATACTCCCAAAATCATACCAACAGTTTGGAGTCCTGTCCACTAGTATCAATACAATTTAATGTTCATAGTGCGAAGTATTCCCAAAATATGGTTCTGACTATGGAGGTAAAAGTTAAGCATTTTAGGTTTATATTTACGCAATAATGTACCCCTTTCCGGACCACACAACGGATGAAAGGGAACTTGGCACAACACAATGTACGAGGCGAAACAGAGTACATTTCAAGTTTGGAACGCATAGTTTGAGTCCATTATGGGCCGGGAGGGGGTACATTATTGCTATTACTTATAGTTTTGGCAATGACAGGGAATTTGTAGTTGCAGAACCGAAAACATCTGGGGCCACAATACTGGATAATCGGATACGTTTATCAGTAAGCTTAATTATTTAGGGGATGAGGTCACAAAATTCACTAGTTTTGACAAAGCTGTATAATTGTCAACAATAGTATTGCATATTCTAAACCAGGTGTTATGTTATGTTCGCGTTATTGTTTCGCTCTATTCAAGTCTAGCCATCAGTATGCAAAAAGTCAAGGGGTGGTGTGATCTACATATCAGCAAGTTCCGTAAAACACGAGGCGGAGTTTGTGAATGCCTAGCACCGGTGACATACCAAGTACGGCTACACGCATCCAACTGTAGGGGGACTTGGGGACAATAAAAAACCACGTTCTACCCTACAGGTGGATTTGGGTTGGTAAATTCTGACCCTTATAATTGATTTGTACTATTCTAGAAATAAGGAACATAGCAAACACTTGCTTTGCACACGGTCCCTCCACAATGCTTAGCATTACGCATGTTGATGTGTAATTTATATGCGCCTTATTGTCATGGTAATACCATGCCAATAGCCTCCATGGTAATACTTACGTAAGCTTCGAACCAAGGGCGAAAATCGTTCGATGGCCCGAAAGGAGTCCCCTGTTGAAGCAGTAGGGCAGATTAACAATAAATGAGGTCTGTCATTTTCGGACAGAGCGATTTTATTTGTGTGAATCACTTGTTACCATGCAAAGGCCCACGATGAGTTAAAAAACCATATTTGTCTAATAATGATTTGAAAACAAACACAGGCCTTTGAATAAAATTCTACAATAAAAGACTATTTGTCAATGCAGCTGATTGTGCGCATGCTTGATGGGTTTACGTAATACGTTGCCCAGTATGTGAATGGAGCGATTCTATTACGTTCATTCAAATGGTCCCAGAGACTCGCCACATAATAGTCCGATCGCTGTCTCTACTTGCTTAGCCGTCCCGAAGTCGGGTATCTGTAATAATTCGTTTCAGCTGATACAGGTAGGAACATAGAATTGCTTTTGTTTCACCCGTTTGTGCTCTTTTGAGGTTGTTGCAATTTTTTTCGCTGCATTTAACGTACATTCGTGCAGATTCATGGAATAGTTGAGAATCAAACAAACGTGGAAACAAAGATAAAAATACGAGTTTGAGAAGTCTATGTCAGCATGCACAAGATATATTGAAATTAATGTCAAGTCCGGCAGCATATCTTGACGAGAAGTATTGCTGAATTTGAAAGCGTCAACCCGGCCATAAAATAACAATACAGGTAAAATGTAGATAACATAACCCCTGATACGTGATTGCCAGGTCTGTGAACAAGTTAGTACGCACAATAGATTTTAGTGACAGTTTGCCATGTAAAAGAAAACATTGAGATGGGATTTTCCTTTCCAGTTTTCTTTGAAATTCATTCGCGTAATATCTTACTTTTTTATGTTTTCTTTGAAATGTTAGCAAGTGTCACCCCTTTCCTTTTACGGAAGACAATAAACTCGCATTGAAGCGTCGTACACGTGCATCTTCATGCACGTTGCGCGGTGCGTCGTTCTGCGTGCTGTCGTGCAGTTTTTTATGTGCATTTTTCTCTCATCATCTCCATTTAATTGTCACTTTTTGTGACGTAAATTCACACATTACTGAAAAAAATATCATGATTTCGATGAAAATTACAAAGTCGACGATGAGACTCGGTGGCCCGCCACATTCAAGGCCATGCCGGGGAGAACAGGACATAGTAGATTTCTTACAAAAACGCGCGTGCTTGTTTATTTCGTTTGCTGTTTGGTCTCTGCGTGTTTTAAGATTTTAATCGAAAGTAACTTTTCTCGTAAAAGAAACTCGCAATAGTCGCACCAAACGAATCGATTTTACCATGGAGGTAGAAAGAAAGACCTCCATGATTTTACGAAAAAGTTATATTCACAAAGTGGAACATTCCTGTTGTAAACTTACGTAACACATTTACGCTTGCGAAGGGGAAGGTCGCTTTAATTCCGAAATGCCCATGGTGACATCTTTGAGTCTAGCAAAACAAGGAGTATAAAAAGATTGTACCACTGTCCCTTCACTGTGATAGTGGTAAAGCAAGCTGTACACGCGATACAGGACACCGGTCTTTTTCAGTCCAAGTACGTCCTTGTTAATATTCATAAGCTCTTGATCTGAGATCCGGAACGGCATGGGTGCATGCGATAATGAACCAGTGTTACATAACAATCGGGTCACGATACGATGCTAGCCGACCTCGCTTCTCTTACTCTCGCAGCGCGCAGGGAAGGCCTGTGTATAAATTTTCAAACTGAATGTGCAATATATAAACGGCAAAAAATCATCAAACAGCTAATGTATCGGCGGCTGACTTCGACTTCTATTTTTTACCTCCATGGACAATGAAAGCTGCTGAGGGATAAGCTATTTATACATTCGCAGTTACCTCACAATATTAGGTCTAGTTGACCCATAGGCGGCCCATACATATTGATAAGCTTATTATTGAGTTTTCTCAGTTTTCTCTGTCACTGTCAGCCCCTCTCCTTTCTTCATGCTCTGACTGATCGTAGTAAATAAAATAAATGACTATATAGCCTAACCTATAGCCTCTTGACTCTTTATTCATTTTACACTCCATTACAAGGACGTATATCTCTCATACACACATGCTGTAATTGATTAGTCAACACAACTAATTATGCTAATCCGTGGACTTATCAGAGGTTGGTCAACATCGGAAAGATAGTGATGTTAATGAAAAGTAACCATTCCTATCTTTCGCGATGTTGACCAACCCATAAAATCCCTGATAAGTCCACGGATTAGCATAATTAGTTGTGTTGACTAATTAATTACAGCATGTGTGTATGAGAGATATACGTCCTTGTAATGGAGTGTAAAATAAATAAAGAGTCACAGAGGCTAGGTTATGTTATATAAACCATTTATTTCATTTATTCCGATCATTCAGAGCATGAAGAAAGAAGAGAAAATGATAGAGAAAACACTGAAAAACTCAGTAGTACTTATTGGGTCGCCTGTGGTTGACCTATGTGCTGAGACTACCAGTATTTGCATATATATTGCGTAACAAGCACAAAGTGACCTTGGGTTATCCACGCGCTTGCGCACTGGATGTGTTTTCCTCATCGATCAGCACGTACACATCTGGCTCTGTATTACCAGGAAAAATAATCATATTTAGGGATTTAGCTGTGGCAATGAGGGGGGCGGTGGGGTAAAATAAATCTTGTTCTGCGTCTGTGCTATTGCAGCACTATGCTTAACTCGAAACTTTCGTGCTAATACAGCCCAGCCTCCGAACGCCCGGCCCCCCACCCTAGCACCGTGGCTCAGCCAATGTACAATTGACAGAACCCACAAAAAAATGTATACATTCTTCGTTTGCTACCTCCATGCGTGAATGAGGTCTCTTTTAAGGTTTGATAAGGGGAGAACCATTTGATTTTGGGGGGGGGGGTATGGAGGAAATGGGTATGGGAGCAAATTTTTTTTCCCTGTCACAGTGACAGCAATTTTTTTTTCTACTGTCAGAGCTGCATCAATTTTTTTTTTCCAAATGGAGTAGCAATGCAAATTTTTTTTTCTTTGTCATCAAGTTTGTGATGCGTTGTATATAAGGGAGCCGTCATTATTAACGGCCTGAAACTCAGAAATTTCAAGTGACACCACCCCCCACCACCCCCGTCAACCATGATGAATTTGAGTAACTCCCCTCTCTAACTCTGAAATTTTGACTGATCCCCCACTTAGAAAGTTAAATACAAATACATGTATTTGTAAAATTTACAAAATACAGCAACAGTAAAGACCTTTGAAATCCGGATGTACTCTGGTAGACTATCATCAGTTATCTCATGATGGTTCAAAAAAGGTGAACCCATCAAAATGAAATTGCAAGTCACAATAAAATAAAGATATAAAAGCTCACGCAGTATCTAACCATACAGTATATTGTTTAATTTGGATGGGTATTATGACAGGGTTTTCACTAGGATATCTGACCGGGCAGAATTTGAAAGTACAGGGGGAGAACACGTGAGAGGCTTAGGGGGAAAGTGTCACAGGGGCTTTCCCCTATCTTGCATGGAAAGTTTAAGATATTGGTGTATGCAATGGTGCAGTCTGGTGCGATCTGAGAGGTGTTTTTTAATTTTTTACTAAGTGAAACTGTTAGAACACCCCAAGGGGGAGAGCACGAGAGGGGGTTTCCCCCTCTCGTATTGGAAATTTTGGGAAATTGATATGTTTAATGGTGCAATCTGAGAGGAATTTCAGGTTATTTTGCATTTGGTAAAACTGTTTGAAAATGACATTGAAAACACTGCAATATTTTTTTACATTTTATGCATGATCAGTGTTTGTGTCACAATATTCAACAACCAAACAATGACAATACAATTTGTGAAAAACAGTTCTGTTTGCCAGAGACTGAAGATAAATAAATATACAGGAACGGAAATCTGTGACCTTCTTGTGTCATTTCTCCAGCTGCCAGCTTCTAATGAAAAGCATGAATATGATATGTTTAACTGTCAAAATGGTCATTGAACTGAGGTTAATGTAAACACGTTTCTGTGATAATAAAGGATGAATTCACAACAGTTCAGTTTTGTCCTAGATCCTGTGAAAATTTTGAGAAATTGATGTGCGCTACGGTGCAGTGTAGTGCAATCCGATAGGTATTTTAAATTTGTCCTTTACCAGTAACACTGTTAGAAGACTCAAGGGGGGAGAGCACGAGAGGGGGTGCCCCCTCTCGCATTGAAAATTTTGAGAAATGGATGTGTGCAATGGTGCAATCTGAGATGTGTTTCAATTTATTTCGCAAAAAAAAAATTGAGTAACCCCGTCCCCCTTCTTCCTCTCCACATTTTGAGTAACGCCCCCTGAAGTTTTCAATTTTTTTAGTGACCCTCTCCCTTGTATTTCATTACATTTGTTGTTCCTCAATTTTTCATTGTCAACTTGTACATCTTCCTAATGTATTTATATTAAGAGAATAATATATTGATTTTAACACTAGTTTATCGACTCCTGTCTTGTGTTTTAAAATTTTCACAATTTACAGAAGTCAAAAAGTCCCCTTTAGATAGTGCCTATGCCATTGAGATATTGCAACAGAAATCATGAAATATGATTTCTTGGGTCAGAAAAGGGAAGGAAAACATTGAGTGCACTGAGGTGTAAGTAGACCTATGTAGTGCATGCTTATATCATAAGTGCTGCATGGGAAAAACATAAGAATTGCTTGTGGTAAAAAAATTTGCGCCGCCTATGGCGGCGCGCCGGCAAAGAATACATGAGAATAGGGTTTCCAAATTTTGCTAATTTCTGGTGCATTGTGACAATTTTTTTTTTCACTTCTGTCTGTTATGACAATTTTTTTTTCTCAGGTCATGGCGGGATCAATTTTTTTTTCCTTCTATCTCACCTGGCGACAATTTTTTTTTTCTCAAAATCCTCCATACCCCCCCCCGAAATCAAATGGTGTTCCCCTAAAGTGCTTTCACACGAAAAAACAAGACTGAATTGTTTTCGAAAATAACAGCCACCGATCTTAGACGAATTAAAATGATTGGAATCGGATTTGACTATTGGCAATGTAATGTTGATTTGGGCAAAACCATCGTCCAGACATCCTAGCAATTTCCCCCTATATTACATATGAAAAAATGATGCATTTTCCCGCTTGGTTTCCAATTTTGTTCACAACTATTTTACCTTCATATCATTGGTTCATGGTTACACTTGTGGCCATGATTTGTTGTTAAACAAGAATATACACTTTCTTTCATTAAATTTATTGTAATTGCATTTCATTGCTGGGAAAGACTTTGGTTTATTTTTCTCGACATTATCACATACATCAATGGAATCATGTCATGTTGGTTTGAATTCCGCTATTAACAGAGCATGCCACCGTAAAGGCAGAACACTAGATTAAACATTCGTCCACGAGTTGCGTAAAACCTCGGGAATTTTAAGACTTCAATTTACGGTCCCAAAGTTTACCTACATATTTATCCATCGTAATACCGCAAACCAGCCTGGCATATTCACTTTCACATTACAGTTTTCTTAAGAGTCAATCAGCGAGCTGCAGTTGCAGCTGAGTTGTCTATGTTACAAATTTATGCATTTTTAAAACATTGTAAAAATATCAGCGCATTTTACACGGATAGAAAACTTGAACTCTGTACCATAAATGGTATTAGTCTTTATCAATCAGAAAAAAGCAAAACAACACAAAAAAGCCACATAGCGTCAGTAGGGTGAAGATTGAAAGGGACATCAGCCATTACTTTTAACGATGTTGTTTTCCATCATCTACAAACACTCTCCCAAGGACTGATTGCGTCTTCTGTAGTCTTGGTTACCCAGACTGCACTTCGGGGCTCTCATCATCCGGGCGGATGAAAGCCTAGAAGTGCAGCCTGGGAAACCAAGACAACATCATCTAACGGTGACAATATCGTCTTTTTATTTGTTCTGATTAATAAAGAATAACGCCATTTGTGGTAACGTTCAAGTTTTTTATCCGTGTAATATTATTTACATTTGAATTCTTGTCCCGACCAGAATTCACTCGTCACCAATAACAATCTACCTAGACACGGACAGACTGACTTGACATACTGAACACCGTGTATCTCAACATGCATTATTGACTAAACGAGAACCTGTAATTGATATTAAAAACAAAAAATAGTGAAAAAAGTTTATCGACAGTTACAGTTTCTGGCCCTTTTATATCGAAGACATTAGATTTTTGTCTCCTTCTTCTTCTTCTTCTTCTTATTATTATTATTACTGTTACTTTCTTCAATTTCAGGACTTGGAGAAGGGGCTACAATGACCAACGACAGCGCCCAGGGAAAGCGAGCTACGGAACCATCGAAAACCGCGATGACGAAAATGCCGCCGATTTCAATGCCGCGACAAGAGCCCTATCCAGTACCAATTACCCTGACACAGGTGTTCCCCTTCCAGGGGAATTTCCTGTCGGGTCAGACTGCCCAGGCGTGTAACATCACCAATGGGGATGGCAGCCTAGCTGAGGTGAAGAGCGACATCATCGCGTCTCGGAAGAGGCGGGAGTTCACCCCGGACGAGAGGAAAGACGACTGCTACTGGAACAAGCGGAGAAAGAACAACGAGGCAGCGAAGAGATCGAGAGAGAAGAGAAGAATGAACGACATGATGATGGAGCAACGCTTACTGGCACTGACTGATGAAAACTGCCGCTTGAAGGCTGAATTAGTTTCCCTGAAGAAACGTTTTGGCATTGACCAGCATGGTAAGGAAGACAAAGTCACGGCTGCTGCAACACGTAATGAGGAGATGTGCGATCTATCTGAAGTAAACACCGCTAAACATGTGCCTCCTGCAGCCCCGGCTCCGGTCCTTGGCGAGGCTCGTCGCGCTGAGAATGACGCCGAGAAACCGAAAAAGAAGATGCCAGATTTAATCCATGTTAAAGGGCGTTGCCAAAACGACCATGGTGAGGGTGCAGTGGGGCCGGCAGAAAGGCCCAAGGTTGTGCCCAGTGTCCCATGTACGGTGACACTCTCGCGTTCCTCAACCCCAGAGTCCGATCAGAGCAACACAAGCTCGTCCAAACTGGAAGACAATCGAAGACTGCCACACAAGCTAAGACTGAAATACAAACCTGAAGGCGTTCCGGACAACCGCCAATGCACCATAGATACAGCAGCAACTGTTGCTACTGGTAACGCCTCGGGCAGTGACGCCCTTACCCAACCGAACACATTTGAAAGGAAAAACGAATCGGCTAAAGCTGACGAGACTATCCGAACCACAGTTGGTCAAACTTTCTTGACCGAGGCAAACCTTGCCAAACACAACGAAATCCACAGCGGCGAAGGAACGGTAAGCGCCCTCGACGCGTTGTCCAGGGCGGGCCTGTTCCCGACTCCGCAGAGACCTATAGCACCGGGTCCGAGTATCGTACCCACGGCAAAGATCCTACCTCAGGTACCAGCGATTCCAAACATGCTAGTTCAGCCGCTACTTTTCCAGTTGGACGCCGCTCATAGACAGCAGAGCTTGAATGCCACTGCCCAGGCCCAAGCGATGCTTGATCTCCAGTCGCCAATCAATGCCGGCAAAAATTCCCTGTTCAATTCACTCCCCGATGTTGCCAGAACGCTCGAAAACTTACAATTTGCCAGGTCGTCCTACATGGAATATGAGAACGACCAACTTCGAGACACACTTCGTACTCTGTCGTCTGACATAGCCTGTTTGAAGGATATTGTTAAGGCAAAGCTTAGCTGATCATTCTGCTTTCTGCAGGAAGGCAAATTTTCTATTTCATGAAGGGTGCCATTGAACTATAAAGGTTTGCCTGGATTATAACGCCAGGTTTTGTACATGAAAGAGCCTAAGTATACGCTGCCGAAATCATAGTCAGTTTTGTAAATATTTATAAAACGCACTGTGTAATAACAAAAAAGGAGACAGTTTTCAAACTGAAAAATTTCGAAATAGTCTAATTTTTGTCTATGGCATGTAAAGAAAATTAAAAATAGTGACAGTGAAATCAATTGTAGTGAATTCAGGCCGTATGTCGCTTTCAGGGTTTTTTTCTTTCTGCAAAATGTTTAATATTGCGCCGTTGTTCGCATATGCCACAGAGATCATGATTACATACACTTTTCTTTCTAAAGTCAATAAATGAACTAAGTACCTTGCGAGAATTTGTTCAGCATTATGTGATCGATCAACTTTCCAAAGTAAAGTAAACAAGGCACATCTGATGTTGAAGAACACAGATCGCATGCTCCTTTACGAAAACAATCGACTTTTTCTTGAGGAACCAATTAAATTGTACATAACAATTACCACCAATAAGACTATGTAAATTTCAAACTTTACCAATACGGATCCGGTTCTTACTCTGTGGTCTTGACAGTAAGGACCGTTCGGTAGAGGGGCATCTGCTTCCAACCCGGGATCAGGAGAACGGATACGTTCTCGAGTAACTTTGCGTTTCATATTGGGAATTTAAATCAATCACTTCTGTTGACTTTCATTTTTTGAGAGTGATTTCTGTGTAACTCATTAACATATATTATGTTCAGACGGGTATGATTTTATGACTGTGGTGATAATGGAGCCACGATATCGCCGCGTTATGGCGATAGTGTTATTCTCTAGGCCAATACACCAATTGTGAATACAGTACGTTGTTTTAAACGTACAAACTTTGAGCCACAAATTTCCCCTCGCATTCAGCCGACATCTACCCTGGTCTGTGATTTGTTCATATACTACGCCGTCGGTTTGTTTGTATATTTTAACTCTCTTTCCCGCCAACTTCAACAGACGTGTAATACGTTTTACTGTACTCTTCATGTTAAAGGTGAAATAAAAGTGAGCATATCTGCCTGTTTCAATGAAAGTGCGTGTCGTTCCTCGTGTTCTACTCCATAGGGCGCCCTCCTCAGTGTCCCTTTACGCAACGCCCCCATCAAAACCTATAGGTTTCGACGGGAGCGTAGCTATGCCGTAACCGAGGAGAGGCCCTTGACAAAACTACTTTTCATGATTCTCCAAACACCGATTTGTACATTTTAGGACGCCTTCGTAAACTATTAACATTGAATACCTATAAATATTTCTAAGAACAACTGAACAAGACACCAGATTTCCCGTGACACGATATTTAAACAAAATATGGATAATAATTTTAGTTTTTTCCAAGCATAAAAACCGCAGTCCTAACTCGACCCATGATTCGTTAGGGAGCCTTCAGTAATTACAGGGGGGCGATTTTCGCGCACATCTGTACCGTAAAATGTGACCCTCCCCCTATCCTCCAGTTTAAAATGTTACCCTCCCCCTTGTCCGACATTCTAAAACTTGACCCCACCCCCCAACCACTGCGGTATTCTCCCCAGGAATAACTGAAACAGTATCAGCTAATTTACATAACAGTTGGTTCAATTGTTATGTTAGGGACAAATTACAGAGGGTAGGGCTGGTGTTTTTGGAGGGACAGTCGCAATTTATCACGCAAGAATTTTTGAAGAGATATGGTATTTCATACATTTGAGGGAGGGTCACCATATTTTGTGCAACTATAAGAAGGCAAGATGTGGCTGATTTAGTGCTTCATCCAAAAATATCAAATCATAATACATGGAGTCTATCAGGCAAATTATTGACAATTTTCCCCCACAAAACATGCTATATCTGTATATTATATATGTTTGATAATGTGTTTAAACCGGTAACTCTCGGTAGGGCCCTACCGAGAAAAATCGATAAAAATGGGCGGAGCAAAACATAACTAATATGGCATCTTTGTGAACAAAAAGTAGCAAATTAAAACAGCTGGTTGAACACCTCCAAAAATAGAACGTGCACGCCGCATAATGTAAACATTGACTGCACGGCGACTTTTACGTATACTATTTTCACCCAATTTTACGATTTACTTTCCATACGATACATCCACTCATTTCCCCTATAGGTTTGTCTTGAACATAGACTTTTTCGAGTCTTACTGGAGCAGAGGTTCGGCGCGGCGTCGCCTCGGATTTGTACAAACCGTGATGACGTTGCCCGGCGATCGATCGACACTCCTTAGATCTCATGCGTCATGGTATACGTTTCTCGTCCGAAAACGAAGCGTTTGTCATTGTATTCTGCGCGTTTTTGAATGATTCAACATAATGCATATCATGGCAGTGGCAATAGCTATCCGCATCTTTGTATACGGGTAAACGATGCAGAAATCCAACGAGTAGTTTTTTCCTGCCACGGGATCTATTATCGGAGTTTTCCTCGGCTCAGTCAGTCATAGTGTACATCACTCTTGCAGGGAGTCTTGATTGCAGAGTCGTATTTGCCTTGATAATGAAGCACCGTTTTGTCCAAACGCCGTCCTAGAAATGCCGCATTTCAGGAAAGAACGGGAAAAAATCAAAACAGTTCTGAAAGAACAGCAAATTCGCCTACTAGATGTCCAAATTTATCGAGTGTGGTTATTTCAATGGACGACGTTGGACATTTACCACAATGCTCAACGGCCGAGTCGTCTACCAAATTTTGTAGAGCTTTTGTCTTACAAACAATCCTTTCCTCATTCTACCTTAGTTTAGCGAGGCAGGGCTGTGTCTCCATTATAAAACGTAGTTTTCCACAGTTCTTGGATGGTAGTTGTAGTTTCCTTTTCAAAATTTCGTTGTCTCATGAACTCGGCGCTGTCGCGGATGGGAGGGTACCGACGACTATTCCCCCGGCTTCGATTACAAGTTTTATGGTGACCGAAAAAATGTGGTGTCGATTTGTTGTCTTATGATTATTTCAAAAAGCTTCTGAAAAATACTTATTTTAGAAATCAAACCTGTTAATATTTAATCAACTAAAATAAAGTGATCGCATGATCTCTCGGAGTATTTATTTCAATGTTCATCCCTCCTTATAAAATGGTGAGTTCTAGTATTTCGCTACTTTGAACGATCCCGCCAAAATCGAGTGCACTTGCACTTCTACACTCTCCACGCAGTCGCGATACTAGTTCATTACAAACGCGTGGTAGTCAGAGTCAGACTGCTAATCACACTATGTCAACTGGCTTTATGAAGATAGCGGTCACTGATGAGCACTAGAGGTAGCCTCGGGAATTTTCTTTGCCAGGAATGAATTGGAGCTAGCTGTGATGGGGATCGAGCGCGGACATTTGAGTGCAACTTATGGGACTGATTGGTATGGTGACCTCAGCTGCCGCCGGCGACGTTTGTCAACTCGACGTCTGATCAGCATAAGTGACCCAGCAGTGACGACCGAATATGCCGAAGGCGATAGCAGGCGTCAAAAAAAATCCCGGTTTTGTCAGCACATTGGATTCTGGAGGCTACTTGTTTTGTGTTACATAGGCATGCACGGCTTTAGATCGGGAAAGAAAATGTATATCACTTTTGGAAACAGCTAAGCGTAAGCGATAGTTACGCGTATCGCATTGCGATGATTGCGCTTCAACAGTACGTTTACTCGAGGGTAAAACTTGAAATTTGAAAAGAAGACAGAAGATATACAGACAGTGCAGACAAAATGAGAGATCATGCCAGAATTTGTGCTGGTACTTGTCCGTGGTCTCAACCCGAACATACCAGACGTACTTTATGTCGGGCATAAATGACAGTATAGGCCTTCCTGCATGTCTGTAAAATGTACGGCTCAGGTAGGCCAACATAAATGAAAACGGTCCTTTTCAGGACCAACAAATTTTCCAAAAAGAGAACTACCTAATCAAATGTGTTTGCATGTATTGTATACACAGTGTGTGTGCGTTTGTATCTTTCGGTACGCTCCGAGTATTTGGTGTTTTTTCCCCGCGTTGAACAATCAACGCTACGTACGTAAAAAGTAAACAACGTATCGCTCATGACTCATTTGCAATTTGCATATCATGTCAATCATGCAGATTCAAACTGAACATCGAACGTTATACCGGCGATATTACCGGCAAGTATTTTATCCTTTTCCTGGTTCCAGACGTCATTTCAAATTTAATTTCGTCAGAAACCAAGTATATTGTGCTCCAAATACTTATACACATATCCCTCAATTTCCAAGAAAAAATTAATCGGTAGATTTCTAAATTAACGGTTTTTATTGACGACGTCATAGCGTACCGAGTACGTTTGAATATCCCACCATTATGACCACTCTCGTAGGTTCTCGCGCTTTTATACGGGAGTTGGGGCTTTAAATGTACTTTGCTTGAATTGGGAAGTAAAATGTGCATTTGTGTACAAGAAATTGATTTCTGAATTTCATCTAAAAAGTTGGTTCACTATCCATGGTGTCTATGATGAAACTATGAATAATTTTTTCCAATACAAAACTAGGTAAATCTGTGCATGTATGTGCGCTTGATTATTAACATAACTAGAGTGGTTATAAGTCTGTGGTTGTGCAAGAGATTTGATTTTGGAATTTCACTGAAAAGTTGATTTACTGTACATGGTAGTCTATGAGAGAACTGTGCACAATTTTTACCAATATAAAACTGACAATATCTTTGCATTTATGTACATTTGATAATTGATATATACTTGTCTTTTATCAGTTTTAATTATAACACACCTCATTCGCAGTCTGTATTCTAATTCGCCAATTGATAGTCACGTGGGATGCGTTCTTTTTGCGCTGATCCACGTAAACGATGTCATCAGGCATCATTTTTTGTAACTGTTGCCTTCCAGGCATCAGTTCCGAAAAATGATGCCCGCTGACGTCAAAAACGACATTGACGCATGCGCAGACCGGAATGTAAACAAAGATGTCGTCTGCGGCCGATCGAAACGATAGTCGAGAAATTTCTAGGTTTATCCTACTTTCTGAAGAAGAACTGAATGCTCTGGTTTCCAACAAGGACTCGAAACGGACGAAAACTATAATCAAAGGTGCATTGAACATTTTGCAGAAGTATTGCGATCCTGTTGGGAAAAACTTGTTCTGCGGATGAGGTGTGTTATAAAACACATATTGACTGGTCATGTGGGCAACAGCATACGTCTGTACCCCGAGGGACTGTGAGTCACCCCAAAACGGACTGCTTCCCGAGGCCGAAATACTGTTCAAGGTGTTTAAGGTGTAGGATACCACTGCATCTTCTTTGCTTGTGAAGCTTGTGGATAATGTGTACGTATTTTGCTGGTGATTTCCTATTCAGGAAATATCACACGGACAATCAAAAGTTTTGGCCATAAAATCAGCTTCTGTCAAAAGTGACCCTCCCCCCCCCCCAAGATAGTTTTTTATAAAAAGTGACCCTCCCCCTTGAACTATTTTCTAAAAAGTGACCCTCCCCCAATTCCCCCGGCTCACCCCTCTGTAATTACTGAAGGATCCCTTATATGGTTCTTGTTGACATTTACTATTTCCGTGGTGACAGCGTTTGCTTTCCTGTGAAAGTGTTATTTATTTTAATTCGTTTTTAGATGAAGCTGATTATCGGCCTCTCACTGCAAATAAAGTAGGTTGTAGGGCCTACCTCCTACCACCACAAGGGACTAGCTGTTGGTTAACCGTGCAAGTACTGCATGCGACTCAAAGACTTTAATCCACTGTACGTTGATGGGCATCGACTAAGTAAGGGTCGCATGTATTACTTTAGATGCAGCAAGGAAACTTTTGGTACGCCTATAGGGAATTTGCCAGATCGTCAGGAAGATAATATCAATTTGAAATCAAAATGAACCCCGCCCTCGTTTCCAATCGATTAATGAAGAGATTGTACTGTTTTCACAGTAAATATCTGAATAAATACCAATGGAAGGCGCGTTTATTAATGGTAACAGTGAAATTCTTCCGTCTTCAGTACAGCATCGTCCGCTCGCACGGGTCCGTTACTTCCCACTAACTACTCTGTTTTTGGGAAGCATCCGGCTGCCCTAACAAGAGACCTTGGCAAGCGAAGATGTCAGGACAGTAACACTAGCCAAATCAAACGGACACCTTCGAAAATAATCACAATCATACCTATACCCATCATGAATCAAATAATACATTGTAATAGGTCAAAAATCGTTAATACACAGTCAGTCGCAAAACAGCACAGAACAGACGGCAAGTGATGCCAGGTGTTTTGAACACTAAGCGCATCTTGCCCCACATGTGGCACATGTTACTCGTCGAAGTTAACCGTCTTCAGATGTTGGTTTCTACATCAAATAACTGTTACCAATTTTAAAAGCTCAACAGTCCATATGACTTGAGGCACTTTTTGGATGAGACGAGTCATGTCACAAAAAAGACTGAACTACAGACAGCTAAATACCAATGTGATAACTCCAGTGTCATGTGTATCATCACGGAGACTTTGCATATATGTTACGGATCTATTTCAATCATGTTCATGTATACGGATTTGTTGTTATACATAACTTTTCATTTGTGATCCTTCCAGTATATCCAGTGAGAGATTCAGATACTGCTGGTGGAGTGACCACTTTGAAGTTTGTACATATGCTGCAATGAGCATATAGTTCGCAAACACGTTGAGTTTGGGTGAGTACTCTGTGTGAAACCTGAAGATATAGACAGCTATAATCACATACGTACGTACGATCTCTTACGAGAATACGCAAAGCCTGTAAATTACAACGGTAGAAATGTGGAACAAATATGAGCCTGAAATCAATAAATGGCAACCTAAAATTAATTAATGTGAACCTTAAAACAACAAGTGTGAGCCTGAAATCAGCAAAGGTGAGTCTGAAATTAACAAATGTGAACCTGAAAACAACAAGTGTGAGCCTGAAATCAGCAAAGGCGAGTCTGAAATTAACAAATGTGAACCAGAAAACAACAAATCTGAATCTGAAATCAACAAACGTGAACCTGAAATCAACAAATGTGAACCTGGAATTAAAAAATGTGAACCTGAAAATGACAAGTGTGAGCCTGAAATCAGCGAAGGTGAGTCTGAAATCAACAAATGCGAGCCTGAAATCAAAAAATGCAAGCCTGAAATCAACAAATGTGAACCTGAAATCAACAAATGAGAACCTGAAATCAACAAATGTGAGCCTGAAATCAACAAATGAGAGCCTGAAATCAACAAATGAGAGCCTGAAATCAACAAATGTGAGCCTGAAATCAACAAATGAGAACCTGAAATCAACAAATGTGAGCCTGAAATCAACAAATGAGAACCTGAAATCAACAAATGTGAACCTGAAATCAACAAATGTGAACCTGAAATCAACAAATGAGAACCTGAAATCAACAAATGTGAGCCTGAAATCAACAAATGAGAACTTGAAATACACAAATGAGAACCTGAAATCAACAAATGTGAACCTGAAATCAACAAATGTGAGCCTGAAATCAACAAATGAGAACCTGAAATCAACAAATGTGAACCTGAAATCAACAAATGTGAACCTGAAATCAACAAATGTGAACCTGAAATCAACAAATGAGAACCTGAAATCAACAAATGTGAACCTGAAATCAACAAATGTGAGCCTGAAATCAACAAATGAGAACCTGAAATCAACAAATGTGAGCCTGAAATCAACAAATGTGAGCCTGAAATCAACAAATGTGAGCCTGAAATACACAAATAAGAGCCTGAAATCAACAAATGTGAACCTGAAATCAACAAATGTGAGCCTGAAATCAACAAATGAGAACCTGAAATCAACAAATGTGAGCCTGAAATCAACAAATGAGAACCTGAAATCAACAAATGTGAGCCTGAAATCAACAAATGAGAACCTGAAATCAACAAATGTGAGCCTGAAATCAACAAATGTGAACCTGAAATCAACAAATGTGAACCTGAAATCAACAAATGTGAGCCGGAAATCAACAAATGTGAAGAAATCAACAAATGTGAACCTGAAATCAACAAATGTGAAGAAATCAACAAATGTGAAGAAATCAACAAATGTGAACCTGAAATCAACAAATGTGAGCCTGAAATCAACAAATGAGAACCTGAAATCAACAAATGTGAGCCGGAAATCAACAAATGTGAACCTGAAATCAACAAATGTGAGCCGGAAATCAACAAATGTGAGCCTGAAATTAACAAATGTGAGCCTGAAATCAAAAATGTGAGCCCGAAATCAGAAAAGGTCCCATGATCATTTTACACGATTCATTTATGTGACTGGCAAGTATGCACCCTAATAGATTGTTCGACGTCTCTCATGGTTATTTGCGTGGTTGCTGTTGACAGGATGTGAATATGTCCAAAGGAAGTGATTAATAAAAATAGGAGGACATGTCACTTGGAGGAATTTATGACAAGGTGGTCGCCATAGAAACGTCCTAGGCATCTGTGTATTCCCTAACGCTTTTAACAGTTTTTTCAAATAAAACCTACTTTTTAGCAATATTCTGTAGGAAATAACAACTTTGAAGGCCGGGGCCATGGAAACACGATTGAGGAACCCATGATTGGATAACGCATGAAAGAAGGACAGAAAGACAAGCGATGGGGAGGTTGTATGTGAATGCGTGTGTGTGCACGAGAGCAATGTTCTTGATTATGAAATGAGAAGCCACCTTTTTTCTTAATTATCTTGATGAAAGAAATCAAGTGGATATTTATGAAATTACCAACGCGTTCACCCCAAGTATAGACAGTCTCCGATGTGTTCTTTTTTGTTTGTTTATGAATACACATGTAGAATAAGAAACAACATAGCTGAAACATGAAGATGTATGTTTCTTTAAAGGGCGGTGGTCGTCGGAACGGCGCTCAAAGGTCGCTAGGGACCCCTACGACCGATATAAACACTGTATCCAAGCTACATTGGCGATTGATGAAAGTTAAAACATGTTTGTCTTAATGTACATCGTAAAATTTAAATGTCGCAGCTATTTTGACATGATGCATCTATATAGTGCATGAAATACATTGTTTGTAAACAAGAAAGTTGCACATGCGCAGTTCCGACCACCACTTCCCTTTAAAATACAGCAATAAATAAAACATAAAATGTAAGTCGAAATCCAGAACAGCACGCACACTCTGCCCGAACTAATACTCTGACATTTGAGTATGAACAGAGAAGGTTATACAACAATGTATTTGTCCGGGCATTTCATTTTCATGTATTCGTGAAAAAACAAACAACCAAACAAACAAACAACAAGAAAACATAGGAGACTGAGCTCGCTATGCTCCAAGGCCGTCCAATACATGCCAATTCACAGGCTTTATACACAATATAAAATATCAGCCATCGACATAAATGGCAAGGAACAATTTTTCAGGGTTTGTTTTTGAGACTGAGAGAAAAAAAAATTGTTGAATATGACGTCGATATTTAATGATCCGTAATACGTATCATATGTCGCCTTCTTGGAAGAAATAAATCGATCAAATTTTATTGAAAACAATGCAATCCCTATTCACCAGAATAAGGGAATACTCGTTTGTGATAAACAGAACGGGAATTCATAGGAGCGGGAACAATGTTCTAACATCAAGTAAGGTTTTTATCTCAGTTATAAATGCTTCACTAACGTTACGTTGAGGTAAACACGCTGGATACTGAACACGTTATAAACTTATGATATTTGAAGTGCGATGGAAGACAGAGATTTGATAAGTACATTTTAGGCGCATTGTTTAACCTAGCCTTTCATATCAACCAAAAACAGTCTTTGATTTAAGATTTTAATGGTAAAAAATCACAGACCATTGTGCATGAGTCGAACACTGTAAAATACGTTTGAAGTTAAGAATTCACAACCGACACCATTACCTGGTGGATGACGAGGTGTTAAATCACGCCACTCGGTATGAGGTGAGCGGAAGTTCGGGAGTCGCGGGGGTGCGAGTCGATTTATGAAAAAAAAATTGTCATTACTGGGAATTGCATCTTTAGCAGTTACAATGACAATATTTTGGATTTTTCAAACCAGGTAATGTTTTTTCCATTAAAATAAATACCATTAGGAAAGGGAAAAAATCAGCAACCTTAGTTTGCAGAGACCGTTAGACAAGTGTGATCACATCTTCTACACCCATCAACTGTAGCTCCATTAGCTGTACCTTATTTTTGTTCTGTGTGAAAAGTACTCGCTAAATGATGTAGTAATGCCTGGTGTTTACCTTGTCAACACAGTATGTGATGAATGCTAGTAAGGAGCAGAATTCGTTTGTCAACAGTAATATTGTAGAGTTTACCCATTATGTTGTGTTTTGAATGGCTAACATAGAAGTTATTATTATGTATACAATATATAAGAGGCAGAGGAGGAAAATAGTTCAATGGAAAATGCATTAATTATTCAGAACGAAAATAATAAAAAATATCAAAAGCTACAGCTATCGTTCCGTGAATGTAGGCCTAAATGTACTGAACAATGAAGGAAATCAACGGTGGACTGAATTCGAAATTGCAGTGGGGTAGTCGGGACTACCTCTAGGGCGCCCTCAGCGACGGTAAAATACTACAATTTACTGTAATTTATTTTTTTGCCAGCTTACCTTTAAATGTGCAGGTGTACATTTGGATGAACACACACACACACACACACACACACACACACACACACACACACATATATATATATATATATATATATATATATATATATATATATATATATATATATATATATATATATATATATATATATATATATATATATATATACTGAGAATCTAGGAACTTGTAATTGTCATGCGCTAAGCATGAAACTGCCTGTAGACTACTAGTCCCTAGGTTTTCAGTATTACCGCCCTGCAGAAATGCATTGAGCACAACACTTTGCCTGCATTGACAAGCAAACACACACAAACACACACACACACTTGAGACATATATAGACTGATAAATACATGTAGATATCCAAGTATGTACACATACACTATATAAGTAAATATACACATCTCTTGGTTAGGATCAAGGTCAAAATCAAAGAAAGGAACACAAACCAAACACAAAGCATTTAATAACTAACAGTATTTATTTTCAAATAGAAAATATTTTACTCCATCTTGTAGTAAATTATCCTTTTTTTTGTATGTTTTATATTTCTTACTTTCTTTTTTAACACCAGTTTTTGTAAGTGCTATAAAACCAAAGACAAGATTGAAGAGAGAAGAGAAAACAAAATTAAAGAATGTACATTGTAATATACTGTATGTACAATCATACAACTTTATACATTACATTCTAAACATAAAATGATTAACTTCACTTGACAATACTCTACTCAAGCTCTGTATCAGACCGATATTATGAAATGTTTACCTAATGCAGGGCAATATACAACCAGCAAAAAAAACGGAGTCGCTCTCTTTTCATTTAGTTACAAAAGAGGGGGCTGACAAGGATGAAGTGCCCACTCTGTTTTCAATGTGTTTTCTAAACCCAGTACCCTAATCACTCTCATCTACCACTTTATTTTCGTGTTAACACTCGCTATGAAACATGGAAGAGATTTTCAATGGTGTGGTATTTTCACCACACGTGGGGTTTTGAAAATGAGGACAAAGAGTGGAGTTGTTAAATCTGCTTTGTAAACAAATGTTTGTGTTTCATACAATGCACCTGGTAATTATTTTTTTGTAATATTTAATAATTTTTTCGAAGGGAGAGAATGATGACTATAAACTTGCCTGTCCACATTGCTGCTATTCAACAATGATGTCGAGAAGGATCATAAGTAACGCCCTCTAGAGGCAACGGAGGACAATGATAAAGTCCAACAATCCATAAACTGAACAGAAAGAGCATTGATTTCATCACGAGCACTGACTGTTTTAGAGTCACCATAACCATGGTAGTGACCTTTAACCTCCTGAAACCAAACTATAGTACCTTGTTTAAAAGTGGAACACTGCCTTTGGAGGAAGGGGTTGTTGGAACTGTGTTCAAAGGGTCCTATGAACACTGTATCCAAGTTACATTGATGATTGATAAAAATTAAAACAGGTTTCCTCAAAATGTACATCATAAAATTTAGATGTTGCATCTATGTTGACGTGATGCATCTAGCTATCACGCATGAAATATATTGTTTGTAAACTAGAAAGTCATGCAGGCGCAGTTCCGACGACCTCCTTCCTTTAAAGCAGAGTAAACTGGTACACCGTTATCTTCTACAAAATTTTCCAGTTATCTTTTTCAGAATGATGAAGATGGTGTGAACAAACACATATCATGAAGAAAGTGTGATTATGCCTATGAAATTCTTCTGGTGTTAACTTTACAACACCAGTCAAATAGTAGTGATACTATCTGATCGACTGCAAACTTGAACTTGTGTCTCAGAAATGGCCAATTTCCTGTATGCTACTATTTCGGTTCTACGGGGCAACGACTTGGAACTCCCAGCACCCAAAGTGCAGTGAAACTGTTTCAAATTCCCTCCCAGAAAATAAAAAAAAATTTCTCCAAATTCTGCCCCGTTTTCACTTGAATGGAACCAGCCTAGTATTTGTAATGCATGAGAGAGGGCCATTCCATTGCAAGAGAAAGGTTTACAAAATACACGTGGTGATGACACAATGGATGTCATTCCGTACTATAGGAAAGATATTCAGACAGTGAATCATGTTATAGAAATTCATGGCGTAAAGTTTATACAATTTTTTTGATTACTGTACTTCTTTTTTGTCTTTGACATGTTTATCAGTCTTTTAAGGTCAAGGACAAATAAAACATAACTTTAGAACAGAGAATGAGTTTGGACTTGAGATTCTAACTCGCTAATATCAGACTTGATATATACCACATAACAAACAGCTAGATTACAAACGCATCAAGATCCACAATGACATTCAAAAAGCTAACAGAAATGGTTTGCTACTCTATGTGTCCAAGATTACGTTACTACTTCAACGACGACAGTGTGGAAAGGAACCAGTGAAACCTACAGCTGTTGTTCATTTCATTACCAAAAGATAAAAATTCTTTTTATGGCTTTTTGCTTTTTTTTTTATCATGGCATTTATCATGTAAAGGGTTTTGTATGAATAAACTAATGATTTTAAGTTTCATTTGAAAGTTTCAAACCATTTTCATGCCTCTATGAGTCTTTTTTTTAACTCCAGGTTAAATAATTATATATAAATTTATAACTAAACTCTCCTCTACAGCGAAAATCAGCAAGGAGTTACACCTAAATTACCACATGTAATAACACTTATCTCATATTGACCACCTGGGGCGAGAACCTCAAGCAAATCTTTCATTTTCTTTCAAAATTGTGTACAGTGCTATGCCATATCTTAACTCTGATAACCTACTTACTTGCTTGATGACTAAGTACTCTTAAAATAGTGCTGATAAAATAGATTTTGATATCAAATTGTTGTTAATATGTTTGCGTACCACCACAAAGACGGGACTCGCTTCTATGTGGTGATACTTTTTTTTGGATGTACAGCAAATGATACTTTTGTTTTTAAGACGGACACTTCGGTGTGTCGCGAGGAAGAAAACACAAGACACACAACATGAAGTAGCCATTGATAAGAATTGGTAGCAAATAGTTACTTGTCAAAAGCGGCAATGAAAATTTACACAACAATGATAATAATAAAGAGAACATACAGGTTAGCAATTTTTTGGTGATATTGCAATCTGCCAGAAAAAAACTAAATGTGGTTCCAGCAGATCCAAGCGACATGGTCTACAAAAGTTCACCACTGTGGAAAAAAAGCCAGCCATTGAGCCTAACTGACTTGTTCCCATGACAATAAATTGACCAATCACAAAGCTTGAAAAGAGTGCAAGAAATGTCCAGTAAAAGGGCTTGTTTATATGGACCACACAATATCAAATTACCTTCGTTATTTACTATTCAATATGGCCTTGACGGTCACCTTGTCACAAAATGTGACAAACCAGTAAAATTCAATATGTAGCCTTAATAACCCCAAGCACACAATATCTGACAATATGTCCATCAAAAACCTGATGCAATTTTTCTCACATGAATTCTCACAGGTGAAAATGTACACTTTTGACTCTTCCAAAACCCAAAGTTTTGAGAACACCATTTTGTTTCTATGGCAAATAAACGGCCAATAGGGCAAAGTGTGATATGCTTCGTCATTTCACAGTACCTATCCTGTATGCTTTGATACAGTGGAATCTTTAGGCAACATGTACAACCACGTTTTACAGTGAGATTTGTATCTACCTGCACTACATATTACATGTCTATGTTAAATGCCTTTCTGAAATGTATTACTCAATAAACGAGGGAAAGGTGCTCAAAGATCAGAGAGTTTTAATCAGAATGAAATCTAACTTCCTTTTGGGAGATTTTCAAACGGAACAAATCTCTTGAACATTTATCTAACAGAAAACCAATCTACAACTTGGACAAGACAGCATTCTATTGCAACTAATTCTGAGGTTTGCAGACTGCTATACTGAAACGTTTCCGTGTGCCCTTGACCAAGGACTCTGTTCACAACAGAAAACAAGCGAGGTGTCTCCTATTTTACCTACGGCAAATCAAACAAAATCTGCTGCAAATGGTGGAACACAAGCAATAACAGTGGGAATGTCAGGAGACGAACAACCAAGAGATAGCGACCATTTTTTCACACAGAGTGAACTCTCATAACACCGTATCACAGATTCAAATTTCAAAACAGATCATAATAATCACACTGACTTTTCAATAACCAAGCCCTTCCTTATTCTGTGGAATATATTTCTCGTATTTTAAACCTTGGGTCACAGCGCCCTGGCTTTTTTTTTAATAAAAAGCTTTTGAGAGACAAGACTTTTCTGAACACTGATATCTATAATCTTAAAATGAGATAAAAATGAAGAGAGTTAGGCTGGAGGTTGCTCAAAGAAAACCAATGAAATAGGTTAAAACATGAACATGAATTGTTCAGAGTACCTTTTTTTTATTCAATCAAGAGCTTTTTAGTTTGATTATTGAAGTCTGATTTTAAAAATAAATGAAATTGCATGACTATGAAAATGTTGAACTCCACAGAATAAGAAACGTTTGGTACTGTCTTGCCAATGACCTCTCTTTGCCTTTGAGCTTTTTATGTTGATAGGTATACCTAGCAGGTTCCCTTTGATCACATTGCTATTGTCACCTGGTTGGTGCCCTTCCCTTGTGAAGCCACAACGAAATGGACTACTCAGCGGTGAAATGTGCGTGCTATCATATTTTAGTGAGAATGACCGGGAGCAGAGGCAGGTTGTTTCCATTTGATCATACTGGTTGAGTGATTGGCTGCAACAACTTACACAAATTCAGAAATGCAGTGTTATTTGGGTCCCCTAGACATGAATTTGAGATCAGCTGATACAAAAAGCTGATTGCTAGGGGGCCATAACTTAAAGAGACTGAAAGCTATAGATAGAGGGCACTGTACAGATATTATCTTCTGGCTGTGTAGTTGACCAACTATCACGCACTATAAAGATTCCTGGCAGTTGAACCAGTCTTGTTAATCGTGTCTGAATGCGCCTGGAAATGGGAAAACAGAGAAAGAAGAAGAATTGTTATAATTTCCAATTTTCATACTTCTGTCACTTTCAGGTAGAATGCGCCTCCGGGACAGATATTCGGACTCTCAAACTTTTACAATCCTTTTTTAATCTACCACTTGTGGGGGCTCATTTTAAAGTTCTTGGTGTAAGAAAACTTTCACCATCTTAGTTTTTAGAAATCGAAAATTTTATTTTTCTCAACAGATTAACACAGGGATGGTGGCCATTACGAATTTCAAACATCGGTAAATCTTGGGTGATTTGTTTCTCTGGTACTAAAATTTCCACGGTGACCCCCGATTTTTATTCTTGATTTTGAAAGAGTATGGTGGAAAGACTCCTTGAGGAAAGTTTGTGCAAAATTTACACCTTTCGCTTTTGAAACCTTACCACCTTAAAGGGACAAAGTTGGCCATTTTTCATGAATTTTGTTTGATACGAGATACTACTTATATTGTTTGACATGTTGAAAGATACTGAATGAATGGGTGACCATGTATATATTCAACCCCAGTTTTAGACAAATTAAATGAAACCATCACAAAAATGATACAAGGTCATGACCATTACTTCATTTTCGCGATGGTTTCATGAATCATGTCTAAAACCGGGGTCGAATATATACATAGTCACCCATTTATTCAGGATCTTTCACATGTCAAACAATATAAGTAGTATCTCGTATCAAACAAAATTCATGACAAATGGCTGACTTTGTCCCTTTTATAATGTCACTATTTCTATAAACTAATGCTTCTTTCTGGGACATACACTGAAAAAGTCACTTAAAATTCAGAGACTTGTAAGCAATTTTTCAGGTCCAAAATACAATTTTCCAGATATCATTTTCACTATGTACCATCATTTTACGTATCACTTTTACAATATCATAACCAATCATGTCATGACTTTCAAAACTAGTGGGTGATCAATTTTTCAATCGATCAACTACCGTAAGTACTCACTTGAAAACCTATGACCAGCTTTGGCGGAAGATTGAGTCTCTCTTTAAATTTGCGTCTGTGGAGAAAGAAAGAAAGACAAAATCAGCTAATGGTTCATCATCGCACAAGCTGACAACGCCGAGACTAAAGCTGAGCTACCGTGAACACACCTGCTACTGGTGAAACTACAGACGTTCTCTACTGACGTCAAGTATAACTTTTTTTTTCTGTATGTTTTTGGAAAGCTTTAACGATCATGAAACCTAATAGTGGGGAAAAAATGACTCAACATTCCTTTCCGCAAATGTCACTCCATAGAAAGGTAACATGTGGATGACTTGTCTCTAAACGATGTGTTCACAACAGGGAACACTCTTTGTTTATATAAATATCATATCCAAATACATGTCTTCATTTTCATGGCATTTTCAAAGCTGACCGCTTGCTACACTTACAGTAAGAGCGGGGGAGGGGGGGGGGCGCAGCCAATCAAAAATCTATTGATTACATATTGAAGAAATTATATCTTGAAAACATTAAAATTATCATTTCTGATGAGCCAAAGACACTGTCACTGTGAATCAACGGGAACTTTTGCATCTGCTGCACATATGTTCTACAACTTATATTTCTGTCACCATAAAGCTGGCATATTACTACAAGACGATACCACAGCACTTAGGCACTTTCTCCTGCTATCCATGTAGGAATGTCACAAACAAAAGTTGTTTTCTCTTTTGTTTCTTTCCTAAAACAGTCAACTTCTGTTGCCATTGGTTCCATACCACTGATTTGAGAGGCTGAATCTTCATGCAAACCTATTATGAGTCATACTGTATGCCCCTTTAACCGCTTGAGCGCTGTAATTTTTCCCACCAAAATTTTAGTGCAACATTTTACCAATTTTTATTAATTTTTCTTGAATTTTTTTTGATAATTTAGGAACAAAGGAACATCACATTTCATTGGGTACAGTTTTTTATCAAAATTTTGCAAAAATCTGAGAAAAATTGACTGGGTTTTATTTTATAAAGGTAACAAAATTTGACTTTGGCACTCAAAGGGTTAAGGACATGGTTTGAGAATACTGGGTCAGCCATATTATATTACAATTCAACACACTGTTTGGAATATGTTTCTCTTTACTTGTAATGAAAGGTGTCCTCATAGAATCAGGTTACCATGATATATCAGAACTGGGTCCACTATTCTTCATGTGCATCCTTTACCGCATGATGGCTTTGCCAGGCACTGAAAGGACTTCTTTTCAAAGTCCTGCTTTTGTCAAACTCTGTTTTCAACAGTGTGCATGGATAAATCTACAAGGAAGCATGAGATGACAGATTTTGTGATTTCAGACACTGAACATAAATCTTACCCTATTCTAGTTGTGGCTTCGGCCTCCGATGCGTCTCCAGTCCATATTGCAATTTTGTCACCCTTATTGCGAATATTTATAACTGCACCGCACACATGATCACTGTCATCATCAAACGCCTCCCCTACAAGACATAATAACTGCAATAAAGAAAGAAAACCAAAACAGTTGAATTTCAATGTAACGAATGATGGGTCAAAAAATGGTTGTTACTATGGAGACTGATTTTAAACGGATCAGCTGCTCTGGTGATTTTAGATACAATTACAACTACAAGGTTTTATGTATCGCTGTTAGACTCTCTGAAATAACACTGCTGGTGAATGCCTTCACTGCTGACAAACTGTGTTGGTACTTCGTGTTATGTATGATGAAGGTCCCCAATTGTTTTTCTTTCATTTAAGACTAGCCTCTTCTCTGAATTTTCCCGTATTCCTCCGATTCAAAAACCCCGCCCGTTTATAACCCCCCAGGATTATTTTATCGATTCGTAATTGGTCATTAGTTCGTTTATAACGCCCCCCAGGGGGGTACACCTAAATTCTGACTGGAACAATAGAGCCATTGTCATGTTATGAGACAAGGATATCCGAGACACCTAAATCAAAGTCACAAACAAGTGCCAAAGTGAAGTATCAAACCTCAGAACAAGCACACTATTGTTTGGTGTTGGAACATGTCAATCGGGAACGGTTCTATTGTTCCTGGCGATACAATACACCCTTCCTGAGATTCCAACATGTAACAAAAGGGTAAGCAATTTTGCCGCGCGAGGGCGTATGCATTGGGATCAACGCACTTCCGGTTATGGGGTGGGGCCCATCCACTGCATTCCGGACAATGGCGAGCACAATGGACAATATAAGAACAATGCGAGTTCCTGAACTGCGAGACTTTTTGGCATCGAGAGGGATTACATGTAACAATGCAAGGAAGGACAAGCTTGTACAGTTAGTGGAGTTGGCGATCGAGTTGGACATTCGACCGATCGAGCCGGACGATCGTGAGATTTCCAGTAAAAGAAGACGCACTGTGGTCGACGCTCGAAATCGTCCGATAACTTTGCCAGACCCAGCCCAGATAAGAAACTGGGATAGTAACCTTTGTTCCCTCCCACCGATAGTCATCACTGATGTAATGATATACCTATGGGATGTTTGTCAGTGGACAAGAGAAAGAATGGCTCAATATCGTAAGGATAATGGTCATCTTCTCTTTGCTGATGGACATATCATCGATGTCAAGCTCCACCGAGTTCCAAACTCTGATTACATGTACGTCATGTCTGAGTGTGTCCGGGAGACCTCACAGCGGGAAAAACCATACCGTACATGGTTTCTTCTGAAAACGAATTCTGAAATCATATCGGGAGGCTGCAATTGTGTTGCGTAAGTGAATTTCAGTATTTTTATGTTATTGTCATGTCATTTATTTTGCTATTTTTGCTGAGTAACGGAGCTCGCTTGATCTGGTTGAAACTACCCTCAACCCCCGGGCCCCCCAAACACAAGTCCGTATTGTATGCTATGTTGAAACTATTATTTTGTGAAATATTTGACGATACCAACATTTTTTCTTAACAGTGAACATGGAACTTGTAAACATTGTGTTGCACTGTTATTCAGCTTGCACGACTTCGATGGACGTCACAAAGACAGAAGTACAGAAGTGGCGACAGACGTTACCTGTAAATGGGATAAACCCCGCAAGGTTTCAACTCCGATGGACATTGATGATATTGATATGAGAAAGGACAAGTCTAAACCAGCTAAACCTCGGCCGATCATGTCAGCATATTATCCAGGTGCCATCCGCGATGAAGAAGCAGACAAACGTTTAACAGAGTTTATTCGACAGGGAATATATAAAGCGGCTCCCAAGGGGTCGTGTTGGAATATAGCACTTGGTCCACCATCGCGAAGTGATGAAGATGAAAATCCCAAAACGATCATTGAACTGGGCCAATCGTATAATTCTCAAAGTGATGGTGATTTCATTAGCTATATTAAGGGAGCCATAACAACACAGGATGCAGATAAAGTAGCATTAATGACATGTGAGCAACGTGATAGTGAGGATTGGTTTAAGTATAGGCAAGGTCGAATCACTGCTAGCATCGCACATGACATAGCTCATATGAGGGAAACCAGTGATGATAATAACTATATTGTCAGAAAAATAATGGATGGTAAACCACTAGAAATTCAATCTGCGCATGTACAATTCGGTGTAAAAAATGAACCAGTAGCCAAACATCTTTATTGTCAGAAGACAAAAAAAGCACATAAGAAATTTAAGTTTGAAGATGTTGGTTTGATGATCAGTATGGATAAACCGTACCTTGCCTCTAGCCCTGATGGTAGAGTGTCATGTGCCTGCTGTGGTGTTGGCCTTTGTGAAATAAGTGTTCAAGTAAACATCGCGATGTAATCCCCTGTGAAATACCTACTGTAGATCCCACATACCACGTGTACATGGATGAAACAGGTACACTCTGCCTGAAAAAAACATCAAAATGGTACACCCAAATACAAATGCAACTTGCTATGTGTCAACTACAGTGGTGCGATTTTGTACTATTCACGAGAAAAGACACATCAGTAGAGCGTATCTATTTTGATGAAGAATTCTGGAAAAACATTGAAGGCAAACTTGATTTGTTTTATGAAAGGTTCATCGTACCAAAAGTTGTTGCTGAGAAATCTCAAGAAGATTAAATAAAATGTAATACCGGGGTTGTTTAATTACAGTTATTGTAATCACTTCTTTATTTCACATGGCTTCATAAAGTACAGAGGCGACTACTGTTATTGAATAAATATACCTTTATTTGAACTTAGAGAAAGCTGACATCAATATTGTGCATGTACACTGCTTTTAACTTTAATTGCTACTAGTGATAGTGTGCTGGTGAATGATAGTGTGTTCATGCGTACATTCTGCGTATTTGTTCACTTTTTTTTTTGCAAAAGTGGATCCTGAAAATTACATATGCCGGCAGCAACTACAACCATTTGATGACTGATATTTTTCATAGCTATTGGCAGTACTTGTGAGAGCATACGGAAGTTTTTCATTCTACCTATTGCCCTCTCCACATGAATTCTTAATCTAGCTATTCTCCTTGATTCAACAAGCTCTTTTGCATTCAGACGCTTTCCCTTTCCTCCTGGACCCTTACGAGTAAATGCAGGTATGCTTAATTTCACTCGTTTAGGTAGAAGCAGGTCCTGAATATTAAAACCCCTGTCAGCCATCACTCTATCACCTGGTTCAAGTAAGTCTATAAGACCACTCTGTGCCGTTATAAATTTATCAGAAACATTCCCACCCCACAGCTTGGATATAAAATTGAAAGTTCCATCAGGAGCTACCCCAACAAGGCACTTGTACGTATTGTGTGATTTATACGAACTGTAAGTTGTACTTTGGGCGGTGGGTGTTCTGGGTTTCTCGATGAAAAATTCCGTACAATCTATGACGACTCTGGTTCGAGGGAAATGTTTCTTGAAAGATGTAGGTGTTCCCTCGTCAACTTGCTGTATACTTAGCCAGAGTGTGCGTGAAAAAAAATTTCCAATCAAATTTATCCAAGTTATGAATATTTGAGACACACGAGTTGTGGAGACACCAAATAGATCGCCGACAAAAAAAGACAACAGTCCAAGGCGAAGTCGAATTAAAGTAAGCAAGTATTCTTGATATTTTGTCAACTTGCGTTTCGGTCCTGGTTTTTTGCCCCGTTTTTTGATACCTTTTGTCACTCAAGCTGCCACTGCCGCTCCAGTACTTCAATAATGTTTCAGCATCACATACGCAATCAAAGAAACAGTTCAATGAATCGAGGCTAGGAAAGCCGGTATACTGTTGAACCGATTTGTCAGATTCAAGTACTTTCTCAAGTAGTAACTCGCGACGTAATACGTCCTTATCATCAAATTTGCTCGCAACTTTGAACTTCCTAGTGATTTCTTCGCCTGTTAGGTCTGTCTGCGTTGCAATTTCACGGGTTGAAGTCATTTGATGATTGGGCATTTCTGCTTGTGAAACATTAGTACGGTGTGGAACATTTCCTTTGTTGGCTTCTCCGGCCTTGGATAAGGTCGTCACACGAATCTTTGCAATCCTGTTAGAGTCGACTTCACATGTTTCTTCACCTTGGTCCCCAATACAAATGTAGTCATGGTCGTGTGGGGACTTGCTCACAGTACCACTCTTCAATGATCTATACATTTCTGTAATTACAAAAATAGTGCAAGGCAATTTAAAAACCAAAAACAAGTTACTGTCCTTACATGAACTTTCTTTGTAATGTCATGCAATGGTCTGCCTCTGATTCGTTGCATGTAGGCTTAGTATAAGAAAATAAAATGTACTTGCACTTGTGCTTTCCCGTGTACGCCGAAAAAATATTTTTCTAACTTGAAAAATTTACAGCTTTCACATTTATAGAACGAACAAAAAGTGAATGGTCATTTTTCCAGTACACATACACAGTAAGTACAGGTTTATCTAAACTTACTAGAAGGTGGTTCTTCCACACCTAACTCAACTTCCAATCCAACACCAGCGTAGCGATTTTCGGCGATCATGTCTACTTGCACAACTTGGTCATCGCTCTGGTACTCAACGATCTGGACATCTTCGGACACAGGAAGCTCGTCCCGCACGGCATCACGACGTTGTGCCAGCTTCCGTATAGCACTTGAGGAGCGAGGGGTGGTTGGCCGTCTCCAGTTATTATAGGCGAAAAGAATGGGTACAGGATACTCTTCGGTTGGTCCTTTGTTACCGGGGAAATGTCTTGAACAAACGCGAGAGTAATTATTGGGAGTCCAATCGTCCTGACGGCGAAGCATAGCAATCCACTGCTGGCGAAGTCGAGGGTGTTTCCTGGTAGGAAAGGCATGAAAGGTCACGTCGCTCAAGCCTGGGTATTTGGCGACGTTTTTCTTTTTACGCAGACTATTTGTGCACTCAGGCGCCGCACAAAACCAATTAACCATTTTAAGCCCGTCTTGCACTAAACAGCTTTCAAAAATAATGCAAAACTTAGCCAAAACGAAGGAAATCTTATAGCGGTACGTCTTGCTTCGCGAGCGGAAGGGCTACAGTTTTGGCGTGGCTTTGATCCCACCCAAGCAGATGCGTTGACCAGATTGTGACGTCACAAAGCGCCCTCAGACGACGCAACCGCTCGCTTTATTGTATCTCAGGAAGGGTGTAAACCACTTGGATTTCGCTATGTAAATGAACATAAAAAGAGTTCGATTTTTGAGCGTCTCGATTTAGTACAATGCCGTCTTTTTGTCACTGTCATTTTGCTAACTTCAAATAAGCAGATTTTTGAACATCTTGATCAAGTACGAATCGAATGTTTTGATGCCAGTTGGCTACCATAACATGAACATTATGATAGTCGGGTTTTTGAACGTGTCGATCGAGTACGATTCGCTCATTTCACGTGGTGAAAAAATCGTTCCTTTCCATGGGTATTGCAAATGCGCTCGACGGAACTGAAGACAACATGATTTCCGAGGAGATTCCGGTACTCGATGACGACTTATCAAATGAGGCCTTGGGACTCATGTTTGATGGCGAGGGGGAAGATGACGATATAGACTTCGATGGTTTGACTTCAATGAAGAGGGCAATTGTATCGACAAACGCGACATCCGAAGTTTCTTCCGTGCATGAACTGAAAATACTTTGAATTTCTTTCTTCATGTTTTATCAATTTTGTACATTTTTTTCCTCATGTTATAAATGGATTTATTGTATGAACGGCATTTCTTGCTTGTGTGTGTCCTTTTCCTGAACTAGTCCCGGCAATGAGTAGGCGATAGTGTAACAGATTTTCAAGATTATGCATGCTTTCGAAGTCTTGCGAGGGAAAAATACCCAACTTCATAAACGGCCCTATACACTTACAGTTAGAACAAAAACGTGCATGTTCGTACCATTCCAAACAGATCATCATAGATGACTGAATAACAAAAACTTCAAAGTTTTATTGCCAAAAATTCAATTCATCAAATTGTAAGCATATTGGCATAGCAATCTTTCGTCTCGGCCAGCCGGCCGATGCTTCAACACTTTATCAGTTCGAGCCTAGCGCCTGCCTTTTCGTAAGATCACATTTCCTTTCGAAATACGGTTAGACATTTTGAAACTACCGTAGGAGCAAATAATATAAAACTCACAACGCGTAATTGATCGTTTATTTTAAGGAGTACGCTAATTGAAAATCGTAAATAGAAAACATCGGACGGACACCGTGCACCACACTGTATGCATGTGCTGAACAGAATTTTACCCTGACCTCATGCACTGACACCTTTGACCTATCGCGTGAATTGACCAATCACAGCCAGCGGAACTTTAGGGACTTACCTTTACTCCTTGTCTGACCTTTGCAGCCAATGCTATGCATTGCTAGCTACTGCTGGAGCATACTTGTTGCAACGAAGTATTGTGGTAATTATCTATACACGAAATACAAAGATTTATTGCTATCGTATTTTTTAGCAAAAGAGGGTATGGCAAATAAGTTAAATTTCAAAACTTGTCGATCTCCATTAATTTTATACCACCGTACAGATTTGACTGTCAGTATCGACGCAGCATGGCCATGAGTTGATATCACAAAGTTGTCAGCGCTCTTGTGAATAAAAAAATTGGCATAAAATTTGCATAACATTGAATCAATTAGCATAAATTAACTACGACGTTCGATTTCGCGGTGACATCCGTTTATACAACCCCCCCACATGTTTTCCGTCACCTTTGGTTCTGAAAAGGGGTTTTAGAATCAGAGGAATACGGTACTATTTATCGTTCACCTTTGGGATAGCTGACATGTTTATTCCTGATATAACAAATTTCAAAATGAGTGCATTAAATTATTCGGTTCAGACAGCCTGGAGATGGCAACTAGATTCTGAAGTATCATGAACCATGTGCCATCCCATTGAAAGAAATGAGAACATATTATCACTAGAGCTATTGTAGACACATTTATATCCTTATATTGATAAGCATTTTAACATT
Source organism: Ptychodera flava (assembly GCF_041260155.1). Taxonomy (NCBI): domain Eukaryota; kingdom Metazoa; phylum Hemichordata; class Enteropneusta; family Ptychoderidae; genus Ptychodera; species Ptychodera flava. The sequence continues at coordinate 14,112,869 of NC_091949.1, read as the reverse complement.
GGTGCATACAGTTTTTTCAAATACATACCGTTTCCAGCCAGAATCTATCTAAATCCCGATGCCTTTGCGTTTTATTAAGATTCACTAACCAACGTCCGCCATTTTTATTCCTGTCATCTTCCCACATCGGTTCAATTCCATCCTACAAAGACAAATTATTTCAAAAATAAATAAATGAAATTGAAATTTTAATTAATAAATAATAAACAGTTCAAGTACTCTGACAGCATCTTGTGCATGGGGATGCATATTATATGTTTGAAATATTTTTCCCAAGTTTTTGTGGTATTCATCAAAGCCAGTGCTATTTTATCTCCTCATTAGAAATACCCAGGCAATAGTGAATTTCACCAGTCAGTATATCATGTATTTGACTAGTCAGCACTGTTATTGACCTCCACACTAACACACGCCAAAGTCCAATATAAATTATTGATCATAGATCAGAAGAGAAGTCATCAGTTGTCGGCATGGAGAACAATAATGGTGTTCATAAGATGATCACATTGGTTGCAAATTGTCACTGAAAAGCAACCAGGTGGTGGTGGTGCAGAGGGAGGGGGGAGTGTACAGTAGACACCCCCTCCTCCACAGTGAGAAAACTTTTGATGGCCTAACAGCTGGCTAAATTTATCTGGTCAACTTTGCTAGAACTGAACATATAGACATGTCCTGAAAAATGGAAAAAATTACTGTAAGTCTCTTTACATAAGACAGCAAAGCATTTTATCATATTCTCATTTGGTGTATCAAATCACCTTATTGAAAATCAACTGTTGGGTGTGGTCTTAACATGGAGAAGGCCAATACACTGCTTGAAAGCTATCAGGTTTTTGGTGAACCAGCCAGGATTCAAGGACACAGGAAGGTCACAATCTATCTCCATTCATTTTGAAAGAAGTGTTACAGGTATTTCTGGTTTCGCCCCGATGTTTGCTTGTCTTTGAGATAAGGTCAGGAGATACACTTCTCCGGATATTAAACAGAATCTACTCTCCTGCACAGCTGCTTTACAATAAGATACCAGATAGGGCCATGACGTACACTTCTCCAGAAATTAAACAGAATCTCTTCCTCTACACGGCCACTTTCAAAGGAAAGACCAGATAGGGCCATGACGTACACTTCTCCAGAAATTAAACAGAATCTATACCCCTGAAAAGCCACTTTAAAATGAAATACCAGAATGGCAGGTATTATTGGCCATGACGTAAACTTCTTGGGAAATTAAACAGAATCTACCCCCAGCAGCTGCTTTAACTTGAAGTGTCATTTCGAAGAAATACACCATGGACCATCATCCATCACACTTATCTTGACATTATGGTTTATTACTGGAATACGCGGAACTGACAACGTGATTGTTGTGAGTGTATTCATAAGCTCTTAGAAAAACTAGGTCACTGAGCATTGTCTTACATCTGACAATTGAAATATTTATTGACCTGGCACCGGATGTCGAATACAATCAATCAATCTACATGGTGCAAAACTTACCTTAAATAATGAGTAATCACACCCAGACTGGAGCCCGCTGGCAGCTTGTATGTGATTATATAACCTGGGTTATCAAATACATAAAGAAGGAGAGTAGTGAAAAACACAAGTTATGAAAAGTGAGGGAGTCGAAGAACCGCAGTCAATCCAGTGTTCACACTGTCACCCCCACTTCCCTATATATGGGTTCAACTATATCTAGTGAAAATAATGGGGACTGTCCCAAGGTGGGGTGGTTAAAGGGTTTACCCTTTCAATCACCATGGTTTGGCCCATGACCATTGTTATCAATGATGAGTACAGACCAGTGTACAGGGAATTTGGGGTGGACAGGTTAAAGGTCATCTTTAAGGTCAGGATACAAGTAAATAGTCCTGCCATCTCTGTATTGGAATGGCATGGCCTTTTGCCAGGTATTCTTGTAATACAGCCCATACAGTGACCAGTTCAACCTTACAAATCAATATCTATCTTTCACAGTATGGAGTGGCTTTGTTTTTTTTGACATGGCATGAGAACAACACAAGTACATGTCAAAATTGCTTATGTCAAAATTGTGACAATTCTGCCTGACACTTGAGAGTAGGTATCCTGCTGTAAGTAGTGCAGCAACAAGAAAAGTAAAGCTGCCGCCCTCTCCACACAGTAAATCAATGAATAAACCTGATAACTGTATCGCATACTGGAGCTGTTTTAAAACTAAGTGATGTCATTGATGCAAATGTCACCATTTTTCACAATCTTTTGTCATGTGACTAGTTGCTTGGATTGTATCAAACTCTTACATTCTGCCACAGAGAATTCTAATTTGCATTCACAAAATGAACATAGCGTTTCGGTCATTTTTCATATAATTTCCATAAAAAGTTAAACACAGCATAAATCGATTACATTTGCTGTAAAAATCACCACAATTAACATATGACATTCAGTTTATAAGAGATTTACTTGACATTGACACCAACGCATGAAATATTTCTTCACTCAACCAATGTCATCTAATATTAAGGTGGACACTTTCTCACAATCAAGCAATGGCAACAAACTTTATCACATTGTTTCCATTAAATAAATGAAATATGTAAGTGTGGGTGCAAGGTGTGACATGGGAGTCAGGGTCCTGATTTAGTATTCATCAGTCTTGATAAGACTTGAAAACTGCTTGAAGCATCACACTAGGTTCAATCATCATGCTACATGTACTTAAACTTGAGTTTGCAAGTCCTAAATTGATATTGACGTATTCTAGAGGGAGCTATGATAGATGTAAACACAGCACAATATGCTTAGGGTACAGATTTTGGAATAATCACATTTTACAATACTTTCCTGATCTGCTGTTGCATGGGCTTAGTTTGAAGTCTTTGAATACAATGTATATGAAGTTTTCTCATGTTTTTTTTTGTGTGTAAAATTGAAAATTTAATTTTTCTCAATAGCATCAACACTGGGTAAAGCAGCCATTTTGAATTTCAAATACCAGGAAATTTTAGGTAATTTGTTTCTGTGACCTTGGCATGGGCATGGCGACACTCTAATATCTATTCTTGACAATGAAAAAGAATGGTTTAAATTGTGAGAACAGTGCAAACAAGAGTTTAAAAGCTTTCTCTTTCAAGGTGCATGGTACCTCAAAGGGAGAGGGTCATCGGAACTGCGCTTAACCCTTTCACCCCCAGTTCCCTGTATACAGGTCCAACTTTACCATAGACAAGTCATCGTTGATGACACAGTCCCCACTTGTTAATGGGTGCTTTGATTACAGGTCCTCAGAGAGGATAGAGTCCTCTTCATTAGGTCTGTGATAAAAATACTTTTGAATAAATTCGCTTAATACATGTCTGAGTTATCATTCAGGACATGAAAAAATCGTAATAAATGACCGCCTGGCGGCCATATTGGATCGTATCACAAAACGATTGACGTGCATATGTATGACATAGGTCAATGTCCTTGTACCAACTTTGAATAAAATCGGTTGAGATATGCCTGAGTTATGGCTCTGTACATGAAAAAATCGTAATAAAATGGCCGCACAGCGGCCATTTTGGATCGTATCACAAAACAAATTGACATGCACAGCTATGACATTTGTCAATAAGCTTGTACCAACTTTGAATAAAATCGGTTGAAACGTGCCTGAGTAATGGCTCTGTACATGAAAAAATCGTAATAAAATGGCCACCTGGCGGCCATATTGGATCGTATCACAAAACAAATTGAAGTGCATATCTATGACATTGGTCAATGTCCTTGTACCAACTCTGAATAAAATCGGTTGAAACATGCCTGAGTAATGGCTCTGTACATGAAAAAATCGTAATAAAATGGCCGCCTGGCGGCCATATTGGATCATATCACAAAACAAATTGACGTGCATCTGTATGACATATGAAGTAATCCTTGTACCAAGTTTGAATGAAATCGCTCCAGGCATCTCAGAGATATCTGCGTGAACGGACGGACGCACGCACGCACGCAACGCACGCACGGACATGACCAAACCTATAAGTCCCCACGGATACCGTCCGTGGGGACTAAAAACAATGGATTTGGGACAAACCATGGTGGTGAAAGGGTTAGAGGTCGTATGGAACCCATATGACCAATATAAACACTGTACCCAAGGTATGAGGCAATTAATGAAAGTTAAAACATGTTTGTCATATGTATATTATAAAATTTAAATAAATATTGCAGTTATGTTGATGTGATGCATCCAGATATTGTGCATGAAATGCATTGTTCGTAAACAAGAAAATCACATAGGCACGTTTCCAAAGACCCCGTCCCTTTAATTAGGACATACGCAAGACGCATTCACTGACATAATATTGTGGCAAAGGGTCGTAAAACATAGGAAACAAGACATACATCTTGTACTATGCAATTAGTTACGACACCTGAGCTTTCATAGAAACCACAGCCAAATCACTATTTACTGTCGGCTAATAAAATAGGCTCCATGTTGAATATTTTGAAGGTCATGTGATTGCACAGACATACATGAAGGTCACAGTACAGCAAGCTATATGCTTTTAGCCTAAGAAGTTGATGATGGGTGTTAAAGTTAACAATTGCTGATGTGTTTTTTTTATGCCACTTAAAATTCCTTTCCAGTGAAATCTTTGCTGGAAGCTAAAAAGACATAAAATATTGATGAAATTGATATATTTGCTAAGCACAGTTCCCGTTAGGAAGTTGTATCTTATCGTTTCCACAATAGTTTGTGTATTTCTGTGACACTAAAGTCCAATTTTCAGATTGGAACAGCAGGTGCTACAGAGGGGCTCGAAATTAGCGGTAGTCCCGCGTCCATAGACTACCAACTTTTCCCTGGGGCTAGCAAAGTCCATGAAATGGTAGCCCACACGGACTACCAAAACCTGGGACATGAAATATTAGGCGTGCGATGTCCGTCACTTTCGGACGAGCTAAATGCAGTAACATGGAGTTTCATTTGTTTGAAGCAATTATCCTTTCATCTGTGAAGAGTTTTTTCTGGTGACTATTACAAGTTTCACTGCTATGTTGTTGTTTTCACAAGATACAGAGCATTTGATACTAAAATGTTGAGTTGCTTTTCCGTGTGCAGTCTTTGCATGCCAGTTCACACTATCCTGTTGATCGGCAGCATACAAGCCGTACTTGTGTCAAGTTTTAGGGTTTTGATGCTGGAATTTCACAAAACTGTCACTTCTATATCAAGAGATTGTGCAATCAGTTTGATTTGAAATAGTAATATAAAACACTGAATCAGTTAAGCTTGGCTGAGTTTCGCTGTCTTTTATCTATGGTTGTTGATCAGTATCAATGTATTACATTCTGTATAGAGAGACTCGGGTGTAGCAAGGTAAGCCAGATCATAAAGATCTTCAGAACATTTTTTTCTGTTTTTATTTACTCAAGTTACAATTTCTGTGGATGTATAAGCTGATTTTGAAAGTGATAGAAAGTGTTAAAAATGTACATAAATTAGCATAAATTAAGCGTTCGTGACACATAACATGGGGTTTCTCGAGTTGAAGCCCCTGGTTTTACTACTATTTTGTGTTGCTGAACCAGGGCTTATACTCGGACGAGTACAGTAGCCCTAAACTAAAATATTCATGGACTACCAGACACTGTCACTGGGCTACCAACTTCAGAAAATGGTAGCCCAAGTAGACTACCAGGGTAAAAAGTTATTTCGAGCCCTGTACAGAGGGGTTCCACTCAACTGTCTATGATTTTGTCACTACTATGATGATGTGATTATGTCTCTTCATTTGCAGTAATGTGAGATTTTATCAATATCTTACAATGACAACGGAAATGAAATTTTGGCAGGCACATACGCGTGAGATATCAATTTCATGTCAAACCACACTCACATTCTCAAAATTCACAAACATTATCCTACCAGTTGAAATATCAGTTTCAGCTCAGCCAAGCAAAAGTAAAAATATCTTGAACTCAAAAAAAATTTTTGCAAAGAAATGGTTTCAAGACATTACCTAGGCAACAACAGAATACAATTACAAACTTATGCCATTTATAATAGACCACAATTATGGCTTAAAGTACCCTCCTTCTGGCCCTTAGACATAAAATTTATCACAAATGCAGAATAATAGATGATATTTCATAGTCTGTGAAGAAAAATTCTATTGAATCTTGAGAACTATGCAATCAGACAGATGGGAAACAAAGTTGGGTTACAACAAAATAATCTATATTATAAGGATAAGAAAAGTTATTTCACATAATATCTGACTGACTTCTGTGTTCCTCTTACATCTGTGAGATTCAATATTTGGCAGGATGTGGAGTTGATATGTAGTTCACAAAACCTGATAAATTTAATACGAGCGCATACATTGTCTGATATAATACTTATGGTGGATAAAATTTCTCAAGCTATGGTATAATGATATATTGTAATTCAGTAAGGCACTTGTCATTACAACACCCTTCCAGACGTTTTCCAGGCCTTGCCTTCCAGACTGCACTGGATTGATAACACACTTTTCCAGAACACAAACAGGAATAAAGATTTCTGGTGACACGGTGACAAACCTTCAGCTGTTTTCATGGACAGCTGGTACCAGCCTTGTTATTGGGTAGCTGTTGTAATTAGCATATCACAAGGTCAAAGGTGACAATGTCATGACCTAGCAGTGCACTGAGCACGACACGTGTTAAATTTCAGTCACTTTGTCCAGTACTATCAGTATCCAGTGTATTGACGATTTGTGATGAAAATTACATCTGATGGTAGAAATGTGATACTGATAGGTGAAACGTGACATGAAAAACACCATGTCTTTGAAATATGCAATGCACATACATCGTGTACCCTTTGAAAGTAGATTATTCCACACCCTGATAATTACCGATAGGACAAAATGACAGGACACTCACCCCATCCATTGTGCAGTTATGTTTTCTGGTTTTGTTTTTCACTGATGGTGCATTATATTAGCTAAGATGGAACACTGTCCCTATCAGCTAAGTTGCTGGCAAGATGGTCTAGTAAATTTCATTATCAGGTCATTGCACTACTCTAGATTACACGACAATGTCTGTACAACTTTATAAAGCACGTTATGTACATTGGGTATAACGCTGAAATAAACTCATAAAAGCATGATACTCACGCCCAAAAATCTTCCACTGTGTCAAATTTTGTAATCAACCTAAGATTCGCTGCCCACGACTTGGATTTGTCATTTTTAAAGAACCACAATGCCCAGGTATTCTGTAACGGATGTTTGATCTTCTCAATGTCCATGATTTGTAAGCTGGCTGCGCCCTTGTCCTCCGTGGGGCTGTCTGAAATGTCTTGATCTTGCTTGGTGTCTGCGTCGTCATTTTTGTCCTGGTCCATCTGTTTGTCGGATTTGATCTTGTTTTCTGTTTGCGTGGGGGGTTCCTGTAAAGAGGGGAGAGGGAGTGGAAACGAGGCAAGGTCAGTCTGGAAATAAATAAAATCACCAGGATCTCTGTGTTTTCATGTTCTATCGTTTAAAAGAAAATGTTAATTTTTGTCCCACTAAATCACAATTGCCATGACAACATGGCAGACAAAATAATCATGTTAAATGAAAATTCAGACCAAACGTATGTCATTTATTCAGAAAAAATATTTTTGCCTTTACACACAACAGTTATTTCTGTGAGGCAACTGTTTGCCATGAAAGGTGTTAGTTTTTAATGAGCATTGTCACACAGAAAATCCTAGAATAAATTTCATAAGGACTAGTGCAGAGATAGTTTAATTGACTGTGTGAAAAAATAAAGTTCTAACCATGCAGAGATATTTTAATTGACTGTGTGAAAATAAACTTCAACCCCTGTGGATTACAAAATTTTGTAACGGAAGGATATCTCACTAACAAGCAATTTGCAGAAAGCCGTGTCTGTATTGTATCTCTGATGACTGAAATCATATCTCGTGTATTTTATGAAGCTTGTGCAGAGTTGAAATTTACTGTAAACAAGGGCTTAAAAACCCTACAAACTATTTTCTTAGTTGACCATTATGGCATTACAATATTTTCAGTTTCATTAGAAATGTACGGCTGGCAACAAGACCATGAACGCCGGCAATAATGGACAAAGAGGGGACTATACTATTGGATGTACATCAACGTACCCCCCTCCCCCACCAAATGACAAAACAGCTGCTACATACAAAATGTGTAACGGTGAGACACACTCTTAGCTAAGTATATCTGGTTACTACAAACCCATTACCATATTTGTCCCAACTGCCCTCTGCCTCACATGTACAAACATGGCCTTCATGAAATGAGGGCTGGGCAGTTTGCATTACAGCAACAATAGTTCTTTCAGACCATTACAATTCATGAAGCATAGCTAATAGCTTGTTGAGTTAAGCTTTGTAATAGACAGAAACCAAATTATCATTATTTATTAATACTGATTGATGAATGGTACCACACTAGTGTTCCTTCAAAGACATATATCAGCTGATATGGGGTACACTGGACCCGGTTTTCCTTGTGAAAATTTTGTTTTCTTATGGGTACCTAAATAGTTTTCTCAAGCCACTGGATCCACTGGGATTATGTCGATTCAGCTTGACTGTTTTCTTCAATCTTGCTGTTATCTCTCTTAGTTTATGGTCGACTGATTAAATTGTCTTTACCTTCTATCTATGGTAGAGTGTCTTTACGGTGCAAATCTGATCTCATCTTCAGAAATATCAATGCAGTGTCTAATTGTACTGTGAACAAAGTGTCATTACTCTATATGTGCATAACAAAAGACTAAATCACAGCTACCATTACTTTGTCTAATATTGAACAAGGTTTTTGCCCGACCTTGCTGTTTTCAACATTATCATCCATGGTTGAAACAAACCAAAACGGCAACCAAGTGAAAGGACGTCTAGCACTTTGATGTCTTGCTACAAAAGTTGATGAACAAGCATCCAAACTTGAATTTCAAGTCCATTACACGTATACTCAAGATATCAATACTGTGTGTGAATTATCAACAATGAACTTGACCTTTCAATCTTTGCTGTAGTCTCACAATAAATACACCCTTTTAAAACGAAAGATCACTTTTTACAGATTTTTAAAGTCCATGGCAAAGTAGTACTTACAGAGAAGGAAATAATCTATCCAATAAAGAAAATGCTAATGCTTGATCAGTGATGAGATCTGTTCTCAATGGATATGAGAAACATCCCAAAAATCTCGTAAAAATTCTCCTTCTTGTCTGTCATGTTGCTTTTAATTTAAGAGTCATCTAATTAGCTATTTATAGTGAGAAGTTTGTAAATTGTGAATGGCATGAGAGTTTATTGGCAGGTCAGTCTGAACGAAGACAATAGGGGCGGAGTTTTCTGTTTGAACACAGAGTTTTGAGTACAGTAAGGTCTTGAGACAATTATAGAAATACTTGACTGACTTCCTTGTCTAAAATGGCAACCGGAGAATTCGGCAATTAAGACCAACTCATGCCAAAGAAACTGCACTTTTGGTTCTTTCTCGATTTTCGTACAGGCATGTTTGTCTTTCTAATAGGCAACTCACAGCAATTTGATGAAAATTGTACATTTTCTTTTGTTCTTGTTGGTTTTGAAGTTTATCTTCTTGATAAACACAACAATTTGTTATTGTTTCACATCTGTAGCATGCATGGGCTGACGTAGCTGTAGGGATCTAGTCCACAGCTTTCTCTGATGTGTTTGTGTGTTGAGGAAAGACTACATACCTTTATGTCAGGGAAAGCCACTAGCTACACACTACTGCAGCTATGGATACGGTAGCAAGCACCTCAAAAATTGCAGTTTTTCACTTTTGCTCAGATCTTGCTTTCTTTCAGGGATATGTTATTGAATCTCTAACATCATCAGGAATATAAATTAAGAGTTATCCTACAAATATTTTATTAGAGATGCAAATTACTTGAAATTTACAAGTATTTGAAATTCACAATGGCTGCATATCATTTTGTAACTCCATGGGGACTGATAAAATATTTTATTTCAATGAATGCAATATGACTGCAAGTAAATGTCCTCTATGGGACAATGAGTGAATCCAAACTGCCAAGATTTTTAGGAGCAAAAAAATTTTCAAAGTAGAAGTTCTGCTTAGGATGTATTTTCATATTTATCTACCTTTGAAAGAAATTTTATCAACTGTCCACAAGACAATGTGATAAAAGAAATTTATGGTATTAATGGACTCATGCCTCATATAGGAACTACTACGGAAATGGTAAAGTTCACAGTTTTGCTTTCTGCATGTTTATTATTTCAAGTGTTCCTGAATTGAAACGACCTGTCAAGACAGTGTTAGAACACGTTGTACGATGTCTTGAGGGCATGTCTGTTCGCTTTGAATAATTCATGATAAAAACATTCTGCTAATAGTACTTTTCTAATTTTCTTTTTCCAAAGCAAAAGGAAACAAAATTTGTTTTCATAGGCTGGATCTCTGTATTATGCACTTCCAAGGTTACAGAAATTTCTCGGTTTATTTGTAAGTCAGTTTATAATTCCCTTTGCACAATATTTTCCATTTTTATTATAAAACCATAAACTCAAACACAGTGAACACAAGGCAATACAACCTATTCCCCATAGTAAAATACCACGTGATTGATAGGTTATGTGATTATTGATACTAAAACTGCTGGTTTCAGACCACTGCATACCCTAAAAAATTTCCAAAAGAATACATGATCTGAAATGTGAATATATATCAGTGTAAATGGTGATTTCCATTAGTTTTGCAGACTTCATAAACTGAACCACTTTGCAGTCGCTCTATTGACTTATCTCATCATCACTAAAAAAGATATAAACATGAATTGCCAACAATTGGAACCATATGATGTTTTCCACACAGAATGACTGTATATTTAATCAGACCTGTAAATAACTTTAACATTTCCATACGAACACTGTTGATATTTTGAAAATGTTTGACAATAATTATAGGATTACAATCATGTCTCAATCATGTCTATAACTGGTATAATCAAGGGAGTACAAAATATCAATTTTACACATTTTCCATACCTGTTTGTAAGATGAGCTAATACTACCCATTAAAAGTTCAAAGACTCCCCCTTATTTTGACAAAAAATACTGGTATGTTGCCTCCTTTGTCATGAAAATCAAACAAATAAAGACTGTATTGTCTTACAGTTTCTTTTCAAAGGCAGTACATGATGGCATCTCCTACATTCAAAAATATTCGAGGCAAGTAAAGGCTCGTTTCCGGTTAGGAAAGTCTGGCTTTATTTGGCAGCTTTTACGGAGACCCTTTTAAAATAGCATGCTGGGACAATTGAGATGGGTCTCAAAATAGTAAACTCGCAATGCCTGTTTGTTTTCATCATCAGGTCAGATGAAATTTGTGACAGGTCATGCATGAGAAACTTCTTGATCTGACACTTTGTTGATGAAATAGTTAACCTGGTCACCCCCAGTTCCCTGTAATCAGGTCCAAACACTCCACTGACATCAATGGGCTTGGGCCAGACCATTACGATGAAAAGGTTGAATGCCAATAATAGCCATGGAACTATATCTAGAAACATTAGATTGACACAAGTTGTGGTTTTCGATCGATGGGAAAATGTCATCTGTGTGGAGTGAGAATATCATCTAAAATTATTAGTTTATTATTAGCCACTTCGGGGCAAATATTCAAGGAAATGCTTTTTATTTGAATTCTAATCTAAATTAGAGTCAAGCCTCAAGGAAGCATGGTTTAATACTAGAAACATTTTCATTCAGCCCTGTGTGTGTATGCAAAGGATTGGGCTATTAACTTCATTGCAACATATGCACAAACCAATTCTGACAAAGTGGTTCACAGCTTACAGAGAGAATTACATCCTTTATGCCTATGGCTGTACCAACATTTATGGATAACGTCCTAAATGTTTGATATTTTTCTGTACCGGTAAACTTCTTTGAAAAATTCGCCACATCCTAAAATACAATGTTCAATCATGAATGATATGAGTGTCACTGTAACAGTGCAGTACTATTCACTGACGTGCGTACTTTTTGAGTCACTCATTCATTGATAAATTTTGCTGGTAGATAACACATGTTGTGCCATCATACTGTACGGTAAAGTTTTTCAGGGTTTTTTTTGAAACCAGTGAGCCATGAATTTATCAATATTACAAGGCAGGTAGAAAAGGATGTTGTGCAACCATATTGTACGGTGCGCTTTACAATTTTTGAAACCAGCCACTACCTCATGACCATTTATTGCTGGTAGATACCGGGAACACAGTCATTCTGGTATGTTTTGAAGTTCTCATGAATAGGATCAATATCAACAAGATCTCTCATTATAAAGAAACTAAAACAACTACAGAGCAAAGACAAGAACTTTGGCCCTCCTGTCAGTCGAATCAGAAATGTAAACTAGATAATGCACCTTGTATTGAAATACAGCAAAAGAACAAACAAACTTTTCACAAGAAAATCGTTCAATCACATTGGTTAGTATTTACTGATTTCAAAGTGGAAGTTTTATCTAAAGCCATTTGCACCCTTGCACAGTCTCTCACAGCTTTGATGGTACGGTTCACAGGTCAAACTAATGCAACTGCTCAATATGGATTCTTCACTGCTGGCTAAAATATTTCCCCAATAATTCACCTTAATTCACACAGTTGGATGAAATGTATTTCACAGGATGATATGTTACAAATACAGTGTTAGCGGTTCAACTGTCAAAACACTGAATGAAAACATTAAGAAACACTACCAATAATATAGCACTGGCTGCAGTAACAAACAAGCCTTCTATTTATCAATGTGAACAGTATGATGATTGAAAATATTTTTGTCTACAAACTGAATACCAACATGATCATTACAAGCTCGAGCACTTACAGAAATAGGGTTAGGGTTTTTGAGTGCCTCATCTTGTCAAATCTATGGACTGATTGTTTGTAATTCGACCACATGAAGCAGTAACATAGAAGCTGTGATATTTAATCCTCTTTCAGGAAATTCTGTCATCAATTTAGAAGAAAATAATGAAAAAATATGATGGAGTTTCCACAATTTACCTTTGGAAGATACATGACACTCTCTCACTGTTAATGTCACCCCGACTTTTGTGAGGAAGTTTGTCCATGGCATAACAAAGATGCTTCTAACAACTATATTATAAGAAAATATTTTTTGTCCTTTTTTTCCTTCACTTTGTGGAGCAACATTCAGGAGCATTTTCCAGTGGGAGATGAAAATTGAATACCTTTTTGCCTCCTAACAACCAACCAGGGGAAGCCGAGTTGGTTACCCAGATGCCAGTTTCAGATTACAGGAGTTGGCAACTATCTTAATTTTTTTGTCAATTATTTTTAAGAACGGCAATATTGGGTCCTGAAGCTACTTAATAGAATTTATTGCAATATTCACAGATTTGTGAGTTACTTTTTATCTAAGGGTATGGCTGATATAATGGCATCACTGTTCATTAAGAAATCATGTGTACAGTGTCAATATAACGTTGGCCACATAGCTTGGTAAATTTAAATTGGTATTCATTTGGTAGAACCATGGAGGTGGGAACTACGACCTCCATTGTCGAACCGTTTCAACTGTTATTCACAAGTGTTTTGTTTTCTGAAACAAAGCTGACATAAAGTTTGTATTTCATAAGTGTTAAACAGTCAGGATACCAATAAGGTTTATCGGCAACTACCGCTTTCATGGACTCGTGGAGGGTGTATTTCATATGAACGGAACAAATAGGAAATGTAGGGCTTCTGACAACGGTGTATCTTGTACCTTCGTAATTTACAATTTACATATATCTACATATATCAGAATTGCAGAAGTTTTCAGCAGTTTCCTTCTTTCATTTCCCTCGACTTACAAGAGTATTGAAACCGTCTACATCAAAATACACAGGTGTGAATGAAAATGTTTGCCACCGTGCGTGAAGTTTCCTAGTTTCAAGGCAAAACTGTGGGGAATGAATGATCGACTCGAACAAAATTTACCGCATCTGAGTCAAAAAAGTTTGTTAACTATTACACGAGTCTGTAAAACCGCAGAAAAAATGACGATTTTATTCATAACATGTTCATCCTTTTAAATTCGCTTGTAGTTATAATGTACGTGAACAGAATATTGGACACGAACAACCAACCATTGAAGGACCGTTCGAGTTCGACTGACTGGCATGCTGTACATTCATGGGAGCACATGCCGGTACGCCAGATGGCATATTTCGCTGCATAAACGGAGTAAAATGAAACTTAGAACGATATTAACAGGCACACAGATTTAAGAAAATGGTTCACTAACAAAAATAATAAAATTTTACGAAAAATACGCATCATAGACAAGAATTTCGATCATTTACCTTTTTATCTGCTACTTGCTCGGACGCCATCTTTGCTGAAGGTTTCAATATGGCGACTAAGTCACATGTTACCGGTAACCTTTGTGCGCCTGCGTCGAAGTGAAGTTCCTTGCCAGGGAGGAACGACTGAATGCCTTTCAAATTCCATATTTGAGAACAATCTGAAATATTTACTGCAAGAAAAGTTTGAGCGCCCAGATTTAAGTTCGTGGTATGGCAAAAGTCCCTGAAAGTAGTGGTCAAAGTCTTATTGAAATTACAGAAAGTCTGAAAATCCAGTATATTTCCTAATATGATATAGGATATCTTGAGAAAAAAATTAAGAACCGATTTTGAACGCTATTTCAACACTTACTCTGTGTGGGCAGATTGATCTAGTAGAACTTCTTTTTTTTCGGAAATGTCTAATAAGTACAGAAAAGAAGATCTGCCGGTATGTGGTAGTTATGTTTTGTAACTTTAAAATTCACAGCAATTTAAAACCACGCCTATTTATGATGAGAATATCCAAGGGACAAGAAATCTTGTTGCCAATTAGGCTATAGACCATAAAAAGACAAAAACTTCAATAACAATTTTAAGGGTCTATTAATTGCTATGGGCAAAGCCGCCTTCTAACGCAACGGATAGTTGTTCGAGGGCTTTGTGTAGAGCGCCTCCTATCGGAAGCTATGCCATTCCTCTTTTCATGTGGACCTCGCTGTCATTTTAACTTGTGCCGTTCACATTTTTTCGAGAATACACATTCTATAGTGCACACGTTGAATGAATTCAACACATGCTATATTTACAACCGGAACTCATATCCAACGGTCAACGTGAACATATTCGCAAACTCCCCCCCCCCCCCCGGCATACGGCCTGCCACCATGTGTGGCGTTTCCCATTCCAGATGTTGATAAAATGCAATTAATAATGATGAGGTGTAGAATTTAGGAACAGTTCATTCTAAAAATTAACATTTTATAATTCTAAATCTGTATATTAAAAATACTACTTAATAAGTTGTATAGTATGAATTGCATTTGCTTTTGGGCTTCACTTGGCTCCGACGAAACATCAAATTATTTTGTTTTACACTTTATTCTATTTCATGGTGTATTAATTTTTCTCTTTTTAGATCAAAATCTTTGATTTTCTGTCAAGCTTTTCTTATCATTTTGCCCAACAATACGGAGTCAACATGATGATGAGATCTACGGGAACAACTAACCTGCTGATTTAAGAAATAGTGACATGGAGCTTTAGAATGTACCATAGCTTAGTAAACTCTATTTAACATATTTTGAACAAAGTAAAAGTTTGAAGATAATTTAATATTAACTGTTCTAAATGCCCTCCCTCTACGATTTGAAAAGTTAGTTGCTCTCTCTTTCCCAACTCCAAACCACGAAAACTTTCCCCCCTCAGTGCCAAAATATTTTTTTTGAAAAATATAAATTTATTTCAACATGGTCGCAAATAAAACAAATCTACATAACTGTGAATGCGTTAAAATTACGATGCAACTTGTCTGAAAAACAAAAAAAAACAAAAAAAAAATAGCTGTTTAATTACAAAGATCATCATATGAATGCATTCAAGATGCATTCTTCTCCTTCAAGTCTTACAAGGCTTGAAAACTTTGCGATAAAATCCTCAGCTTTGTTCATCATCTTATAAGTGAAATATAATGTATTCATCCATGAGGAAAGATAAAATTTTAATTGCACAACATAGGATTGAAGGGAAACTTTAATCCCATCAAGAGTAACTGACTTTCGAATATTCCAAACTGTGTATTTTACAAAGGAAGTAATACAATAAATAATGTCAGTGCCAAAATACGCTCAATACTCCCCCCCCCCCTTTACGCCCTCTACCGGCTCATGAAGTGCTAAATCTCGCCTGCTATAGCCATGTCCTGCGCATCCTGCCGAGCTGGAGAATACAATCGTCCTCTACTGTCGATGATAAGGAAAGACATTTCCCTGTCCGCCCGCTAAAAATCGCTCGCAGAAGCTTTGTTTCAAACCTTTTTGATCAACTGTACCGACTTCATGCTGTATCCATATGCACTTGACGTGATACTATGGTGAAATGCGTCTGGTTCGCTTCGCTGTGTATTAAAGTCTCAAAAAACCCATCGATTGGTATGCGCCTCGAAAATGAAAGACTTCAGCTTTTACTCAGACTTTCCTCAGTGAAACTTTCAACATTTTTCTTACCAAATCAAGAACAAAAATCACGTGTCACCTTGCAAAGTTTTGAATTAGAGAAACAAATTACCGAACATTTACCGATATTTGAAATTCAAAACGACCGTCCTCCCTATATTAACTCAATGGTGAAAAATAAAATTTCCGAGTTTTGAAAATCAAGACGGTGAAAATGTTTCACCAAGGCCTTTGAAATGAGCCCCACAAGTGATATATCATCAAAGAATTGTAAGAGTTTGAGAGAGAGACACACACACGCACTTGGTTACGTGTCTCTGCTTGAGGACACTGCAAATTATTGTGGGTAGATTGTAAGCATGAAGTCCCAAACATCCTGCATTTGACGAGGTGGTAACTTAATATTTACTTATAATTTTTCATTACGTAGAAAAGAAATAGCAGACAAGAGAAATGAGAAATATGCAACACACAGGAGAACAAGAAAGAAAGCATAGTAAACAAACAAACAAACAGACGGGAACATGTGCGCGTCTGATTACGATTCAACAGGTCTTTAAGGATGTACGATCGGTAAAATTAAAAGTAATGTCATTTCTCTAAATTCTCGATTTTTGGATTCTCCTTTGCAAGTATTATCAAAATGTGTGAAACAATATAAGGGTCACCGCGCTCGTTTTTGAGATACATGACCATGAATTTTGCCATCTATGAGAAAATATGCTGAGTCAGCATTTTTTCACCAATGCATTTTCTATGGACGAAATAATTCAATGCTGTTTATCTCAAAAGTTAGCGCGGTGACCATATCATTTTATTTGATCACTATTATTTATTTCTCTAGACTGAGCTTTGTGCAAATTTTCATGAAAATGACAATAGTAGAAATTGATTTTTCAGCAAATTTCAATGTAATCCTATGGGAAGTGACAAATTCCACGCGCGCGTACCGCTCGTACATCCTCAAGAGAGCCTAATTTTGCTTTAATTTTACTGCCCGTGAAAAACTTGTTCTATCAACATTTATGTTTTATGTTGTTGTTTTTTGTGGCCACCTAAATCTAGATCATTATGTTTGTACTACTTATATATAAACAAGCAACGTTTCTCTTGGATAGTTATTGTAGTTTTATGTGATGTGTGAGAAAGTTTGATGTACATGTTTAATAATAAATGCACAACTGCAGGTGTTTGTTTGTTTTTTTTTTGTTAAACTTGATTTGACATTGGTCCGTCGTCATGCTTCCGCTCTACAAGTGCCCCAAACAGTACCATTCCCCACCCGGGACATGTATTTGTGCAGCTGCTCCAATATGCTTCCCAGGCATATGATGAGGGCGCACTAAACCCCCAATCGGGCAAGCCATATAAACGGGACAGTGACTGTATCTGTGGATGATTTTTTTCACTCTTTTTTGGTTTGTGAGTGAATTGCATGTTGAACCACTAACTGTTTAGCTTGTAAACACTGCATCTATAATGCAGTTATTTGTTTGCGTTCGAGTTCTTGTCCGTACCAGAATTCATTTCACACGTAAGCTTACAGACTGAGTTGACATTATGACAAGCTGAATACTTGTAAATATACTTTGGGGCGTAGAACAAGAAACCATAGTTAACATATTAACAAAAATAGGTGAAGAAATCAAAGGTATTACTGACCCTTAATTTGTGCATAATATCTTCACAGTCTTCCTCAAATTTGCTTCTATCAAATATTAAATAAGTTTTTGTGGTAAAGCATTTTCTAATATAGGCCAGTGTTTTCAAAATAAAATATGATATCATAGCATAGCCTCTACAAAAGTGAGAATGCCCTCTATGTCGGGTGTGTAATATGTTACCCCCCTTAGGTTTCAAAATAATGACCCTCCCTGAGTCCCCTTCTTAATTATTGAACAATCCCTCAGGTCAACTCAACAGTTACGAAATGAAGCTATGCAAATATCACTCTATGATAAATCCTATCACATGATGTTGAGGGCGGCATTCTTCGGATTCCTCTGAGCGTTTTATTTGCGAATATTTTGAGTTCCATCTTCAAATGATTTGTAATGGTTTGTAAAACCAGCGTGACACAGATTGCGCAAAGAAACTGTCTGCGCCAGCCGAAAAACAAATTATTCCCAAAATTTTTCAGCACTGAGAACTTCGAATGAATAAAGAAGATATAAGCGTTGTCTGGTAGGATCAACTAATATGTAGTGGGTGCTGTCAAAAAAACCTTCTTATTATCTAGGAACGAAACAGGCTCTCTTCAAAATCAAGACGTCCGGAGTCTCGTTACCTTATTTACGTTAATCATCGACCAATACACAATGAATTGATTTCTCGATGCTACCCTGCTCACTTGTCAGCCATTGCGCATGTGTCAAGACTTAAGAAGTATCCGCCTTTTGCCGCCCGGCACATTAATTTATTTTCAGCATATTATTGCCTGGATATTACAATTGGCTTCTGTGTTGTGACGTAACTAGACAACTCTCTGTGCGACCAGGCAACAGGTGAGACGAAGTTTGTCCACTTCCAAGGAAACCAATTTCTGCAAGGGCGTTCACAACCACAGTCCGGCAATCACACTGTCCTCTAGAGAGTTGAAATATACAGTGGTTACTTGCACCTACAGTAATTTTCTCCAAGCTTGCAGATTTAGTCATTGACATGATTTCCAACAACAACAAAGTAAAGGACCAAGATTGTCTCGTTATGGAAAACTTGGCAGTCGGAGAGGTAACTTCTATATCTTTTGATTAATGATAGTGACGGTAGATATCACCTATGTTTGATATAGTCGATCGGTGTACATGGTATACAGCGCATGTGCATGACCGGAGAGACATTGAATTTCAGAAATTATTTAGAGCGTGACTTCAATGTGAAGACAATTGTCTATCTACAAAAGCGCTTTCTAGTTGACAGAGAATTTCACTTGAATTTGTCAACCGCTTTTTTACCCAGTCGACTCGAGACCGGTCCACGTCGGTTGCTTTGGTCATACAGGCAAAATATGTGCACACCGAAAACTTAAATTCAATATTTGAGTTGCTCTCGTACTACTACGATGCGGACACGATGGTTGCTTGAAGAATTTGATTTATTACAGAACAAACATCAACTGCCAAATCGTTAGCGCGTGCAAAGGGACTTTGTAAACGTCACAACTTCAATTTCTTGTTCAACCTGCGTACGTCATAACAAACGCATATACATGCTAAGGATTATTGACTTGACTTGGTTATGAGAACAGTGATTGATACGAAGTACTCCGGTATTGACATGGCTGTTCATGGAGGGTGTGTATGGATGGTCGCGGGTATAGGTACACGCAAATTGGTAGAATCGTCAACGATACAACAAAGTGGTCGTTAATTATCTTGTGCGTGTAAAAACGCGTCTAACTTTCTAATAAAATCGAATAATCATTTGAACATAAAACTTTTCGAAGTGACAGCGAACTACATGCATTCATGAACTTAATAGCGAGGAATGGACATTCAAAACTATACCAGTATTTGGTGGTTGGCAATAGTTTGTGAATGGTTTTTTTTTCGTTCCGTGCGGATTTCCTGAAAATGAGTATTGTTACGTTTTGAAGAATTAGGTCTAGGGTATTCAACTTATTCTTGTCTGTCTAAGTCTGTATACTGAAATGTCTGTATGTCTCTATTATGAAATTAATGAAAGTGGTTTATACCGGAATGCTAACAACATATCACCAAACACTAGTATTTACGGCCCTACTCAAAAATAATTTGCGTTGGTACAAATACACTTTGTTATCCAACCAATGATACCAATAGGCCTATATCTCTGTGATGTCACGTATGCATGTAATACATACCAAGATATATGTAGGGCTACATATACCAGAAGGGCCTATTTATTAACTTCTATACACATGATACAAGAGCGTACGTACATATACAAACGTACATACGCATTATATACATACGTATATATTCATACACGCACGCACACATATGTATACATACACTACATAAGAGCTTAGGCCCGTATCTTCATAAAACAATCTTCAAAAGTGATTTGAATTAAAGCTTTCAATTAGAGACTCGAGATATTATACTCAAAGAATATTGGCGACAAAAATGTCAATGGAATAAATACGATGAAAAAGTGCCATGGCAAAACATTTCATTGTGGAAAAGAGGAATAGGAGCAATAGAAAAGCACACAAATATCTATTAAATGATTATGACGGCACCGAATTGGATCATGCATAGACAGTCCAGGTCTCGCTTCTGCTGTCTGTCATTCGATGAATATGCGTTGTATGTACTCTGCCCATGTGTTACAATTCAAGTAAAGAGAGACTTTTTAGACGTTTGAGATGTTGTAATCAAAAGTTTTTTTGAGATGCTGGCCGATAATGCAGTCATGAATGCAAGCGTGTAAGCATAGACGCTCTAGCACGGATCAGCCATAGGTGGCGTACGGCGCGACGGAGCATTTCATGGAGTTCGAAGGTTACCGTGACCTATTTAATCATACAAAGAAAGTACAAGAAGTTCGACGTTCGCGGGTCATTAGGGATACATGCCTCATGCAAGCGGGGCAGTTCAGGACAACTGTCAAATGGCCATATTACCAGACGAGGTTTCTACCCCGATCGGAGCGGGTGTATGAATGCACGGTTATACAGGGTCGCTCTGCTACAAAATATGAATTCAGACAGTGAATATGTAAGTTGTTCGGTATTTCTTCTCTCAGCATGACGTAATATTACGCAAATTAACCTCTATCTGATATTGTCACTTCGTGTAAATACAACATACATTCTATCTTGTGCAACGTGCGGCGAACACACGATATTCGCCAGCGTGACATGACAGCCAGTGCCACTGTAGTATTATAATATTTTCCCCAGCTCAGTTAGTTCACATCGACATTATGACAGACAAAGCGTTCCACCGCAACACTGCCGATTTTTCGCAGAACACAGACATCGGTGATGACATTGTAACTGACAATGACGGGCCAGGTAATTCCGATCTTGCTCTTACCCAAGTCTCGATCACATCTCCCGAAATGCAGGCCCCGATTCTACAAAAAACGGCACATGAGAAAGAAGGCGCCTCTTATGGAACTAGTAATCATGTCGACAACGGATCTAGCAGCAGGTTTGGCAGCTCGACCGTCAAGGGAGCGACTGTATCTTTCCACAATATCGTTTACACCGTTAGGACACGAATCAAACGCAAAACAGTGAAGAAAGATATACTGCAGAACGTTAGGTAAGCAAATATTTATTCACTCCGCTATTTAATTTAATCTAATTTCTTGAGGAAAATAGTGAGCAAAGCGATCATCTGTATGATGTATCGGTCTCTTCGTCGGCATGCATGCCTCACCCTTTCTCTACGAGGTTGTCGGTGAAAATGGATGCCATCTAGCCATCACCGATCACGCCCAAGTACGTGAGAGTATTACTAATAATAGCATGCACACGGGAAGCGGATGGGAAGCTGTTGTTGGTTGGTGATGTGCCACTAACTGGAATTTCAGCAGAAGGTTAATAATAAGGTTTTGTAAATTGTTCTTGTATATCAACGTAGTTGAACTCGAAACAAGCACATGTAGTACAACATGTACTTGTTGTTCAGTGAAGCACGGTCGCCGGTGTGGAAGGAATACCCGTGACTGAAGTCGCACAGCGCACTCATCGTGCAAACTGATGTTTTCTGTGAAGCAATACCGCCCTTTACAACCACTAATAATACAAAAAGAATTTAATTTTTCACACTTTGCGACAGAGGAAAACGACCAAAATTTCCGAAAACTGGTTCCGCAGGACAGTATATGTTGCATGCAGGGGATTATAATGGACAAAAACCCTGTGTTGCAGCTGTTGGTGCGAATTGTTTTGATACAATAGCCGATGGTAGACGTTTTGAACGGACGAAGGTCAAAATAACATAGACAAACAGGCATTTTTATCCCGTTTGCAATTTTTATGCCATTGACAGGCGCCTGTCAGTTGACTGAATCTGGCGGTAGGCGCGGAAAGTTTTTTGCTAAAATCTCTTTAAGAGATTTTGGCATGAGAAATTGTTCTCTGATTGATAATGAAATGATGAAACACTGTAATATGCAGGTAGCTACCTCCCTGAGTATATGAGTGATGATGAAGGCGACATCTCTATCATTGTTGAAAAGTGGGGAATTGTTTAAGCAATAAAGCACACCCAGCGATGGTATACCACAAGATTTTGACCAGTTCATGACATATATGCACAGGCGATTATTACCAATCAGATCCCAGTATTTGTGCCATCAATATATTGGTACGATGTAATAGTTATATATCATACCAGTATATTGATATTGCAAATACAGTGATCTGATTGGTCGAGACGCGAAAAGAACCGTGGTATATTGGTGATATACAACGTCTGGCATATGCGCGATCTCTCAGCTTGAGTAAAAATCCATTTTTGACGTTCCAAGCCAGAATTTCAATATACTGTTATGATATAATAGCAATAAATCACACCCAGCGACAGTATACCACTCGATTTTGACCAGTTAACTTCATTTATGCACTGGCTATCACTTGTGCATATAAGTCATGAGCTGGTCAAAATCTCATGGTATACCGTCGCTGGATGTGGTTTTCAGTTAATTATTTCCTATTTGTCCCTTTCTTGATGTTTACTTAACCACCCCTTCCAAGACATAATGGTCAATCCCTGTATTTGATGTGTATCAGTCAGTCATGCTAAAGGTCACGACCTTCGTAGCTGAAATGCTGATTTGACAACATGGTTCTTTTCCATGTTAAAGCAATCCAATCAAATGATTTTTGTTATAATTTTAGTATAAATACCATTTCTGTTCTGCAGTCACCTTTCCTCATGCATGATCAATTTCAATGGATGGGGGAGAATTAATCAAAACAAAAAATTAAAGGACTTTCTGGCAACTTCCCCTCTTTTTATGAGTAAAGAGACACTCCACCAATGAATGACTCTAAATAAACTCTGTTACCTAATGCTGAAGATGGGTGATAAGGACTTACAGACTAGTGAGACAAATTGCAAAGAGGTAGATGGTATTTGAGAAAGAGTTCCCATGGTGCATAAAACAGATCTTCGGCAGGGACGTACCTGTGATTGAACTTGTACATGTGGTTAATTAGTAACAATAGAAACTACTGCAGTTGCAACATTACAGGGAAACTTAACGTGCAAACAAAATACAGCAGTTGTGTAGATGTTTAAAAAATCGTATTGTTTTAGTTTTAACACCATTTACAACCTTGTATAGTAGTATTTTCAACTGTTTCTATACCAAAACACTTGATTTTTATTCTCAAGCTTGAATGAAAATTATATGACACATTGAACTTGTAGTATTGCCGAAACATTCTCCCTCTTGCCAAATAGTGCAAGCTCATTGCCAGAGATCAAATTGTGGCAACATCTCTCCCCCTCTTCCAAGCCCCCTCCCCAATCTGTTAACCTGTTACTATTGCCGAGATGCCTGGAACTTCATGTGCTATACAGTATTTTTACTACCATATGAAGCTTATTCGTCATCAATCTTCTGTCATAACGCTTATTGATTACTCTGTAGAAACATTTACATTCGCTAGTTAACTGTATTGTCAAACATGCTATGTCTTTGTCAATAACAGACCTATGATGTAAATGTAATAATAAACCAGATCGTTGAACAAAATAGAATAAGGTACTTATATCTTACGTCTATTCCCGTAATGGATAGTCAATTTTCTGAACAAGGGATACTGGTTGTGTTGCACACTCTGTCTATAAAAATAGTGAGAACAAATTGTTAGTCATTGTGATTGTTTGATGTATGCTAGTCGTTTAAAGTGGCATATTCATGCTGAAATTTAGCTGGTCACCCAACAAGTCCACAATCACCGTTTCAAGAGGTTTGCTTTGGGCACGGCAATGCCATGGTGGTGAAAGAGTCCAAGGGAAACATTTATGGGAACTGCACCTGTGCAAGTTTCTTGGTTTACAAACAATGTATTTCGTGCACGATGTCTCGATGCACCTCATCATCATAGCTGCAACATTTAAATTATAGGATGTAGATTATGACAGACATGTTTTAACTTTCATCAATCACCATCGTACCTTCAAGTTGGATACAGTGTTTGCATTGGTCATATGGGTCCCATACAACCTTTTAGCGCAGTTCTGACGACTATATCCCTTTAAGCAAAAAAGCGAATGTTTCAATGGATAAAAAAGCTAAGTGGAAAACTGTCAGTTCTTGAGTGAATTGGATAAGACATGTATCCAGCATTTGGTTTATCACATCAAAAATGTGCCACTTTTAGATAATTCAGCTCCTGGAAACTAATATCTACTTTCCATTATGTTTTGTTTAACAAACATGAAGGACCAATGCTTTTCTTCATTACAGGGACAATGGATCACATTTTCAATACCTCTTTTAAATTCAAGTAGACTTCATTCTTATTCTTCTTGCTATTTAAATAAACATCTCTAAATACATTTTATCACTGGTAACCTTGGAAAGACAATAAATTGTGTACAATATGAATATGCAACATTATTATTGACAAAAGAATTGTCGTTCAGACTAAAATTAGCCACTCAACAATAACATTGGACATTACATATACAGGCTGTATTGAAAATTTCAACATTTGGCATTTTTGACCTAGGTTTGGGGAGAAAACCCAGAAAGTATTGTACAAAAGAACCAAAAAGGTATTTGAAAATACATCACAAGTTACTGAGTAACTTTAAACAACTAGCATGCATAAAAATTATTTCAAAATACTTCACAAATTAGCTTTGTTGAACTTTGTTTTTGACCTAATGCTGAAAAACAGTCAAATAAGTTTTACTTGAGAAAATGAATTTACTTGGTATTCTCTTCAGAATATTGAACTTGTCATATGGATGTACTATACAGTCTTTACAAAATGGAAACTGTCCACTGCAGTCAACTCTTGAAAGGACCAGTAGCTGTACCTTTATTGTTGAATGATTGAACGGTTTCTAGGGACCCATCAGAAGAGTGCCAGACTATGACTTGCGCTCTGTTCATTTGTTGTGCACTGTAGGCTATCTAGAAGCGCGTCAACGTCCAAGATAGTTTTCCACACTGCACCTGTGCTAGAAATCAGAAGAGAACTTGTCGACATTGCACAAAAATGGTCAAAACTTGGCCCATGTGACGCCCCAGTCACGAATGTAAGATGTATAATAATAAAGTTATCATGAAAATACCGCAAAGGATGCACTTGGACACTGTCGCTGCACATTGCCCTCCACTTCAGCTGCACCAGTGTCCTCGTGCATCCTTTGCAGTATTTTTGTAATAACTTCATAATATATTTTTGTTACAGTGGTGTGTTTAAATCGGGTATCAATGCTATCATGGGACCAACTGGAAGCGGGAAAACTTCGTAAGTATATTTAACCTGTTCTACCCTAATTCCCTGTAGACAGGTCCACATTCACCATTGATTACAATGAGTTTCGGCCAAACCATGATGGTGAAAGGGGTAATTATCAATGAACAGATTTCTATAAGCATGTAACCAGTAGGTTAGCTTACTCGGAACCTTTAAAGGAGAAAGCACTAAATAGTTAAAGTCACAATATCTGTATCTTTTAAACTTAAAGCCCCATTAGTTTTATCTTTTAAAGCACCAGTAACTGTATGTATTTGCATTTTTTCGATGAGATGGTTGGAAATCAAAAGCAACCAAGAATGCTTACTGAATCTTTGACAACAGAATGTTTTCAAATATTAGCAGTGAACATACAACTTCATTTTACAGCGAAAAAACTTTTGATTCCCAAGTCATATATGGCCGCAGCGAGTGAGTACACTAAAACTGAACAATCGACCAAATCCATCGCTAAGGATTGAAATACTGACATTTTCAAAGACAATATGGCTCAATAATGGGAATCAAGAACATCTCTAAGAAGATTGGATTTTATTTTGGTACAAAGCAATGTGTAAAAGGATACAGCCTACAGGGATTTACGAGTTTGATCTATAGGAAAAATTGATAATTTTCTCCAAGGGACTGAGCCCGAGATATTAATATCTAGATAAGCTGATGAAAAATGTTTTGGCTTGTAACTTTGATTTTCATTTTATTTTTGGATTAAATCTTATTTATTTTGTTACTTCAAGTGCCAATCTGCAACGATTTCCTACTTTCCTACTAACTCAATGCAATGACTTTACTATGTCAATTGTAAGATTTTGCTATATTCATCAGCATTAAGACTGAAGTACCAGTACTCAATAATTCCTGAACTACGGGGGTCAAAGAAACCTGTTGCATAGTTGTCCACAAAGCATGCCTCAGCATGCAAATTTTCACAAAACTGAGCCTTTGAAAACTTTATGTTATCCGTAATCTTCAAAATGAGCTCCCACAAGTGGTAGACCACAAGAATATTGTAAAAGTTTGAGATCCCAAATATCTGTCCCCAAGGTACATTCGACCTTAAGCTTGGTAATACTGTGTAATTACATGAAGAAAATCACTCACGTTGGTCAGGCCTCTGACAACGCAATGTGAAATTCAAGTTATGTGCAATCTCAGCAGGCATTTTATTTACACACTCTCTCTCTCTCTCTCTCTCTCTCTCTCTCTCTCTCTCTCTCTCTCTCTCTCTCTCCCCCCCCCCCAAGTCTGCTAGATATTCTGGCCGGCAGGAAGGATCCCAGAGGGTTGAAAGGCCAAGTTCTCATCAACTCACAGAAACAGCCCCACAATTTTAAAATCATGTCTGGATACGTTGTACAGGTGAGAGTGTGACCAGGGTTTCTCTGTTTTACAAAAATCTATTCATATGTTAACACAAAAGAATATGCAAATTATCCCATATTATGAAAATTAGCCAGTGCTCTATTTCACTAAGGTGTTGAGAACGCTGATGAGATCTAGAAAGATTTTCAATCAAAACACATTTTTGTGCACAATCAAAAAATAATTCTTTTTTCCAGCATTCCTTTGTCCATCACTTACTCAGGTGTCCCTACGTAAACTTTCAGAAAGTAGTATGTAAACCTGGCACCTGCACTTTGCTTAGAAACAGCATATGCGTGGCAAAATTATGTTTGTGAAGTGGACATTAAATATATCTTGTGTCTTTCTGCCGATGTTAGATGTAGAAAAAACACACTTTGAATTTTATTGTCATTTTCGAATTGCAATGCACACACAAATTTTCTTTTAATTTCATATAATAGTTATTGATGTTTTGAAGCACAGTAAAGGAACTAAGGTGTGTGTGTAGTTGCAAGTTTGTAAGATATTCCACATATGAAGTCTTCCAGATATTTAGCATAAAGCATGGTTATCTTGATCTGCATCACCATTCTGCTCTCTTCATCAAAGGATGATGTTGTCATGGGGACGCTGACGGTGAGAGAGAACCTGAGGTTTTCAGCAGCATTGAGGCTTCCCAAAACAGTGAAAGAGGAGGAGCGCGACGAAAGAGTGCAAGAAGTCATCACTGAACTTGGACTTAACAGTTGTGCTGATTCTAAGGTGAAACTGGGACTAGCAATCCCCTGCCATAGAAATCTAGTAGAAATAGCTTATGTCACAATATAAGAAATAAATGTGCATGTGCAAGAAATATTTAACAAGGTTCTGGTTTTCAATAGTATGCATAAAATATCTTTACTTAGATTTTGTGTCCTACATATGGCATTTTCAGATGGCATTGATAAATGCTCAAATGCGTTGGAGATTTGGAATGCATTGGATTGAAATGCACCAGCGCCTTCAATATGGAACTGGTAAAGTTGATATGAAGATATAGGGGACAGTATTGTTTGGAATCACTGTGATTATCACCCACTATATAGTCTGCCTGTCAGCCATCTCTGACTGCCATCATCTAACCTGTGGTTGACACAGGAGAGAACAACTGAGAACCTTGATCTTGACTTGCCCTTGCTGAGAGCAAAGGTCTCTGTCAATGTGTAAATAGCCATGGGCAGGGCATTGTCTTTTTTTACGCAATAAATTTGCAACTGAAAAGCTGTGCCATCTGAGAACAAGACTCCTTTGCTGACTAAACATTAGTAAAACAATCAAATTTGCATTACATAGCATTTTGCGGTCCTACTAATTACTGCCCATGACTGCCTGTAGCTGCCTGAGGACTGCCCGAGCACTGCCCGAGGAAAAATGGGCCAAATTTCGCCAGTTTTAACATTATTCCAATAGTTACATCATGCCCAGCCAACCAAAAGTATCATTGATTTGGCGTTAATCTGATGTTTTCTCCGGTGGTTTTGGAACACGGAAGATGCCAGGCTTGAAGGACGTCGCCAGCTTGATAGTGAGATCATACCATTCAGTGCAAGAGGTGGTACGATATCCTAGCAGCGCGTGTGCAGCTTGACAGCCTACCACCCCTTGCACTCAATGGTATGATCTCACAATCAAGATGGGGACGTCTTTCTAGTCGAAAGCCCGGCGTCTTTCGGGTTCTAAAACCGCTACAGAAAACACCAAATCAATGATATTTTGGTTAGCCAGGCATGATATAAGTTCAAGCTATTGGGTTTGTGTTAAACTGGCGAAATTTGGCCTACTTGCTCCTCGGGCAGTCCTCGGGCAGTTTCTCGGGCAGTCCTCAGGCAGCTACGGGGAGTCACAGGCAGTAATTAGTAGGACCCGCATTTTGTATGCCCTTAAATTTGAAAGAATTTCTATGATCAAAAAGCTGCAAAGTTTTCACCCATGTCACACAGCATGTATTACAGGTTTTAAAAAAATGCTACACATTAATATATATCATGTTCTACTTTGGTGTGTTAAGCTTAGCATTCAATGCATGACAGTGCCAACCACAAGCCTGGTGAAATTATGATAATGTTTTAACGTAGTGTAGCCTTGTTTATGAAATAAAACGAGGGCAGCTGAGCTTTGATGTTGTACACATGTAACAAATCACTAAAAAAGAATTATTATATTTCTTCCCCAAGACCTGAAATATCCTGCTAATATTTCATAAAACCACTAATAAAAAAAAATGACTTAAGAATTATTTTAGTATGCGTCCAATGTATGAACTTTCTTGTATGAAGATATAGCAACAATATCAAGTACAGTAATAGTCTGCTGTAGCAGAATTTTCCAAAATCCGGTGCAAAATGACCTTCACTTTACAACATCATTGTGTCTTTTTTGGCAAATAACAAAAACATTATTGTCTCTATTGTTTGGTAATTAATGATCAAAGTACAGATGTTTTGAGCAGTCTTGGTTTTTCATTTATCTACAAAAGGTGGGAACACAGTTCATCCGAGGAATATCTGGAGGAGAGAGAAAACGAACCAACATAGGGATGGAGTTGATCATACAGCCATCAGTACTGTTCCTGGATGAACCAACCACAGGTCTTGATGCAAGTACTGCCAATGCTGTCATGCTCTTGTTGTACAGGTGAGGTCCAAACACAAAGAAAATTGCACTGATTAATATCAGAAAGCTTTTTTTGCCCTTAAAACATGGAGTCAATTGTAGAAAAATAGTGTAAATGTCAATCTGGAAATATTACAAATATCAAGAAATTGAATGAAAAAATGCAGATATTGAAAATAGATAAACAATTTAGTACTGTCAGAACTATATCCATATTTGTGAATGGGGTTTATCAAACATAAAAATGCAAAAAGAGGCCATCTTATGAGTTTGAAGGGAAAAGTTGATTCCTAAAATCTGAATCAAGTTATTATCTGTATGACGTGAGAAGCAGTGACATATCATCTTGTGAGAAATTATGCCAGCATTGTAAGCCAGTAGCAGATTTAAAAGTACGCAACTTGTTTTGCTAAAAATTTGATATCCATGGGAAACTTTCCAATAATAAGAGATAATGTCTATATCATTATCAATGCAACAATTTTACCAATACATTGACAATCATCGTTTCCGTACATTAGTTGTTTTGCTGCAAAAAGGCGATTAGCAAATCATTTATTCCAGATCAAATGTTTTTGAAAGAATTAACCTGTTACTTTGTCACGCTACTACTGGTACTAGTCTGACAAACCTGTGTGTAATTATTCACCTGCATGATGATGAGTGTCTACAGCACTATCAGACTATATCTAGACCGCAAGATTACTTGACCTCTCCAGATAGTGGTCTGGAGACCTTCATATACCTGTAGATTTGCTAGCCATGGATAATATTGCTAAACATAGCACCTCGCTAGCTATAAGGAGTTAATGGGTTTATGTTTCTGGTCAGAAAAATATCCCCCTATCCCACAGATATAAATCCTTGTTGAAAGCAAAGCAGATTTTTACACTATTGTTTATCATAAAGAACTATTGGGAAAATATGGTACAGCTAAGTGAACTTGGTATTTGACTAGTCATCATGACAACAGTAAAGTGTCCTATGTTCACCAGAAATGGTACTTTAATTGAATAAGCTAGTATTGTCGCAGTAGCCCACGCATCATAATATTTCCTGTCAGTTCCAACAAAACGAATTTCTGTCGTATTCTCGGATTATTTTGAAAACCGAACAGATGTGTGACTTTTCTCTTTTCTCTTCAAATTTTGCCACGGCATGGAGTTGAGTTTAGCAGGACAAACACAAACATTTTGATTTCTGCCATAATGAAAAAACTCATACCCATTATTTTGAATGACGCACATGAATATGGAAAACAAAATTCTTTGTAGTTATCTCAAGCACATTACCCCAAGTTGCAACACAAACAAATGTAATTAAAATACTGTCTCAAGGATGTCTAGTTCTAGTTCCCTTATCTCTTGGTCAGTTATGATTTGTTTAAAATGCTGAGAGACAGAGTAGTGGCCGTAAGGGGAGATGACACAATCAGTGTCATGTCACTAAACCTTTCAATGACATTTTTTACCTCACATCTATTTCAGACTTGCCAGAAATGGCCGCACTGTTATCTTGTCCATACACCAGCCGAGATACACTATCTATCGTCTGTTTGATACGTTGCATTTGCTGTCCCTGGGAGAGACTGTGTATCATGGACCAAATGACCAGTCACTGGATTATTTCTCAAGATTGGGTAAAAAATTCACCATGATTTATTTTTTTTGACAGATTCTGTTTGTATTATGATTGTAGTTTTGCAAATCGCTGAATTTTTTTTGCCCTCTTTCACACAAATTAAAATGAACACTGAAAAATTCTAACAAAACACTACTGAAAATCAGCTTATTGTCCAATGCATGAAATTTGATGTCCCCACCACTTTTTATACTGTTTCAATTATTTGCGTAACAGAGGAAACGCTATGATGATTGATTGACCCTAAAAATTTAAAAGTTCGTGCAGAATTGGCTCTCATGCATGTCAATCTGAAAACTTCAAACTTCTCTGGTGCACAAATTATAGAATATCAAAAGGATTTGTGCAAACATACAGAACTCTGGTTGTTTTATGGAAGATAGATAATATAAAATAGATGCAAAGTCAGTGCAAAATATGTTAGGTCCTCCTGTCGACGATCTTATCATGATATATGTCACAGAAAATGACCAGATATGAACTGTTAATGCTCACGTGTTTTATTATATATTGCAGTTATGTGTAAATTTGAACCTTTGCCACATGTTTGCAACTTCATTGAAAGTATTATGATCAAATAATGAACAATATTCACCACAGATTAACTCTATAGGTCATTAAGTATTCAAATACGCAATTAGCTGAAATAGAAATAATTAATTTCTTTGACTGCTGTCACTGTATCACCTCTTTATATAGCAAGTGTCATTGCCTTTGTTCCAGTCCTTCAAACTATATATTCCAAACTTTGAAAGCTCATTAGATATGCAAACTATAAATTAGCTGACATGAAAACTTAAGTACGAAATGACTTCCAATATTGGTATAACCTGGTATAATCATCAATTTACATAGCATGTTATGCCAATTTTGATCAAATATATCCAAGTATATATCCCTAATTAGGAAAGCTCATTAAATACACAAATTAGGAATTGGCTGAAGCAAAAATGCTTAATGCCTTTCAATAATGTTAGCCTACATAAATGGTATCTGTAATGTACATAGCAAGTTTCATCATTTTGGTCATGTAAATTCAAATATATATCCCTAATTTCAAAAATTCATTAAATATGCAAATTAGGAGCTCCATGAAGTACAAATGATTAATGACTTTCAATAACGTCATATCATAGTATCTTTAATGTACATAGCAAGTTTCGTCAACTTTGGTCTAGTCAATACAGATAAATATCCCTGATTATGAAAGTTCATTAAATATGCAAATAAGGAATTGGCTAAAGTTCAAATGCTTAATGACTTTCAATAATGTTCTTTCATAGTATCTTTAATGTACATAGCCAGTTTCGTCAACTTTGGTCTCGTCAATTCAGATAAATACCCCTAATTAGGAAAGTTCATAAAATATGCAAATTAGGAATTGGCTGAAGTAAAAATGCTTAATGACATTTAATAATGTTCTATCATAGTATCTTTAATGTACATAGCAAGTTTCATCAATTTTGGTAATGTAAATTCAAATATATATCCTTAATTTCAAAAGGTCATTAAATATGCAAATTACGATTTGGATGAAGTAAAAATGCTTAATGACTTTCAATAATGTTAAATCATAGTATCTTCAATATGGATACCAAGTTTCGTCAATTTTGATTGAGTAAATTCAGATATATACCCCTAATTAGGAAATTTCATTAAATATGCAAATTAGTAATTATCTTTCACGTCACCCCTTAATAACTTTCACAGCTGATATATCTTGATGTGATCAACATTTGTAGCAAATCTCATCAAATTGTGTGCAGTCGTTCTCAATATATATCCGTTTTTTCTAAAATCATTAATTATGCAAATGAGCAAAAAGTAAGCAAGCCACATCCACCAAAAACTAATCAGTTCTTGCCATTTGCAAACTGAATGTATGTACCAGATTTGATTCTGATCTGATGAGCCGGTTTTGAGATATTGAGCACACAGACAGACAGACACACAGACAGACAGACAGACAGACAGACGGACAGACAGACAGACACACAGACAGACAGACATCGCTGCGACATATGCTCACGTGTGTCAACACGTGAGCAAAAAAGGCATGCAATATTGGACTTTTTTTATTTATCAAAGAGAACTTCTTGAGAAATCACCGTGTTTTCGTAATGACATTGTGGACGCACTGTGCAATATATCTGTATTTTTTGCTCACGTGTTGACACACGTGAGCATATGTCGCAGCGATGTCTGTCTGTCTGTGTGTCTGTCTGTCTGTCTGTCTGTCTGTCCGTCTGTCTGTGTCTGTCTGTCTGTCTGTCTGTGTCTGTCTGTCTATGTGCTCAATATCTCAAAAACGGCTCATCAGATCAGAATCAAATTTGGTACATAGATTCAGTTTGCAAATGGCAAGAACTGATTAGTTTTTGGTGGGTGTGGCTTGCTTACTTTTTGCTCATTTGCATAATTAATGATTTTAGAAAAAACTGATATATATTGACAACGATTGCACACAATTTGATGAGATTTGCTACAAATGTTGATCACACCAAGATATATCAGCTGTGAAAGATATTAAGGGGTGACATAAAAGATAATGAATAATTTGCATATTTAATGATCTTTCATAATTAGGGATATATATCTGATTTGACTTGATCAAAATTGACAAAACTTGGTATGTATATTGAAGATACTATGATTTAACATTATTGAAAGTCATTAAGCATTCTTACTTCATCAAACTCTTAATTTGCATATTTAATGAACTTTTGGAATTAGGGATATTTATTTGAATTGACTTGACCAAAATTGATGAAAGTTGCTATGTACATTAAAGATACTACAATATAACATTGTTGAAATTCATTAAGCATTTTTACTTCAGCCAAATACTTATTTGCATATTTAATAAACTTTTCTAATTAGATACATAAATCTGAATGGACTTGACCAAAATTGATGAAACTTGCAATATACATTAAAGATACTATGATATAACATTATTGAAAATCATTAAGCAGTTTTACTTCAGCCAATTCCTTATTTACATATTTAATGAACTTCACCAATTAGAGATATATATCTGAATTGATTCGACCGAAGTTGATGAATCTTGCAACATATATTAAAGATACTATAAAACAACACTATTAAAAGTCATCGTTTACTTCAGTTAATTCCTTATTTGCATATATAATGAACTTTCCTAATTAGGGATATTTATCTGTATTGACTAGACCAAATTTAACAAAACTTGCTATGTACGTTAAGATACATGTACTATGATACAGCATTAAAAGTCATTAAGCATTTTTACTTTAGCCGATTCCATATTTGCAAATTTAATGAATTTTCCTAATTAAGGATATTTATCTGTCTTGACTAGACCAAAGTTGAGGAACTGCTTTGTACATTAAAGATACTATGATACGACATTATTGAAAGTCATTTAACATTTTTACTTCAGCCAATTCATAATTTGCATATTTAATGAGAACATTTCAGTCAATTCCTTATTTGCATATTTTAATGAACTTTCCTGATTGGGGATATATACTTGGATTTAAAATTAATCTGTGGTGAATATTATTCATTATGTTGATCATAACACTTTCAATGAAGTTGCAAACATGTGGCAAAGGTTCAAATTTACACATAACTGCAACATATAATTAAACACGTGAGCATTTTCAGTTCATATCTGGTTATTAGCTACTATAGACTATAGTCTATAGAAGCTATTGGGATGGGTATCCGTCCGGCGTCCGTCGTCAGTCTGTATGTATGTATGTATGTATGTCCGTTTGTGAGGCGTCCGTCCACTCAAATATCTTGAGAACCGCAGTACTTACTGATTTGATATTTGTTGTGTACATGAAAATATGATTTTGAGAAACTAATTTTTTTAATTTTTTGATATTGTTGAAAATAGGCAAATTAATGCCAAAAAAGGCGTTTTGGGTAAAAAATCTTCTTCTAAATAACCGCTGGTCAGACAGCTTTGTTATTTGGTATACAGGTCCCTAGGGATAACCTAACTTAGATTTGTTAAATTTGTGATGAAATATGCAAATGTGTATTTTTAAGGAATTTTTTTGTCATTTTGGTCAAAGTTTGACTTACATTGTATGTAATTCTTGTACTGTATAAACCCTATCAATTCACCCAGAAAAAAATAATTAATATGATTTTAAATAATTGAATTAATTAGGAAATCATCAAAGCCAAAATAATTTTAGTGTGGAATTATCAGAAAGTTCAACTTTTTTTGACAGTTCATAGTGAATTGAGGATTAAAACATGTAAAGGCAACTTTCCTGAATCCCAACTTTGATTTATTCTGAACCTCAATTTATGTTATCTAAAAGAAATTGCTCATAATAGTTTGTCATGATAGGGTGGTCAAATAAATAGAGATAGAGAAAGTTCTAATTTCCATTTATGGTTGACTAGGTAAGGATAAATAAGATTACTTTTTGAGGAAAAAAATAGAGTGGTCAATTAAAAGAGTGGTCAAAGTGATAGAGTTTTTATGGTAAAGCTGGGCTGTAAGATTCCTCATGTGCTATTTATAGCAATTATGCAATCTGTGTAAACAGTGCAATGAAAGTGTAACATGATTCCTTATAATGCTTTTGATGACCTTGAACTTCTTAAGTTTCAAGCATTTGTCTCTTCAGTGTGCTTTCTCTGAGTACGTACAGTCTCAACTTATTCAACAGAACTTACTTACAATGTTATTTGAAAGTTAAAATGTGCTTGGTTAATAGGATGAAAATACTGATAAAAAGATAACCAGCTTAATATTCTTTATAACCTGACAGATAATGAGATAATTAGTTAGTGAGATAATTTCATGCAGTCAGGAAATACTTAATTTTGTATCCATGTGTATAGTAGCTTCAGGGACTTTGGCCCTATGTTTTACTTATGTCACAAACTAATGCAGTCACACCACAATGCAACCTTTGACCCGTAATCTGTCAATCTGTCACTCATCTGTATAGCAACTTGTAGACATCAAAAATGCATTAGTGAAACATAGAAGGCCAAAATATTAATCCTTTCTAAGTCGTACCATTTCTTCCAGATTATTGTTACTGTTAATTGAAGGATCTTGTTACAAATAGGAAGATGTTAATGTATTAAGACATTCAAATGAGTCTAGTGAGAAATTATGCATATAATTGCATTCATCTTTGATTTATTTCTGATGACAAATAAACATTTCCACAGTTTAAAAGAAAGCTGCTACCCTTATCTGTATGAAAGGGACTGCCGATTCAAATTTCACTACAAAAGCTTGCACAAGGTCCTAACTTTATGTAACAGTGTATGTTCAGCCATGCATGGTGACAGTTATACTCTTTAATTTTTGATTTTCATTACAAACTGTAAAATGTTTCACTGAATGTTTTATCTTGTCTGCCAGCAAGCAGAGTTGAGGTTTTGCACAGTTCAAGAAGTCAAACAACACAGACTTTTTTTCATATCAATCAATATTTATGAAAAAAAACTTAAAAAAGAAGGACTTTGTCCCTTTAGCAATACCCTTCACCAATACCTTCACCCCTCGGTGAACTAGCCCAATCAACTCATTCCCAAAGTAGTGAAGGTTCTTACCAGGGAAGTTTATATGCTTTCACCCCCGCTACCTTGTGCATAGGTTCACCCACACCATAGAAAACAATAGGCTATCCCAAACCTTGACAGTGAAGGGGTTGGTATCTGTTCATTTCATGACAGGATACGTATGTGAAGAGCATAACAACCCGGCAGATTTCTTCCTTGACGTCATCAATGGGGATTCTTCAGCTGTTTTGGCCGTGAAAGACACACTAGGTATGAACACTACAGAAACAGTCTCAGTTCAGATGGAACAAAATTTTGACCTTAATTATACAATCCTTGTCTGCAAAGTGTAATGTGTTTGGACATTCTTTGAGTTTTTACCCAAATTGCGCATTCAAGATGTGCTGTGTTGCAAATGTAAGGAAAAGTGATCAACCAATCACCTTACTTGATACATATATGTCAACAGTTTGGAATGCCAGCTCTGATTGGTCCTTTTACTTTTCTGGAGACAAATG
This sequence comes from Ptychodera flava, assembly GCF_041260155.1. Classification (NCBI taxonomy): domain Eukaryota; kingdom Metazoa; phylum Hemichordata; class Enteropneusta; family Ptychoderidae; genus Ptychodera; species Ptychodera flava. The sequence continues at coordinate 14,075,230 of NC_091949.1, read as the reverse complement.
AGCAACATTTCTAGGTTTACAAGGACAAAGTCAATTTCTCATTACAGTGGTTATTATGGTTTCATAAATCGTGTAATATCAGATATTTTTGTTGCTTTGATTTTAGTCAATTGTTTGGATTTTGGAATAAGATATGTAAGGAGAATCGCTTCGCTATCATTACACTGACTTAAAACTGCATTCGTGTTTTGTCATATGTAGATGATGCGGAAAAGGGCGGGGCATTTGCTGAACTTGACAGTGACAAACAGCCAGACAAGTTGGGCAAGTGTTTCACCGATTCCTCCACCAATCAGGAACTCTCCAAGAAACTTGACCCAATCATGACAACCTTCAAAGAAACCGACCAACCGACAATCAAGGAAGTGGGTTACACCAGCAGTTTTAGCAAACAGGTGGGCTTGACAGATAATGTAAATTAGCCATTGCTTGCATCTGTGTATCGTCCAATCGTGGCTTTCAATACACACAGTGAAACTGATCACAAAAAGAACAGTTAGATGTCATCAAGATCAAACACCAGAGATTCAATGATGTCTTTCCAGAGTATTCCTAACAGACAGGTGATGACGCATTGCCTGAACGGAACAAACCATGATAAAACTAAAAATATCACGTGTACAGGGCCCTCTATCCATTTACATCACTACACACACATTTTTTATTCTTCTGCAATAAATGGAAGATACAGTACTTTTAATATCTAGGTCTTTCACCTTCAGCAACAAAAGAGGCAGTCTGTTCATGTATATTGATTCAGTGGGCTAAAATAAATAGGGTTTTTTTACAACTGTAAATATCAGGTTGAATTCAGGTCTTGAAAATGAGAGTTACAGTATTGTCTGGTGTGTATTGTCCTGTATCTTGTCAACAACACTGAACGGACTCACATTGAGCCATTATCTCTGTTTCCGCTGCACAGATGCCAGGCCTAAAATAGGTCATAAAAGCAATGAAGCTTGTATTAAATTTTCATGGGTAGTGAGTTGAAAATCAAATTACAAAGATTACTCAGTTAAGTCCACTTTTGCTCTGGACACAGTCCAATAGTGTATGATGTCATCGTACCAGTGCATGTTGTAAAAGAAAAAGACGTTCAGAGAGATATCCTTTTGTCAAACGAATTAAGGGTTCAAATGCGTCATACGTATTACATGAGTTTAGACATCAAATATCTTTGTAAACCCAAGTCATCTATGGTCTGATTTCTGTTATCTTACAGTTATCGTGGCTGTCCAAGAGGACTGTGTTGAATTTATTGCGCAATCCTTTCATAACAGTGATGCAGGTAAGATCATTCGTTTGGAAGTTGACTAGATTTGAATTGTGTGAGGGCGCTGTTCATCAAAAGGTCAATAAACTGTTCCACACTTGAAGGGCAGAAGGTCACAGCCTCTCCACTGAGATGCTATAGAGAGACTTACATGTTGGTTTGTGATTTATTACTTGCCTCTTATATCGAACGTCGTGGTGTGCTCCATAGGATTCAATGGTAACTTGTCAATGATGTCGCGGGCCGCATAGTCATCATTGGACTCAAAGTGAACCAGAACTATTTTCACCTTGACAAGTTTGGGATTTAAAAATGATAAAATTACATGTTTTACATAGGAAATACTGTTTTTACAAAATTATGCAGAAAAAAAATTGATAATCAGCATGACAATGATTTAAGCGTAATCAATGCACCATTTAATAATGATAATCATTCTATTTTTCAAAAGATTTTGTCTAACATGGAAATAAAGCATAAAATTGTCATTTGTGTGTACACCCAAAAATTTGGAGTGAAAATTATGAAAGAGAGGCATAATAAAACATTACAGCCCAAACATGGGACTATGTACCCTCGAGGCAGGGGACCATTTGCCCTCCTTACATTGGGCAAATGGTCACCTACCCTCAGGCACATAGTCCCATGTTTGGGCTATATACTAATTTGCATTCATCTGGCAGACCAGGTGAAAGTGTAAAGTACTTTGTATTTCAAATATTGATCCTCAGAACCTCCATGGGCACAATGAATTTTCCGCTTTCTGCTGTCTGATTTTAGTTTGGAAATAATTTTGGCCAATTGAAAACACATTGGTCATTATTATGGGTCTAAATTTAAGGTGCTTGGATGCCCTATCATTGGTACAGAGTACAAACATGAAATTTCCCATTCACACCAGAATGCAGATTGTATGGACAATGCATTTGCATAATATTGAATAGTTTCTTGAACTTTGTGCCAACACAGACCAAACCCATTTCTTGGCTCTGAACAGATTTCATTGTACTGTAATGCTAGATTACTATCAGGTTGTTAATTAAAGTTTCTCATGAATGTGTGAAAAAAATATATTGTGAAAAGCAGTCTGAAACCTGGGTACATTGTGATGATAAAACACACTTGATTGTGAACAAGTTTCTGTCAGGAAAATTGTTGCACATGATTGAATCAGCACATGATGGAATCCATGTACTGAAGTTGACAAGGCAAGAGATAAAATATTTCAATGGAGAGATAAAAGTTCAGATCAAGATATGAGGACACCGATGTCTGATGTAGGCCACCGCATCTTGTTAGAGATTAATTAGAGCGTCATTTTGAATAGATGAAGGGACCATTCCAAAGAGGTCACTGCCCTTTTTTGATACACCCCCCTAAGAGCAAAGTGCCTGTCCCAGTAATGTTATAAAGCATTGTAGGCATTGTCATTGCTTTAGAGAGATGAATAAAAAGGTGCATTAACCTTTCTACCAGCTAAAGTGAGCGTACGATTCTATACCATGTCAGCCAAGAAAGGTCAATGCACTTTTTGAAGCATATCACCACAGAAGCAGCAACTTATACAAGGACAAAGCATTCTATATGTTACTACAGAAATACAGTGATCTTCAAGTGAATAATGAAACGTGAAATTATCGCCTTCCTTCAGACGAGATATTAATATTTATTCAAGTAGTTAAATATGTTTCCATGTATATTAATGTATTTTCTCCTTCCATATGCTGTGTGCAAGTCATCAACTCACGTCACTTTACACAATTTTTCCTCTTTTTCTTTATCAAACTTTAGATGGTTATCATGTTAGTATTTGCCGCTGTGGTAGGGACAATTTACTGGCAAGTTGATGACACATTGACAGCTGGGATACAAAACAGGTGCGTTGTGCTGTATGGAGTCAATTATTCCACATAATGGATCAACTTAATGAAAACTTTTAGAAACTGCAAACAAAGAATAACCATAAAAAGCTCTGTCTTTGAAGAATGTTGAAAAACTGTTGTTGCCTTTATAAAACGTAACCTTAACAATTTTTTTCGTGTTTTTTTCCAAAATTTTGATCAGAAACTATAGCCAATGAAATACAATAGCCATTTGGTCCAAAATTGTCAAAAATATTGCAAAACAAATCATGAAATTCATAAAAGTTTGCACCGAAATTTTGATCAGAAAACTTACAGCGAAAACATTGTGCTTTTTATCAAACATAGGGCCAAAGTTCCTGAAGCTACTATAGACATGAATACAAAATTAACTATTCCTGACTGTATGAAATTATCTCACTAAGGTCATCCTAGGGACCTGTAAACAAATATTAAAGCTGTCTGACCAGCGTTTTGAAAAAACAAGCGACTCAACAGTTGACAGAGCTCTAACTGTGTTATGTAGAGAATAACTTTTTGTGACACCTGTATTGATGAAGAAGGTGGATGTCTTTGATAGCTCATTTCAGGATGAAAAAAAAATTTCGTAACACAATTTTAACAAATCTAAGTTGGGTTATCCCTAGGGACCTGTATACCAAATAACAAAGCTGTCTGACTAGTGTGTATGAAGAAAAAGATTTTTTACCAAAAACTCCTTTTTTGGCGCTAATTTGCATATTTCAACAATATCAAAAAATTAATAAAAAGTTTCTCAAAATGATATATTTTATCCACACAACAAATATCAAATCAGTAAGTACTGCAGTTCTCAAGATATTTGAGTGGACGGACGCCTCACAAACGGACATACATAATACATACATACATACATACTGACAGTGCACGCCGGACAGGTACCCATCCCAATAGCTTCTATAGACTATATTAGTCTATAGTAGCTAATAAACGAGAGTTAATTACATTCTAATTAAAGTAAACAAGACTTGCTTAAATCAAGATTAAAAAACAGCATATCTGTCAGGTTATAAAGAATCTTAAGCTGGTTATTTTATCAGTATTTTCATCCTATTATTAACCAAGCACATTTTAACTTTCAAATTAACATTGAAAGTAAGTTCTGTTGAACAAGTTGAGACTGTACGTACTCAGAGAAAGCACACTGAAGAGACAAATGTTTGAAACTTGGGAAGTTCAAGGTCATCAAAAGCATCATATAACACTTTCATTGCACTGTTTACACAGATTGCATAATTGCTATAAATAGCACATGAGGAATCTTACAGCCCAGCTTTACCATAAAAACCCTATCACTTTGACCACTCTTTTAATTGACCACCCTATTTTTTTCCTCAAAAAGCAATTTTATTTTATCCTTACCAAGTCAACCATAAATGGAAATTGGAACTTTCTCTATCTCTATTTATTTGACCACCCTATCATGACAAACTCTTATGGGCAATTTCTTTTAGATAACATACAGGGCACAATGACGGTTCAGAATATGTCAAAGTTGGGATTCAGGAAAGTTGTGTTAGGGGAGAACCATTTGATTTCGGGGGGGGTAGATATGGAGGATTTTGAGAAAAAAAAAATTGTCACCAGGTGCAATAGAAGAAAAAAAATTGATCCTGTCATGGCCTGAGAAAAAAAAATTGTCATAACAGACAGAAGTGAAAAAAAAAATTGTCACAATGCACCAGAAATGAGCAAAATTTGGAAACCTTATTCTGATGTATTCTTTGCCGGCGCGCCGCCATAGGTGGCACAAATGTTTTTACCACAAGCAATTCTTATGTTTTTTCCCAGCACTTATGATATAAGCATGCACTACATCGGTCTACTCTACACCTCAGTGCACTCAATGTTTTCCTTCCCAAGAAATCATATTTCAGGATTTCTGTTGCAATATCTCAATGGCATAGGCACTATCTAAAGGGGACTATTTGACTTCTGTAAATTGTGAAAATTTAAAACACAAGACAGGAGTCAATAAACTATAGTGTTAAAACTAATATATATTCTCTCAATATAAATATTGAGGAACAACAAATATATTGAAATACAATGTGTGAGCCTAGTTTCTCTGACCATAAAAGACAACATACCATATTCAGGCTATTCATAAGAAGCTGACAGCTGGAGAAATGACAGAAGGGGACAGAAAGAAGGGGACAGATTTTCCGTTTCTGTATATTCATTTGTCTTCAGTCTCTGGCAAACAGAACTGTTTTTCACAAAATGTATTGTCATTGTTTGGTTGTTGAATGTTGTGACTCAAACACTGATCATGCAAAAAATGTAAAAAAATATCAGTGTTCAATGTCATTTTCAAACAGTTTTATCGAGTGCAAAATAAACTGAAACTCCTCTCAGATTGCACCATTAAACACAATTTCTCAAAATTTCCAATACAAGAGGGGGAACCCCCCTCTCGCGCCCCCCCCCCCCTTGGGGTGTTCTAAGAGTTTCACTTATTAAAAAAAATCAAAAACACCTCTCAGATTGCACCAGACTGTACCATTGCACACATCAATATCTTAAAAATTTCGGAGTTTCAGGCCGTAAATAATCACGACTCTCTTATATACAACGCATTACAAACTTGATGACCAATAAAAAAAAAATTTGCACCGCCATTCCATTTGAAAAAAAAAAATTGATGCAGGTCTGACAGGAAAAAAAAAATTGCTCCCATACCCACTTCCTCCATACCCCCCCCCCCAATCAAATGGTTCTCCCCTTAATCCTCCAAGATGGTAAGCATTTCACTATAAACTGTCAAAAAAAGTTGAACTTTCTGATAATTCTACACTAAAATTATTTTGGCTTTGATGATTTCCTAATTAATTCAATTATTTAAAATCATATAAATTATTTTTTTCTGGGTGAATTGATAGGGTTTAAACAGTACAAGAATAACATACAATGTAAGTCAAATTTTGACCAAAAATGACAAAAAAATTCCTTAAAAATACACATTTGCATATTTCATCTCAATTTGAACAATTCTAAATTGGGTTATCCCTAGGGACATGTATACCAAATAACAAAGCTGTCTGACCAGTGGTTATGAAGGAGAAGATTTTTTACCAAAAACGCCTTTTTTGGCATTAATTTGCCTATTTTCAACAATATCAAAAAAATAAAAAAAACAGTTTCTCAAAATCATATTTTTCATCTACACAACAAATATCAAATCAGTAAGTACTGCGGTTCTCAAGATATTTGAGTGGACGGACGCCTTACAAACGGACATACATACATACATACATACATACAGACTGACGACGGACGCCGGACGGATACCCATCCCAATAGCTTCTATAGACTATAGTCTATAGTAGCTAAAAAAACGAACTTTTTTTTTGACCAAAATAAAATGTCAACGTTTGTGTAGTAAATAAATACCACAAGTTCAATTGTGAGTGTGGTTGTGTTTTATAACTATCCATGTACTTCTTACCTGATATACTTTGAACTTGTCTCTGAGCAGAACTTTGGTAATGTTATTAGTCCCCACGGACACCGTCCGGGGGGACTTATAGGTTTGGTCATGTCCGTGCGTCCGTCCGTCTGTGCGTCCGTCCGTCCGTCCGTCCGTCCGTCCGTCCGTCCGTGCGTGCGTCCGTCCGTTCACGCAGATATCTCAGAGACGCCTGGAGCGATTTCATTCAAACTTGGTACAAGGATAGTACCCTACCTCATACAGATGCACGTCGATTTGTTTCACAATGCGATCAAATTTGGCCGTGTTAGAGGACTTTTTACTTTTCACCTCCATAGACTCCCATGTATAAGGCAGTCCATAGACTCCCATGTATAAGGCAGTCCATAGACTCCCATGTATAAGGCAGTCCATAGACTCCCATGTATAAGGCAGTCCATAGACTCCCATGTATAAGGAAGTCCATAGACTCCCATGTATAAGGCAGTCCATAGACTCCCATGTATAAGGCAGTCCATAGACTCCCATGTATAAGGCAGTCTATAGACTCCTATGTATAAGGCAGTCCATAGACTCCCATGTATAAGGAAGTCCATAGACTCCCATGTATAAGGCAGTCCATAGACTCCCATGTATAAGGCAGTCCATAGACTCCCATGTATAAGGCCAAGAAAAATAAAAATTAGTTTCTCATAGTATTCATATTGCAAAAAGGATGCAGTGACACAGTTTTTAGTCCCCACAGATAAAGTCCAGGGGGCTCATAGATTGGGTCATGTCAGTCCGTGAGTCCATCCATGTGAGTCCATCCGTTCACGCAGATATCTCAGACACTTTGACAAATGTCACGTGACCTTGGTGACCTTTGACCTCGAATATACATATTTGTCCATAACTCAGTAACCACAAGTGCTAAAACTTTCATATATGGTATGATGGGACACCCTATGACGCCACATATTGTACCTCATTAATTATGTGCATATCTAATTTTGAGCGAGCCAATAGAGCTAGAGGTCTGATATTTGGTATATATGGATAACTTAGCAATACAATTTTTTTTACAAAATGTCACGTGATCTTGGTGACCTTTGACCTCAAATATACATATTTGTCCATAACTCGGTAATCACTAATGCTACACCCTTCATATTTGGTATGATGGGACAGCTTATATTGTTCCTCATTAATTATGTGCATATCTAATTTTGAGCGAGCCAATAGAGCCAGAGGTCTGATTTTTGGTTTGTAGGGATAACTTAGCAATACAATTTTTTTGACAAAATGTCACGTGACCTCAATGACCCTTGACCTCAAATATACATATTTGTGCATAACTCAGTAACCACAAGTGCTACACTCTTCATATTTGGTATGAAGGGACACCTTATGACGCCACATATTGTACCTCATTAATTATGCACATATCTAATTTTGAGCGAGCCAATAGAGCTAGAGGTCTGATTTTTGGTATATATTGATAACTTAGCAATACAATTTTTTTGACAAAATGTCACGTGACCTTGGTGACCTTTGACCTCAAATATACATATTTGTCCATAACTCAGTAACCACAAGTGCTAGACCCTTCATATTTGGTATGATGGGACAGCTTATGACGCCACATATTGTTCCTCATTAATTATGCACATATCTAATTTTGAGCGAGCCGATAGAGCTAGAGGTATGATTTTTGGTATGTAGGGATAACTTAGCAATACAATTTTTTTGACAAAATGTCATGTGACCTCGGTGACCTTTGACCTCAAATATACATATTTGTCCATAACTCAGGAACCATTAATGCTACACCCTTCATGTTTGGTATGATTGGACACCTTATGACGCCACATATTGTACCTCATTAATTATGTGCATATCTAATTTTGAGCAAGCCAATAGAGGTAAATGTACGATTTTTAGTATATAGGGATAGACTATAGGATAGAAATTTTTTGACAAAATGTCATGTGACCTCTATAACCTTTTACCTACAATACACGATAATGTCAATAAATAAGTAACCACAAGTGCTATGTCCTTTATATTGAGTAGGATGGAAGACCTTATGACAACACATGCTTAACCTCGTTAATTATGCCCATATATAATTGTGGCCAAGCCAATAGAGCTGGAGGTCTGAATTTTGGCATATATGGATTAATTAGCAATACAATGGTTTTTTTTTTCAAAATGTCACGTGACCTTGATGACCTTTGACCTTCAATATGCATATATATGCATATCTCAGTAACCACAAGTTCTTTACGCTTTGATTTTGATAGGATAATAGACCTTAAGATGTCACATCTTGTACCTCATTTATTATGCACATATGTATTTTCTTGGCTGGCCAATACAACTAGAGGTCTGATCTTTTTTCCTGATTTAGAACCATAACTTATACATGCCTCTTGTTTCAAATTGGGAACAATGACATAGACCTATGTGTCCATAGATCTGAACATATACACTCCAGTGATACTTCTTAATGACCTCATTTCCCTGCCCCATCAAGACTAATACTCCTATTACAAGTGGGGACTATGTCATTGACAATGACTTGTTATCCTTGACTCTGAGCAGAATTTTTTTTCCATGTCAATAACATCCCAATATTTCCATGAATGTCTTGTCTCACAGGGTTGGTGCGTTTTTCTTTATCATCATGAATATGGTTTTTGGAAATCTCTCCGCTGTGGAACTCTTCATTCAAGAGCGCATTATTTTTATGTAAGTTACGTGTCCAGGTCATTGATTGGATGGTGGTCACTGATGTGGTGCACATGAACCAATCAGAAAGCTCCTTCTGAAAAGGTGTAGATTTCTCCCTGCATGATATTATGGATTTATATTTAAGGGACATCTACACAGAGAAAGCTGTATTGGTAATTTCATGTATGCGCATCTCAGATGACAGCAATATTTTGTATTCAAAAGACTTTATAAGGACAGAAATACAGTATCTTTTGATGCAATTACTCATTTCAGTGCACAAATTTGTTTTGCAAGCTGGTTAAAAGACACAACATTGTCTCATCTACAAAAAGCTGACTGTTTTGCCTTCAGTCGTAATTGAAAGCAAAAAATTCACAAAAAAGATATTCTGAAGACATTTGAAATACTCATACCACAGTTTCATCTGAATACTCAATACTTTCAAATTCTTCTAAACCAAACGAAGTGACAAGAATTTCACATGAAGTACCACAGATGAAGAGAATGGAAAGATACATTGTTTACTAATTACTAAACATCAGATATTACACAACTGTGATAGTTTTAATATTTTTCCTCAGACATGAATCAGTCAGCGGGTACTACAGAACATCTGCTTATTTCCTGGCCAAGGTTTTCTGTGACCTCATTCCGATGAGGATCATACCGACCACCATCTTTGCAGCAGTGACATATTTCATGATTGGTGAGTTAAGGATCATGTGATGATCACATGACTTACCTTTTCAGTACGATTGGTCACTTATCAAAGTATTTTCAAACTGAGTTGTGACCTCTACAACAGAATGTAAATGAATCTCATTCTTGATTGATATCAATAATATCAGAACATAATCTATCAGTGGCATTTAACATCAAGAATGTGTCTTGCAATGATGTTAAACAACCGTCATGAAGACTTCCACATATTAAATTTTTTAAAGTTCCATTTGTTGTATAAAGTGTCCCATGACTTTTGTTCAGTCTGTCAAATACACTTTGTAGTACTACAGTACTTTGAAAGTAATGTCTGTATGCCTAATGTTCATCTTTTTACCACTGCTTGTATGTGTGTCGTGTCTTTTGTTTATTCATGACACCTGAATTTTAGTCCAAACTTGAACTCATTTCTGAACAATAGGATTGCATATTGTACACCAGTGCATTGTTTTGTCGAAGCGAATACCCAGTATTTCAAAATATATTAGGGAGTAGAATAAACAAACATATTTGTTATGTAAGGCAAAAATAATGAAATGACAGCTATTATAGAAATAACGGGCGACGCGCTGACCATTAACGTTTATTTATGGGCAAGGGCGAGAGGAAAGCCAAAAATTAATGGGCGAGGCTTGCCGAGCCCGTTAATTTGGCTTTCCTCGAGCCCGCGCCCATAAATAAACGTTAATGGTCAGTGCGGAGTCTGTTATTTCCATTATATCATCAACGAACCGGAGAAAACCGTCAAAATTTGCGAAAATTTTCGGAGCGAACGACAACAGGGCCCCAGAACTGAGCAATACGCGACACACTGTCACGCGCGCTGTAAAATATTGGCAAATCTGGAAATATTTTCAGAAAAAAGTATCTCAACTTGGCCCACAAGTGCTCCATTTTATTTTGAGATTTATTATGATTTACGTTTGAGCTATAAAGTTTCGATACTTTGAGTTGTTAATCTTATTATTCATATTCACGGGCATATAAACAGACCATTACTGTGTATTTGTGGTCAGACACGTGGTTCAGCTCGACCAATCAAAATGCGACAGGCAGGGCTTGGTAATATAATGTCCATTTAGTATACATGTATGTTAGCTGTTTCTAACCTTTTCACCACCATGGTTTGGCCCAGAACCATTGTTATCCTGAAGATTATGGACCTGACTACAGAGAATTGGGGGTTAACAGGTTAATCAACTCCTTACCAGACTTCTGTACATTGTTTTCAAAAGGATAGATGGACTTAAATACAAGGAACACGGATGGAAGGGTTCATTCTCTTAGGAATGATTTTATAGGACATACAATAGTTGTTCTGTTATTTTTTGCAGGCTTTCAGGTTAGAGCTGACTATTTCTTCATCTATCTACTGAACTTGATACTCACAGCGATCTGTGCATCATCGCTGGCCTTCTGTTTAAGTTCCTTGGTATCAGTCGCTGCCCTGGCCAACTTATATATATCCCTGTGCTATGTTTTCATGATGGTAAGTTTACATCTGTCCATCAAATTACTTTCAGCTTTTTGAAGCAAGTTTGGAGCTAGATTCTCAATACCCCGACAGACTGAAATTGACGTCTTTGACATATACATGTATATGCAAATATTGAGTGACTAATGTGGATACTATTGGCAATAAATTGTCACTGGGCTAATATGGGTGTTATGGGTACTTTCACATAACCAGAGAGCTAATATTGGTACTATTGGTACTAAATCAGGTCACTGGGCTGATATGGGTGTTACAGAACTTTCATATAACCAGCAGGCTAATATTGGTAGTATTTGCACTGAATCAAGAAGTCAGTGGGATGATATGGGTATTATGGGGAACTTTCATGTAACCAGAAGGCTAATATAGGTACTATTGGTACTGAAGCAAGTAGTCAGTGGGATGATATGGGTGTTATGGGTACTTTCATGTCATCAGAAGGCTAATATGGGCATTGTAGGTACGGTCCCATACAACCAACGGGCTTCTACGGGTGCTATGGGTACTGCTACATACACTCAGTTAGGTATCCAGATAGACACTGGGTTTTCACAGATATCAAGAGGTACACTTCTAAAACAATGAGAGGGTTCATGTGGGTGTCCTATTTAGAAACATATGTTGGGGTATGTGTACAGCCTGACGATTAGAAAACAGTGACGTCTTTTTGAATTTCAAGCAATCTCTTTGTCCTGTAACTTTTTCCTATCCTTTTCATTTTAGGTCTTCAGTGGATTCCTTGTCAATCTCAATACAATCGTTGTCTGGTTGAGGTGGTTGTCATACCTCAGTATTTTCAAATACAGTTTAGATGTAAGTACTCTATAGTATCACTGTCTTAGTTTAAGGCTGTCACTGTTACCTCGTCCAAAAATATCATTCCCAATATGGAGAGAACATAAATTGGTTGAGGTTCCTTAATACCAGAATTTACTGTGAAATTATGCTCTAAAGAAGGTCAATGTTGCTGTTTTTGGTCGAGAAAATTGAGGCGGATTTGTGAAAAATCTAAATATGATTACAGAAGAGATGAACAAAATGAATATTAGAAATTTTAAAGGTCTATATGTGCCTGTTTTACAGTGGCATTATTTCAATGAAAACTTGAATGAAATGTATGAAAAGACCGACTTTTTATTGGTTACTAACTAGGAATGTTAAAATATTTTTCTGTTGGTAATTGCATATGTCATAAGTAGAAATGTAGTCACCTGCACATTTCTAAAGATGGAGGGACAAAATAGGCATAATTTTGTTTTGGCATTTAAAAAAATGTTGCATGTCATGCAAAGACAACTGGACTCTGCTGACATTTTTTAAGGTGCTCCATACCTGAAAAACGAAAGAATAACCTTTTGCTCAAACTTTTCTCAAGCAAAATTTCAACCATTGCCTTTCCAAATTAATGATAAAAATTAAAATTAGTGGGGGGGGGGGGGGGGGAGGGGGCACTGCATATTTTGGCACTAGAGAAACAAACTACCCAATATTTTACAATATTTAAAATTCAAAATGGCCACCATCTCTTTGTTATCTCCATAAGAAAACATATAATTCCTGATTTTCACAAAACTTAGCTCGATAAACTTAGCTCAATAAAATTTAATTGCTCAATAAACTTCAAAATGAACCCCCACAAGCAGTAAGCCAAAAGAATATTATAAAAGTCTGAATATCTGTCCCTGAGGCGCATTCTACCTGAATATCAAACTTTGCTGTAGACTATGAGTGCATATGGTTCTTTCATGTGTCAGCACCCTATCATGTAACAAAAGGTATTTAGAGTTTTGTAAACTATTGGCATGTGGCATGTTTTTTCTGTGCTTGCACGGACTGACCATGGCTTCCATAATATTCCCAACAGTGTAACATGAACTGTTTGTACTGTAACATCACTTGTTGCTGTATGGTTATAAATCCATGCTTGGTTTTTGCTGCTAATGTGAATTGACATTGTCGATGCAAAAACCATCAGAGGACATAATAATTTTTCATCAAGAGTTTGAAGACGAATGAATATTTGAGTTGAACATCATGTCCATTTTTCATATATGCTCATTTCTTTACAGACTCTCAGTGCAGTTGAGTTGAAAGATCTCGAGTTCTGTGATTACGTTGCGGCCCCAACAGTGCCTGGTGGAAATGCTACAATGGCGCCCATTGCTGTCTGGTATGTAAAAATTTTTTTATCAAAAACTGTTGTAAATAGTTCTTATCAGGTATTATAATTCTGTGTAGACTTTGTAAATAATTACATACACCCATGAACGCATTATGCAACGCGTACATACACTCACCAACGGAAGCAAGGTCAGTTATTAAAAGTTTTGAGATGTAAATTCTCAATGAAAAATATCTGAAGCTAGAGGTCACTCACCTATGTTGTTTGTCAACACTTACCTCTCTGGTTCAGAGCTTATACTTGAGTTTCATGCTTCATGCTTAGAAGACCATGAAAATCAAATCAAATGCTCTCTATTCGTTGTTGGTTTTGATACTTTGTTACGAACTATATTTGAAGTACTGCAGATACTCTCCGCTCGGTGCAGCATACACTTAAAGCTTATATCAGCGAGTGCAACTGTAAGATTTTTTCCGAGCTCCATTAAAGTCTGGTGATCACGTTTTGCATCTCATGCCCTTGATTCATCATAGTGTTGTCAGGGAGACCGCCTCTTTACAAGACAAAAAACATCACAGATATGGTTGTACACAAGGATGCAGTGATTGAAGTGTGGTTTGAAAAGATCTTGTTTTCTATCATCACCAAAAAATCGAGTAAGTTTTAGATGCAATGTATGGGGCTGAGACCACTGAAAGAAAATAAAATGTTGGTTGTAATTTGATACCGAAATGGACTTACATAAGGACAAGTGGCGAAGTAAAGCAGAGAGGCAAGTTATTATTACCACTGCATTTCCTTGCCAAATGAACACTCTCTGCAAACACTCTTTCTAGGAGATACTTTACTTCAAGTAAATATCCTCACTGCAGTCTTCCATTGGGACAAAAAGTCAATGTGTAGCCATCAGTATGTCCAACACAAAGGAAATAACCCTTTCACCACCATGGGATGGCCCAAACTCATTGTTATCAATGGCAAGTATGGGCCTGTTTACAGGGAATTGGGGGTGAACAGGTTAAACAAGTCTCAGCTGCATATACCAGTATTCCTGGCCAAGTGTTTTTACCGTAGATAACAAGCCCGGGATAACAAGCTCCATGAATGTTCCAATTCACGCAGTTCACCAGTGGTCATTGGCTTCATCGATGTTTGCAATCTGGCTGAAAAACAAGAAAGCACGCCAGTATTCCTTAGCCACCTTTTTTTCCATGGAGAACAAGTGAACTTATAATAGGGAAGTATCGTGACAGTACTACAATATCACTCTCCAGAACAAGTACATGGTAAAATTGGATTTGGAATACGTGTGGTTGTTGAAGTTCAAGCTCTTTCCTCAGTAATGGATGGCAACGTAACCAGAGAAAGTAATCGAGTCCACAGCGGGTGTCACTGACGGTAACTCCTATGGCAGTCTGGCTTTTATCAGCCATCAAGGTCTCTCTACTTTGATCTGGACGTAAATGCCGTCCAATACCAGCCATCAAGGTCTCCCTGCTGTGGTCAGGAAGTAAATACTCTCTAAGTTTACATGTGGCAGAATAGGTATGACCAGCTCATCGCCAAATTTAAATAAATGATAGGTTAATCCTCTTTCTGCCAAGTGGTGTTTGTTTCTTTGGTTTGTCTATGGAGCCTGGTAAAAAGATGATTAATTGTAGCAAGTAGCCAGTAATCTGCAAACACGTTAATATCAGTTCATTCAATAACTTTGACAGTTTAGCAATAATTGGACGGTTTAGCAACTCATTGATTTTCTCATTTATCTATACTTGGTACCTTTGAGTATTAAAGGAAAAGCAAGCAAGCCAGCGATGTTGTAAGTTGTTCATCAATTAGACACCAAGGCTTTATATAAAACTTGAATCCTTGAAATTGTATACGTAGTTCTCCATAAGTCAGTTACCACTTGTATCAAAGACATGACAAATTGAATAATCAATTTCATTGTTAGCTTCAATGGGTATTCTCACACTTCTTGCAGTGTAAAATAAATCACTATAGGTACACAGTAATTGTTCAGGGCTCTCATAGTCTTGATGGGAGTTAAAGATGATATGCTTTTGTCGCCTTTTATGTCTTGTCTCCACCCACACTATCAACATCAAATATTATGTCTTTGTCGTCTCCTCCTTGTAACACTGTCTGTGTCCATGGAATTTTGCAGTGCATTGAAGTGTGCAGTTCAGTGACGTACAATTCAGATAGGAATTGTCCATGGTGTGTCATGGGAGCAGATTCAGTTGATCTGACTCAACAGAGTTGTGTAAAAATCTATCAAAAGCATACATCAAAGACTGACAGACTGTGTCCCTCTGCTATTGTGATCTGTTCCACGGCAAATGTGACTTCTCCTCTACATAATAAATTTCAGGAAATATTAACACGGCTTTTTAATAGCGCTCGTGTTTAATGCATTCAATTCAAATTTCTCACCCACTTCTCTTGTCAATTGTGTAGTATTGCACATGACTGAAGGTTAAAAGAAGAAAACGTTCTGATACGACTTCGTCAAAAGTATATCTGCCTTTGGTCCCTAGCTGTGAATCAGACTCTCAACCCAAGGTTTTACTGTACAGTGTCTCTTCTATAATCTACAGTGATGTCCCTGTAGGGGCCTGGCTGGGCCAGCCCCAAGCCAAACCTGTAGCAAAACCCAACCTCGCTAGAAACGCCAGCTCAAAATCAGGGCAGGAGAGGGCTACCTTGCGCAGCCAGCAAGGGACTGTGAGAGAGTCTAGTTTTAACCCTAATGACTTGTCAATTGTTTAACATCCATCAGTGAAAATGTTGTCCATGTCCATAATGGTTTGTTTGAAGATTGTGTTTCAGTGAAATATGAGTGACTGTTCATCATTTGCAGTGTAAAAGATTGTGTCAGAAACAATGCCAAAAAAAAAAATTGAATATTTGAAGATTATTCACAAACTGTTCAGTTTGTAGAGTTTAAATAGAGTACTTTATAAATTTGAAGGCCTTCAGCCCATTTTTGGCAAATTGTATTTTGGAACCTTTTTCTCTTAGTATTGTATAAATTAAATGTGATTTAAACCTGTTGTCAATCCATATTTGGCCAATTCAATTTTGACTTCATTTTCATTTCTTGTCAAAAAATATCTGATAGAGAGGAACATTTTCAAAATCATTCATTGTTGAGTCTTTTAAAAGTTTAAAATATAATGGGTTTCTTCAACATGACAGAGCCACAGAGCCAGATTTGAAAATGAGAGGCGAACAGGATATAGCGCCCTCAGGCGGCAACCTGTATTGTAACTTAATGGCCTGCAATGCCATGTCTGGTTCGGTGACTATTACCTATCACCACCATAGTTTTGCCCAAACCAATTGTTATCACTGGAGACTGTGGTGAACGGGTAAATCAACATCCTCCACAAGTTGGAGCTTTATCTGCCCTCACTCAGTGCTGCACAAATATTTCCACAAAAAATTGAGTTAATGATAGTACAGGGTGTTGCAACTACAAGCTGGAATTTTTTTGCAACAGATCTTCTGCTCAAATCGAAAACAGATGATGAACATCAATGAAGTCTCTATCAACATTTAACATTTGATTTCTTATTGGTCTTGTTATTTATTTCTTTCATGTTCATTTCAGTGAGGCTGGTACAACGTACCTTGACCGGCAGGACGTTGACTACACAGACTGGGGTATATGGTCCAACCAGGTGGCTTTGGCTTGCATGTCCATCGGCTTTCTCATCCTAACCTACATCAACTTGCTGAGAATACCAAAACTGAAGTAACATTTCCTCATCTTCATCCATTTATCCAGTGTTGACCGTCTTCATCCGTTTATCCAGTGTTTAAAGTCCGGATCCTGAACAGCCATATCCACGGAAAGGGAAGGGTCATTCACCTCAACCTCCAAGTTGTTGTGGAGTAGTATATTCAGTCATTCAGTTATAGTATTCTATTCTGAAAGATGTATCTTACCTTTGGAAAGTATATACATACATACATACATACATACATAATATATATATATATATATATATATATATATATATATATACACACACACACACACACACACACACACACATACACATAATTGTAACATAACAATATGCACAGGGTACTTGCTAATTTAGGTGTTTAAAATCTGACTCATCATCAGACTCTTGATGGGAATTTTTCATCATTCTCATGACCATTGTTTTGGAAGAGCACAGTAAGTGTCCTATCTTATTGATATTTAAAGTTTACAACTTTACATAATCATTCTCAGTGCATCTAGACCCACCTATATGTGACAATGGTTGATTTTCAAAAGATAATAAATGTATGACTTTCGCAAAAATAATCGGAACCTTAAAAGTCAAAAGTTAACCACCTGTGTTTGAGTTGAGAGGCAAGCAGGCACATTTAAGTTTATTTATATTATTCCTGTCTGGTGTCACCAGTTACAATATTTGCTCCTCTGATTTAAAACTATCAAAACGCCACCGTCTTCTTCTGTTTACAAATAGTTTAGAAATGCTTAAAGGGCACTTTTTCAATCTCATTACACATTCAAAGTTCTTTCCAATCATTTGTTACCATGAACATAAGATAAGCATACACTGTTTTGATGCATCGTGTCACAGTGTATTCCTTCAAGAAACTGATACCAATTTTGAAGGTATTAACAATGACATACAAGCCACTTTTTTCTCTTCAACAATAATATCACTTAAAAAAAAGAGGGTCACTTGAAGTAAACTTTTGACAAACACCTCACAGGACGGTGTTCACAGTGTGCTAGCAATGACACAAGCCAAGTATCTGTGATGTATGTGCAATCTCACTATCAAGAAAATGAGGTCAAAGGTTAGTCCATAATGCTACACCTTTGAATACTGAATTTACAATACAAACCAAAAGTTTTGGTCCTCATTACACCTCATTAAATGCATTTAAATGATGTAATTTTATTACCTTATAAGGATAAACATTTGACTCCTCATCTTGCTGTATTTCGGTAACCTGATTTCAGAACTACTTACCTGAAACTAACTTGATCGAGATAACTTCAGAAGATATAAACTCTGTGCCTTTAATGGCATCATTGAAAATGTCATCCTATGTGTGCATTGATATTTGTTTTGATGTCACACGTAAAGGGGAGGAGGCGAAACCCAGGGTTGTGAATTGGTAGTGCAAGTAAGCTATCAGTAATGGAACAAAGTATTTACGCGGTAGGCTCTTAACAGTGCGCACAGTGAGCCTGATCTCCCTGTTTCCACGTGTAAAGTTCCAACTGTGCATCAGGAGACATATAGACTGTCCCAAAATTCAGTGAAAATGTTTTATTATGAGGACCATATTGCCCCACAGCCACATAGCACACATTCCAGACATGTACTACCAAACTGTTCAGAAAGTTATGCAGATCGTTGAAAACTTATCGACATTTACTTTTATTGTATTGTATCATTACATTTTGAAAATATTTGGAAACACAGGGTAAGAATGCCACACACTTTTGAATTTTTCCACAGGGTGATTTTTTTCCACAGAGTGATTTTGTTGGATCCATTTTGACCTGACTTTGTCATTCCAGTGTTCTATACAGGCCAGATAACAAGCTCGTAAAATTCTGCAGGAACAGTCTTGATTGCTGAAGCGCCCTCACAGGTGACTTCATTGTATTGATATTGACTTATATTGTGACTCCTGTCAGTTCAATAATGAAACTGGAGTCTTATAGACTACTGAGTGCTGCAGAAATATGAACTCACAATTCGACTTCTTTGATTTTTACACTTCTACTTGTCACTGAAATTATTACCGCATCGTAGCAGTTACTTGGTGTTGTCTGTTTGTTTAAAGCAAATTTATTAATCGAAGTGCAATAAAAAAGTATATATGAACATTGCTAAGTTAAGATGAGGGTCGAAAGTGAGGGACATCAATTTCTCTGTTTAGACAGGTGAATTTGTTTATCCAGTATAGTACAGACCAGTGATTACGGCTGGAATAATGCAAAGGAAATTTGTGCAAGAACGACAACTCGCAGCAGTTGTTTGTGCCACTAAATATTAATTAGGGTTCTTCATTCTATTGAAATCTCAGGTAGATGATTCAAATCTGAAATATGGTAGGGGAAAAAAATCAGGTTTTCATATCGTCTGCAGATAGTATTTCCACATAATGACCACGAACCACTTGTAAGTTTGAAGGGATATTGTGGAAATCTGTACCTCAGAGGATTGTATCTGTATCTTTGTGATTAAGATTTTTCTCACTTTCTTCTGGATGGACCATTATATCTCAGGGTGGTATGGTCAGATTAAGTATATGCAAATGTGATTTTGTGACCCGAGATTTTAGATATTCTAATGGGAGTTCTCAGAGAACACAATCTTTTTTTTTTGAAATTCAATTTTTCAATTCAGTTCTCAGTCATCTAAGCTAGCAAAAGTGACTAGACATCAAAATTTTTGGCGACTTTTCTCTGCAGGTATTTCCACATTGATCCATAAACCTTGCCATCCCTAGAACAAATGGTAAATTGCTGAACTTCTATTTATTGTGATAAGTGTACATGGTTATTTTCTTATGATATTTATTTGTGTTATAACCAGTACAATGTAAAACCAGATAGTCTTGCGCTACTCAAAAGTTTCAATTATGAAATTCTGCTACATCAACACTGTGTTCTGTCTCTGTCGGGGAGTACTGATTGCTACACCTGCATAACCATATTTGTTGTAAACATTTGCATTTTCCCGCCAAAACTTTGCCACCAATTTTTCTCAATTTTTTCAAAATTTCATCAAAAACCAGGAAAATGGACCATATCATGCTAGATTTTCATGTGTCAAGTAGTGAGCAATTATAAAATGGTAAGAATGTGAGTGAAGAATCGTATTCCTTGGACAAATATTTTGACAAGAAAAGAGCAACAGTTGTAGTAGTCTAATCTTGCACATCCTTTTGGATTATTTTGCTAGTTCTGAGCAATGACTATCATAGCATCATTTTTTTGTTCATATTGTTCTTGTTTGATTTACAAAGTGTTGTTTTTAATTGGAAATTTCTGAGCAATGACTATCATAGCATCATGTTTTGTTCGTATTGTTCTTGTTTGATTTACAAAGTGTTACTTTTAATTGGAAATAAAGATCTTGTAATATTTCACATTGCCTGATGTGTTTGAAGCAATCTTAATGCTGCTTTCTCCAGTGCCCGAAGATTAAATCCTCGATACTATTAAGCCCAAAACAATACAGTTTTCCTCATCATAGGTCTCTTAACAAAAGGATGCCGCTTCACATCTTTTTTAATTTTTTTTTTCTGTTTTTAGCTCATATTTGGTATGTATATAAATACTAAAAAGAGCTTATATGGTGAGTCGGTGGTGCCTGTATGTCTGTGTGTATGTATGTATGTGCGGATGTATGTTTGTCACATGCAAAGGCTCCCATACCGCCAAAGCTATACCAGTATTTGGTGTACAGGTAGATGCAGGGGTTAAGATGTGACGTTCAAATGAACGTGTCAGTGTCAAAAATATGCAAATGAGGTAAGAAAAAGGGGAAATCCTGCAAATGTGCAGGAGTTGTGGCATGCCAATGACTGAAACAGGCTATTCCACTGACCTTGAGTCATTTCCTGTCATCGTTTATGAACTGTTACATATTAACAGACCTGCTCAAACTAAGAGGGACTAGCTGTGTTGAAACATTCTCTGCTATGCATGGTGCTAAAATTGACTTCCAGTACCTAAAGTTTCAGACCTTATTTACTTTTATCATTCTTGTTTTTCTGGTTTAAATATTCCTTGTTGTTTTTAGCTACTATAGACTATAGTCTATAGAAGCTATTGGGATGGGTATCCGTCCGGCGTCCGTCGTCAGTCTGTATGTATGTATGTATGTATGTATGTATGTATGTCCGTTTGTGAGGCGTCCGTCCACTCAAATATCTTGAGAACCGCAGTACTTACTGTTTCGATATTTGTGGTGTAGGTTAAAAATATGATTTTGAGAAACTATTTTTTTTAATTTTTTGATATTGTTGAAAATAGGCAAATTAATGCCAAAAAAGGTGTTTTTGATAAAAAATCTTCTTCTTCATAACCGCTGGTCAGACAGCTTTGTTATTTGGTATACAGGTCCCTAGGGGTAACCCAACTTAGATTTGTTCAAATTGTGATGAAATATGCAAATGTGTATTTTTAAGGAATTTTTTTGTCATTTTTGGTCAAAATTTGACTTGCATTGTATGTAATTCTTGTACTGTATAAACCCTATCAATTCACCCAGAAAGAAATAATTAATATGATTTTAAATAATTGAATTAATTAGGACGCCAAAATAATTTTTATGTAGAATTATCAGAAAGTTCAACTTTTTTTGACAGTTCATAGTGAAATGCTTACCATCTTGGAGGATTAAAACATATAAAGGCAACTTTCCTGAATCCCAACTTTGACATATTCTGAACCGTCATTTATTGTGCCCTGTATGTTATCTGAAAGAAATTGCTCAAAATAGTCAATAGAGATAGAGATAGAGAAAGTTCTAATTTCCATTTATGGTTGACTTGGTAAGGATAAAATAAAATTACTTTTTGAGGAAAAAAATAGAGTGGTCAATTAAAAGGTGGTCAAAGTGATAGGGTTTTTATGGTAAAGCTTGGCTGTAAGATTCCTCATGTGCTATTTATAGCAATTGTGCAATCTGTGTAAACAGTGCAATGAAAGTTACATGATTCCTTATAATGCTTTTTATGACCTTGAACTTCTTAAGTTTCAAACATTTGTCTCTTCAGTGTGCTTTCTCTGAGTACGTACAGTCTCAACTTATTCAACAGAACTCACTTACAATGTTAATGAAAGATATCCACCTTCTTCATCAATACATGTGTCACAAAAGGTTATTCTCTACATATTACACAGCAGAGCTCTGTCAACTGTTGAGTTGCTTGTTTTTTCAAAACCGCTGGTCAGACAGCTTTAACATTTGGTTTACAAGTCCCTAGGATGACCTATTAAAGTGAAATAATTTCATACAGTCAGGAAATACTTAATTTTGTATCCATGTCTATTGTAGCTTCAGGGACTTTGGCCCTATGTTTCTGGTTGTACTGTGCAGAAATCATTGTCATAACATCAACGTAGAATTTTCCTGCACTGAACAGATAGAAACAACACTTATTGTTGATCTTTGGTACCCATACTGGTATGTACCAATTCTGAGGGCCATGATGAGTTTTTATAATTTTATTTTACCCCATTTTGATTACTGTTCCAACATATGGGGTCACTGTTCTATCAAACTTTTAGGACGCATTGAGCGACTCCAGAAAGCTGTTGCGAGAGTTCTTTTAGATTGTGATTTTAATACTTCTAGTGAAGTTTTATTCCGTACACTGAATTGGATGCCATTCAGAAAACGGATTTTATATCATGAATCAATTTTAATGTATAAAGTACAAAACAATTTAGCTCCAGATTATTTGAATGTTTTTAAAAGGATACACAATGTTCACAGTCGGAATACTAGATCTGCTGCCAGAGAAGATTTATACATTCCAAAAGATAGAAACACAGTTCTTTAAGAAAAGTTTTACATACAGTGGTGTAAAAATATGGAACAGTTTACCGGTTGACTTAAAGTCATGCTCCTCATTGCAGGCTTTTAAAGACAAATGTAAATTTCATTTTTTATGTGACACAGATGTTCAGTAGTGTAATATTGTTTATTGTCCATTTGTCCATTTGTTTTTTGTACCTATTGTATGTTTTGCCTTTCATGTCTCCATGGATGTGTGCAATTTTTAATGTACATATTGTAAATTTTAATGATTTCTCGACACTGTGTGAGAAGAGCCATTGGCTCAACAGTTTATCGAGATTAAATAAAGTCTAAATGATCAAATGTGAGCGACACCGTATAATTGCGGTATTTTTTGAGCTCGTGAGATCAATCTACTGACAAGAAAACAAATAATCAGCTATGTTTACATGTAGTTTGTGGTAATTCTGATGTGCATCATAATGACACCGATAACTTCGTTCTATTCGGTGCATGCATGTGATTCAATAGATATTTTAATACGTGATATGTGTAGACTGAAAGATCTATCGCTTGAGGGCGCTCTCTACGCTCTCCCCTCTCACATATATATACAGAGGAGCGTAGACAGCGTCCTCGAGTGATGGATCTTTCAGTCTAGTGCTATGTGGAGCTGTCAATTTTTTTTTCATTTTTTTCATCTGGCCAGAAGTCGGGATTTTTTCATTTTAGACATTTTTACATTTTATTTTCATGCATGTCACTTTTGACATTAAAGCTAGAAAAGTTTTTTTTCAGTCCGGGTGTAAAAGTTCATTGTTGACTCAACAACATGCAAACTAGTCTCGTTGAAGTAAGATAGTTCTGGTGTGGGATTTGCAATAAATATCCAGTGAGGTACCGTATCATCATACAGATTGGACTGATTTTTTCTTTATTTTGGTTAATGTTTGTCTAGAGCACAAAAGTTGCATTCTCCATTTTATTTCTCGGGGATTCTGCATGATGTAATGCAACACGGCATAGACCGTAGAGTGGGGAACTGCTTTCTATGCATAAAGGCACAGCCAGGACCCAAGTCATTTTGCAGTCACACAGAAGCACGTAATGATTGTAAATATGTTTATACCTCAGTCAAATGTGATTCCTATGCCATTTTTTAGTGACATGCCCACCATCCTCAGACCACTTGTAAAACTACCAGTGGTCAAAAACCAGCCAGATTGTGCTGAGCGCCCCCTACCGAGCAACGTGAGAATTACCATGTCCATAATAATGTTCCGTACACCCGTGATATTGCATAGAGTTACCCTCTTTACCTTCAACTTCTAGAGAACTTTAGACGGCCGTCACGGGGCCTGTGATATATTTAAGCAAACTTACAAGCTACTTTTCAAACTGTGAGACCGTTGCATTAACTTTTGAATGCGTTCGGAATCTTTTCATGTCACACTTTTGCATCCGACTCAATGAGAACTCATCGGCTCAAGTATGTAAACAGTCGCAACATGGCCGCCGCGTTTCCATGGATACGCCACGGTCGAAATAATTTATCGGGGCGAACGCATCGCGAGCTCAAACAATTCTGAGAAGTAAACCAGCCGGAACCCGGTACAAAATTGCCCCGAAATAATCATTTAGGATGTATTTAGGATGTATTTCTATGTGAAAATGTCTTTGCCCTGAGGGCGCCCATGCAATCGGCAGTATTTGAGGGCAGGCGCCTGATTTGAGGGTACTCGTGCCCTGAGGCGGTCATCGCCCAGACTAATAATTGCGAGTACTGCAGTATCAGTCGTGCGTTTGAAGAGAGGCGGAATTTTCTGGACAAACATATTAGCAAATTGATGTCATCTAAGAATTCATTGTTATTGCCCGAGTGAACCAGAAAAAATCGTTACCTTAAGGGGCTTTTCGTTATTTTTATTTGTTTATTCTTTTCTTATGGATTTGGGTTTTTCTCGGCTCTTGATGTTCATTAACGTTTCACAAATTCAAACGTAAGGATATATCAGGATTACATCTATAGCTGTACCATATCTAACATGGAACCAAAAGCCCTAGTGACGATCATGTCGTGATTTGCCCAGTTTTCCCCGTCGAACAGATATCACAGTCCACTGTCTGACACTTCTTGCCTGGGTTTAGTCTTCAAACTGTCTCGAGAAAGAGTGACGCCGATAACGTCGTCTCCGACATTATCTGTGCTGTCTGACAACAACAGCATCTGGACGACTGGAAGATATACCTCCTCTCTGCGCCCAGTCAAAACACGGTACTGTAGGGCGCCCCTAAACTTCTTGGCTACTAGATGCAACACTTGAAGCCCTCATGTTGGTGGGGTCACCAGACCAGGTCAGTCCTGCACCGAATCATGATTTCCAATGCAATGTTTCTCAGTGACCAAATCGTAACGCGCGGTTTTATAAATTGAAGTACCGTTCTGTGCTATCAGTAGAAATTTCCAATTCACATTTCTGTCATTTCAATTTTATCTCAATTTTATGTACAAGAGATGACTGGTAAAAACTAATGACAAACAGACTGATGTGGGCAGTGTTGTGCTCCTGAGTTGCTTTCCTTCAGATAATATGAGAGAATCAGATTTCCAAACTTCGGCTCTCGTTCGTGAAAACACTTATGTTAATGTGACGACAGAAGGCTATTTCTGCAAAAAGTGCAAATATACTTTTAAAAATCCACCAGTATTCTGTAGCAACGGGCAGCATGTACCGGCCTTATCAAGTCTACCGGGATAATGCGTGCCAATGCACGAGCTCAGTAGGTATAAAGTTGTCTCCAAGGAGTAATTCAAACAAATCTGTAAAATATATACAAATTGCCAGAGTCACCTCAATTAAGATTTCCCCAACATTTATCAAACAATTAATAACAAGAAATTACTCATCGATTTGGTTGTGTATGTTTTTCTTATAACCCCTTGATGAAGAATTTCTTACTTCTGGTATCCCATCTTCAAATAGCAAGGGATATTAAAATCAAGGTTTCCTTTTAATTTTTAAGAGTGAGCTTACGATGAGGTCATAATATACACCTCGTTACAAAAATATTTTTGCTTGTCCAAGTTTAGCGACAGAAAGCGCAGCTACCCAGTTTGATTAATTGATTGATTGATTGATTGATTGATTGATTGATTGATTAATTGATTAATTTATTTTTGAAAACAGGCCTAACCTCAAAAGGGTAACTATGATTTTATCATTCACATAACGTCTGTGGATTTTAATGACAAATACTTGTTCAGCGTACACATAAAGTTGACGTAAGATAATATAATCACAGATCGTTCTGAAAATTGAAGTATGATGTTGCCGTCTGTCAGCGATTTGGGTATCCTGGATTGGCAATTACATCTTGGAAAGAGCGGTCAGTGTGACCCCAAAAATGAAGGGCGAAAACTGTAGGAAATGTCGCGGCCTTTCCAAAATAAAATATTCATTTAATAATAACTGAAATAGTGTGAATATTTCGAGGGGAAAGCATACCAGCCCGATAATATGTTGAAAGCTTCGCACGCGAAAAAAAGGGGAAAAAATGTTCGTTGATCTTCTGACCAATGGGTCAACCGTTATGGGCCATCCATACGTCTCCCACTGCACGGTTAGTTTGAGATAGTTAAGACGCAGTTCGACACGGGAACGACAACAACAAAAACATTTCACACGGGAGTGGCCTTGTACTTGGCAGTGGCTTCCTTCCCGCTTACTCGTGGGAAAACTCTCCGAGTCCGCTTTTCGTTGTAACAACAATTTTGTTTGCCAATTTTATCGGAACACATCCGACAAGCAAACACAAACAAACAACATCGACGTTTTGTCTTCACTGCCCTGAGTAACCTAACCTGTTCTGCGGTCGGTATGAAGCTTTGTTTACGTTGCATCAGGTCACAGTATCCCATTGCAACCTCCAACGTAAACAAAACCTCAGTTCATTCCGAGCTCCATGGCGCTGCGTGCGCGTCGTAAATGCGTGATGCACGTGACAAGCGCACAAGTGCGCGCCACCATTGGCCATCCAGTGAAGCAAAATGCCACACAAGCCTGCTGGCAATTCACCGAAAACCTAAAGATTTACTAGTAGCTGTAACTGTTGATTTTTTTTTCACTATCGTTGTTTTTAATATCTATTGCAATTTCTTGTTCTTATCCCCGAAGCATGTCGAGATAAGGATACATAGAATTCGGCTTGTCAACTCAACATGTACATGTGTTCAACGCATTGTTATTGTTGACAAGGGATCCTAGTCCGGACTAGACTTAGAATATACACAATAACAGAGCATTTTACACAGACTGGTGGGCCGGTGTTTCAACATCATGATGCTCCATGGAGTAGAACAAGAGCTTACAATTAACATGTAAAATCAAAAAAGAAAAAAAAATGTAAAATGAAAGCCAAAACAGCACACTAAGTCCCGACAAATGTATACAAGTATACAGAAGGTTATGCCGAGATGTATTTGTCTGGGCAGAGTGTGCGGGCTGTTCTGCCTTCATCACATTTTTTCATTTATTGCTTTATTTCAAAGATTTATACATCTTCATGTTTCAGCTATGTTGTTATTTATTCTATGTATGTATTCGTAAACAAACAAACAAAAAACAGAAAAGAAACAACAAAAAAGCATCGGAGATTGAACTCCCAAATGGTGGAGGTGGTGGTGGAGGTGATGATGATGATGATGACGATGATGACGACGATGACGACCGCGGCGGCGGCAGCGGCAAAATAACATCATCATCACTATAGAATGGTATTATTGTAATATTATAAATGACTATGTGATGAGGGATTTCGAGGAAATTTAAACGATCGCGATGAAGTTACTTCGCCCTCTCTTCTCACTCGAAGGAGATCATAGTCACACCACTGTCCCTCTATAGAGGGACCGTGGTCATACTTGCCAATAGTTTACCCTCACACTACGCTGCTAAATGTAACTGTTTTCGGAACTTGCGTCCATGCAAATTTTACAAGAATAAATTCATAACATTTTCAATTGTTGAGGTATTCGATGGCTACTTCGGCCAACTCAATAAAGTTATGTTTGTCAATTTCATGATGATCAGAGATTAACAATTTCATAACCTCAACATTTGCTGATTATCATAAATTCATCGAGATTTGTCCTTGGACATCGTAAATGCTGACAGTCGAAGTTTAAATACTGTAGCTCTTCAAAGTACAAATGTGACAAGGAAAAAAGGGTCGAATTACATTTTAGTACCGGAAAAGAAACGATATTTTTCGAAGACAGCACAATTCACATGCGCTACGCCATTGGTGTGAACTGTGGTTTCGGATCGTAAATCACTGCTGTCTCTGAATGGTCGGCTAATTCTCAACGTCACTTGTCAAGGTCACAGACCTGACATGAACCAGAGAAAATCTGAGCCAGTCAGCAGAGGCGAAGAACCCACCGTGCAACCCGCATTTCTTTTGTCTGGCGCGCCACCAACGGTAGCAAATATATGAAACCAGACACTGTACAGAGGGCAGATTTTTATCGGTCTTGTAAGCATAGCAGAGCCTACAAAGTTTCATATCGCCGCCGCCGTCAATATTGTTTTGAGAAAACACGGAAATTTCGAGGCAGTCGTAGCAAGGAGTTTGAAGTGGCGGCTGAGAAATAACAAAGTGGTGCTTACAGACACTTACAAAAAGCGCTAACCCGCTAAAGATTTGATCAACCAAGTAAGAAATTTTGCCGGGAGTAAGGAGGTTGTATCGGAAAATGCTTACTACGGGGCGGTTTTGTTGATGGGATGGAAATTCCCAATGCATTACGTGCCACGGGACATTTCAAATAACCTTTCACGGGAACAGCGCGGGACCCAAGGGAGGGCTGCCGCGAGGGTCTTGGAGTTGCCTTACACAAATCGATGCAGCGTCCACGCATCTCAGCTATCCCTAAAAAAGGGAGTGCGAGAGGACACGCCCCCTATATCAGCGAGTCACAGAACAAAATGCTGTGGAGTCTCGAGTAGGGAACCTTATGTTAATTGCGTCGGCAAAGCTCTGTGAAGTTTATCAGCGCCGCGGGCTGGACAACACGGTCAATATCGTGCAGAGGGACGTTACAGGAGTTCGCACTACGCAAATATGGGAAATATGCCGGAGAGTTGTAGATTTCGGGACAGAGTGATAGGCTAGACGGTTACACACCATGACGACCAGACCACCCGCAAATTAAAACTAACACTGGCTGTACTTTTTTTCAGAAGGCGTGTAGTCTATAGTTTTTCGACCCGGTATTTTCTGATCGATAAAGTCGAAGTGAACAGACGAGGCGTTGAAAAGTCTGGCGGCGAACGAGACCAAAACCATTGCGCCAGAACAGAAAACAAAACCACCAGAGAAAATCGGTTCCAGATATCTTTTCTAGTTCATGTCGTTATTTTTTAGATCACGAGGATTATCTAAAGATCAAACTTTGATTTCTTAATTTAAGATTAATTATAGTTACACGACAATAATTTTTATTTTCATGTCGCAAATCATTTCGCCGAAATCAGCCAGCACAATTCTTTGCAAACAAAATGCGCCTCCAAAACGAGTCGTTAAAATGGCGAAAGAATATAAAATGTAAATATGCGGTTGAACATGATTGTATTAATTATTAATTAAATATATTTAGCAGCTAGGTTTTAACATGCTTTTTTTCGAGGGCTCTGAAAATGACGTGTTTGTATGTAATTCGTTACCACAGAGATTTCACCGAATCGCCGGTGCATGCACGATATCGGAAATTTGACCATGACTCGTATTAAACATGTCCACCAACGATAGCCTGGGTGGTGCAATCGCTCGATTTGAAGACAATTTACGATAAATGGATCGTCTCCAAAACAGAATGACCTTCAAAATTTGAATGCTCAGGGAACTGATTGACACCGCCGGTAAACCACAAAGAAAGCCGACGCGGGTTCCACGCAATTTTGAGTACTGGATATCTGCTGTTTACTCAGCCCATCGAAAACAAAAATGCAGAAAGCATATCAAAGCCTGTGTCAAATACCTTGAAGATTTATGCAATGTTTTTTATCAGCAGGCGCGAAAATAAAAAGGGTTATACCAGATTTTTATAAAGAGTCTGGCATATACAAACCGACGGCAAAAATTTAGAGGGCTCTCTGATATATAATATATGCTGCAAAGAGTTGTGTCGATGATGGATAAATCTAGTCGTTTTTCGTAAGCATTCGGCCATGAATGCGGTTTTCATATGTGGAAAAGAATAAAAATTCTACTTACTGGCAACCACTTAATGGAAAGGTTATGCAAAGAATGATTTGAAAGAGTTAGCAGTACAAATTGTTGTGCCGTTAAGAATGTTACGTTATGTTCAGTTTTGCTTTTTTCTCGAAACCAAACAGTAGATCCGACGCCTGCGCTTCGTCGCCGGACCGAACGGGGCGCGCAAGTGAAATCTGGCGGGTATGTGCGACCGAGTCTGCCATGCTGTTGCTATGACAACTGTTGACTCTACTTATTAGCAGTTCCGATGGTTGTGCAAAGTTGTTTTAGAACCGTTATGCGTCTGATGAATGACGTACACGGCCAGAGCGGAAGCACCTTCCTGTCAAAATAACAGTTGATTGACAAGTTAATAAAGTGTGAAAATCAACAAATCATTGACACATTGAACGAGCTATCTCATTGGCCTCTTGTTACGGCGGGGTTAATCACTGGCCAATCAAATGTCGTCTCTTTCTTATCGCAAGTGCAAATGAAGCCAGGCAGCACAGGAGAAATTCTAAATATCAAGAAAGCTTGGACACAACTCAGGAAAATGAGTCAACGTGCTTCGATAAAATTGATGTCATCCACTCTGCGGCCTGTGACCAAAACAATTTCAATAGGGCGGTGTTGCCAGAGCGTGTAACTCTAAAACAGGTTGTGAAATTTTAGTTTACGAAAATACGTTGATGGGATTATAAACTCACCATATGATACGCGCACAATCTGGTGTACATGTTACTTATCTTGCCATGAAGGCTACGAAACAGGACACCACTCATACGAAAATATCAGCCAAATAAACATTTTATCATTGCTGTAAAGCGAGGAACTACCTCGTGAAACTTCACTATACGTGTTCAAGTACGGGTTTCTTATCGCGCTTGTAGCCCGTCTGAGGTTTGACACGCTTTTAAGGGCAAACTTCAACGGAATCCGCCGGCTGTCACCAAACGACATATATGTGAAAAGAGTTCTCGAGAGTGTGAGAGAGGCCTATCTATAACGCCAGCCATCGACTGCTCTGTACTGGCCGCATGTAAATAGATATAACAAACACACAAGGAGAGCGTTTTGTCTGGGTCGACGGGAATTCAACGTGCTGAGAGCTGCCAGCAGAGTTCAAAGCGACCGGTCGGACACCCTACGACTATGCGAATATTTACCAGTCGTCTCTCTTAGCAGGCTTCCCTGGTGCGACTACCGTATTTGCTAACAGCAACCCAAATTACTAGGACTGATTACAGGCGGCAAATCTTTTCTGTCGGCAGCTCCTATACACAAAATACCGCCAAAACGAGAAACCGATTTCACCTGCTGGGAGTCTACGTATCTTGCCGTCAATTTGCGTATTGATACTGTCGGACTTACTTCTGGCCTATAATCGTCCTTCGCCGCCTTGAATCCATGGAAGTTCCTTTCACACACTTCTAGAATTTGTTCTCTTCCGCACAGGAGAAAAAAAATGCGTCTTTTGGGAGATCGACCTTTTAAAACCAATAAAATTAGGGTGCTGCTAAAGGCCACACACAATACTTTAAAATGATTGCACATTCTGTGCATTTTCTGACAGTTTCAACAAATCAAGAGTTAAAATATAAATATTTATTTTGAATGAAAATATAATTTTTCCGTTCAAAATTGATACCGGCGTGGTGGGAAACTTTACAAAAACCATGTCTGACAAAAGTTAGAAGGTCACCGACAGTTGTCGTTAAGAGTTTATCAGCGACCGTTGAAAGTGTTTGCAGACTGATAGTATTCAATACTGCGTTGTCGACTCGTGGACACTGCCAGAGTTATCGTGACACATTTGAGAAATGCCAGTGATTTCTGAAAAGTTGTATCACATGATGACGTGTATTTGGTATCAAGCCTCAATGAGTGACGACCTCAAAGCTGCCGCAGTTGTCCGTCACTGACCCTATACACACAAATGGCCATGAGAGGGCGTGCTTATGGACTACTAAAATATCTGTAATCAGTCAGTATGTGGCATACACAATAAAGTGTGAGGGGCTATAAATCACTCTGATCGTAATGACAGGACAGTTCACATCCGGCCATGCATTAAACATTTTTACTACAGACGCTGTAAAAACCCGCATGAAAAATACGACATTTTTCACGCCGTAGTGAGAATTCCTCGCTGGCTACGTGCCAAAGTATGGCTGAGACATCCGTCAATCGACAGTCGATAGAGTCGAAACAGCATGACGATAGTCGTTGGCGCGTTCAAAGCCTTCATTTTCATGCCTATTTTACTCCCAAATCAGAGCTTCGATTTTGGAGTATTTTTGGAGATGGGCTGCGTGTCGGGTTTTTGTGTACGGAATGTTGTTATTGTGTTGGAATAAGCCCAGCGTGAACGCCGTCTCGTACAAAACCCGGCTGATAAATAGAGTGGGAGGACCCATGTAATAATCGTATTGTTCGGAGTGACGTGTCTGATAGACATAGATTTACTTTCTACTTGATCAAGCTTTCTGTGTACACCGCCAGGCGGCAACTTCAAACAAATACCAACCACTAAAGCTGTCTGTGCAACAAAACAATTTGCCATCTCTCCGCAATATTTCACAGAGCGCCCCTAATTGTTGTTTTTGGCACGCCATAGATGCCTTATTAGTGTAATTTGGTGCCTTTCACCGACGAATTTCAACCTTATACAAGTGTTCGGCTTTAGGGTACATCGCGTTCCTTGGAGAGTGTTAGATTTTTCACAAATGCATTTCCGCCAAGAGAAATTGAAGAGAAAAGTGTAAGCGAGTGATTGAATCGGCTTTGCTTTGATAGTCGCCGACACCATAGTGTGTCTGCGATCAGTGGGTGCTCGTATTATACACCGCTGACGTGAGCGTGATTCAAGGAGCTAGTTTCTTTTTACTCCAATCACAATTGTCTGAGGGACTTTGCATCTTACGCTGCTTCAAAACATAGCTCGGCCCAATTATCCTGAAATTCAATCTTTTTCCCTCGAATAATGACAATCCCGGAGCAGCTGTAACCCATGACTTCCAACAATTTTAAATCACGCATCCACCGCGTTTCTGTCCCCTTTTCTTCAAATTGGGCCGACTGGCAGACGCTGAAGAAAATTCTACAAAGACGCCGGGGTCTTTTTGCTGAAGACACCGATCGGTATTGGTTCCGAGGAGAAATAGAACTGATAACTCTCTGCGCTTCAGTCTACGGTGCAAGTCGAACGAGATGACACGACGGGTTGGAGTGACCGTCTGTGACTGATGAGAGAGCCCTGTGTGGCCCGCCGATCCTGGCCTCCACACCACCCATCCGTCTAATGCATCTGTACTTTCACCGATGAGCGCTGTCAAACAAACAGCTCCCATCAATCCTGCCAAACGAAAACGGCCCAGAGCAAGCTAATATTTTTGAACGACGTCGTTTGAAGACTTCACCGCCACACACTCGCCCTGTCCACTGACAGGAAGCCTAGAGCCATCAGTCAAAATCACCCCTCTTTTGTGGACGCTTGTCGAAATATAAAGTTTAGGTTGGCTTGGCATTATCTTAGCCAGTCATCAACTAGATAAGAAACAGCCTAGTGTTTATTGCGGTAGATACTCATCTTAAGACGCGAGGCTTTGAAGTTTACCGCTCGTCTGCGCTAGCTGTCAACATCGTCTTGTCACATCTTTCAACACGTCAATTCCCATCTGTTTCAAAACACCCTGCTCGCTGCAGATTGATTGATTGATAAGCGATAAGCATCTCGATAGGGTGGCAGCCCTTTGAAGTTTGCCGACATCGTACATACAATACTCAGAGAGCCTTCCCTACACAAAACATTTTAACCTTCGCCAGTGTGTTTGCCTAAATGCAAGTCCGCATCAATAAATATGGCGTTAAGTGTGGCATACTGCAGTTAGCGGGATCCTCTTTGTTGTCGGACAAATTGAGCTCACACAGGCCGATTTACTTTCGGCGATTCACTGGCCTTTTCAGAAAAACTTTTTCAAATTACCCAGGCCATGTAATCATCAACAATGGGTGACATATATCAGACACGATTGACAGCCATCACATAGAAATGATTGATTACACACTCTGATCACTGCCTGGAATTGTGCCAAAATGTATTCCGCGTAATCGTCTGTAATTGGTGGATGATAATAAGATGGGCGGGGTACCGTGACGAGTAACTGTCGACTTCTCGTCATTTTGACAGCTACAATCAGACATGGACAAATCATCTCTCCGCTGTGGCCCGTCGTAAAGTCTGATTGGCTGTCGGTCGCTAGCTTTCATCTCGGCAGTAATTCACTGCTGGAAGTTGAAGTGTTGTCGGCAAATTTGTGTTTTTGTGTGTTGTCTGGAGGGGCGGCATGCTTCACAGGAAAACTTGTGTGGTTTCAAGCAAACCAGCGCATTCTTGCCTAGCGATCAGTGCCGTCGGGTCATGAGCAATTTTGCTCTGGTGAAACCATTGGAAAATAACGAAGAAAAACCACGATCCGATCCAGAAAGACAAGCAAAGCGACTTCCAATTCGAGCAATCAAGATGTTGAGCGCCCGTTCCCAACATATACTACACACGGAATATCTGCAGCCGCTACCGACTCCACCAACGGTAAGAGAACAATTCGTTATCTGTGTTGTAGTATTACATGAAGTACAGTTTTCTTCTGTGTTACAATTTTCCAAGGCTTTATCGACGATTCTAATATATGTACACGTAAACACCCTTATTTATAAGGTTCTAAACATGTTGTAGTATTTGCTGTGTAGCTACGCGCTGTTGAGCTAATGTATTGGGTTATAATGTTAGGTACGAGACTAGCGACATATTACACATTAACTCTACGATATGCACGTAATTCACATAACCTATTCAAAACTGTGTATAGATTTCATATGTTATCAACAGTATGCGTTTAAAACCTTGAAGTTCTATCCCCATATGTAATGCTGGGAAAAAAAATAGAGCAAATGTAGTCATATTTACTAGTATTCCGTATGCGTACCATTAAAAGACGTAGCGTAGTTATATTTAGAGACCAGAAGGACCTGGGACAAACGCCTATTTTTTGCGCAGTTTGATAGGAGTGAGTTCGGTTTTGTCATAAGTAAAAAACAGAAGAACGAAACGTTTTCCAGCGAAACTAGAATTCGTCATTGTATTATTTTTAAACAGTGGTACGTGGGTATCTAATACACAGTCTGTGAAACCCATCATGATAAATTTCTCCCCCTTGACTCGGCGACAGTATGATTTACGAGACCTTCGGACCCTCTACCACTCGGCACAGTCGTTAAAATACGATGAAATATATTTCGCTCGAGACCTAAGTCGAGCTAATTTTCTTTTCTTGCTCTCTCTCTGTTTACAGTACGATGCAAAGAAAAGTCCGCTCGCGTTGCTGGCTCAGACTTGCAGCAGCATCGGGAAACCCGATCCCAGGCCGTCCACTGCCAACACGGATACGAAACCAACCTTTGATTCCCTGACGAGCAAGAGTACAGCCAGCGAGAAGGCCAACACTACAACCAGCGTTACTGGGAGCAACAAATCTTCCTTCACGCCGTACAAGCAGACCGAAATACGCGAAGGGGATGCAGAAATAACGAAACTGGCTTATCCGTCGAGCAAAGGTCACACGTCGCCTGTTACTGCGGCAACACCAACATCACGGAGCGATGGGAAGCCCGCGGCGGCTGCCTCCCCACACAGGAGGGAGCCGTTAACCACCTCCACAGCACCCTCCCCGAAAAGCAGCGGCGATAGCCCGACGAGCAGCCCCCACAACCATATCAGTCATACGGGGATCAGCCTGAGTTGCGGTAGCATGCATGTGGAAGTGAACCACCACGAGTCCAGTGGCAAGTTAGTGTCCCATCCTAGCAACGGTTACTCTAAAGGAGAAAGCAGTCCAGTTGCCGGTCTTCAAGCCCCACCGACATTAGTGCCTGTACCCGCCGCGGGAACTGTACCAGCACCGGCCACCAGCGCCTGTGGATGTACTCCACAAGTGATCGGACACGCAATTCCACTTGTGTCGGACCCGAACTCAGCTAGCCCGACTATGAGGGCCGCAATGGCTGCTGCTGCGGCGCAGTGTACCCCATCGAAAAACGGTCTTGGAAGTAGCCCAGTTATGGCAGCGTCAGGCACCATACACCACCGCGTACGCCCGTGTGAGAACTAGTGATGGAGGCACCACTTTGATGCCAATTTGTAGTGACCCATATTGCAAAAACTGCCAGAGTGCCCAGCTGTCCGCAGCGGCGGCCAATTGTACCCAGTGTAGACATGAGCCAACACCGTCGATACCCGGCATAAACGGAGCTATTCCCATCGCCCTGCCGTTGACCGGAACTCATTTCCCGACTTACGCTTTCCCGAACGGCGCAACCACTACTCCGTCTTATTTGTACCCGCACACCATGACCCTACCAGCAGCCACCCAAATGGCACCAGGACGCGACCACGTGTGCAACTGGGTTTCCGGAACCACTAGCTGTGGCAAGCGGTTCGCCACGAGCGAGGAACTCTTACAACATCTACGGACTCATACAATGGCGAGCAGCGACAGCATATCCACGCACGCCATCGCCACATCTCTCGCAGGTGCATTGAACCCGTGCCACTTCTATTACGCGTCGGCCGCGGCCAGTCCGGCCACTGCCCTCACCAGATCAAGTATAACAGGTGGCGCCCTTAGTCCTCTCAGTACGTTGAGGTACCATCCGTATAAAACCAGCGGACTCGGGGCAGCTGCTTCTCCCGCAGCTGCAGCGTACAGTTCTATACCCTTACCAACAGCTGCCTACTACTCCCCCTACCAGTACTTCGACCTTAAACAAAGACTACCTACAGCTGTACCACACTGAAAAAACTACAAACTGGAAATGAAAATCGCTGTAAATATCATTGGGAAAGTCGGAGGACCATTTTAATGTTGGACAATTCACGCCAACGATCGTATGCTGGCGCAAATAAAGTGTTGGAAGTTTTTGTCTTACTTTACAAAAGTGTTGCATTTGTGTGTTGTTGACCGGAAAAAAAACAATTAATTGGCTCGTTAAAAAATTAAAAAAATTCCTTCGTTCTGACATTTACAGACTGTATTTAATTTCCCGGTGTTTCGTATTCGAAGTTGCAGCCAAGAGAACTATTAAAAATTTTACCTCTTCTGAGAGAAAGTGTACAGATGGGACTAGTACCATGACCTCCTTTTGACAAGCGAAGCTCGTTTGGGTTGCCAACAAAATTGCATTTCGTTAAACTGACTCTCTTTTTAGTAATTTCATATTAAATATATTCGTTTGGACACTGTATTTTGGTGAATAATGGTATTTTTGTATTACGTCACTAAATCTCTAAATATACCAACACAGATAACGGTAATCGACCGTTTAATTTCCCTTATTCCTGTTCCCCAGAGTTTTAGACTATGTATTATTATAATAGTATTTTTGGTATTAAAATATTCATTAATTGTATTTGTGAATTCTCTCTGTCGTCGCATATTTGTTTTGTGGAGGTTGTCAACGTGTGACCTATCGCACGATTGTGTGCACTGCGGACCACCAAATTCCGTTTTTCGTTTCAAAGTTTTTTGTCGCAACAAGTCCAAATCGTCACGGAAATGGTGCAGTAGGACATAGTAATACGTCACCGATGAATATGAGCGTGTGTGTGCATGGTATGTGTGGATCCGCATTTTAGGGGTCGATAGCGGTGCATCGAACCCCAGAGCTCGCCTGAAATCTGCGGCGGGAAGGAAAAGTCCCTACGCATCTCAGAGTCAAAGACAGCGAAATAGTAAAATATTCTCGTGGGCGCCGGATACTTAGTAAGCTACACAGGCAGCAAATTGTGCCAAGCATCCGAAACAAATGCAAGGATAAATAGCTACTGATATCTGGTCGACAAAATTGGTTACAAACAAAACCCCATAGGCCTACTTAGTTTGAATATCACGCCACAACGACAGAATATACGGTTTCCTCACAGCCGCTCGTGTAGATGTAGTGACAATGATATACAGCTTCTATCTTAAAATACTGGTTGTATAGTTGATAGTGTCCTCTTAGGTATTTTGTCTGGACAAATCCCCGATTTCCGTCGCTTCTCCATTTTGCTCAAATCGTGCATCGGCCTGCTCACAGTGGGCTGCATGCACCGAGCTATTAGCTTACTAAAGAGTAAGAGGGTCGGTGACTCAACCATCACACAAAATACCACCCTTCTATGCATGGGAGAACAGATATTTTTATGTTTAACATACACGAATCCACGCGTATGACGAGCAGAAGTTGACCGGTCCGTCGTCATCCGGGCAATCCCAAATACGTGCATTGGTGCATTGCCAGAGTCGAGTAAGCATTAGAGAAGTCGTGAAAAATAATGAAAGCAATTAATTTACAACTCGACACACAGGCATATTAAGACCGGCTTTGCTATCTTTGAAGGATAAAAAACGTCCATATTTACATGTATGCCCGCTTATTAACAAAAGCGTTGTCATAGCTACTGTAACCAAGCAAAAGGAGTCGATTTTCCCAGGTTCTCCCACTCTGTGTTATCTAATTTGTAAACAACTGGGTTTGAACCCTGCAATGCAAGACCGTCTTGTGTCTATACCCTTGGCCTTGTCTTCATCTCGTTACCGGGCGTACAACGACGCGCGGCTTTTTATTATTTTGACTTAATTACGTCGAACCAGGCTTCTGAGAACAACCTGATCCTCTGGATAGCAACGGGATCAGATTTCGGAGTACGTAGATGGATCCAGTGGATTTATCCGGCGGATATACTCTACGTCTACCATCGCTGGTGTTCGAAATCTCAAATTAACAACTACCTCATGACCCTGCCAACCTTCAGACTATGTGATACAGTTCTGACTGCGGTAGCGCGGTCTCTACTCCTGTAATAGTATCTTGTGTCTTGCCGGCCTAGCTCACCGTTTGCGTGTTCAGAGGTTCGGCTGTTTACCGTCTCGAGTATGGACATTCTACAGATCGGTTTGGAAGGCAGTGGGTCGGACTGGGCAAGATTATGAGCAATCATACCAGGTGACCCATAAATGAGCTCATCACGACTAAAAGTAGCCGAGAAGATGGTGCAAAAAGCAACATCCTCACGACTTCTATTACCAGCACCCCTCAACCGTCATCACCGGTCATCTGCAAGCGAAACGATAACCACCTACGCGTGCATAAATTCATTCAATTTGTCACCATGCAATGGATCAATCGCAAGTCCAGTGATCACGCTGTGTTTGCTTGTTATTGAGACTACACATTAGAAAGGAAATTCTTTGTCTCCCATTTTCGTACCAGCCACTCATCACGGGTTCGTTGATGCCCCGACCAATGAATCGAATTTGTAATTTTTTTAATTTTTCAGCGAGCCATTTTTCAAGACTTTCTGTCCATTCATGATTATATTGTCCGTTTGCACTGAAAAATCGACCTCTTTCTGATAGCCACAGTCTGTCTTTGTATCTTTCTTTATCCCAGTACGTGATATATTAATAGTACGACAAGATACCTATAAAATGAACAATAAATTACATGGCGCTACGAGGCACTTGAGAGCTAAACAAAAAGCAACAACATTAATTGCCAAAAAAAACATCAATTTCTACAAAACTGAGCTCTGTCGAGACCCGTTGAACGTCATAAATCTTTTTTACAGCAGAAGAATGACTGAAATTGAACTCTGTATAATGCGCAAAACAAGAAAGTCTTTTTTTTTCAAGTGTACAGTCAATTTTTCACACTTACAACAAGTAGTAGTTGTTGTTCATATCTTGCGTCATCACTAAGGAATCATTTGCGTTTATTGTCATGCAAATTTGAAAAACAAAACTGAATGCGTATGGGAGAGCTGGAAGAAAACAACTTGAAATTGCATATTATTGGTCCTTACATCAAAACGGCATCAAAGTATGGCCACTTAGTCTATGTTGACCATGGTGTTTGGCACATGTGGGAAAGAGTGGGCACATGTGCGTCTGTCTTTTTGCTGCCAAGAGCAAATTAATGGAGAAGGGCGGGGCGCTAGCCCGGGGGTTGTGACCAATAATGCCGAGGGGCGAAATCGTGGTCACCGAGTCTTTCTTTCCAGAGCACAGTGTTGCTATTGTTCGGATATCAATAAATTGTCTTCCATCGTTCCCAAAAGCATATATGGTGATTAGTGAAGCGTCTCTTAGACCAAACTGTGCTGAGGTGTTCCGAAACAATGCATGTTTGAACGGCAAAACATGGGGGTAGAAGCAAGATCTCATTTCTACTTCCATGGGCGAACATACTAGAAAGTGGAGCCGCTCCACAGTCCTGGGGTCGAACCAACTAAAAACAACACTAAAGCAGTTCCCTTGTGATGAAGCTCCCCTCCCCCCCTCTCTCTCTCTCTCTCCTCTCTCTCTCTCTCTCTCTCTCTCTCTCTCTCTCTCTCTCTCTCTCTCTCTCTCTCTCTCTCTCGTGTTTACATAACATATTTGTTACTGATGTCGGGGCAGTAACGATAAGCAGCACGCCAAAGAACAATAGAGGATAAAGAAGAATAAAGACGCCTGATGAAAAATGACAAGATAGCAGAAATCGCAAGCAATATATATCACTGAGAATTAATGCTTATATCATTCATCTAGTCTTGACAGGTTTAATTTTTTGATGGAAGAATCACGAAAACTGGATACTTGCGAAAACAACTGAGAATAAAACAAATTTTGGCGTGCGCTAATTCGGGCAAGCACAGATGTGCTCTACACAGACTAGTTGTTGACAACACTTAGAACTACAAGCGTGGACATCACCATACAATACGCCGAGCTCATAAATAAACCCGGGGTTGCAGACGGGTTCTTCGGTGTGCAGCACCCCCAACCTTCCCCTCCCTCCGTCCATCCTCCCCGCGGAAGACATCACCAATTCGGTGTTTCATTCGACCACTACTGCTCAAAACTATTTGAGATGCTATTATCTCAGATACGATGCAAAACAACCCAAGCTCGTTAATCGATATCATGAAACCAATCCGTAGTATTTTTGGGTTTTTTTCGGGAGGGTGGGCATTAACGAGGTGACCGTTAAAGTAAATTTAGGATCTGCACTGTCTTGCTAAAGCCCATGAAATATTGTAAGCTGCTGTAAATAAAACAGCATATGGTACGAATTGTCACTTGGAGGTATCATCCTGTCACGACGGAGCGATAAAAATAGCCCGACGCACGTTGGAAAACAACGGTCTTTTTAGGCCCCTACTCGTAGTCAAGTGTTTTCAGGGGTACAATGGCAGATACAGGTCGCGTTTTGAACTGTTAGTGGTACATAGTCCTACATCTTCAGGACATCGAATAGGAAATCTTATATTAGTTGGCTAAATACTTCTGCCCTCAATAGCACAAAAGCTATAAAACAGGTTGTTGTACTGGTTTACGATGATCAATGTACAAACATTGTTTATTATTGCCATTCAATTGCTATTATAGATTTTATGTTATGGGGTGATTCTAAATGATAATGCCTAAAGATACTTTGTGTCAGCCTACTGCACAAGATGATCCTTTTTAAAGGATTAGACCCATCAGGGATTGTATTTTATCGTATTTGGCTATGTTTTGATATATATCGTTTCTGTACATGCTTTTTCATTGTGTTATATCAGTGACTCTATCAAAGTGACAGAATGTCCTTCGATGTCAAAAGAGGAATTCAGATACCTTAATACTCTAGTACGGATAAAACAAAAAGCCTGTTTTTGAATCAGTAGTCTATCTTACTTTTACATTGAAGGTTCCTCTTTAGTGCAATGTAAAGCCCCGCGTGTTTCGTAAGCCAGAAATGACGGCGAACAAAGAAGTGAATATGCAAATGAACCGAAAAAATGGCTAATAAAAACAAACGATTTCCACGACAGCCGTCCGCCAGGGATATCTGCGTTTGCGTAGTGTCAGTTGATAGAGAAAGTATCCAAACTTTGGAACGTTAAATAATCAATAATTGGGCAGAGGTCAAGGTCAAAATTCAATTCGTTTCACAAAACTTAATGCGAGAAGATTCAAGACACATAAACTACTGTCATCTTTCGGGGGAAAATACATTCAAAAAGCATTACTATCTTCAAAATTTAATTTTATCACCTGCAGTGGAATTTTTACAAGGTCTTAACGTACTAAGAGCAATAACATTTGATCTCTTTGTCTGCATCGTTTAATATATTCTCAAGGACACCGTGTACGTCCTTGTAATAATGCGACACCAATAATTGTCGGAGAACAATATAGAGTCGTTTAATTATGGAATTAACATCTCATGCTCATAAAATAATCGACCATTTCACTGATGATTCATTTGACGCGTAAGTGCGAGATCGGAAAAAATAATTGGAACCCCCCCACCTCCCCATAATTTGTTTCGGGAGAATTTAAACTGTTTTTAGTCGGGTTACTCGCAAACAGATCGGGTGACAAGGATAAATCTGGAATTTGAAATAGACGACTCCACCACTATTCGGGTAACTGTGTAAATCGTCATTTAGTTCCAGCTTTCAATGTGTTAAAATGCCTGCTGTGGACAATATCGCTTTGCGTGGACAAAATGTTTGAGTTGTTTTATCCGCTGTAGTACAAAGAGCCATGCAACTTTGCCCCAATTTATTTCTGTCGATAAATCCCTCACCAAATTTGCATGATGATATCATGTGAGCCGTGTCGTCTGCAAGAACGATGGATTCCAGAACAGTGTTGATCTGTTTGGGATGTAGCAATTTGAAACTTTCTGAACAGTTAAGTTCTACGCACATGCGCAATGGCTTCAACAACCGAGGAGTGAGCAATGACGACAGTTTTACATAGATCTCAATATCGTAGTTCCCTTTTTAGATTCCTAATATAATATGCAGTGTGTCGACGCTGGGTTAAAAATAACTGACGCGTGATGAAAACGTGGGCCAATGGCTTCCAATTCATGGAAGATTGGCATTGCACATCTCGTTTGGATGCTGATGTTGGAGAGCCAAAGAAAAGAATTGATTAATAATTTCGTAAGTCTCTTTCTTTCAATGTTGGACAAATATATGATGTACCATTATGTGATAAGTGCCCCAGTATTTAATTGCCCACATTACAAATTGGGCGGTTGATGAAAAAAAAAACGTATGACTTTTTGTAACAAAAGAGTTTTTTTCGGTTTGTTAAATATTGTAATGACCCTTTGTCACGACATGGACATGAAAACCACTGACATCGTCTGATTTGGTACGTACCGTGACTGAAAATGACGACATGGAAATAGGCGTCCTGTGTGTGAGTAAAAGATTGGGCCGAAGAAGTCATGTGACTCTGGAGTACCCTGACACCGACACGAAGGCGCAGCAAACAACTGGTAGCTGAAACAATGCTACCGTCTGTAATCACTCAATGTCCCATTTAAAAAGTTATTTGTGTGCGTGATCAATAATAAAAAACTCGTCCTCTCCGCGTCTGATTCATTTCAACTCTTTTGTGTTGG
This sequence comes from Ptychodera flava, assembly GCF_041260155.1. NCBI lineage: Eukaryota > Metazoa > Hemichordata > Enteropneusta > Ptychoderidae > Ptychodera > Ptychodera flava. The sequence goes on along the minus strand of NC_091949.1, from coordinate 14,031,299 downwards.
CGCGTTTCATATTGTAAAGGGGTCGATTGTACCGTAGCTGGAAATAGAAAGTGCCCCTGCCTCGCGCTGTAAAAAGCAGACCTTTGAGAACATAAATCATACATTCAAAGGTACAGCATATTTTAAGTGATCCTGTCAGACCAATTGTGACGGCAGGGTACAGGCTGCTGTTCACCTGTCTCGTATTTCTTGTCCGCTACCAGGAATAGTTGACTGTCAGAAAGAACGGCTGGTACGGCCACTATCTACCTCAGGGCTAAACTTTCAATGGAATTCATTTCAGGACCACAACATGTCACGGCAAACCAATATTTTAATTGACATTTTGCTTCCAAAAGGCTGTTGTTAGTACAGGGGGGTTATTAAACGATAGTAAGATACAGTCCTAGCCGTAATTATGTAAATGCCAGTCGATACCTGACCTGTTGGGATGTTTAATCTGTTGTTTTATTGTGAATGTCATGCCAAATACCCTTTACTTCGATTGCAGACATTTTAAACGGCCTGCTTACAAACAAACATCCCAAACTTTGCGCCACTATTGCTGTGTACCCCATAGCACAGCCTGTTTTTTTCTTCGCTTTACTTTAGTGTCACCTGTGTCTTCGTGTTTGTTTGTTTGTTTGCTCGGCAGATCTTATCTTCACTGTTATTTTCACATGTCCCTGTATGATTGCTATGCTGACCGTCGGATCTGCCGTTGATTTATGTGTGGGCAGTCTTGCAAAGAAAGGTCCTCAATATAAACCTACAATTCCTATCAATATAATATGTTCATACCGTCGAGTATTTCGTTTACGTCAGGAAATCGCGCATGCTCACGACAGTACCTTCTTTATAGGACTACGGCTCATTGTATGTATACGTTCGACTTTTAGTTCACCAGAAGAAACAAAATTAAGTAAGATGAACAGACAATATATAATTAATTTTGAGATACTTGTAGACATTTTTGAAAACTTATCGGCTTGAAAACAATTTTCCTTTCAAACTCCAACTTTTCAAAACAAAGTTATAATGAAACCAAAATAAGAAAAATTAAAATTGTCTTAAAATATACTAAATTCATTTAGTTTAAGTTATGCTTGGAATTGGCGTTCTTTGAATGGAGACAATTATATCCTTCGTACCGAGACAAAGCGTGTGTAGACCATGTGGTATACCTGTTGTTAGCTTGTTCTTTACGTTTAACGATGTCAAACGATGCACGATAGTCTTGTTCAAGAACCAGGGCAGAGTGAGTTTAAACATGACCTCAGTGAAAGTACCACCTGAAGTTCAGGATTAAATAATCACTAATTTTGACTTTAAAGAACTCAGGATATCATGACTGTGACAGTTTGCTTAATTTTCTTTTAATTGCTGACTACATCAAGATCAATAAGACTATTTTGAAAAGTGACGAAATGCTCCTTATTGCTGTTCTTGTTGACATTTTGGCATTAATCTCAAACAGTACGTCTGTATTCTGTCTCTATATATACTGCTTTGTACTCAGGGTTTGTTCATTTGTTTCTGTTGCTGTCGCCACTATCGATATCATTATCGTCATCACCAACATAATTGTCACTACTATCATTATTGTCATCACCACCATTATCATCACCACCAGCATTATCGTCACCAACATTTATCATTACCGCCACCATTATTATCACCACCACCATTATCATCATCACCATCATTATCGTCACCACCACCATTACCGTCTCTACCACCATTATCTCAACACCACCACCGTTATCATCACAACCACCGATATCGTCACCATCACTATTATCGTCACATTCACCATTATCATAATCACCACAATTATTGGCACCCCATTATTATCGTCACCATCACCATTATCATCTCCACTGTCATTATCTTCATCACCACCATTATCATATCCCTCACCGTTATCATCACCACCACCATTATCGCCACAACCACCATTATTGTCACAACCACCATTATCATCACTATTACCATTATGGTCACCACCACCATTAGCCTCACCATAACACAGTTATCATCACACCACCATTATCGTCACCACCACCATTTCATCACAACTACCATTATCATCGCCACTACCATTATCATCATCACCACCACCACCATTTCATCACCACCACCATTATCATCGCCACTACCATTATCGTCACCACAACCATTATCGTCGCCACAACCATTATCGTCACCACCATTATCGTTACCACCACCATTATCATCATCACTACCACCATCATTTCATCACCACCACCATTATAATCGCCACTACCATTATCGTCACCACCACCGTTATCATCATCACAATTATTGTCACCACCATCATTATCAGCACGGCCACCATTATTGTCACTACACTTATTGTCACCACCACCATTATCATGATCACCGACGCCATTATTGTCACCGCGACCCTTAACGTCACACCACCATTATTGCATCACTACCAATCATTACCACCAACATTATCTCACGACCGACATTATAGTCACCACCATCATTATTGTCACAACTACCATTATCGTACCACTACCATTATCATCATCTCTACAATAATTGTTGCTAGCACCATTATTGTCATCACAACCATTATCGTCACTACCACCATTATTGTCCATTATCGTCGTCGATAACATCACCCTCATCAATATCGATCAGCAAACTGTATGTTTTCTCCATTTTACCATTGAACATACCATTTCTTTTTCATCTTTAATAGGATGTTGCGCTACTAGCTCTATGATGTGACAGACCTATTTTAAATTTAAGGCTACTGGAAAAACTGACGGAGAAAACCATGAACATGATCAACTTTTAACGTTGAGAATATATTTTCAGTACATCCTAGCAAATCTATCGGCCTGGCTACTTGCTGCAAACAGAACGCTTCTCCACATTGTACCAACGCCATCATCATAAAAGCTTGAAAACTTCCGAAGCCAAATCAAATATAAATATATATATATATATATATATATATATATATATATATATATATATATATATATAATTATATATTTATTTATTTATTTATTTATATAATATATATATATATAATATATATATATATATATATATTATTATTATTATTATTATTATTATTATTATTATGAAAATAGTAAGATAGTAAGTTTCTTATTCTCGTTCACCTATTTTTATCAGAAAATTCCAATACATTTATCTTGAATTTGTTTCACTTTTTCTCTGGCAATCATCTCAAAGCTGTTGTTCTTTTTGTACACAATTTGCACTTGCGGTTTTTGTCCTTCACAATTTATTTATTTGCAAAACACCTGTCACAACATTACAAAATCTTCTGTTTTTTTCCCAGTCGCCTTTAACACGATGAAAAAGACTGTTCACGTGATACAAAGCTCTAAATTAAGGATAAACACCTACAATAGTCATCAAAGTGCATTACGAATTGAGGTCGTAAAATCCATAGCCTGCGCAGAACAACACTTCGCTTTACGGGTTTTGTTTCCACTTGTTGAACATTATTAGATACAGATTTATTGTACTCCAATGGTATAAATCACTTTATATTTGTGCCTCCTTTGTTTAAATTTCACATGCATCATTTTTTTCGCAGTGACGGGCTGCAGTCTTCCCTGGGCCGAACGTTTTGTTACCAAGTCATACGGTTCAAACAAAGTGAAAGGATAATTCAGCGTTTGTTTGTTCACTGTCTGTTTTCTCTTGTTACGCAGTACAAATTGACTATCACTGCGCTTTCAATGGCGTGCTGTGGCCGTTTGTAAAAATATCGTCCTAGTTATTTTTTATTTATGAACAACCGAACGTATTTTTTTGCGCGTTGAATATACTTCGCAAGTGGGTGACGAGCCGAAAATTTCAGAAGACCCTTGGTAAATATGACTCGAGGCCGGATAAAACCACTCTGCAAAGTTTGAGTCTGCCGCCAATCATGTGATGCAATTGTCATTAAGCACAGTTGCTGGATACATGATCGGTGGGACATTTTATATCCATTATCTAAATCTCTTTGCCAGGAGAAAAATGATGAAGATAAATTTGATGTGGATTCTATTGTGTCCGAAATCGCACTGTTTTCCACAGTTGCTGTTGACAGAATGCTCGGATGGCGAAGTGGGAGGGAAATTGAAATGGCCGTACGATGTGCGGGTAACTTTTCCATTTATAGATGTGCTGATCGCCCTATATTCAAATCCATGTGAAAATACGTCATTTCAAATCGAGATGAATTCCTTATTTACCGCCCCACCTTTCCCCACATAGGAATGCCCTCCCACTTGTTTTATTCCGAGAACACTGTGCCAATTTGATATACAACCCCGAAACCCATTGTTGTGCCCTAGAAAGGCGGTTGCTGAATGTACAGGGTCTGGTGTTGGATAATCTGACTTGCACTGATGTCCAAAAATGGACACTCTCATCAAGTCAGCGATCCTTAATAGCGCTGGTACCCAAATGTCGACCAGGTAGACTCAAAATATGCCGGAAAGCAGAGGTCAGGTAGCGCGCACCTCCAGTTGTCTTCTATTGTACGTCCCATTTTATGGAAAATGTTCACAGATAGCAATACAGCCAATGATATAACTCCAAATTCTAGCTAAATTCCAACGCTAAAACGTGCTCTAAGTTCGGAAGTCAGTCGTGTTCCCAATGCCACAATTTGACTCCTCATATACTGTCATTTCGAGAAGATTTCAACACATAATATGGCAGCCATGACACTGACAGTGTATATTATTTAACAGCTGAGCTATATTGTTGCTGTTTGACATCAATGAACTTCGGTCATTCATACCTACGGGGGGTTGCAATAGGTATAAAACGTATTGGTCTTCTTCGAATCGCGATGTTTATGCGAGCTCATATAGACCCATACATAGACCAAGTCTGCATACAGAGGTACATAATACCATGGGCGGGAGAATTCATGGTTGGCTACAATATATACGATATATACTAGTTTGTTTATATATATATATATATTGAGAGAGAGAGAGAGAGAGAGAGAGAGAGAGAGAGAGAGAGAGAGAGAGAGAGAGAGAGGGAGATAGGTACATACATACAGACAGACAGACAGACAGACAGAAGACATAGTGACAACAAACACATACTTGTACTTCCATACACACACGTGTTGGCGTCTTCCTGTCTTTAGCATAAATTCGACAGACAACCGTTTAATAAACTATAAATTATCGATCCATGTTTGATAATTTGTCATTTTTAATTCTTCAATGTATGAATCCATAAGCATTGCTCCGAGTAAATGGCGCATTCATTCACCCTGATCAGACGAGGTTGTCGTACGATAATTAATGTCACCAGTAACATTACATTACATCATGACGCTGGCACTTGTGCGCAGGCAGGGTAGACACAGAGCGGCTGAAGATATGGAATCGGTATTAGAGACCTGCGTTAATGAGAGAGAGAGAGAGAGAGAGAGAGAGAGAGAGAGAGAGAGAGAGAGAAGAGAGAGAGAGAGAGAGAGAGAGAGAGAGAGAGAGAGAGAGGAGAGAGAGAGAGGAGAGGGGGGGGAGAGTGGGGAGAGTGGAGAAGGGGAGAGAGAGAGAGCCTCAGAGAGAGAGAGAGAGAGAGAGAGAGAGAGGGATGGGGAGAGAGAGAGAGAGAGAGAGAGAGAGAGAGGAGAGAGAGAGAGAGAGAGAGAGAGAGAGAGAGAGAGAGAGAGAGAGAGAGAGAGAGAGAGAGAGAGGGGGAGAGAGTGGGGGAGAGTGGGGAGAGTGGAGAAGGGAAGAGAGAGAGAGAGAGTCGGAGAGAGAGAGAGAGAGAGAGAGAGAGAGAGGAGAGAGAGAGAGAGAGAGAGAGAGAGAGAGAGAGAGAGAGAGATCAATTTGCTGTCATCCGCAAAAGATGGATGGGTTAACTACATCAATTTCACCCATCTGGGATATCGCTAAATTTGCTAGTATTTATCGATACTCATTCGAAAGGCCATCTCTCGCCGATAAGCAGACATCACTCCATTGTTCTCGTCAATTATGGAAATAGATTGAGAACATTAAACTCATAAATCATCGATTTATTGTATTACTTTAATATTATGTTATCAATCTATCTTACGCGAACTTCATTTATCTAGATGTAGCGCCGAGTAAAAATAATGGATCGTCGTGGAATGTTGAATTATTTATACATGTATACCGATAATGACGGGTGATCAATCATCCTAACAGGGCAGCATGTATCAACACCGTGACATGCAGCAAATTGTGGCCCTAACTGCAATTTATTTCCCTCCCTGTTTTGATAATCGTTGAAACATCAAACTACATCGAGCTTGGGCCATTGAAGTCTATGCCTTAAAAATTTACAGCTCTTTACAAAAAAGAGCGAAATCAACGGACGAATATGCATGATGCTAGTGGGACGACGAAGTTGATTGGGGAGGCAGACAAGAAAACTGAGAAAAAATACTGTCGCGGCCCGTTCGTCCCCGCAATGTCTTTGGCTTGACGGTATTAAATAGCCTTCACTTCATAATTAGTTTTGCCAGGTTCATCTTAATTTATGAATTTATTGATTATCTTTTTTCCTGCCTTCCATTCTGTTGTTTAACCTTGTGAAGAATCTACAGCGTTATGCTCTCAAACGTGTTTACCTACGTTTGTTATGTTGATGTGCGGTGGTTCGAGCCCACACGCTCTAACCAACTCCCACACTAATTCAAAAGTTTACGTCATACAAGCTCTTTGCATATCATTTTTCATTATAGTGTTGCTCATAGATTTTCCTTCACTTTTTCATCGCGATAAGTGATTTTTACATTTCAAAAGCGAAATTGTTAATGTCTGTCTGTATCTGTCTGTCTGTCTATCTGTCAGTGTTTCTCTCTCCCCCTCACTCACTCACTCTCTCTCTCTCACTCCCTCCCCTTCCCCACTCTCCCCCACTCTCCCCCCACTCTCTCTCTCACTCACTCTCTCTCTCCATCTCTCACTCCCTCCCCTTCCCCCCCCTCTCTCTCTCTCTCTCTCTCTCTCTCTCTCTCTCTCTCTCTCTCTCTCTCTCTCTCTCTCTCTCTCTCTCTCTCTCTCTCTCTCTCTCTCTCTCTCTCTCTCTCTCTCTCTCTCTCTCCTCTATTACCTGTACTTGATGTGCCATGATATGGAAGTAAGATTAATAGCATTTTCATTTTTGAGTGATTTTTGGGTTGTTTTGTTATTGTTTTTTTCTTTTTTACTTTTTCGCGATATGAATGTAATAGGGCCAAACAGAGGTGACTACAAATGTTACGCGATGAGCCTATAAAGTAAGACAAATCGGCAAATTACATTTTGCACTGAGGATGAATAAAAAGTGATATATGTTTCAATCAATGACACGTGCGTGTCCATAAATGGGGCATTACGATCAGCTCTAAATGACCATAAACTTTTTTTCGGAACGTTCTACAGTGTGTCCATTCCTCATGTCCGGTCATTGCAACTCGCGCGATACGTTGAATCATTTGGCGATCAACAAGTGTTGACGAAATGTGTGCTTTTACTTGTTGATCGCCCGGAGCTAACACGGAGTCTGTTCGGATTTCCGGATGAGGGGCTGGGTGGGTGGGAAGAAACCTGGTATGCATGTTTGCGATGTGATCGATCACTATCCTTAGTCATAGAGGATCAGGGCCAGATGTGAATTCGAGAGTTCAAGGGGCGGGAGCGACATATCCCTCCAAAGGTCATGGCCTCTCGAGGATGTGCTTTTAAAGTATTAAAGAAAGGAACTATTTCAGAAATGTCGTGGCAACATAATGCCTGTTTTTATTTCTTCGATGAACGCAGTAAAGATGAAATTCGCAAAAAATAAATTAAGCTCATCAAATTTTTGGCCTCGGCACCGGACACGAAGAGGCCCATTATTCGTTGAACTTACAGAGCATTGGCTGTTAGGTTGCAGATCTCGACTCATGAATGTTCACAATGTGATAACTGTACCCTGGACAACGATCCAGGGATGAATACGTAAATACCTGATTTATCATGATGATAGCAGTATGTAACATTCGAAAATGATAATTACCGATACTTGCAGATATTCTGTCTGCAGTTACGCAAAAGAGCCATTTATCATGTCAGGCCAATGGGTCTCCCCTCTTCCCCCCCCCCCTCTCTCTCTCTCTCTCTCTCTCTCTCTCTGTCTCTCTCTCTCTCTCTCTCTCTCTCTCTCTCTCTCTCTCTCTCTCTCTCTCTCTCTCTCTCTCTCTTCCAATAAACATGTTTATATGACATATTCGTGCACATATACCTCTATGCATAATATATACACAATATACATAAGTTGTGTCACTCTGCCCCTGTTTAGATAATAGACACAAGTATGCACCTGTTACATGGCATGGTGCATATATACCGATATGAGTATATGCAGTATACACAATAATTGTTTCTGTCTCTCTCTCTATCTGTATAGAGGGCAGATCATATTCACAAATATGCACGTGTTACATCGTGCACATATATGAATGCCTACGAACACACACACATGTTATATATATATATATATATATATATATATATATATATATATATATATATATATATATATATATAATACAAATATATTTAATATTTGAGTATGTAGTAAACATTTGTAACCCACACATACACACTGACAGAAGTAATGTGACATACATACACACGTACATACATACATACATACATACATACATACATACATACATACATACATACATACATACATACAGACAGACAGACAGACAGACAGACAGACAGACAGACAGACAGACAGACAAAATTGACAAAATGACAAAATGACAGAGACAAAATGACAGACAGACAAAATGACAGGCATGCGAACAGACATACTTTGGATAATTGATAGAGCAGTAATGGTTATTGCCCAACAAGTATAATTAGCATTAACGCGCGCACACACACGCACGCTTCGGCGCGTGATGCAATCGTCTCATTTGACTGAAAATGAATAGAGGAACTGTCAGAGCACACGATAGAAGCATGGGATTTCTAATTTTGCACAAGACGGAAGAAAACGCCCAGCTTAGGTCAGAGGTCAGGTAACGTAACTCATAAGTGAAACGATACTCGCGAGTCAGAAAAAAAAACACACAAAACGTATGCACACGGGTCGCGTAAAAAAGCCAGCGAGTAAAACACAAATCATTAATATTCCTCCGCTGTATGCCTACTGGGTAGTAAAGTCGGATGCTGGCAATAGATTGAGCTACGCCGCTATTTTCAACATATGAAATTCTATAAATCAAAATGAGCATAAAGCCCATAATGACATTCAAGTTGATCGATGACTCATTATTCAATGTAATTTATAGCGACCGGCCTGCTAACGGCAATTATTTTACACTGTTCTGTGATTCCTGTCAAAATAAGCCATCATTTATGGATTTTTTCATTAGCTGTTGATACTCCGCTCTCCCCCTTGTCGCAGAGACTCTCGTTTTTTATTTCAGTTAATCTTTGCTCGAGACGCTTTGTCAAGACCCTAGAAAGGAAAACGAATTCATTTGTGCGTATCAGCCAATAAAGATTAAAGAGAAGAGATTTGATTGGATCGATCTATGTTGTCAGTAAAAGCCATCAAATTCATATCTCATTCGGCTTAAGGCAACTTCCAGGCTTTATCACTAAATGGAGAAAATATTACCAGCCTTGAAGACAAACCTGACCCGGTCTTTAATGCTATGAGGCGCGCAAGCCCCGGAATTTGTCACCTTGCGTAGGGATACAGTTCATACAAAGTATGTAACGCGGTTCTTGAGCCAAATAAAAGACAATAGGAAGAAGTGTAGGATAGAGCCGCGCCGGGGATGCTTCCAGGTCGCGGGAAAGTTGTGTAATCGTTTTTGGGGCGGTAAATGTTCGTATAGCTTGCTCGAGGCACTGTGTGTTTTTTGTTTAGGTATTTTTTTAACTACAGTCCTTACAAATCCGACCCTGGAAATGAGGGTTGTTGTTTGCCAACGCCTCCTGCCCACTCTTTCAGTGTTTGTTATAACATCAGAGTTGCTATCCGCCCCCTTACTGGTAATTGCACCTTTTCACAATGTGATATTCCCGAACATATTGAAAACACTGGCGATTCACACAAATTGCAGGAAATGGGGTGACTTTGAACGGCGATCCGCGATTTTGAATGTATCACCGCTCTATCGTGACCATTTTTTTTCGGAAAAGAATGTCATGATTCGAAAGCTGTCGTATTTACGATACTATTTTGTGTGCATAGCTTTGATTTTGCGATCGAAAAAGGCTGGCGAAAGCCGCACTTTCGAGAGCGTGTCTCCACATGTACCCCCTTGCCCTACATTTTGTATAAAAGACCGTCGCCATCACAGCATCTGAATTTACACGCGGGACCCCGCCTTTAAGCTCATTATATCGATGTCTGTTCATCCTCAAATTAGCGTAACAACTCCACTCAAGAAACTGCAGGTAAGGCTAGGTTTGGGCCCTCGGCTGGTTTTCTTCTGATACAATGTATATGTGTCCAGATAACCATTTACCTTGATGGGTTTTTACTTTATCAAAGTTTGAAATTGAAGCGGTACGAAAAACACAACGTACAGTTTACGACCGAGAGAAGGCGTGACGATGGTAAAAGTTATTGGACCTATAGGGCAACTTCGCATTTCTCTTTTGGAGGGAGGGGAGGGGTTGAATCACATTTCATGTTGCTTGACTAGAAGTCGATTACACAGAAAAAAAAATACTGCCCCGTATACGCAAATATGCATATGAAGTACTGCCGACAATGGCGTCGCTCTGCAAGATTTAGACAATTCTGCAACATGTATACGACTTTCAGACTGCAGACTGTTGCGTTCTCAGATATACAAAACTGACCTTAGACAGACGCCCCCATATCTATCTTTTAACAGTCAAGAGACGTACCCCCATAGTAAGGCAAGCAAGTTGTATGTCGCCTGAACCCTGAATAAAACCTTAAACAGCAGAAAAATGGTGTTATTTACTGTTTCCTTCTTCATCGGATCTTCAGTTAAATTTTGAAGATCGTGTTCGTCTGCTCAGTTTCTTCAATTAGTCTGCAAGATAAGAACTTCTCAAAATTGTGTGCGGAGTTTATTTCAGATGCTGTTTCTATCAATATCAGGTATGACTCGTCACGTTCCGAGTGTTGCGTTGCTTGTGTTGTAGAAAGCGAAATGTTGAGGTCAAAGGTCGAAGTCGACCTGGGTAATACTACATGAGTGATGACAGCAACAATCGCGTTGTTGCCGTGGCGACGAAGGTGATTGATATTATTTGATAGATTTCTTGGCGGTAGCGCTTTACACAGCTAATCTAATTTTTCGGTCATTGGGTAAATGTCAGGCTCTGGATCCACTCATCTGCTCAGAGGCTCAAATTTCTACGCTTCTCCTTTCACAAACGGGCGCATTACCGGACGCAAAAACTCGCCGTCTCATTTACATACCTCAAAGACATCTTTTTAGAATACTGTTGTTTTGAGCAAATAGCCTTATTTCGGGCCGCCAAAAGAATTTTTTAAAAAGCGCTTAAAGATTACCCAGCCAATGCGAGAGCTTATGAAATTCCCTTCAAACAATGTAACACCTTTTTAACGACACGCCTGGAAGCCTAGTGGTTTGATATAAAAAGTTAAAACCGTAATTATACAATTTACAGTCAGGGGCAATCTGCGACAAATGCGTCCTCCTTGCAAATAATCGCTCTCTTCTTTGACAATGACGAGCAGAAGGAAGACTAATTTGCATATTTTCCGCCACGCAGAGCAGCGTGTTTTTTAATCGCGTTCAAAATACACAGCGAATGAGGCGTTCGCGATTACAAATGTCACTTTCAATAGATATATTAAATGGTCGGCGATTTCTCTACCTATGGCGTACTTCACATAAACGTGCATTCATGTCTAGCCAATAGACTAACAACAGGGTGCAAACCACGCTGCGATCCAGCGACATAAAACGACAAATAAAAGTAAAAATGAGCGCTGTTGGAGAGCGAAACACCGCAATAACAATAATTACATAGTTAACCTCCAATACGCCTTTCCTGTCACCGACAAATGCCGTCAAAATGGCGCAAATTTTCGCATCGACTTGAAATATTTGTGACGACGATCAGTCATCGAATTAGTTTGTTTGCATTACCTGACTCCAGTGAGTAAGAAGTCGGAAAAGATCAGAAGGCGATAAGAGTCATCAATCTTCGTGGTCGTTTACTGTGATAAAATGGTTGTACTCAGCACTTGATAAATACGTCACCATACTATACATCAATCCATCAATCACCGCCGCCGACTGGCTCGTATCTCCGAAGCCTCGCGTCGCAGAAGAAGCCGACAGTTGGTTCATAAAACGCCACAATTTTGCCAATTTTTGCTCATATCAACATTTATTTTGATTCGGCCTCCTTACCTGAGACATTTTACACGGATTCGTAGCTAATAAGTTCTGACTTGATCGAAAAAATTCGAGCCGACGACAACTTTTAGTGAAAAAAATCTCGTCGGCGAAAAGCTAGTGTGTGTGTGTGCTTAGTCGAACAATGGAAAGTACGTAATGCTTGGAGGCTGTCGGCGAATCGTTTGAAGTGACTCCTTTGGAATGATTCCTTTGTAACGCCGTTCAGGAAGATTAAGTAGTGTGTAAATGACATTAGCGAGCTCCTTTGTGGTGTCATCTAATTATTGGAAGATATAATAGAGCCCTGAAAAGCATCTTAAAAGTTAGTGGACCCCAGCTAAAGAGCGGGTCAAACTCCGTGCCATTAAACCTGTCAATCTCGCAGAATGGCATCTTAACATAGGTTGCTGTCACCTTTTACACCGTACGGGGTAATATTTCTAGGTGAAGTTCAATGTGGCCTCTGGCCTTGTCAATAACAAGATACTTTCAACTACTAATGGCGTCGCAGAATGAGCCTAACTCATCGGACTCACGTATGTTGCGCTGGGTGACTTAGCGGTTCGTGCCTATTCCCTAAAAGGCAATGGCAAACACAGTTGCTGCCTTGTTTATTCCGAAGATATTTTTTCTGCTAGGCCTTGGGGAGAGAATCAACCGAACTTGGATACGGAGAACAAACAAATTACAAGGGGACCAACAATACGATGGCAAGAGCAGGTGGATAGAAAAAATACATAGTTCTGGCAACCTTCAGAATGTGTTCTTTACACGATTGCCAGCAAATGGTACGACGGTCGCTACTAACAACGTCTATATCGCTAGTATCCCCATGGGCTTGTATGCCGTTGACTTGTCACGGTCCGCCGAGACTCACTTCGGAAGACATCGTTAATTATTGCAAAATCAATTTTGCTTCCAATAATGTATATAATCAGCCACCCCTGACTACAGCGCTTCATGTCTCGGTCAGAATTGCACTGTGCATAATTGCTTGTAAGTATTTGCCTCTGTGCCAAGGGGAAGATCATTAGTGTTAGATAAATGTAAAAATTATGGAAATTATTTTCGGTGGAAAAGAGAAAAACAATGGACAGAACAGCTATACTTGGTCTCCGAGTTGTTTCATTAACTCAGGTCTGCCTATACTATTCACACAGAGCTTTAATCAATAAAATTACCTATTACATGACTGCCGATGTATGTGCGAATTTTCCGATAAAAACAAACCAAATGCTTGCAATAAACAGCGATAAACATTTGCACAGTTTAGTCCTTGTGTCGTTTTGTATCGTGTAGACAATAAAATACAGTTCAAGTTCTCGCGAGAACGTCCCGCGGACTTTCCTGTAATTTGTGCCTGCCTGTTTTAGGCGCGAACATCGACATTTCCAAAGACTCCATCCATTCACTTGTGAGCGTCCCAGACAGTTTCTAGTCTGGTCACAGCTCACCATGTACCACAATATCGGAGATAATAAATTAAGATAAAAGATAAAATTACGAACAATACGTCAATGACACCGAGTTAAGGGGGCTCACTATATCTTGCGTTTTGTCTTCGCAATACTGCTGCAGGCGTTCATTACGATCGCTGGCAAAATGAGCAGAGCGATCCGTCTTTGCCACGAGTGATTAATCGTACAGATGGGAATGCCGCGAATAAAAAAAAAGAGTTTAAAAGGCAAGAGACGGCATCGTCAACAGCATTACAGTCGAATTGACTCCATTATAAATTTTAATCTATTATTAAGATTGGAGAATGATGTATGGGGTCCTCCTTAGTGCCAAAGCAAACGAAACTATCATACACATTTCACACAGACGACACAATTTTGCCGCCTGTACGCGCGGGAGTCCTTTCCGCGTTTTACATGTTTGTCATAGAAGCCTGTCGGCGTCTGCCGACTGTTTCTGTCCGGAATAATTTGGTTGCTTTGAAGGCAAAGCGGGTTAAAAGAGCAGGGGAGGAAATGCGTTATTTTATGCAGTCTGTATGTTTCGACATGGTAAAAGTCTGAATTCTTCACCCAGCAATTAACCTGGACTAATGTTTATTGCTTTTTCTGCCGACGATAAATGTCAAAATTCACCTTAGTTATTGGTTTGCGGAACGGACAGATCTCCCAACAACTGACTCGTGCGGCGGCAGGACAACAGCGCTGACCTCTGACCCTAGTGCAAAAAGCGTCGTTAAAATCCTTTTGCAACGGTATAACTGGCAATAAAATGGAAACGGAATTGTTAAAATAAAGCGACAGGGATATTTTTGCATGAAATTGTGTGACAAAACGGGAAATGACAATGCAATTTATGGAAAGTTGTTAAAAACAAACACAAACCCATGGACCCCCTCCAGTCGTGCAAAATAACAATGGCGAGAATTGAGTCTTCGATACAATGAGACTTATCGCTTGTTGTGACAAAAGCCAAAAATGCACAATCACATTCCATAATGTTCATGGAAGTAACTTGTTTCTCCGAAATAGCCTTCAAATATATTTTCCTTGCAACGCATGTCGTGTGACGGACGTCTTGCCTTCGTTTTCCCGCCTTTTGCAAAAGTTCATCGATTTCTTACCAGCGGAGTGAACCCAATTTCGTTAATGGTGGCCCGCGAGTCGCACTGATGCAAGCATCTCCATGGCAACAACCCTGCAGTCAAATTGAACTTGCTGTTTCTTGCTGTAAGCGTGGTCATTTTTCGCGGCGAGGCAGGTGTGTCTGTGTGAAAACTTATAGATTTGGTGCATCGGGCTCCCTAATTGGTAAAGTGTACGGCAGCCACTGTTGCCTGCAGTCATTAGCACGCCGCCAGATTTTCGCTATTAAATTGTCAAAAGATGTTAGAAAAATTATTCAGCTATTTCAACAAATGAAATGGGCCGTTGATTTATAATAGCGTCGTTCGATATTACAAAGTTAATGGCTAATGTTTCAGTTTTTGACACATTGAGAAGACGAAAACATCTATAGTATTCTCCCAGTCGTGAGACCGGAAATGAATTAAGGTGTTTGTACTAGTACGTCAACTTTGAGCAATGTTACGATGTGAGCAGCCCACCACCTTTAAGTTTCCCGCCAATTTTCCCTCGAAGGTGATTGGACAGAGATTGTCGTCATGTTGAATGTTCAAAGAGAATAACTGCTTGGCTAAGTAATTAAGGTAGGAATATGATCACACTTTATTGTACACTGGCAGCAGTTGATTGCTTCGGTCAGTTTCTTCTCCGATGTAGCATAATCTTATTTTCTTGAATTTTATTTGAGGTGTTTTTTCACACGTTACTGACATTTACCGTTTCCTCGTCACTTCAGAGGTCATTAACCAGAAGCTGAGCTGTAATATCTGAAAGATTCTTGGGAAGTGCAGGTTCATGCTATATTTGTAAGTTGACGCTGTGCAACATGGTCGATTCGCTGCACACTTTGCTGAAGGCGAGGAAACAGCGAATTAGTCACGCTTTGTGGCTTAGGTGTTGCCGGGAAATTACCAAAATGCGAAAAACTCATCAATTTTGCATAACACGAGACCTATCTCCATTATAATTCCATAAATTTTTATATAACGTTCCACCCAGCTTCAAAAAGTATGACGATTGATCTTTTGGGGTATTAATGGTGTTTTTTTTTATTCAGGATTTGAACGTGACCTGATCCTTAAAGCCGCCAGGGCGCCGCGCGCAGGAAACGCGATCAGGGACACAGCAGCGACACCGTCAAACGACATAATGTGATCAAGTTTTCCCGCTTTAAAAACGGAATAAATTACACCTCACACAGAAACAAACCTGACTCGGAAATTCAAAGGCTGCTGTAATCTTCCCGATTGCTGCCTTTCAAAGGCCCGCAAGATATCTTCATTGGCGAATATTGTGTTCTGTGATACTTTCGCTCCATATGACGAAAACCGCACACAAGTCACACCAGAACGATTGTCTTGAAATTATTTTTATACTTACACGGCTATAGGGTAAAACTTATCTGTATGAAGATTGTAACACAGCGTTGTCAAACTGGACTTAATATAAGAAAAAGGAAGGGAATATGCGCAGCTGATTGATTATTAACGTCTTTTCTGTGCGAGAACTGAACTTGGCTTAGAGGCGGCAGAACGGAGAGCATTACTAATTAAACATTAACGTGATCGAGCAGGCGTGAAAACGCTGTGGGCGAAATCGACTCAGAATGATGAATGTGCCTACGATAGCCAATGAGAATGCTACAGACGACAGTGTATATCACCTGAGCCTAACGCAACCGTGTACAAGCCAAGCTAAAGCCGCGCAAAAAACATGTGGTCTCAGAATTTTCTGGTAAAGCATTAGAGACGGCGAAGTGTGCTAGGCACTCAAATATGCAGTCAAAGGGGACAGTCCGTATTCCCTGGTTCTCGCAATTGTCCTTGTTAATATCTTGTATTTACATGAGGTTAGCCCTTCGTTTTCCATTGAAATATTTATCAAATTGGTCAATTTACTTTTAGATAAAGTTGATCAATTACCTACCCCTTTTAAATGGAAAGCAAAATACAGAACAAAAGCACTGGAAAAGTATAAATATACAACTGATGTCCCTTAAAGGGGCAGTTATCAATCCCCGATTCTCGCATTAGTCCTCGTTGACATTTGGTATTAACATGCTGTCAGCCCTTTATTTTCCATTGAAATATTTATCAAGTTGGTCATTGTGCTTTAAGATAAAGCTGATAAGTGACCTGCCCCTTTAAACTTCCTGAGTGAGATGGGGTCTAAAGTTTGATCTTTTTTTTCTTTTAATTTGACACAATGCTTTGGCCTCTTCGCCAATCTCTCGACAAATTCCACAGAACAATCGGGCAAAACGTGAAATGCGATCTGACTATCTTCAAGGTACAATAACACTACAGAGGAATTCATGGTTCCTGGGAAACCGGCTGAATAGAATTTCTCTAAAAATAAAAAGAAAGCTGTAAACAAAGAAGAAAGAATTTGCGGCTGCTATTATACAGGACGGCTCAAAAATTGGCAAAAGAAAAAGCAGCGATTCCGAGGAACAATATCGTCACTGCAGCCTCCACCGGTGCACCGAATTCGGAATTCCCGCGAGATGAGACGAGATGTCTCGGCAATCAATCTGATGTTGTCAAGACGGGAGATAATAGGCCAAATTAAAATGTCGAGTCATGGATAAATAAAGATCATGGTGAATTTATACTGACACTGCCTGTCCTCGGGGACCGCTTAGTTTTCGCAAGTCGGTGACATGTACGTGAAAGGACATCTTATTACCCACAATCCCCGTTGCCTATTTCCCATAAGACATCTGGGAGCCTGACAAAGAAGACTGCGTTGAACAAATTTGACAAGTTTCTGAAAAAAATCCGATTAGTTTGTCAAGAGTGATTTACTAGCTCCTTAAAGAAGGAGAAATGGTTTATGATAAAAGGGACTCGTTCTTTAGCTTGGATTAGGAAAACGTCTGACGGACTATTCTGTGTACACTTAGACCTTCTTTATTATTGAGCGAAAATTAGATTTAAGAGCCGCAGCGCGTAACCACCTTAATAAACTAGATAAAAGGTGAGTGCAAGATGGTAAAAAATAACGATGACAAGAAACTGCCGTGAAAGTTGAATTAAACCGTTGCCGGTTGCCATGATTGACTGTCCTTAATGTTTCGCGGAGTTGACACCCATCAATTACCGAAATCTGATTGAAACAGTACGGCTACATTTTCGAGAAGTCGGAGCGAGAGATCAGCGCTCATAGCAATTAGATAACAGAGCGTGAAACGCCGTCTGACAAGCCGATGCTGTTCGCATCTGCCTCAAATATTTAAGTAGAACCGCGTGTCGTCGGTACCACGCGGCGGCAAACCATAAAGAAGACGACGATACGCGTATAACGTCGTTCTCACTTAAATCGGTTGAAAATTCCATTTTCTCGGATGACAGAATCAATAAGTTGGATATCAATCAAGACTGTGTAAAACAAGTGATAATTAGCATGGAAAGTCAAACACGCTTTCTATCACGCCAAACATGATTTGATAGTATTAAGTCAGAAACGAAAGATACAATCCGGTTAGACTAAGTCATCAAATGAAAGGTGACAAGGGCGCCAACATACATTATGATAAAAGATGGCTCCGGAGTTACAGACGAGACCTGCGAGACGTGGAAAAGTAACCCGGATGTTGCCATAAACTTGCAGTCCTGATACGTGCCATATTGAGATAAATGCTTTTAGTTTCAGAGAAGGGATTATGTCCAGTCAAACTTAAACCGCTAAGAGAAATCTGTAGTGTGTCTGAAGTTCACGAGATTCCAATCATTCACGCGAAGGATAACACGTGATTTGACAAAAAGTCATTTTTGTCTACAGTTAAGGAGCGTTTGTTTTCTCAGTCGAAAACTAAAACTAAAGTAGTTCTATCTCTGGTTGATTTGACATGTTCAAGATCAGGAGACCAGAAATTAAAATATCATACATCATCGAAAAATTTAGAATTGCACATCAAAAATCAGAGATATAAATTCAATGAGTAAACTGCTATTATAAGCCAAGTCCTACCCACATTCAAATACATGTACCACGAGATTTGAGCGGGGATTCTAAAATCACGTGTGATTTCACAGATGACGCGTTATCCAAAATGGCGACATTCATTTCAGCGAGCACTGTGAAAAAATGCGATCAAACGCCGACAATTGCCTGTTCTAACAACAACAGAACTTATTTAAAAACGCATTCGAAGAACAATAAATCAGAACAAAGCATAGTCAGAAGTATGGTAGATATAACTCGCTATTTATTATTCTATTTTTATCTTTACCTGTTTAACTTATGGTGTGTATATTTCAAAAGCACGATAACTTCGATACTTCCACATTCTCAATACTTCCACATTAAACTGGTGTCTCTCATAATACGGGGATCATATTTTGAGCATATTATTACACATTTTGCAGAAATCTAGCTTCTAAGTTCCCCATGACAGCCTCATGGCCGAAGTTTCCTTTCATAAGATCGGGCTCTCCATCACGGGACACTTCTGTACAACAGACGTAACAGAAATTTAAAGACAGTGGAGGACCGAAGCGAGCTTTACACATCCCAATAAAGAACCATGATCCACAGGGCCCTGCAGCTTTGACCGAAGGATTCTGGTTGAAAGCAGATACGTGTACAGGTCAAGAGGGTAGAATTGAAATGCCTTGTACTTTTAAAATTTAACCATAAAGATATTTAGTATTCTTCTTCTTCCAGCAAGATTTGATCACAATACACTCATAATCAACCGTACATATGAGCTTAAGGTTGCATCAGTTCTCTATGCTGTAAACTTTGACGCGTATTCCTTTATCTTCTTTCTGAATGTAGCGTCTTATGCTATCCAAAAGTCATGACGAAATACCCAATATTCGACTTGTATACATCGCCTATGTATGCAACATACATTGCTAATGTTGGCAACCGTTCGAATTTTGTCAGGACTAGAATTCGTTTGTCAACAATAATTACACAATGCAATGTGTGTGTGCAAGGCTTATACGTTGCATTTCAACATTTTAGAGAGAGAGGAAGAAGAAATTGCACTAGTTTTATCAAGAACAAAAATAATGAAAATATTGTCAGAGTCACTGCTTCTTTATAGTCCCAACAGAGGCGGGTTTGGATTTTTTTTGCAATTTGTTTATTATTCACGAAATACCATCTAATTTTACGCTCATTGTATGTATGTATGTATGTATGTATGTATGTATGTATGTATGTATGTATGTATGTACAGTATCGATAGCAAGTTTTCAAAATTAGTTTTTGTTACAGTTGCAAATACAGAACATTGATCTGATGACCAGTAATTCAGTATATTTAGGAAGATATACGAGGCGAACTACTCTTATTAAAATAAATAAGCCAAGCTGGACTGAACGAGTCTGACCCATTTACTATATTTATGGCAATTATGATATACAGGACCCATGTCGAACATTTCTTGTTAATATTGTTTACGTTTATTTCCCCTGGCAACCAATGTCGCAAAATGACTACCTGCACGCCGGTGCTGGAACCCGCGGGATTTTCCCGCCCATTTTAATATTCTACATTTGTCGCGCTCCGACGATTTATTATGTCGGTCATGACTTTCGTTCTGTTTTTATGGCAAGGATTTTTTGAACATGAGTTTTTGATGTGAAGGTTAGATATTAGCTAGCGGTCTATCAAAGTTTTAGGAACATTGAAGCTTATACCCAGAGGGGAACGTCTCTTTTACGGTGACTGAAAGAATATTCTCTATTCCAAGGTTTTTAAGGATGTCAATTTTACGGAAAAATTTGCGCTATAAATTTTGCAGGGTTTGAATCACCTTGCTTGCACTCATCCTAGCCATCAAAACGTATCAAAGTTTCATTGGTTCATACGAGTCACTCGTAAACATGACCGACTGCTCTCGGTTATACTCGTTAAACAATAATCGTGACAAGGTGAGATGAATGATTTACGACAGCGCCGCAAGAGGGTATTCGCATTTCAAATATCATTAAAAGTTAAAGCTGGAATCTCGTCACTTTTTATTTATTCATTTCTAAAGGAGGATAGCTTTAGCATCGTGTTTTCTAACGCACAGAGTAAGACAAAATTACAGCAACAGCCACCTTCTCACGCACGCATTGACCGTATTTGCCATGCATTGTATGCCCACGCATTTCAGAGACGGAAAGACGGCAAAAGCTAGTTTTTTTCAGATAAATTAAAATTAGAAAATACTTCACCCGGTCCAAATTACACAAACATAGCGTAATTGCAGGTAGCATTTCAAAGGGATTCAAATGCTTAATTATTCTATGCCAAACGGCTGGTGAGTCTAAAACTCCATTTTGTGGATGTGTTGGTCTTCCACCAACCTATGATATGCTCTTGGCAGTTTCTATTCAAATACCGTCTCATCACAATAATCGCTATTGCTCTCGTTCTCGAGGCCGCCCTTTGAACTGGCATGCCGACGCGAATGTAGACCTGGGCAAGAATATTTTCTCAAAATTAAACATCGAACGGGGGATTAGGTTTGCCTACACGGTATACCCCGCATGTTACTAAAACGTGGGAATCCATCGTGTCGTGAATTTATAGCAAAAACAAAGAAGCAAATAGATATGCCAACCACAAAATTGACGGGTGTAGAGCCTACACTTAAGGTATTTCGCGCCTCGAAAATGAAGGACTTAAGGCAGTATGCTCCTCGAAAGTAAAAGACTTAAAACTTTTGCCAAAATTTACCATAAGGAATCTTTCAACTATTCTCTTTCAAAACCAAGAATATAAATTGGAGGTTACCGTGCAAATTTTGGTACGAGAGAGAAACAAATAACGCAAGATTTACCTGTATTTGAAATTCAAAAATGGCCGCCATTCCTGCATGTTAACTCTATGGAGAAAAGTAAAATTTTCGAATTTCGAAAAACTAAGCCGGTGAAAGGTTTTCTTATGCCAAGAATTTTAAAATGAATCCTCACAAGTGATATATCAGAAAAGAATTGTAAAAGTTTGAGAGTCCGAATATCGGTCCCCGAGGCGCGTTCTATACCTTGAACCCTTTTCAAAACTTTCCTCCAACAAATTTGTAACCGTTGTCTTTCAAATCACTGTCAAGAGTGAAAATTGGGGATCACCGTGCAAGGTTTGGTACAAGAGAAACAATTACCCAATATTTACAGATATTTGAAATTCAAAAATGGCCGCCATCTCTATGGGGAAATAAAATTCCCAATTTTTACAAAACTAAGCTGGTGAAAACTGTAGTTACTCCATGAGCTTCAAAGTACACCCCTACAAGGGGTGTAGGCAAAAAGAATATTGTAAACGTTTGAGAGTCTGAATATCTGTCAAAGGAGCGCGTTCTGCCTTAAGGTAGTATGCACCTCGAAAGTGAACGACTTAAACTTTTGCTCTAACTTTCCTCAAGGGATCTTTCAATCATTCTCTTTCAAAATCAAGAATAAAAATAGGAGGTCAGCGTGCAAATTTTGGTACTAGAGAAACAAATTACCCAAGATTTACCGATATTAGAAATTCAAAATGGCCGCCATCCCTGTGTTAACTCTATGGAGAAAAATAAAAATGCCGGTGAAAAGTTTTCTTTCACCAAGAGCTTTAAAATGAACCGCCACATGGGGTATATCAGAAGAGAATTGTAAAAGTTTGAGAGTCCGAACGCCTGTCCCCGAGGTGCGTTCTACCTTAATAATAGTATTCTTTATCTCGGCTAGGATTCACTCAGCTGCCGACTGGACGTTCCTCCGACTGTGAATATCTTTAACAACCAGGTGCTGCCCTGAGTTACGGGGTTACCCATCAGATATAGGGATGGGTGTTTAGTAATGGGGAAAAGCAGAGCAGTTATAAGTTTTGAAAAAAATATTCGCATGAGGATCGGCTGAAAAAGTGTCGATATTTAGAAAAAAACGGTTTCAATACATGACAGCATAATCTGGAAAGAATATCATATTTTACTAGATTGGCAAAATTGTAAGTCCCCATTTGGACAACCCCTCCAAAGATCTAATGGTCTTTCCTAAGTCTATGGTGTCATCGAATCAATTTTACAAAGTCACGAGTTTTAATATCGGCTATCTAGTTCGATTGACTGACTTATCTCGAAGGCTGCTCCAACTTTTCACAGGTTCATGATGTTAAGTTTGGCGAAAAAAACGGCAATATAGGGTTCTATATAGCGGAAATAAAGTTTATGTGTCTCCGCGTGAAGACGTATGAAAGACTAAATGGCGATTGACGGAACTGCGAGACAGTTGAGTGTACTCCCAATTTCAAACAATGACTGCTATCCATCGCCATTTTGCTCATTAGCCCGGATGTCAAGGCAGCTCTTGCTCCGCGCCGGCTGAGTTTGATTGACAGGTCACAGGGGTGACGAAATGAAATGAATCGTTTTCTGATTAGTCTAATGATAACAAATTGACGTGACTGCATTGATATGGTAAGACTGGCAAATCCCGAGGGATATGTAGCCGACCTTTAATGACAACACCCAAACGAAGGTATATGATGAATGTAATGAGTGCCGGGAAATGTCCGATGAGGTAGGACAGAAGTCCGTCAGACAAATCGTGTGTTCTCCAACTGTAACCATGGTAACGCGATGGCACTACTCTATCCCATAGGTTTACCCGACCTTTGCAATAATCTCTCTGTTCTATGTTTTTTACTGCTCCGTTCGAAGACTGCCGAACTAACGCTAGCATGATATATACCTGGAATCGAACCACGACGGCGTTTAACCATAAAGATAAAACTGAACCTCCGGTGCAGCGTTTGTTTTCCCCGGTTTCCGTATTTCAAAGTCGTATTGTTACTTAGGGGCAAAGAATGAGTAATTTTCCACTTTCAGTTTTTGTTCATTAGTACAGATAGGACTCGTGGCGCGCAAATCGATCTGTTCCTGATTCCACGCATTCTTTTGAGTCGGACCGTGAGTGCCCAATAATTGCTCCAAATAATGTGCAGACGATATGTTTCCACAATATAAACCGCCATCCCTTCTCTATAAATCCACAGAGGATTTGAAATATGCGAAAAAGTTCCCCATTTTCCCCTTCAAAAACTCGGTGCCATTGCGTTGAATTCTGCTCAATCTGTTCACCACACTATGTTTTGCCGCGCACAGAATCTATTAATCTTGCGACTTGTCAACCAAGGACGTCCCATTAATCACATTATCAATCGATCGATCAATCAACACAACAAATTAATGCCATAAATTTAGTCGGTTAATATTTCAATGAGTTCACGATTTCCGGTTTTTTCAAGAGGGATACAGTTTTGCCATCAATCTGTCTGCTATGTCGCACCCTTCACCTGCCTATAACTATTAGTTGGACAATACGACGTTGCGCGCCACATGACCGAGTCGCTTCAGTTATTGTCTTCCCCGTCCGTCTGACGCTACAAAAATACGGGTGTCGTCTGCCGCCCCGTCATGCCGCACACGCTACAGTCACTGTCGTGGGCAAATCCGGTCCGAACAGTTTTTTTTCCAATCAATAATTCACACCTTGTTGCGAATCATACTTGGAGATTCTTAGTTTCACCGTTACCGAGAAACAAAACTACCGTCTCATGAATTGTTTTGGTGATTTTGGCGCTCAAGGTCTCCTTCTAGCTGTCGTTCCAACTACTGGAACACATGAGAGACACTATGAGAGATAAAGCACCTCGAGGAATAACTCAAATAATTCGATAACATCGCAAATGTCAAGGTATTATTTGAACCGTGCTCCCACTAAAAAGGTGCTCTGAACAATAGACAATTCAGAACGCTGAACGGACAGTCGTTGTCACTTTCGATAGAGCTTTCATGGTTGTGTGATATGCAGCGACGTCATAACGACGTTTCATTTGCTGAGATGTGATCATGTGTGAAGTGTTTGTTGTACATTACATACCACGTGACTTCAAGCGGAAAGTTACCTATCAGTAATATGTCAAATGGATTATTATTTTTATATGCGGACTAAAATTTTCACGTATGAAGAAGGGTCTATTTTCAAGGAATCTCAACGATATGTTTGTTTATTTGCATAACATGGACGGCAGGTCAAAGGTTAAAGAACAGCAAACACCACAAGCTGACCGATAAGTGAACTGCTTGGTCATGAAGAGCCTAAATTTAAATTTTTGTCCCGTCTCTATCCCTGTCGGTTTGGTTTCTACTCACTTCAAAAACAATGTGATATCGTTTATTTGCCTAGCATGTACTAAATCTACAATCGCTCTAAAATATCCGCCCGCACACGTCAATTCCTCTGTCGGATAACTTGTAATACCATGACATTATACAGTTATGATTTCCTTGTCTTCGATTGGTCCCCGCGGCTTTTATTATCCCGTCCTTAGCAGCATCCAAATATTTTATCTCGTTAGTAACTTTTCCTGCACATTATTTCCGATTATTCATCACACTTTGACGATTCTGTCGCGATTCACCCGCCCCTCTCCCCTCCTCCCCCCTCTCTCTCTCTCTCTCTCTCTCTCTCTCTCTCTCTCTCTCTCTCTCTCTCTCTCTCTCTCTCTCTCTCTCTCTCTCTCTCTCGTATCCTGTCACTCTATCACGGGTACCAACAACTCAGTTAACTCCATTGGTATCTCTTCAAGTTGTTTTCTCACAGACGACAGTCTGTTGTTATCCTCCCGCCCCAGCCGCTCTGACACGCCCTCCGCACATTTCCCTCAGACCACTCCACCTCTCTCTCTACGGATTATCCATCCATCCATTCAGTAAACTGTAAACGATAACATTACAAACCTTCACGGATTCTGTCACCCCTTGTTTCCTAACCACCCGTTCATTTGTCCGCCTGAAGCCCCTGTGTACCGTCTAACTCCCTCCCTTTATCCCCAGACCACATCATCTATTACATCCAAGGATTAAATACATCCGACGACCCCGGAGCGAGATCTTATTCTACGGATCCGTGGGTCCATCCCGGTAGCCATGCGTAAACCCTCGCAACACGTTTCGCTATCTACGAGTGAAATTAACCGGCCATCATGGGGGCTTTGCATTTTTAACAACTTAAATTTCTAACTCGTCCATTCTGTTGGAAATTCTTTTCAACCGCCTCGCCAATCCCTTGTACATTCAATTTTAAACTTCACTCTCTGGAACTCATGGTAATCAAAGATTAAAAATTCCACTGATGGATTTAAGCAAGAAGTCGGATTATATGTTTGCTTTTTCCTCGCTCGTTTTCGTTCCTCTTTCCGCGGCGTCCTCTTCCCCGCCTTCAACATCTCTTTGTCTCCGATGAACACCAATCCATCGTCATCTTTTGTCACTATGACAACTCCTCATCCATCATCTTTTGTACATTCTGCTTTGTGATGCAAACAAGCGATAACCCCGTGTTACCATAGCAATAAATCATCGTGTAGCCAGCCCGATACAGCCCAAAGGGTTCGATTTTATTACGTTCTAGATTTCGTGCTATTGATGTAGCAATTAATAACCGTGCCTCATTAATCACTATAATTATCTCTCCATTTCGCGTCATCTGTTTTGACAGTCTAATGCATTTCGACGTCTTTTATAAATGTTTCAGGGACGTGGCGAGACGCGACAGCCATAATTTCAGCGGGTTGACTTTTTCGAGCCATACATGTATTTGTACATGCCTGTTCGCTTTCAGAGTCGAAATCATCATGTATGCGATAAATGTATGCTCACCGAAATGACTGTTATCAAGGCAATATGAAATGATAAAATGTTACCGCGTGTAAGTCGAAGCCATCAGTCAGAATACAGTAAATAGAAGCACTCATGTTTTGTTTATTGTTTCACAATGGCGGGAGTCGTCATAATGTATGGTTTGATCTGACGGGCAATTTATGATAATATCACTCGACATCGGTCTATTGTATTATTTCGTTGTGTGCTCCCTCGGTCAAACGATTGTGTGTTATACAAACACTACATGCAAGGGGCTTCACCCCGACAAGTGGCCGTGCATCAGTTTCAAAAAATGTTCAACCATAGGCGCCGTCAGCACGAGCGCTATATTGTTCTCACGTCCGTTGTCAAACCCCTAAAGCATCGTGATCGCGGGGTCTTTTTTGTATCCATTTCCCTGATAATAAAGGAAGATGCTGGCATCGACCGCGCTCACTGGAATAACAGGTGGAGAGGTGATGTGACGTGGCCAGCTCGCCAACACTATGATCTGAATCTTCGTGCTATTTGGAGCACGGGCTGTCGCATAAACGTATATAACACTTTTGCTTTGTCGGACCCCTCGTTCGGCAGTTTCGTTAGATTCAGTAACTTCAAAGAATAAAACTTTTACGATAAGGATTGGAGATACGACTAGAGATATTCTCATCGGATTATCTTTATTCTATTTAATCGATTCTATAATAAGGAGGGAAGCGGCTGAAATGTTGTAAATTATGAATAAAGATTTCCTATCTTTGAAGTTTTATCGGTGGATTTTGTAGTAATTACACTCAAGTTTTTTTACAACTTTGTTCAATATATTTCGATCTATAAAGTTTATCTGATTGAATTTAATGTTTGTTTCACGTTTCACCACACCCCTGCCCTCATTTATGAATTAAACACCTCCTCCACATGTATATTTAGTATATTTAATAAGTATGTGTTTATACATATATATACATATATAAATCTATATATATATATATATATATATATATATATATATATACTTAAGTACAAAGTTATATCTGTTACGTAACTTTCATCCACCCTGCAATCTTCAGATAAATATATATATAAATATATATATATATATATATATATATATATATATATATATATATATATATATATATTATATATATATTATGTGGCAAACAGTACATTCGTCTGTTAATATGAACATACATGTACATCTGCTTGGTCGATATCTCTATTTATCATTCCATTTATCCGTCTTACTAATGTGTCGAATTATTTATCCACGTGTCTAGACGCCCACCTGTGTACGTCGCGTGTACACATTATCCCCATTTGTTTGTTTGTTCGGTGAATCATATGATGACGCCGATGATGTTGTTTTTAGTTCGCGGGAAATATTTTTTTGCGCTGCGTTGGGCAGATGCTGCCGACTCATATCGAACTTTATTTCTGGTGGCAACATTTGCGCTGAAAACGTAAGTGTCATTTATCCATAGAAATCAACAATTCTCAAAACACGTTGGAAAGCGCGCCGTCATCACCATACATTTTAAACTCTGTAAGTTTTGATCCCACTCCTCGCTGTTACTTATACATGTTTGACGACACCGCAAGAGCCCATCTAGAACCTGAGGTCCTGACAGAATCCTCAGTGATGATCAAGACATTGATAAACACTGGCCCGAAATGAGAACCTGTACATCAGTTCCGCTTATCGTCTCATCCCACATTTTTTCCTGTACCTTCACTTTTGAAATAATAATCATTGTATCGTGCTAAGCACTTCTTGTCATGATTTTTGTCGCTAATGCAAAACCCTCATTTGCTTTATCAGTCCACGTTTTCACTGAATAGCCTCACTGTTATCGCATGTAATTTATCATATAACTTTCAAATATCATCGACTCCCGTAGTACTTATCTCTGGCTTGACGGCTCGAAAACTCAAGCCTGGGTGTGCTCGTTATTCATCGCAACTG
Organism: Ptychodera flava; assembly: GCF_041260155.1. NCBI lineage: Eukaryota > Metazoa > Hemichordata > Enteropneusta > Ptychoderidae > Ptychodera > Ptychodera flava. The sequence goes on along the minus strand of NC_091949.1, from coordinate 14,002,740 downwards.
ATAATCGCAAAGTTTGCGATGCATTTCAGAGTCGATCATTAAGTTTAAACGAAAAAAAGGAGCAAAGTCGTGATGTTATCGCGTCGTGTGTTATCGTGCACCTTTCAAGGTTTGCGTATCGTTCGATCTGAACAACGCGGCATTTCACGATCGTCGGCTGTCTGAAAGTGGAGCGAAAACTCCGAGGCGAGGGCTCCGACCCACCGAGCGTTCCGCCTCTCCAAAGACATTAACAAACCGGTCACGCGGGCGGCGTCCATAATTTATGATATTGTCGGACAGGTCACAACATGAGAGGGAAATGGAGACGCAGAAATCTTGCTCGCGTTTCCAAATGAATTACCATGTCAAAATGAACAATGCCTGCGAACGTGGCTGATATATGTTCCCATTTACCCATAAATTAAAAACACAACAATTTAGGGTTTTCAATTCTCCAGTTTTGCATGCACAAAGACAGCTGTTTCGCCATAAATCACTCGGAGGCTGTCAAAACTTCGACTTGAATAAATGGGTATTTGTATATACGCGCTAATTAATCAGAACGAATTTATGTGGAATGCTATTTCGGGGTTGCAACTAGAAAATAAATTGAAAACCTGTTCTGGGCAACACACAATAGCTTTTCTTGTCATCTGCCCTTAATGGACAGCGGCAAAGATACAAAATGAAAAGGCTTCTCTGCTCTCCCCACCCCGCCCTCGACAAAATCTTTACGGTGCTGTACAAAGAGACCCGTCTGTTGAATTGGCGAAGTGTTGAGTTGAGAAAACTAGTTTTGTACCTAGCCGATAAATCTAACAGGTAGCAGGGAGGGGAGGTGGCAAATATTGTGAAAAGACAGAACAAAAAGCGACTGTCCGATTTCACGGGGCTGTGAAAGATTTTCAACGGTACCCCGATGAACTGTTTAGCCCCCTGCAGATGGATTGCCATCTTCTATCAATTAAAGCTCCATTAGCCGCAGCGTTTGATGCATCGTCCATAATATTTGTTCTGTCTTCAAAATAAACTCGCTTCCCTTCTGCCAAATCGTGTCCAAACGCAAAGTGTACAGCTTGCCAATACAGCCAGTATATGCAATATGTTAATGTTGACAACTGGATTTTAGTCCAAGCTAGACTTCATCAACAAAATTGTCTTCCCAATGTTTTATGTTATGTTGGGCAGATTTATACTCTGAGTTTCACGACACTTTAACTACAAGAAGGGAAAAAAAGTAAATGTTTTCTCTCACAGAAACGATCATAAAAAATACCAGCTACTGTCCTTTTGATCCGGAACATCCTGTATAGAGATAGGAAAATGCGCACGTCGATCTAATCAATCGATAGGTGGATCTTGAACAAATCAAAATCAATCAACTTACTATCCATCTTAAGCACTTGTGGCCGGGCAACGAAGTACGCGCTTCTTTGACCGAGCCAATCAAATCGGCAGAGAAGTCTCGAACCAATCATGATAAATTACAAAACTAACTAACTATTCCGTGTTCAATAATGTTGTCAACTTGCAAATTGAAGTACCATACATCAAACCGAGTTTATTGAACTCGCGTCATTAGTTGATGTCGCTATCCGCACATCCATAGTAAGGGCTGAGTGTGCTTGGAGCGATTGTCTCGCCAAGATGAGACGGGACACATAAAAACCACTTCCGTTGAAATCATAGTGATGGACGCTACACATTCGCCGAGGCAGTTGGTCGTTGCTACGCTATGGCTAGGACTCATGTACGTTTTCTTTCCAGAGCGCTGCGGAATGCAGAACACAAACGCATGCTGCCGCGCGTCCGTTCACAGTGATCGCCAGATACTGGTTTAGTTAGATAAAAGAGATCGTGGTCTGGGACTTAGCATGTGTTTCTCTGCTTAATTTGATTTTCTTTTGCCATCACATCGTAGAGTAATGTTCGAAGTTAGATCACGTGACGGGCGACTCTGTCATATCACATCCTGTTCAATATTTGCTACATTAGCTTAACGTTGTCGGCGGAAATTATGACCTTACAGCCGTGTTTTCGCCAATCATACTTTGGACCAGAACTGAGAAGCAATGACACGAAAACAGGTGTTGCTTAGTAGAAGTGATCGAGATTGTAACAATATTTCTAGCATCTGACGTCATGTGGGCTACTTTAATTTCTGATGATTTTTTTTCTAAAAATTATCCGCAAAACATTAAGCAGCATTTATAGTATCATATGCTCTCGTTCAGTGCTGCGCAGGACGGCATGTTTGTTAATGGCACGGAATACTTTCAAAGAGGGCGCTATTTATCTATATCACACGTGCATCCTATCTCTTCGATGTTCATTAAAGATGACATTGGGGATCAGGAACAAATTTGCATATGGCGATTTGATCTTGTCATTACCATCGACTGTCAGAAATACTTTAAAATAGAAATATTTTGTGTTGGAGATTTGTCGGAAAGTCCACGAGGGGGACGACTGTTAGTGACAGTGAGGCGAAAACAGTCGAGCTTCAAATGTTTGGCAACATGAAGTCATAAATCGAGATCAATCAATCAATTAATCAATCAATCAAGAAGATTTATAAAGCGCCAGTATCCAATAAAATTGTTCAAAGGCGCTGTACATAAAAAAATCATTCTGTCAAAAGGGTGATGAGAGGTACTTTCCAGCATCCCCCCCTGTTCAATTGAATTCTGCTGAAAAGAAAAAATGCAAATTTAATTTTGTCAACGTTAAGACCATTCTGTCATTATCACAACATATTATAAAGCCTTACCTGATGAGGTAGGAAAGACATTAGTGTGTGTTGGGGACTGTTTTTGGGTTGTGTTTTGTGTTTTTAAAGGGTGTCTCGTGTTTTTTTAATGTTATTTTTTTTACATATTCATGCGATCTCAACATTTTGAAATAAAGCGAGACAGATACTGTTGGCGTACACTTTCTCCAGTTCATGGTTAGACTGAGTTTGTGTTCACGATCAGAAACACGCAGTGTTGTCGTAGAGAATGCTTCCTGTTAAACTCGTTAACTCAAACAAATTGTGTATTGGCAAACTCTCGCGAACTATCATCATGTAGGCGTCTATGGAAATACGAAATAAACAATAAAGATACATTTCAGAATTGTGGCTGTTCTGATTTTTGGTTTACAAAAACAAAAACGGCGACGACGATGATGATGATTATAAGCTTGGCGACGACGACGACGACGACGACGACGATGATGATGATGATGATGATGATGATGATGATGATGATGATGATTTTTTAATCTTGAAAGGCAAGAAGATCGCAGTTTTCAGTAAAAAGGTAAACACCACAACGATAATCGCGATTTTGCAGAATTTTTCATGCCACAATTGAATCGAATTGAATTTAATGTAATTGAATTGAATGGAATTGAATTGAATGGAAATTTCCTGTAAGTTGAAGGTAAGTTGTGATTATATTGTTTACGTTTTTTATTTAAAAAGAATTTCAGTGAGACACGGTTAATCATTCATAAACCTGCTATCAACTTTACACACACACAAGGACCGCTCAAAATTCGGCGCTCAAATTTCCAACCGCAGTTAAAATTTACTCACGTGGGTTTTTATAGTTTAAGTCGTGCTTCCCGGTATATTTTAGAGTGGTACACTCCTTTTCTACCCGTCATCTTATCTTATTCACAACTTGACGTGCTTGTTTGAATTTAATATTTTAAATCCTGTGAAGCAGTCTGCATATGTTGTTTAATTTCGTCGAGAATGTTCCTCTTTTGCGTGGCAACACGTTGTATCTATTCCAGATAGCAGGAGGTGAGATTGTTTTGAAATGGTCTCTGCCATTATCCAAAGGTGGCGCGATTCTCCACCACCCTGTGCCCTCCGATGGTAGTCGGGACAACGTGGACGGAGGTGAGACATTTTACACAGAGTAGTAGACTCAGTAACTGTATAGAGTTCACTTGTGCTGTCGGAAGGCAGTGCTTTTCCCCACGAGTTCTCCTGCAGACACCGATTCAAAGTCTGACGAGGAGAATAAAAATGAAGTACACGACTAATAAACTTGCAATGTTGTTAAAAATGTAATCGGTAAAGAACCTTGCGCGAGGATTACGCCATTTTGAATAATATTAAAGTATCTGGAATCACGACTGTATTGTGGTAAGTACTATTATATGCGGTTTGTGACGGAAAAGAGAAAATGTCGGTCCTTCGTTCATATTTGCGTAAGTAAACATGGTGAGTGCATTCGGCTTTGAAATCAAAGAAAAAAGACATGAGTTAATGCACGGATTTTCAAAGAGTACAACATTACATGTAATTTATAATTTATTGAGATTAAAATAAAACGGTCCCTTGACTCTGAGTATACATTTTGGCAGAAATAACGCCTCCATTTTGTTCCAAATGAAAAACCGACAGCATTGCAATCTCCAAAATACAGACCAACCAGCAAATAGGTGTGCATTTTTCACTGTCTGTAATGCACTAGAATACTGCTACAACATCCATCGACAACATTTTAGAATTGTTTTGTTTGCCTTTGTACGTCACTAAACTGCCACTTCAGCGTTCAGACACTGAGCATTTGTCACGATTAATAATTGATAACAAAACAACATCATTTTAACTGAAAAAACATAGCAGGGGCGTAAATACTCTTCTTTTGATGTGAACTTACTTTATAATATTCCCCAATACTCATAATGGCGAGGTCCTCTCCAGAAGGCGGCAAACGTGTCGGAGCATGTAAAATTCAATACGAGTGATGGATAGAGTTTGGGACAAATATATTTATCGGAAATATCGTTTATAATACGGGCTTCATGAGGGGGGCACACATAGAGTGAGACAGGTTTATCACCAAACGACTTGAACGATCACAAAAACAATATCGATGTTACTTGATTTGTGGTGACACGTCGGACAAGCCTTGGAAGGCTTCGGCGAATTTGACAAATTGTCGGGGAGGAGGTGTGAATTTGTCGGCGAACGCGAGGCCAGCTTTGATGTGAGAGGGGCAGCGCTACAGATGATGTGACGCTACTGATAAAATTCATGGCGTGTAGAGCCCTGTAGTGCATTCAAGTACGGGGTAAATACGAGCCGCCTGCCAAGTAAAACAACACTCTAAAACTCTTTAATCACGCCGACTTAATACCTCGATCCGATAAAGGGTTGAATCAATCAAATATCATTTATTATGTCAGTTGGTGATATCCAGACAAATAGACACGGAGCGAATAATCGACGGGCTCCCGCGGATCTTAGTAACACAGGTATCGACGTACACGTCATTACTGCGAGTTTGGAACAAATCAAGCCCCGTTTATGCCATCCATCACGCAGAGTCATTTTGATTGTCGAACGCAACACCAGTGATAAGATAGCAGGCGTAGCGCCGATTATAAATTATCGGAGATTAGCGACAATTGATGCTAATTGACGGATCGGCTAGAACAAACATGAAATATTATCTGCTTCCTAGGTGCGTGAGGTGACGAAAACAGCAACTGGGTCTAAGGCCGCCGTGGTGGTGTTGTTGTCGATTTCAAAGCGCGCAGAGTCGGAAATCGACACAGCGGAAATGTAGAAACGCTTCAGTTGTTGGTGCGGTTTAGATAAATTTGTATAGGTGACAAGAAGCCCACGGTTTCATACAGCCCACTCTCTTTCGCCAAGCTGACGCGAAACAGTGCGTAATAGTATGCCTACACAACAATATTTCAAGTATGATATACGACTCGTTGGGACTCATTTAACATTGATTGCGCACAAATCATAAGAAACCCCAACTTAAATTTCACAAGATTAGCTCCACCATTCCGTTTTAGTCCGTACATTATCTCCTGAATTATTGGCAACTTTATTCACACATCGCATATTTTGTGTTTTTTTCCACTTTCTGGAATGACATATGGCTTAATCTCGAAAGGCGCTGTTTCCTGCCATACATTATAGCGTGGAATTTAATCATCGCGTTACAGCAAATAATATTAAACAGGGTATAGGTACACCATACTTATATGCTGTAAAATGTATTTAATATGTTGACATCCATAAATTTCGACTACTGCCGACGGGGCTGTTTTACATAATATTGTAACCGCGTCTCGCCTATTTACATATTGCTCTCAATTATCATTGATTTCCAACTTTAGCCAAGCTTCGAACGTCCACTACCTAACTTGACATGTTTCCTATTATTTTGGTTCTGTTTGTACAGTATCCTTTCTGGTTTTGTTCAAAAAAATCATTTTTGAATGTCTAGCATTTAATGACTCAGCTTGTCAACAGAGACCTGTATGTGTGTATATGTCGAATATCATTGGATATTATCATCGATAGAATTTGAGTCACGACTGGCACCCACTTCTAAATAAGGATACTGAATACTGTACATAAAATGTTGTATTTGTAAGACTAACATTTCAACATGTTTGGAGGAAAAGACCAAAAACGTGCCCGTAGTTTCCTGGGACCAAAACGGTGCAGATTTAATAAAAAAATCACAGCTGTTAATGCTGTGCGTTTTACTGCGCACTCAGGTCATTTGATGTGTCCGCCAAAACGAAAACAGCGTGTAAAACTCGCACTTAAAGGGAAACCGTCGTCGGAACTGCGCCTGTGCGAGTTTCTTGTTTACAAACAATATATTTCGTGTACGATATCTAGATACACTTTATCATCATGGCTGCAACATTTAAATTATACGATGTAGATTATGACAGACATGTTTTAACTTTCATCAATCACCATGGTATACCTTGGATACAGTGTTTACATTGGTCGTATGGGTCCCATACGTATGGGTCCCATACGACCTTTGAGCGCAGTTCCGACTATTGTGTCCCTTTAAAGGGTCAGTAGCTGTAACTTTTGATAATTTTTTTTGATCCACCCCAAATTATGTTGAAACGCCAACTATTAACACGGCATCTATACGTATAATGCACTGTTGTTGGTCACACCCGAATTGTAGTCCAAACCAGAAATCTTGTCAACAATAATAATGCAGTACATGTACAGGCTGAGTTACTAGTAACAAGCTAAACACTGTGTATCCCAACATCCTTCGGGAAGTAAAAACGAGAAACTGTTGTTGACCTGAAAAATAGAAATAGTGAAAAAACATAAAAAATTGCCCCTTAAACACGTGCGGGTCATCTAAACTGTTGTGGAACGGAACCCATCAAAGCAGATATCATTGGTATCTCTTTTCAAATGTCAAAGCTTTGAACATTGGCGCCGGGACCCGTAAATATGAACACTTGCTCCCGTCCCAGCCAGCTGTACCAACAGGTGAAATTAGCGACCCCGAACGAGGCTGACAGGGCTTCGCGTGTCAACTTTCTAACCGGGGCTTTTTTCTTTCTTCTGAGATCATACAATGCAACATGAATTATAACGGCGTATTTTACAACCGACCATAACTCTTGTTTTATTCACCTTGTCTACAACATAGCAATTAATCTAGTGTCTCTATTATACTTATCAGTGAATTTCTTTTCTCGGTATTGTGAGTAATGTTTTTTTCGAAAATGCGTCGTTTGTCATTGTCAGGTGAAATTACGTAAAGTAGCGGAATGAGTGATCACCGTACTCGGTGGGGATTCGGCATAAATAGCGTTGACCGCAGCTAATGTGCTCTTCGAGTCTAATATTCTTATATAAGGGACGTTTTAAATCGATAGGTGGCGTGCTGCAAAATCCACGGGACAATGAGGCGGAGTAATTCTTGTCAACAGATAAGGGGAAAATACAAACTGTAAAGAAGTGGACGCAAAAGTAACCGTAACCGATAGAATGAAACAAACGTAATCAGAGAACAGTCAGAGTCCCCTGAGATCTGTTCAGTAAACACGACGATTAATGTTTGTGTTGTATAAAGTACATACGGCATCGTCCTTGTCATAAAATTTTGAAGGGGTTAATCCATGCATGTGAGTTTTCAAAGCGCTTAAAAATATGTTCCTTGAAGGTACCATCGACTAGATCCCATATCTGAGGCTGTTTCCTTCCAACCACACTGGTACATTCAACATATTGACGTCGGGGTCCCCGTTGAGTCTCTTTCAAATGACAGTGACCTGACCCAAGAGAAATGCTGGTCTTGATCTACAGGAAATCGTCAATTTTCCGCCACTGTGAGGTTTCGAAGAAATGTTAACATTATTGATTAAGTCTTTACACCAATCTCTGGCCATCTGCGCATTTGCACGTGCAACCGACCGAACGTCTTCCCGACCGCTTTATTCTAATTTTAACTTCATGCATGGCGCCAAAACTCCATGAGGATTGTCGATGGCAAAGTATAGCCACGAGGGAAAATTGCAATATTCTAAACGAAATTCAGACAAAACTGATGGCAATTTTGAATCCCAGCTAAGAGAGTAGAACTAGAAACAACTTCTAAGGGGTAAAAAGAGGAGACTTGAAGCGTGTAAAATGCAAATATATATTACCTGTAATTAAAGATCCATGAACAGGTTGAGGGGCACTTTGATACATTTTTGCAGGTCTGATATTCACAGCATATCGCTCTGGTTTATGTAAAGACTAAGCTTATCGCAGGCGAATGTCCGAAAGAATTGGCATCGGTGTACAGGCATGTTTTCTAGTTTTATCGTCATCGAGTCTTCATTTTCACAGTCTATCCCACACCACATAGACTACATGAAGTATACCTTAGAGCCCCCTTGATTTGATGTTCAGACGTTTGGCCCCTCTACCCCCGTCTCTCTCTCTCTCTCTCTCTCTCTCTCTCTCTCTCTCTCTCTCTCTCTCTCTCTCTCTCTCTCTCCGTTTTTACCGTTTGTTGTTTTGGTAATTTTAACTCCCACCTGACTTCTACGAGCAAGAAGCTTGATTTTCACACTTTTAAGAGTGAAGGTAAAACTCGCAGCAATATACGACGTACGCGGTGAAACTATCTATATTTTATGTCATATGAGATAACGGAATGTGTAGCTCCGCATCTACTCATCCATCAGCCTCCAACGCAAATAATGACAGCAGTTTTCGCCCAGCCGAAGCACAAATCGACATCCTCGATCACAGATAAGGGAAATAAATTGCCGTAAAGTGCAGCAGGTCTTTATCGTGAGGAATATGGATGGGTCTCTCGACAGAGGACGTGACGACAAACACAGTCTACAGATGGAAGGTGTTGATTTCGAAGACGCGGACTCATCCGTAATCGCGCGTGGAAATTTTGACATATTACCTCGCGCGATTCTGCGTGATTAATGATGTACACATAGTTTTGGTTGTTGTTTTTTTATCAATAATTAAACAGTTGTCATAGGATGACGAATTGGTTTTATTTTGCTTACTTAGGGCGTATAATCTAACATAACACACTGTGGAACGGGAGTTGCTATGGAGTAATGGGGTCCGCCGATAAAATATGACTGACTCATCTACATCAGAGGATGTCGCAGCGACTATAAATACGACATTAACTTCGAAAGGAAATGAATCCTTAGTCTTAAATCAGAACTGCCAGGACACCATTTTTCAAAAAGTAATTAAATTCGAAAGCGATATATGGTTTGATGAAAGCCTTGATTGCAAACTATACGGCTTCTCTAAGCAACGAGGTTACCAGAACTCGTTTCCAAAGGCCCACAGGTGTAGTATTATAAATCTTGGGACAATTTGAGATACTTCTACCGTTTGTATGGATTCAATTTTGTATTGCCTGATGAACCGAACCAGGGAGTGAGGTAAATGCAGAACAAGTATACGAAGGGTGTCAAGTTACAGAGACACGTTGACGTCCAAACAAATCTTTCGGTGTTACTGTGCTTGATGTCCGTAGTGGGAAAGTAAAGAAGTCGAATTTTTAGTAATTTTGCGCGTCCAATTTTTGTTGTTGAGAGTCCACGGTAAACAACGCAAAAGTAGAGTGAATTAATTTAAGAGCCACGAAACAGATATGTATAAGAAGTTAGATAAAACTGTATTAATCAAATACCTTCTATTCATGTATTTCGATTCCATTCAAAATATCACATTTCGCTGAAATTTTTGAATTTTTCGGTGCCATCAACATTTTCTCCCCTTGAACCCCCAGCTTTTAAATATGCCAGGGCCAAGCTTCCACATATTGATGCTCCAAATGTTTACAACTGCAACCAGTGGGTACTTAATCGTTATAGACAATGACGCGGTCCAGATACTGTCGTCTGCAAATGTCACTTTTCCCGCCATAATTCTTTCGCGGTAAAATATATGGTGCAGACGACAAGAGGTCAATGCAACAAAGACAATAAATTATACAATCTGGCAGTTGCAGGGAGACTTATTTGCGCTGTGCTCGTAAATATTTCAACTTTATTTTCTGCGTAATGAGAATAGCTCTCAATAAAACAGTGGTATTGCCGCAGTATCGCTTCTACAGTCATGTAATGGTTCTAGAGGTGCCGGTCATAATATTGCAAAGCTTAGCGCTTAAGTATTGCAGTAAAGACCTCAAAAACAACCGAACTATCGTAAAATTTCATGTCTGTCAAAACTCTCTACTTGTGAAAACTCGTAATGCAGGGATCGAGAGGCTTGTCTGACGGAGGCTGACACATCAAAGGTGCCGCCACGTTTCACCTTCGGTTTTAACTAGCAAACCAACAATTGAGTCGTTTAATTTTTATGTTTATTTGGAGGCCCACTATTTGACAAACCCTTAATATCATATTAATGAAGGTCATAGCGAGACATGCTGGTCGTACCAGCTGAAACGGCAAATGGATATTTATGTACATTTTATATGTCTCGATTTTAAAGCGATGTCCCCCCTAGGGAAGCAAATTAAATGCACCTGTGAGTTAGCTCGTCAACTCCGGTTTCCCTGACAACGTTTTTCAGAGCCGAAAAACGTAGGCTCATTTTTCCTGCAGTGTTTTAAAATGACTCGGCACTTGTGAGGTTTTATTGATATATTTGACACCGAGTCGACCATGTGGCATTATGGAGGTGTCAAATACAATTGCCAAAACACACATGCTAAAACAGCAGTCAACATAAATTTAATATTAGCAAGCGCTGACATATTTGGACAAACAGCACTTTGTCTACGTCTGTAGTGCTGAGAGATAGAGATGGGTGGAGAGAGAGAGAGAGAGAGAGAGAGAGAGAGAGAGAGAGAGAGAGAGAGAGAGAGAGAGAGAGAGAGAGAGAGAGAGAGAGAGAGGATAAGGGAGAGAGGACAAACGAAAATAAGAAATGAGGCAGACCGACCAACAGACAAGCAGAAATGAAAAGGAGACAGACGGAGAGAGACAGAGAGAGACAAGTATGACGAGACGTGCGGGCATATGCAGCCAGGGGAAGAGAAGACTTACCCAGACATTGGTGACAAGATAAAATACTATGATTTGAAATTTCTTATCATCAAAACCAGAAACACACTACAAGAAAATGTTACTAATGTGCGATATTAAAGATAGAATAAAACTTAAAGACGCAGACGAGAAGACCTCATCCAGGACATATAGTGTTATGAATATCAAGTGACATAGTAGTGTGCAACGGAGAAACAGTTCATACCCGGTCCATTGGAACCGAATTATACCTTCTCCAACTCACCGCCTGGATAATCAAATATTGAGTTGCCGCTTAATTCTCTTTTGGCGGGCTAATCGCCTGGGGATGATTCTCAAATAAATTGTTTCGTTTAGACCGCGTGAAACCGCCGTGTCGTTACGATGGCGGCTGCAACCAAGTCATCGACCCCGGCAGAGAAGCGTCATTTGGCGATTTACAAAAGTAGGGTGGGTTCTTATATGTATTTTAAAACCGTGACTCAGAAACAATGTTCAAAGAGAACCGATATTTGCGGCGTAAACGAGCACATCGGTGAGTTTGTTTTACTTTTTTTGTACACTGCTTATAATGAATGTCATTTATTTTATGTTGAATATAATTGTGCGCAACCGATGTAAAAAGTATTTCTAACCGCGCCGTTTTTTATGACACGCATTTTCATAAATGACGTCACATGAGTTCAACGATCGATTAATAGCCATGAACGGAGTTCATTATTTTACGGGATGACAATAATTTATATTAAGACGACGCATGTTTTGAGACCTTGATATTTCTCCTCCCACTGTCCTCGACATCCTTTTTTCGCATTGTTGGCTGGACACGTTCGTGACTTCCTCCCGTGTGACTTACGGGGGAAGCATTTGCCGAGCCGTGTTACGGCTCCCATTTTATAGTCCGAGATATTGGAAACCGCGCAAAGAGGCGGCAAAGGTAAGGGCACGCCAGTCCCTGTTGTTTACGAGCGCGGCTTGCCTCAAAGGGGAATTGTGGGTAAACCATGATTTACGGGCATGATGGGAAGGCCACAGGTAGTGAAGTGTAACACGTGACTCTGATAGCAACGCGCCATAAAAGAAAACGACAGTATGCACTCGGCCACCACGAGATGAACGCATTGAAGGCGTTTACAAAGCTTATAAATTACATCGGTGCATTACAGAGAGTTGCGACGACTCAATAAAACATGCTACAAAACAACACATCAAAGACACGCACATGAATATTTATAGAGTTTACGACCGGTCACTTAGTAAAGGTGACACAAACAAACAGACGCAGGTGAATAACTTCAGGTTAACTCTCCAAGGACAGGAAAAAATTGACGCTGGGGTTCTACACCCTAATGTTGCAGTATATATCTCGGGTATTTTTTATGAAATAATATCATTCTGACTGCCTCACTAGATTTTCATTACAGAACGTTTAAAAGTTGGAATCGATTATTAACCATTGGGAAAGAATTAGGAGGCACGTCTGTGAAGACCTCAAAGTGGTCCCTGACTTCAAAGTGGTCCCCATCCTAATGTCCGGTAAGATAGGGGGTTAAACTCAAGTCTGACGACACCTACCGCATAATGGACGCTTTTGTTGTCACACGGACGTTTCCGATGTAATATCAGCTGCTATTTAGTATTTAATACCTAGAGTTGGGAAAAATGTACAAAATAAGCGCTGAGCACAGAATTAACAATGGGGAGGGCTAGTGTCTATATCAATCATGACTTATCTATAAAAGACTCATTTGAAGTCATATCGATATTTGGAAGTCATTCTAATCGCTGCTCGTAAATACATAAATGGATATGAAATACAATTTGCAGCATTGCTGTGACGTATCAATCGCACTTGCGGGTCAAAAATTCATCGCCACAAGCCAGCCCATAGACATTTTTGGTAGTTTACTTCGACCGGTACTATAACACTGGTCATTCACGACCCATTGTCTACTTCTGCTAGCTACCTCGATAATATAAACATGTATTTTCAACCGTTTTCCCGTGAGCCGACGTCCACGAATTCTGCAACGTTTGCCCTCTCGCGTAATTGAATACTTTGGGTCTGTCAAAAGTTCAGAACCGAGCAGAAACAGTCGACGGCTCTTAAAAAAAGCTGAAATTATAGATGATGCCACATTCAACATAATTAACGGAAGTAGGAGATGAGTCATAGATAGTCAGAGATAAAGTAGGTACATGTTCATTTATTCAAAGACTAAGCTATTTCATTATTTTGCGAGGTAATAAAAAAACCGATTGGTGTCGTAGTAAACTACAGAAAAGGTCTATGGACAGATTAACAGCGGTTCTGAGGCGATATCCCTTGACACGAATGCAACCTATAGGCCTCAGCATTATGCTACGAATGCACAGATGTAAAATACACCAGAATAGGGCTCGAGGCCAATATTTTAGGGGGATATTTTTCTTAATTTTTTTTACAAAGATATCCAATACCTACCATAGAAAGTGACGCGATTGAAGTAATACATTACCTAAAAGAAGTTGAATACAGCAGGCAGAGCGTAAAATTATCCGAATTTTCATGGGACACCTTTGAAGTCAAGAGGACGCTTTTGAAGTCAAACTGATTTCTTTATTCTTTACTAAAAGTTTGAAAAAACAGGAAGTGTACTCTTGTCTTATTTATACCTGATACTTAACAGGTCGCATATTCAATTCTAAAATTAAAACATTCTTTCTTTACATAAACGATTGAATACAGCACAGAGAGCGTAAAATCATCACAAGTCTTTGGGGACCACCTTGAGGTCAAAGGACACTTTTGGAGTCAAACTGATTTTCTTTATTCAATACCAAAAGTTGGACAAAATCAAAGAAGTGTACTGTAGTTTTATTAATACCTGATACTTCACAGGTCGCATGTTACATTTTTCAAGTCAACACATTCTTTTTAACATAAACGATGTTGAATACAGCAGAGAGACCGTAAAATCATCCCAAGTTTTCGGGGACCACTTTGAAGTCAAAAGGACACTTTTGGAGTCAAACTGATTTTCTTTAAGCAATACTGAAAGTTGACAAAAATCCAAGGAAGTGTACTATAGTTCTATTAATAACTGATACTTCATAGGTCGCATGTTCCATTTTTCAAGTTAGAACATTGCTTCAATTACGCAAAAGAAGTTAATTAAGCAGACAGAGTGTACAATCATTCGATTTTCCCGGGGACCACTTTGAAGTCAAAAGGACACTTTTGGAGTCAAACTGATTTTCTTTATTCAATACTAAAAGTTGACAAAAATCCAAGGAAGTGTGCTATAGTCCTACTAATACCTGATACTTCATAGGTCGCATGTTCCATTTTTCAAGTTAGAACATTGCTTCAATTACGCAAAAGAAGTTGAATAAAGCAGACAGAGTGTACAATCATTCGATTTTCCCGGGGACCACTATGAAGTCAAAGGACACTTTTGGAGTCAAACTGATTTTCCTTATTCAATACTAAAAGTTGACAAATATCCAAGGAAGTGTGCTATAGTCCTATTAATACCTGATACCTCACAGGTCGCATGTTCCATTTTTCAAGTTAGGACATTGCTTCAATTACGCAAAAGAAGTTGAATAAAGCAGACAGAGTGTACAATCATTCGATTTTCCCGGGGACCACTTTGAAGTCAAAAGGACACTTTTGGAGTCAAATTGATTTTCTTTATTCAATACTAAAAGTTGACAAAAATCCAAGGAAGTGTACTATAGTCCTATTAATAACTGATACTTCATAGGTCACATGTTACAATTTTCAAGTTAGAACATTGCTTCAATTACGCTAAAGAAGTTGAATAAAGCAGACAGAGTGTACAATCATTCGATTTTCCCGGGGACCACTTTGAAGTCAAAAGGACACTTTTGGAGTCAAACTGATTTTCTTTATTCAATACTAAAAGTTGACAAATATCCAAGGAAGTGTGCTATAGTCCTACTAATACCTGATACTTCATAGGTCGCATGTTCCATTTTTCAAGTTAGAACATTGCTTCAATTACGCAAAAGAAGTTGAATAAAGCAGACAGAGTGTACAATCATTCGATTTTCCCGGGGACCACTTTGAAGTCAAAAGGACACTTTTGGAGTCAAACTGATTTTCCTTATTCAATACTAAAAGTTGACAAATATCCAAGGAAGTGTGCTATAGTCCTATTAATACCTGATACCTCACAGGTCGCATGTTCCATTTTTCAAGTTAGGACATTGCTTCAATTACGCAAAAGAAGTTGAATAAAGCAGACAGAGTGTACAATCATTCGATTTTCCCGGGGACCACTTTGAAGTCAAAAGGACACTTTGGAGTCAAACTGATTTTCTTTATTCAATACTAAAAGTTGACAAAAATCCAAGGAAGTGTACTATAGTCCTATTAATAACTGATACTTCATAGGTCGCATGTTCCATTTTTCAAGTTAGAACATTGCTTCAATTACGCAAAGAAGTTGAATAAAGCAGACAGAGTGTACAATCATTCGATTTTCCCGGGGACCACTTTGAAGTCAAAAGGACACTTTTGGAGTCAAACTGATTTTCTTTATTCAATACTAAAAGTTGACAAATATCCAAGGAAGTGTGCTATAGTCCTACTAATACCTGGTACCTCACAGGTCGCATGTTCCATTTTTCAAGTTAGAACATTGCTTCAATTACGCAAAAGAAGTTGAATAAAGCAGACAGAGTGTACAATCATTCGATTTTCCCGGGGACCACTTTGAAGTCAAAAGGACACTTTTGGAGCCAAACTGATTTTCCTTATGCAATATTAAAAGTTGGACAAAAAAGGAAGTGTACTATAGTTTTATTAATACCTGATATCTCACAGGTCGCATGTTACATTTTTCAAGTCAACACATTCTTTCTTTAACGTAAACGATGTGGAATACAGCAGAGAGACCGTAAAATCATCATAAGTTTTCGGGGACCACTTTGAAGTCAAAAGGACACTTTTGGAGTCAAACTGATTTTCTTTATTCAATACTAAAAGTTGACAAAAATCCCAGGAAGTGTACTATAGGCCTATTATACCTGATACTTCACAGCTGGCATGTTTCATTTTTCAAGTCAACAATTCTTTTTAATTTTCCTTAAAAGAAGCTGAACATAGCAGATGGAGCATGTAATCAAGTGGAATTTCCGTGGGCACCTTTACGGACATTTTGGTGTCATATGTATTTTTTCAATACAATACCAAATGTGTGATAAATCAGTAGAAATGTAGAATAATCCTACAAGTAACTCTGTCTTATAAACTCAATCTCATACACACATACAAATGGACGTTGAGCATTATTTAGCCAAAAAAATCTTTATTTAACTGTACATAAATTTTAACAGTAGAGTAAAGCACGAGAGCAGTTTTTCTCTATAAAGTAAAATAACTACTTTCAATAACCGGAAAAATGAGATAAGGGCATCAATTTCACAAAAATAAAAGCACATAATACCTAAAGGCCAATACAGTCCTGTTGTGCTATGTAGAGAATAGCTTTTTGTGACACATATGTTTATGAAGATAGATACCTTTGATAGCACATTTCAAAAAATGTCAAAAAAGCTGCATTACCACTAATACAAAATTGAAAATATTATTATAATTTGAACATCACAGTAAGATTATCCCTGAGAACAAATCAGCCAGTGGTATGAGATGAGTAGTGTTTAGAGAAAGAGATTTTTTGATCAATAATGGAAAACATAGCATCAATGACACTTGGCTCTCATTTGATTTGATGAGGCAGGCCACAGTGTGTATACTTAACTATGTTTACCCTTGGCAACATGCATACAAAGTTTCATAGCCATTGGAAGAGGGATTTCAGAGAAAATGATTTTTTGACCAAATATGGGAAAAGTTGCGCAAAATGCCTATATGAAATATTCACAAAAATTTGAAGACACTCAACCGAGGTTGCCTCTAGATACATTAAAAACAAATTTCAAACCAATCAAAACATTTACTTCAAAGAAAATTAGTTTTTGACCAAAATATTGCCCCAAAATGCAAAAAAAAACCAAAAACACAAAGATGAAAATTTCACCACAATTTAAGAAATCATATAGAAAACAACTCTAGAGTATTAAGTTTCAAAGCAATCCAACAAGAAATTTGAGAGAAAAACATTTTTTGACCAAAAACTGGAAAAATTGCCCCAAAAATACAAAATTGCAGATTTCATCATATATTCAAGATATCATATTTAGTTCATCTGTAGGAACCTGTATACCAATACCAAATATCAAAGCTGTCAGACGGGCGGTTTTGATGAAATAAAGTTTTGACCAAAAATGACAAAAAAAATTCCTTAAAAGTACAGATTTGCATATTTCATTACAATTTGAACAAATCTAAGTTGGGTTATCCCAAGGGACCTATATACAAAATAACAAAGCTGTCTGACCAGCGATTATGAAGAAGATTTTTTACAAAAAAACGCCTTTTTTGGCGCTAATTTGCATATTTTCAAAAATATCAAAAATACCGTCAGGACAGTGTGCTCACATTCGGTTTGAATTGGTAAATTCAAGAAATATTTAAACCAGAAAAAACAAGAATGATAAAAGCAAATAAGGTCTGCAACTTAGGTACTGGAGGTCGTCTTTGGGAACATGCATATCATCTTCTATAGCGACGGACAAGCAGATCCTACATACAGAAAGCAATGTCAACAAAAAAATTAGCAAGAGAAGCTTGACAAAAAGAAAAGGTGGGAGAGTGGGGAAAAAATAAAGAGTGGGAAAAATGTACAAGGGATCTGGTAAAAAGTAATGCTACCTCATCAATCTTCTAGCCCCTACCCCCTCCTGAATATCAAATGTTCCACCCCTTACATAAAACCAGCTGACATGAAATGTATTTACAACCTTGGGATGTTTTAATTAATGCTATGAGTGCTATCATTCAAATGTAAACAACACTTAAATCAGTTACAGATAGCGAAATGCCTTCCACTGTGGGGGGATTACAACATCTGGAATTATCCTGGATCCTAATTTCTCATCAGTTCTTATGTGTCTTAACATGCAAAAGTTGAAAAAATTGGTTCGCAATGAAAATATTTACTTCAACTTTGTTTTCTGGATCAAATTTTACTACAAATTGATATTAAATATGACAAAATTATGTTCACAGCCTTCGAAACTCTCTCACAACATATCCTGGGTTGGAGTAGGTCATTTAAAGTCACAAACTGAGAAATTACCTAAAATATAAAAATTTGGGTCTCCCAACACTTTGAGCAGAAAATTTATCAAATAACATCCCTCGGGACTTTGTAACAAATTACAAAGCTATCAGACAAGTAATTTTGAGAACAAGTTGTCTGTCCAGGAGCTTTAAAAAGAAAATATTTTTAAGAATTTTTGACCAAAAATGACAAAAATTGCCCCAAAACAGTAATATTTCCAATTTTGTCATAACTTCAACAATTAGAAGGTAACACCCTTGTAAACATCCAATCCAAATTTGAGAGCAATTGGGCTAGCGGTTTCTGAAAAGAAGAAATTTTACTTAAAATGAGAAAAATAACCAAAAAATTCAGCAAAAATACAAAATTCGAGATATCTTCACAATATCATAAAACTGATTTTCATCAACCTGAGGAAACTGTATACCAAATATCAAAGCTATCAGATTTGTTGTTTTTGAATAAAATATTTTTGACCAAAATTCGGAAAATTGCCCTAAAATTACAAATATAAAATTTCAATTCAATTTGTATAAACTTGACTGAGGTCATCCTGAGGAACATGTATACAAACTTTCAAATAATCAGATGAGTGGTTTCAGAAAAATACCGCAATTATACGGTGTCGCTCAAATTTGATCAGAATTGGTATATACCAGTATGGGTTACCAATGATCAACAATAAATGTTGTTCCTATCTGTTCAGTGGAGGAAAATTCTACGTTGATGTTATGGCAAAGATTTCTGCACAGTACAACCAGAAAAACAACAAGAAATATTTAAACCAGAAAAACAAGAATGACAAAAGTAATTAAGGTCTAACTTTTGGTACTGGAGGTCAACTTTAGCAACATGCATAGCAGAAACAAGCCCCTCTTAGTTTAGTATAAACTGTCTTCCCCTATCTACTGTCTATGGTTGCAGCTGGTCTGTTAATATGTAACGGTTCATAAACAATGACAGAAATGAGTCAAGATCAGTGGAGTTTGCCTGTTTCTCACTGACATGCCTCCTGCACATTTGCTGCATTTCACTTTTTCTAACCTCATTTGCACATTTTTGACACTGATGTGTTCATTTGAGCAAATTCACATCTCAACCCCTGCATCTACCTGTACACCAATACTGAGATGGTAGCTTTGGCGGTATGGGAGCCTTTGTGTGTGACGGACATACATCTGCACATACCCACAAATATACAGACATACAGACATGCAAATCGGATGCAAATGAACTGATTCAGCTTATATGATAACCTCACATTGGTATACCAAATGTGAGCTAAAAATTAAAAAAATATATTCTCAAATCATATTTTCATCTACGCAACAAATAGCGAATCAGTAAGTACTGCGGTTATCAAGATATTTGAGTGACTGGACGCCTCACAAACGGACATACATACATACTGACAACGGATGCCGGACAGATACCCATCCCAATAGCTTCAAAAGACTATCGTATAGTAGCTAAAAATGAAAATTTCGCCACAATACTAACGAAAATCACCATAAACATCCCGCATACAGAGTTTCAACAAAATCTAGACTGCCGTTACAGAGTTTAAGCGTTTGCTAGATTTTCTCTGTTTTCTACCACATTTCTTTTTTTTACCTCATCATCATATTTTGAAGACTGACACTTTCATTTGAACAAATTCACATCTCCACCCCCAGGTGCACCAGTACACCAAATACTACAATGGTAGTGCTGCGGTTTTTGAGTTTTCGATGTGCACGAAGGTAGCATGCACACATACTAACCTACATAAATGTAGACACCGCTGACCTACCATAAAAACTCTTTTTGGTATAATATACGTACATGTATACACCAAATGTGAGCTAAAAATTGTCCTGAAAATAGAAAATTGTGGATTTATCAAAATTTGAATATTTCACAATTTGATCATCCCTATGAATCTGTATAACAAATATCAGTGCTGTCAGACAAGGGGTTTTGGTGTAAAAAATTCTATTTTGTTTCAGCCCAACCTTAAAGCCCCATACAGCAGCAAATGTGTTGTAAACCAATCTCAAATTATCGTCAGTTTTCCAAGGGTTTTCTTCAAGTAAGACACATTAAAGACCAAAAAAGTGTACAACACTGTCGATAGCCTAAGAAGTAGCATTAAATTCAAACTTTTAACATGATTTTAGATTTTCCGAGAATTTCAAAAAACAAGTCATTGACAATGACGTAGTCCCCACTTGTAATAGGAGTATTAGTCTTGATGGGGCAGGGAAATGTGGTCATTAAGAAGTATCACTGGAGTGTATATGTTCAGATCTATGGGCACATAGGTCTATGTCATTGTTCCCAATTTGAAACAAGAGGCATGTCTAAGTTATGGTTCTAAATCGGGAAAAAAAGATCAGACCTCTAGCTGTATTGGCCAGCCAAGAAATACATATGCGCACAATAAATGAGGTACAAGATGTGACATCTTAAGGTCTATTATCCTATCAAAATTGAAGCGTAAAGAACTTGTGGTTACTGAGTTGTCCGGACGCACGGACGCACAAACCTATAAGTCCCCCAGGAACGGTGTCCTTGGGGACTAATAATCATATGACAGGAAAATAAAGATTACAACAAAAAGTTGGCATTCGTGTGTTGTGCATTAAGTAAATGCATCATGCTTGTTTCTGGTATGATCATGGTGTGTATGTGCGGGGAAATGCTGTTTTTTTTTTAATTTTCTGTTGGTCGCCAATTTTTGAGTACGTCACCAGTTTATTATTCAGCCTGTTAAAACGTGTAGGCATGGTCCAAATCAGCAAGCAGTGATAACTCTGATCTTTTCACATCATTTCCGAGAACTCTGTTATCTGGAGAGAATAAATTGAAAAATTTATTACCAGTAAGCAAATCAATCCAGTCATCATTATCAGAAGATAAAATGTATGCAAATTAAGAAAGAACACAAATATAATCTCTTTTTGGTATTTATATACACACCAAATATGAGCTAAAAACTGACTCAAAGCAGGTCTGTTCATTATAAGCACATACGTAAAATTATGACTACGGTAAGTATTGAAATGGAGACATAACAAAATACATAAATGAGTACACTATAGGTGTAACCGTAGACTCAAATGTGTGCTGAACACACATGAGGCTGAGATTGGGGATTTGGCTCAGCGGTTTATCTATGGCTTCTGCGCTAGGTGACTGGTGCTATACGTTGTGAGTTCAAATCCGACTGAAACCACAATATATTACAAAGTGTATGGACACAAATTCCATGTCTTGTATTCAGTTTAGATTGTCAGCTTGAATTAACAGCTAGACATCAGTTAAGACTGATGACACAGTCCTTGACGTAAAAGAACTTTGTCATTCAAAGTCACTGAAATGTACGTTGTACCAATGATGTGAAATGACCTAAGTTACAATGAAAACAATGTCAAGGCATGTAGAGTACAAACTCAACACATGGAAACTAGACAATATGGCTGCCTCCAAGTGCTAAATTTGCTTTCCTGTGCGTGCATGATACAGCCTTGGGGATTAGTGGGCCAGGGTCGGGTGTTGGAGTATATTTCTATTCTTTCAAGTATCATCATAAATTCCTGACAAACTGTGTTTAAAACCCTTTCCCCAAAATACCACGGACAGGTAAAAAAATCTAAGTTGGCAAAGAGCAGTCAGGAGGGGGGTCACTTCTATTACTTGCCAATATGAACATGCGCCGCCCAATGGGGTGGGTATTTCAGCAACTTGGTCCAAAATAGGGGGGGGGGGGGGGTCAATTCCACTGTAAACCATGGTCTAAAATGGGGTTGAAGTTTGAGTGCCACACAAGAACAAATTTCAACAGTCTGTTCCCATCTCGCTAGCAGGGTTCTGAGCTGCACTCAATAAGCATGGATATCTTTTCTGCGGCAGGGGAACCATTACAGAGACCCCCTGGCTTAAAGTAAATATGGACTTTGTTTTAAAACATTGTCACTGATTTGTCAGAACTCTACATATGGCAGATTTTTGCCCAATAGAAATACCCAACAAAGTGGCTCTACTGCTCCTAGTATTATTCAGGTTAACCATGGCCATATGAAGTTAGTATTGCTTTACAGACAAACAGCGAGGTTTGTTGTGAATTGTAATTTAAAAAAAAACACCACTCAGACTACTGCAGATAACTGATAATTTGCAGAAGCTGGACCAAAATTTGGTGAGAGTGAAAGGCATTTTCTTTCACAAAATTTGTTGGTATTTCCTCATGATTTTTCGGAATCATGGCTTGGCCAGCAACAAAATAGCTCTAAACGCAGTATAAGCTTACAGTGGTAGGCTTTGCCGGGGCAAATACATGCTTTTTCCGTTTTAAAAATGTTGACGCTATGACTGTTGACCTCGGTCAAAGGTCATAAAGGTCTAAAATGGGGTCCTAAAACAACGAGATTTTAGGTCTAAAATGGGCCCTGGGTTTTTATACCTGCGGCCGCACACCCTACCACTTCTCTGAACAAGTACTTCCCCCTCCCCCCGAGAGAGGTACAGCAGTTCTAGCTCTGCGTTATATAACGCCGGAAACACAGCATCATACGCAGGGCCATCATTAATTGTGCGATGTTTCTGTGTAAGTTCACAGTGTAATTTGATTTTGGACGAAGACAATCAGCACTCGCACACAGGCGTTATGTTTACTGGATAGTTTGTATAAGTGTAGTTTATGCTACGTTCCGATGTTCTGTTCCGTAAAAGTCTACGGAACAGAACGTCGGAACAATGGTCGGAACGTAGCTCTGCATATGGCCATATGGCAGGGCTGTGTGTTCGTAGCGGCGCGGCGTTATACGACCTCCCAACACATGTGGTGGGAGGCCATATAACGCCGGTAACACTCGGCCCTGCCATGCAGAGCTACCCAGTAAACAGAACGCCTGTATGCGAGTATGAAATATAACGTCGAGCGACAAGATTGAAATTAATGACTGTTTGAGCTGGTACTCACTCAGTAAACTGCTAGGCCATATGGACATCCGCATATCCGTACAGTGATCGGTGGGTCGCGGTCGCTGGTCTCGACCGTGCCATGTGGAGCGCAATCTCCCATGATGCTAATATGAGACACCCTAACCAGGTGAAACAATTGGACGCGCAGTTTGGGCTGGTAAAATGCATCGGAATTTAGAAAAAGTAATAAAAGTGAGCGCATATATCAAAAAGGACCAAAATAACAGATTAGTATTGGCAATGTTACAAAGTTTAACAACTTTATGCAAATATAGGAATGGAAAAATCCCTGGACTGCGTAAAATTTCAGTTCAATTACAACTACGGGGACCACTTTGAAGTCAGGGACCACTTTGAGGTCTTCACACACGTCTATATCCGAAGGTTTTTGTAGGATATGAGAGAATTTTCTTTCGAGCGACAGTGTGATTTGCCATAATAATATCATAGGGGATACCAAAGTAATATCCCATGTGATATTCAGGTATCATCCCGTGTAATATCCAAGTATCATACCATGTGATATCCAGGTACCATCCGACGTGATCACAGGTATCATCCCATGTGATATCCAGGTATCATTCCCTGTGACATTCATCCACACTCCTGCTACCATGTGATATCCAGGTACCATCCGATGTGATCACAGGTATCATCCCATGTGATATCCAGGTATCATCCCATGTGATATCCAGGTATCATCCCATGTGATATCCAGGTACCATCCGATGTGATATCCAGGTATCATCCCATGTGATATCCAGGTATCATCCCATGTGATATCCAGGTATCATCCCATGTGATATCTAGGTATCATCCCATGTGATATCCAGGTATCATCCCATGTGATATCCAGGTATCATCCCATGTGATATCTAGGTATCATCCCATGTGATATCCAGGTATCATCCCATGTGACATTCATCCGCACTCCTTCTGATAGGAACCAAGTGACTTTTCACATTCAGAAAGCCTCCAATAATTTGAATTGAAAAACGTGTTTACGATGCAGTCATTCATAGTATCTTTGTTTCTACGAAAGGTGATGTTGCGTATCCCGCCATTTCAGCACTGTGAACACAATGACTGTCAGAGTTCGCATTTTGGGACGTACACGCAGCGTCTCTTGAATGAATGAGTCAGTCGTCTCGAAAACTGGTATGAAGGAAGTGGCATCCTACATCGTGTTGGTTGAACTATGACGTAATACTGAACAAAGTCAAAGTTTCGCAAGATTGGCATAGGTATACACTCATTGTATCCTTTGTAAATAAATGAATAAATAATGTGTATTTCTTATTTTGTATAATTAATGCAGCATGCATTCAACTTTCTCAACATTTTCTGCATATTGTTGGACTGACTATTGCTTTGATATTACGCACGCGTAAACTTCAAAACATTGAAGGCTATACACCGCCGTCTTTGTCATATGATAATCATATCCACATATACAACAACGTTCAAAGCAGTGTTCAGAGAATTAACAAGATCAAGATATAGTCAAAAACTGCTCACAAAACTCAAATGTAGTTGTGGTGTTTTCCAAACCTGTCGTAAAGTTGCCCGCTTTACATTGCAAAGTGAGACGAGAACGCGGACCCCACTCCGTGGGTTTCGAAGTTGTTTTGTTTTTAACCTTTGTTTTGGATTATGTAGGTCACCCTGGATTTTTTGACCTTCAGTTTACGAGCTCAATCGGAGTTCATTACCATTCCCTGAACCTACTCGAGTCCTTTGGACTAAATCCGAAGACCGATGAGTCTGAAAAAAGGTCAACTTTAACAACTTGAAGAATTGTTACTCTCCCGATCATTTCAATTGAATGTAAATCTTTTCCGACCCCCAATTTGAAACTGCATTCTAAGAATGACTGAGATGCCGTTCGAATTTGGAGAGAATGTGTATTTTTTCTTTGTTGGGCGAAGTCTTGCGAGAAGTATAACCATAACATAAACAACGCGATGACATAACAGTGGACAATATTGGTGAGTTACAAATAGTTACTATGAAAATGTCACATGTATGAAACTGAATGTCACGTTGATGTACAAAAGTGAACCGACAAATGGTCTGTCAAGGTTTGGAAAATGCATTGTGTCCCAGCCATGTGATAACGTTATATATCTCACGATTTAACAGTATAGCGCAAATGATACCGTCAAGTGCGCACTTCCCAAAAAGTTTTGCACGAGACAGAGGACAGTCGCGTTCAATTACTGATGGCCGATCGCTCATACTTCACGCTTCTGGTCGACGCACCCAGG
Organism: Ptychodera flava; assembly: GCF_041260155.1. Classification (NCBI taxonomy): domain Eukaryota; kingdom Metazoa; phylum Hemichordata; class Enteropneusta; family Ptychoderidae; genus Ptychodera; species Ptychodera flava. The sequence goes on along the minus strand of NC_091949.1, from coordinate 13,977,029 downwards.
GCTGACCCAACCGTACCACTGTACCATGCCCTGGTTGAGTGTGGCTGCCTGCCTACAATCTAAGTATTTTAAGTCTCTCTGTCGCTATTCTACTCTCTTAATGTATCCAATTCATCTTGGTAGTGAACAATTTATTGTAATGACGGTTAAAACTTACGAGCCAGAGAGATTAAAACTTCCCTTGGTCTAAGGTGGCAACACGCGCTCTTAAATTGACGCTGTCGTTCGTAGATCGCCGACCAACCAAAACTATACCGCGCTGTCTTTTGCCTTTTCAAATTGAGTCATGTCTGTAAGATAGCCGCGAGAAAAATTGAACCGTGGTACAACAACGCCCCGAGAAAATTGTGCGCCGAAGTGAAAATAATTAACTCTCGTGTTTGCGATGTGTAAAGTGTAGTGTGGTTACACAAAAATTGTCCGGGTGGTAAAAAGTCGTGGTCAGCGAGAAAAAGAAAAGGTGGACGTGCAATTATAGATAAAGGCCGGACTGAATACTGGTCGGCAACTTATTTTATCGCAAGAAGTTGAAAACAGACATCTAGTAACGTATAATACGGATGAAAAAAATGAGATTTTGCCAACGCTGTCGACGGGTTGCCAGGTGCGGATTATTGGGGTCTGGGAATCGGTTTCAGTGAAGTATACACAGAGTTTGCCGAGAGGGGAAGTCTTTCGCAACCAGCCGATTGTAACGAGAAACAGAGGTGAAATGTGCTTGGAAGCGAAAAGACAGACAGAGATAAACCACGCACCGTGACAATGATTGACTATAAGAACTCTGGCCGCCACAGAGAGAGACGCAGGCCGAAAGTATAAAAAATGCCGAGTCGTTACAGACGATGACAAAGACGGGAGAAATGTGTTTACAGTGGTTTCGCTCAATCCGTGTCTTCGCTCATATTTTAATCGAGGCATGCGCCTTTCTGTGGCCTATAATGCAATCCATATTGGGAGACGGAACGTGAAAAGTTGGGGTTAAATAGTGTGTCCTGCCTCGTATATCTCATACTGCGCTCGACAGATAAGCTTTTGAAAGTGAAAATTTACGACGTCTTCGACAAGGTCGGAAAACCACAAAAAAATTGTCGGCGAGCAAACGACAACTTGTGGCCTCCCCTACGGGGTTTTAATCACATCACTCCCTGGCTGTAAATTATTCTGGAGAAGTGGGCGATAAATCAAAAGGCAGCCTTGGACAAGCTGAACTTTGTGACGAAACTTTTTTAGAGTTCCCTAAATCCGCCATAATCCCGGTCTGAGTCGTACTGAATCAAAGGCCGAATCTATCAATATGGAATGAAAATAACCTCTCTTTTTAGAAACATAAGACTTCATTGTCGGTTAAAGCTGTAGGTCATCGTTGGTCTCGGTGTATTTGAAACCGATTCAGATTAGGAATGACGAAAACCGGTCCAGTCAAAGAATATCATTAAAGTGACTATGAACCGCTTGCTCGAGTTAAAAACCCATGAACGAGCTTTCATTTGACGAGTGAATTTTGAAATGTTAGAAAGGTCAGGGTGCGAGGAATTTTCCTTCCGAGCTATAGCTATAGTATAGGAATGAAATTATCAAATCCGAATTGAATGGTAATTAGTTACTCAATATGGTTGACAACGAATGCCCGGCGCAAATGGCGCACATTTAGGGGCAGGACTATGCATTATCCTTTCTGGGGCAGGATAGCTTATCTGAAATGAAAAAAGGCGCGACTTTGAAGAATTATGTAAAAGTTGAGCTTAATAATGCAGTCAGGTCAAAATAAAGCCATACCTTTCCGCTTAAACTAGTTAGACCGGTCGACAACTGTGATCTCGTATACTTCAACTCGTGAATATAGTGAAAGTCATCTCAATCGACTTTGGACAAGTTTATGATAAGTTCCACGTGACAGTAATTTGTGTATGTATGTATAATGCTTTCCCTTAATGTTACCAACACCGAACACAAAAAGTGACGTCATAGTTCATGATGATGAACAGTGGCATCGTCATTTCGTGCACACTACTACTTTGCATATCGTTTCATGAACCAGTTACATTGGCAGGTCAAAAACTTTAAGTTTTCATCAGTTGTAAGATCTTTCGCAATCTGTCCTTAAAGTTTAACAAAACAACTAAAAAAACAAACAAAACAAACGACTAAAAATCAGAGATGCTTCCTTTAATTTGCTCCCGAGTATGTAGTTGTAATTGCACAACTCGGTCCTAAGGAAACTTGTAAAACCATATGAGTCGAGCGACTATGATTTTACCATAAACGGTAGTGTCTTGGGTTATACCATGTGACACTACAGCGTGTGATATAACCATAGACACTACTGTCTATGGTAAAACCACAGACACCAGTGTATGGTATAACCATAGGCGGTAGTGTCCATGGTTATACAAAAGGCACTACTGTGTCTATGGTATAACCACAGACAGCAGTGTCTAAGTATAACCATAAACAGTAGTGTCCATGGTCTAACCATAGACACTACTGTCCATGATATTACTTACAATTTGTCTAACCTGCCAAGACACTGGCCAAGTAGCACAGACGAATGCTGCAGAATTTTGCGTCACTGTAAACACGGCACAAGCGGCTGTCGGCAGTCTAGAAATGGGAGAGGCACTTGTCTGCTACTATTCAAACACTTGTAAGATGTGTAAAATCGGTTTTTTGTCGGGGAAAATCACTAATTTGTAGTGGATCTAGAAGCTATGCATGTTTGAATTAAAGGCTACCATTTATTTGCCACCTCTGTTCAAGTACTGGCACCATTGAAATTTGCAATTGTAGGGGATGGAAGTCTATAAAACTGTCTTCAGTTTGTAGAGATTTCGTCTTTTTTGCTCACGTGTTCACACACGTGAGCATATGTCGCAGCGATGTCTGTCTGTCTGTCTGTCTGTCTGTCTGTCTGTCTGTCTATCTGTCTGTCTGTGTGCTCGATATCTCAAAAACGGCTCATCAGATCAGAATCAAATCTGGTACATAGATTCAGTTTGCAAATGGCAAGAAATGATTAGTTTTTGGTGGGTGTGGCTTGCTTACTTTTGCTCATTTGCATAATTAATGATTTTAGAAAAAACGGATATATATTGACAACGACTGCACACAATTTGATGAGATTTGCTACAAATGTTGATCACACCAAGATATATCAGCTGTGAAAGATATTAAGGGGTGACATAAAAGATAATGGATAATTTGAATATTTAATGAACTTTTGAAATTAGGGATATATATCTCATTTGACTTGATCAAAATTGACAAAACTTGGTATGTATATTGAAGATACTATGATTTAACATTATTGAAAGTCATTAAACATTTTTACTTCATCAAACTCTTAATTTGCATATTTAATGAACTTTTGAAATTAGGGATATTTGAATTGACTGGACAAAAAATTGATGAAACTTGCTATGTATATTAAAGATACTATGATATAACATTTTTGAAAGTCATTAATTTCTACATAGACAAATTAAGTGATTCTCTATGTATGAATAATATAGGATGTCATATATCGGGCAAATGCATCAACAATTTATTTTATGCTAATGATATTGTTTTAATTTGCCCTTCTGTAAAAAGCTTGAACAGTGTTTTAAAAACCTGTAGTCACTATGCCAGGTCACATGACATTCTTTTTAATGCAAGTAAATCAAAGTGTCTTTGTGTTCTGCCTAATTGTTGCAATATAACTAAAATTCCTCATGTCTATCTTGACGATGTATCCCTCACATTTGTAAGAAGCCATTCATACCTTGGAGTTGTTCTCAACTATTTGGCCAATGATGGTGATGACATCAGACGGCAAATGAAAACTTTTTATGCCAGTGCTAATTCTTTAATTCGTAATTTCTACAATTGTTCATTCGCCGTAAAAGTCTATCTGTTTAAGGCACATTGTTCTGCAATGTACTGTGCTCACTTGTGGAGTGTTTTTAATATGAAAAGTATTAATGAAACACGAGTTTCTTAAAACAATGCTTTTAGAATTTTGTTTGGCATAAGACGGCGTATAAGCATCTCTCAAACTTTTGTAAACAACTGTATTATGACTTTTGACAGCAAACAACGCACCACTCGATCGAGATTTTATTGTAGGTTGAATGAAAGTGACAATATTCTGATTAAATCAGTTTTATCTTTTGATGTATTTAGAAAAAGTGTTTTTTGTAGAAGAGTTATCAATGACTGTTTTTAAGACGTTAATAGAATTCTTATTTTAACATGTATATTGTACCTTTTTGTTCTGTTTTGTTGTTTCAGTCTAGTGGACATTTCATGAGCTTGTTCTCGACATAAAGACTATTATTATTATTATTATTATTATTATTATTATTATTATTATTATTATTATTATTATTGTACTTGGGCCTCAGCCCAAGTACATTTGTTTTCATTCCGTGGGAAAAAACTGTAAGGTATAACCATTTCTGGCTGAGACCAGGGAGGGCAAAATGTATTGGCTTCATCTTTCTTGGCATAATAAATGGCGTAATGATGTTAACTGAATGGAAGTGCTGCTCTCAGCCAGTCTTGAATAAGTGAGATGTGAATATAAATGCTTCTCTATCTGAGTTTTGGCCACAAAATCTTCTGAATATAATCAAAATGTGCATCGAAATGCAACAATTAATGCACCCTGCGTTTCCTAGGCGATGGCACGACCCTGCTACACCCACTGGACGAGCCAAAGTGGGAGGGGTAATTTCGGTTTGGTCGAACAGGAGGGCTCGAGACCAGAATTTAACATTTAAACTTGAAACATGTTTAATCACTGACAAGATGTGGATTAGTGTTAATCAAAGAGAAAGTTTGAAAAGGAAAGGTTTTATATCCCGGACACAATGAAAAACATTACGACTGGAAACTGTACCCCGGTTGAGAATAGTAATGCCCACAGCGATGGAGAACACTTATCCTTGAGCTGAGAAAACCAGACCATCATTTCGAAATAGAGCTGCAGATTCGAGAAGCTCGTTAAAAATAGCTAGGTACACCCCAAAGGGGTGGTTTCGCGTCTTGAGGGCAAATTTCGCCTCCTTCATTTAGAAATCGTACGTTTGTTTTTCCAGGGGAACACATCATTTGACACAAAATTTGCATGAAAAGGGGTCGCCAGTAAGCACGTGGTCAAATCTGGCATAAGAAACAATATGAAATGTTGGGTAAAGCCAGTCCAAAATAAACTGATTTGAACTTTTGTGTTTTGTAATTTATACCACTGCAGTAACATGACTTTTTTTTGACAACATCACACAATGTAATACGTTTTGAAACTGAATACTCCGACGTATTCTGTGTTCCCCTTTGCTAAAAAATACGGTATGCCGATTACCATGTAAGGAGATGATGACGTCAAGACAGATTTGTAGTGCGTTTGGTCTTGGATGGTGCACGAAGTTTTGTCGAGGTAGCTTGTGTATTTATTTCCTAAATGGGAGATATTAGGGTCGATCTAAAAGAAGCCGAAAAATGTTATGATACTCTAAGCGAGCTGAACTCCAATGCGAATGGTTGGATAATTTGGAGGATGTCTAGACTGATCTCGTCTCATTAAGATTATTTGGCGGTCAGTATTGAATTTCAACTGCGTCACAAGTTTGCGTCGAACGGTCAACGAACGATATTTTAGAAATCTGGAGACATGGCACATCGCAGTTTTATTTTAGTATTTTATATTTTACAAAAGATGTAAGAAGCAATGATTTTGTTGAAAATTCTGAAAAAATATAGGAAGATTTGATCGCGAACACATTTCACTTGGGGGTCAACTAGCCCTGCGTACGATGCTGTGTATTCCGCTACAGCTAACCGCCCGCACACCACAGCCCTGCAAAGACCCGTACGTTGGGTCGGTGACTTCAAATCCATTTTGGGACTTGACGTAAAAAGCCAAATTACTGCCGAAATTCAGCGTTCTTGGGCCCAAGTCGTATCCCAGCCTACCTCAGCTACTCGATCGCTTCCAAAAATGACAGTCTTTTATTCACTTCTCGTAAATAACCGTCGATGTCGGCAACTCTCTCGCTGGCCCTGCGTACGATGCTGTGTGTTAGCTGTAGCACATAGCATCGTACGCAGGGCTAGGGTCAACATGGGGTCGCAGCCATGTTGCCTCAAAACTTATTTCTGTCTGCACTCAAAACTCAAAAATGTCGCATATGAACCTGAAAAATCGATGTAATTTTGTCAAACTTCGGCGAAATTTCAGCCTATAGACAAAATTTCATCTAGGTAAGGTAAATTTACTGAAATTTGATCGACAAATAATCCTGAGCTTGAACGTGACAGCTCGCCTTCTCCGGGAAGTCATGCATCCGGCCAGCTGCCCATATGGCCGGGTGCATGAGATTGTTTTCAAGCGACGGCGGCAGACCGTACGGGGCTCTGGATATGAACCTACCGCCGGTGTAGCTGTAATAACTGTTGCGTTGTTTTTAATCACCACGGACGAAGTCCGAGGTCCGTGCGTCCGTTCACGCCTAGTACCCAACCCATACAGATGCACGTCGATTTGTTTCACAATGCTTTCAAATTTGGCCGTGTTAGAGGACTTTTTAGTTTACACCTCCATAGACTCCCATGTATAAGGCAGTTCTCCATAGATTCGCATGTATGATGCCAAGAAAAATAAAAATTTAGTTTCTCATCGTATTCATATTGCCTAAAGGATGCAGTGACACAGTTTTTTTGTCCCCACGGATAAAGTCCAGGGGGCTTATAGATTGGCTCATATCCGTCCGTGAGTCCATCAGTGAGTCCATCGGTTCACGCAGATATCTCAGACATTTTGACAAAATATCATGTGACCTTGGTGACCTTTGACCTCAAATATACATTATTGTCCATAACTCAGTAACCACAAGTGCTAAACCTTTCATATTTGGTATGATGGGACACCTTATGACGCCACATATTGTACCCATTAATTATGTGCATATCTAATTATGAGCGAGCCAATAGAGCAAGAGGTCTGATTTCTGGTATATAGGGATAAGTTAACAATATAATTTGTTTGACAAAACTTCACGTGACCTCATGACTGACCTCAATATACATATTTGACCTCAAATATACATATTTGTCCACAACTCAGTAACCACAAGTGCTACACCCTTCATATTGGTATGAAAGGACACCTTATGACACCATATATTGTACCTCATTAATTATGTGCATATCTTATTTTGAGCGAGCCAATAGAGCTAGAGGTCTGATTTTTGGTATATAGGAATAACTTAGCAATACAATTATTATGACAAAATGTGACGTGACCTCAATGACCTTTGACCTCAAATATATATATTTGTCCACAACTCAGTAACCACAAGTGCTACATCCTTCATATTTGGTATGATAAGACACCTTATGACACCACATATTGTACCTCATTAATTATGCGCATATATAATTTTGAGCGCGCCAATAGAGCTAGAGGTCTGATTTTTGGTATATAGGAATAACTTAGCAATACAATTATTTTGACAAAATGTCACGTGACCTCGATGACCTTTGACCTCAAATATATATATTGTCCACAACTCAGTAACCACAAGTGCTACACCCTTCATAAATGGTATGATGGGACACCTTATGACACCACATATTGTACCTCATTAATTATGCGCATATCTAATTCTGAGCAAGCCAATAGAGCTGGATGTCCGATTTTTGGTATATAGGGATAACTATAGGTAGAAATCTAAATATGCCCATCTAAATATTAGACATCTACCATCGAGAACAAAAGAAATTTGCTGTAATTTGAATATTTAAGGAGTTTAAGCAATTCCCGCTATAAATAAAGAACCCCTGCCTCAACTCCACAAAAGTTGCTAGACATATTTTGCCGTTGTCATGCCATTGCTTCGTTTAATAACCAGTTAATCAAATGCCTCATTGACAGGAGGAAATTCAAGACCATATTTGAATAGTAGTATATATTGTCCTCAAAATTACTCTATCACGGCCCAAGTACTCATTGCCTTCAGCAATACTGCCTTGTTATTAATTATTATTATTATCATTAAGCATTTTTACTTCAGCCAAATACTTATTTGCATATTTAATAAACTTTCCTAATTAGATATATATATATATCTGAATTGACTTGACCAAAGTTGATGAAACTTGCTATGTACATTAAAGATACTATGATATAACATTATTGAAAATCATTAAGCAGTTTTACTTCAGCCAATTCCTTATTTACATCTTTAATGAATTTCACTAATTAGGGATATATATCTGAGTTGACTCGACCGAAGTTGATGAATCTTGCTACATATTATATTGAAGATACTATAAAACAACATTATCGAAAGTCATTAAACTTTTTTACTTCAGCCAATTCCTAATTAGGGATATTTATCTGTATTGACTAGACCAAATTTGACGAAACTTGCTATGTACATTAAAGATACTATGATACAACATTGAAAGTCATTAAGCATTTTTACTTTAGCCAATTCCTTATTTGCAAATTTAATGAACTTTCCTAATTAAGGATATTTATCTGTCTTGACTAGACCAAAGTTGACGAATTGCTTTGTACATTAAAGATACTATGATGCGACATTATTGAAAGTCATTTAACATTTTTACTTCAGCCAATTCCTTATTTGCATATTTAATGAGAATATTTCAGTCAATTCCTAATTTGCATATTTTAATGAACTTTCCTGATTGGGGATATATATACTTTGATTTAGAATTAATCTGTGGTGAATATTATTCATTATGTTGATCACAACACTTTCAATGAAGTTGCAAACATGTGGCAAAGGTTCCAATTTACACATAACTGCAATATATAATGAAACACAGCTGCCTTTTATACCCAAGTAATGGCTTTAACAGTTCATATCTGGTTCTGTCTGTGGTTAGACTGGTCCCGAGTCGCTTGGCTTGTCTCGTCAGAGCAGTTACTGTACGGCCAAGCAAGGCGTTCACCCCACGATCTATGGATCACCGCCTAGCCTGGGAAGTCAGCTGAAGTTTATTCCTTCAATTTATACCCACAGACTTGGAGCAAGTCAAGTCTGTGCTTTACAGAGGGCCTAATACGTTTCACAGAGTTCAAAGTTTTCGCATACGTGCATTTGCAGTCTATCACTGAGAATCACTGAAATTATGATTTCACTGAAAACTTGCATCTCGCAAAAACTATCTCAAATACACGCCGGAATCAACTGGAACCTTAGTGGATCCAACGATGGCGCTGCTATAAAGTGGCATCTGAAATATTTGCCGTCTACTACAATGGGATAGTAGGGGGGTTTGATCATCCTATTACCTGCCTATCCGTCCCCCGGCAACATTTCCACTGCCTGTAGTTCTCTTCCCAAGCATCCAACATCAAAGATAAGGATTATTTTAGGGGTCAAAGGCCATGAATACAATATCCAAACTTGACAGTTTTATTGAAATAATGCTCCTCAAATATATTCGACTCATTTGCCTATGCTTACAAAAACATTTCACTGAAATTTTAAATGGTCGGGTGATTTGGTCCAGGAGAGGGCGTGCTTTATTAGCCATGGATATACTCAGAGGCCAGGACCAGAACCCGTTCCGAATATAGACGCTCGTGTGTAGGTGCACGACGAAGGGCCTTGCGGGGGCCTTGCGGTTAGGTACACGGCGAACGCCTCTCTGTCATAGAAAACGACAGAGGAGCCTCGTCAGAGGGGCCATCCACCGTGTACCCAATCACAAGGGACCGTGGTTCCAAAGATACCCTCAACCCTCCCGACGCATCCCTCCCTTCTCCGCAAATCTTTAAAACCTTGTCGCGAAATTTCAATGGAACAAAATTTAGGGAAAATCGGTTGTCATGATGGAAACTGCTCCGTAGAACTAAAAACGACCAAGTTTTTAAAATTATTTTGTCATTTTGAGGAAGGCGGTTAAAATAACTTTTGCTATTTTTGAATACAAACACCGAACAAACAAACAACAAACAGACAGACAAATTGGCATAGTCGCCTATTACATTTCGAGAATTTTTGACAAGTTTTGAAGATCAGAGTAATTTGCTCTCAAAAAGACAATCCGTTATTCGTGAAACGTTTACTGGGGAAAAAATGAAAAATAACCAAAAAATTCTGCTTCGTGGCCTGAGAAACGAGGGTTAGATCGTACGCTGAGTTCAGCTCTCTCTTCAACATCAAATGGTTCACCCTGAATGCGAAAATGAAAACCCCGTGGGCCTTTCCTGGCAGGCACGACAAAATGAAGAAAATTGCCCGATTACTGTCGCATTTGATACGACCAGTTTAGTGCCCATGGTAACGGGTAATAATGAGGTATATAGTTGCTCATAGGTTGTGAAACTTGATACCATCACTTTTACTGGAGTGTTTCAATCATTCAGTTTAAGACCTTGCATCCTTCCCCCTTGAGATCAAGGTAGTCGAGGGTGAACTCTTGCAACCTTTGCTATCAGTAAGCCGGAACGCGGAGTCGTTCCAGGGATTGTGCGCGGTTTTTGAAATCAAAGCCGCACCGAGCGCCACCGGCGACGTGGGTCACCATACAAAAGGTATTGTTTCCGCGCGACAGATACGTTAATTATAGACCCGTCACGAGCGCGGGATAGTCACCGTGCACTGCGTAGGCCAAGACGTATCCCGTGTGACCAATAACCAGAGCGATGTCGAGATAAATTGAATGGTTCCTGAACCTGTAAATGTAGGGTAGGCTATTTAACATTCTGCCGGTTAAAAATCGGCTTAGTTTTGAAAGCGACCCTACATATGGTTCTGTGAGAAGGATTAACACAAACCGCAAATTGTTAGTCATCATATTGGGATGATGGGCAGCACTGGCATACTATGCTGTAGTACCGAACAAGTTTGCGGCTCAGAATGCAACGTTTGGAGTGAGAAGGCATAGACACCGGCAGTGGTCACTGAGATTTACAACCTAGTGTGCCCCGACTTGCATCCAAAGTGTCTGACACACATAAAACACTCACTCTAACATATCTCACGACAGCCAGGTGGCACGGATCGATAACTAATAGACGATTGGAGAAGAAATATTAGCAGGGATTATAAATGATATGTTCCGTTAGCGATACTCATAAAATAGTACACTGTGGAGTGCCATCAATCGTTCTGTGAACTGACAGGCCCAAGCGCATCGAGTCACAAATTACGCCTGTTATCTCGCCAAATAGAGTTCCACGCATGGTCGGCTTTCCTTTGCGTACCCGTCGAATCTCTCTTCTGGTGTCTACAAATCACCCGGCGAACACAGCCACGGGACTGATTTATGAGTCAAGGTCAAGGGGTCATATTGACCCTCTAAGATATATTGGTCTGCCCAGATAACCAATTCCTTTGACGTTTGCCGAAATTTATTACTCTCTCCAATAATGGCCGACAGGTGGCGCCCTCCCATGCGGGTGAAGCGTGAAGTTGACAAGCTTTGAGCTGGTGAATATTTTGACAGCAAAGCTGACGATTGGCATCGGCACAACAAAATGGCTGTACCCTAGCAGGGCATCGGCTTGTGTACCCTGCCACAGCGAACGACAATTTGTCAAAGGAAATGATAGATTAGAATTCACGGAACACGGTCGGAAAATATTACAGAACTGATATTGTCTCTTATGCGAAACCTGAAGTCAGACGCATTTTATTCCACTAATTTTATATCAGTTCCCTCAAGAACTTAAGCTGTCACGTATGCGTTAACAGAACAGTAGCATTTTAATATAGAGTGCAAGCTTCGGGGGGAAACACAGATTCAAAAAAATGGACTTAAATTGCGGGAATGTTGCTATTCAATTTTCAGGCGTTTTTAATGTCATTTCTCTATAAGTATTATTCCACAAGGCACCACTCACACTTTGAAATAATTCCTCCTCGACACAAACCCTAAATGAAAACAGGGACTAAAATCTTTCTTACGGAATAGACTATGGCTGAGTTTTACGTTATGAATGTGTTACCCACAACACTTACAAGTCGCTGGCCGTTGATTTTGTTTTCGTCAATCTGAAATCTTCAGAGGATCAAGTTAGTTTTTGTTTGAAACAGATGTCGATAAACGCACCTTCAATCTGCCGTACAGCAACAACACAGAGAGAGAGAGAGAGAGAGAGAGAGAGAGAGAGAGAGAGAGAGAGAGAGAGAGAGAGAGAGATGGTAACATCGACGGGAATAGCATGCAAACGAGCAAGCTGAAGCATTCAATACTGCCCGTCGAGGTTGGAGCTCAATCAGGCTCAAGGCTTGTTCTCAGTATCCCACACCAACGTTATTCTTTGAGGGAGTCTGTATATACGATGACTTTCGGGGGGGATGGCGCATTTTTTTACATAAATTTGTAGCACAAACAGAGACTTTTCGGGAGTTTTAGGTTTAAAATGTATTAAACCATGAAGGTAGCACGAACACGATGTTTTGACGATTTTCCCTCCAATTTTGTTTCTTCTGAAAATTGAATATCTTCTACTGAACCTTACTTGTCAACAAACAATGTAATTTACTCATGTACAGGCTGAGTTGAAAAGCTTCATGCTGTGTATCTCAACATGCTTTTGGGAGAGGAATAAGAAACTTGAGTTGACCTTGAAAAAAAAAGAAGGGGAAAAAAATCATCAAAAATTAAAGCTATTGGCCCTACAAGTCCCCCCGCCGTGTTTTCAACACTTTCAAGTGCCAGGCATACATGCCCGCGCGTGCGCACCAGCCTACAAACACACACGAGAGAACGCACAGGAAATGCTCCCACGGTATAACACAGAATAAAGAAACATATTGGCAGATAATGATGTTAAAAACCGAAACAATTTCGTTGTAAAGCTGACACTCAGACAGAAAAGTGAAAAGGTTAACACCACCCGCCGATGTCTAAGTGACAAAAACGTTCGCGCCTTGAAATTGAACGACTTAAACTTTTGCTCAATCTTTTCGTACGGAATCTTTGTACCACTTCGTTACGTTTCGAAATAACAAAAGATAGGGGTCACGGTGCAAAATGTTTTACTAGAAAGACAAATTACCCAATATTTTAACACTCGAAATTCAAGATGGCCGCCATCCCCGTGTTAACCATATGGCGAAAAACGAAAATGTCGATTTTCACAAATATAAGCTGGTGAATATTTTATATATTCCACGAGGTTCAAAATAAGCCCCTACATGTGGTAGACCAAAATTGTATTGTACAGTTTTGAGAGTCCGAATATCTGTCCCCGGGGCATAGTCTAACTTTAAAAAGGGAATACAATTAACAAGAACGGAGGCAATTTCACACAGATTCGTGTGATGCCGTCGAGTTCCTATGATTTTCAAAATATAAGTAGCTGACATGGAAACTTTTGATTTACGCGACAAGAGACAAACCGCAAAATATTAATATGTGCACTGATTGTCATCTGCAACAAGCTGTACTGATATTTTCATCGCCTACGATGTCAAGGCTGCCGAAAAATAGGAGTGGAATTTCATCCTTTTCGGGATAATATTCTTTCCTTGAATATTGAATAATCCTTGGAGGTATCACCAGCGCCGTGCTCTCTTTTGCTCGGCCCTGTTTCTATTTCTGTCGGCTTCTTTTGATATCAGATACGTCTCTCACCCTCCACTCTCTCATCCTCTTTCACCGTTCCAGCGAATGGGCCTGCGCGTTATCATATACCATCGCCGGCAGAACGAAATGAACCAATTGTAATCTTCATATGAGTGGTTTTCTGAAACAGTACACCGAGATTAAAGACAGTTTGCTTTTTTTCTCGATACCGTCTCACTGCTAAGCGGAGCAATTTACAATCATTTGTGGTCTAGCGAAGAGCATCGAGGACCCGTTCTTGGTGGCATTTTGCAGATTGATGGAAAATTACCCCCTTTTTTTAAAGATGCAGCGACAGTGGATTCCCTTCACAACGAATGAACAATGACAGGAAATGAAAGGAATACCCAACTATTGAAAATTATCCAAGGGGCTAGGATGGAAGTTCGCATGCTCCGAGCGTGTCTTAAATCGAGCGTATACAGATTTCTGCTGCATCTTACCATGGAGCCCTGTACCTCCATGATCTGACGGTATTGCTATCTAGCAACACTACATAACGCGCATAGACAAGATTAACAGACCTGGGAATAAATAATCTATGCACCAGAATATCTTTGAAGGTTTTGTGGGAGGGATTTCGTTCGAGAATACAGACGAAGTTGAAAACAGCAGTAAAGGGCGGAAGGAGGAGCGAGAGGGGGAGACTGTTTCGAAAGGGGAGGTTGGACTCGCCCTATGCATGTTTTCTTTTACCATGCAAAGGTATCTGTTATTGAAATAATACTTTAAAATGTGTAGACATCATATAAAGATCGTGATAAATTCTCTGGCATTGTTTCTCTTACCATATTTGCGTGGTTTTATTGGCCTGGCAAACTATACGTGGTGCGGTGAAGCGCTGCATTTGGATGAGGCTAGCTCTCCGATTCGAGCGGAAATTTAGAATTTTTCTAAAGTTTGCTAAAGTTCTGAGATTTCAGCAGAAAACGAGACTAAAATGCGGTCGTTTTATGTCTTGCTCTTACAGAGACAATTTCGGTAACTTTTAAATGTTTTCTTATATTTATATTTTCATCTTCGCGCTGGAATTTTCTGAAATACAAAATACATGTTTTAGCTGCGCACGCACAAGGCTTGTGTGTGTTACATCTGCAATGCTATTGTTTACAAATGACTCAATTGTACATTAAAATTCTGTTGTCAACAATAATGGGCGTTCCACGGTGCTGGGTTGTATCGGGGAATTTGAACACTTGGTACAGCACGGCTCTGTATAACTAACAGAACAAAAATAGCGTAAAACACGCCGACAGTTGTAGCCTATAGAGCTTTAATGCAATGATTTAAAGTTACTGAGCCAATCGGGAAGAGGCAAACAAAAATGAAAATGACGTCATTGGACTGTGTTGAGGAGTGGTCTGAAGAAAAAGAGGGGCGCACAGTGACCATGAACGTCTATATCGTTAAAAGTAGACATACTTTTCATACAGGCATCGCGGTAGGATACAGTGTAAACTGGTGGAATGTGAATATCTAGAAAATCTGTCCAACTGGGTTTTGGCTTCTTTAATGTCCTCGTTCCCCTGTCGCGTGAACAATAATGCTCCCTGTGGAGACGACCCCTAACGAATCGGCTTTGATTGTCAGCGAGTGAGCGCCATTCAACCAGCGCCGCTCTTTCTTTGACTTCACGCATCGGAAGATTTACCTGTAGTCGCGAAAAAAAGAGAAAAGTTTCATCGTCTCAAATTACTCGAAAATGAGACGAAATAGCGCGCTGATGCCGCAAGTAGTGAAAAGCCTTACATCTCGTAGGAAAAAGGGGTCTTTGAGCAATATCTGTTAATCGAGGTGGCGGTGCTTCTCAAACGGTGGCTGAAACGGTGAGCGGATATGAGAGAAGACTATGGCAGTCAAGAAGAAAGCAACGGACGGGCGGCATTTCTTACTAATCACTGAAAATCGCTCGGAGAGCTGAAACGCACACACCGAGCTCATCTCCTGTCGCGTAGAATCGCTGGCAACACGTAAAAACGCCCAATCATCGGCGCCAATAAAAAAAACTTGAGCAGGAGAGATTGCCAGTCGAAGGCGATTTGCGGCAAAAATTAATATATACGAGATGACTTAATTTACAGAAAATTGGAGCGCTTTAGCAGATATCGTAAATGATTCGTAACGATGTTTCACTTTCAATAAAGAAGATAATCAATATTAATACGGAAAATATGGCTGTGACAGCTGGGCTATTTGGAAAAGCACCGACTCTTTGATGTATCGGATCAGTAGGTTTGATGTCCCCTCCATGCGTTTTATGACTTGTTGTTAACAGAGATTTTCTTTGCGTTTATGCGATTTAAGTCGTTTGCGTAAATCTGCCCATACACAACCTGTCTTTTTCCCTATGTAATTTCAGTCCGTGTTCGTAAGGAGCATTTATCGTCTTCTTAAATCTTGTATGACACACATTTTTATCTTCCAAAGAAATAAAGTTTATTCCAATGGGAAAATCCGTGACATAAACTGAATTTGAAACAAGTCTTGCTCGAACGAGGAGAATGTTTCTCTTCTTATTTCGTATGCAGTGAGTTCGGTACTAGGTGTATTGGGAACGTGCCAGGTGTTGCCCTATTGAGGGCGCTGTAGTAGTTGTGGGCAGTGCTGCAACACAGGCCTCTATATACCACGCCACTGTTTTCTAATCTGGGGTTGTTTTCTTGAAATCGTCCATTGAATTAAATATTAATGCTTATTCGCATATTATAGAAACTTTCCCAGAAGTTAAGCTTATTCTTAACCTCCTGATATGGCAACTTTGCTGAAATACATAATTTTACTTTATGGTCTTCAACCTCAGGTCTCTACAGTTTTGGTATGGTATTAAAGTTTGGGGCAAATCACAATAAAAGAGTAGCCTGGCAAATGGGTTTTTGTCTCCTTCTCTCCAAAAACTTTTTTAGAGTGTCTACACCATTGTGTAAGAAGTCGGAACAACAGTTAATGTTATCGAGTTAAATATAATGCAATTAAAGTACTAGTATTCTTAGAACCCCTCTCACAGAATCAGCGATTTGGAAAGTGTGAAATTACCGATAATTTATGTAAATTTACAACATCAAGAGACTGCGTCGAGCTGTCTGGTGGAGATACCCATGGCCAAATTAATTTAAACAAACAAAGAAACAAAGAAACAAGAAAATGATAATAATAATAAATTAATAAGTAAAATATTTTTTATTAAACCTGACTCTGTATGGTTGAGAGTCACTCGCGCTTTCCTATCGTTCCTTCACACAGTGGTCGCTGCTATGTGACGAGGCATCGTGCTCTCAAAATAATTTTGAAATGTAATATGAGATGAGTCCACTTGTAATATTATACATAATTTATGATAGACCAACTCACACCAAAAACTCAATTTACATAATCTCTACACATTCCAAATTTACATTAATATTCTACATTATTAAACGAAATCGCAAGATTAGCGATGCATATGCAGCAAGCTACGGCTAATGCTTAAATCTTAAACGTGGGAAGAGTTCAAGTTCGGAAGAATATTTTGTTCAGTCCTCAAAACATGTGTTGGCCTCGGTATCTGTAAGTTTTGTATGACGCACCAGTTGTGATATGCTAGATCTCATTCGGGAGTGAGCTAAATATTGTAGTTCATGTACCAAGCAAGAATACTGAGAGTAGGCTATTAAAATATTGCAGTTCATACAGTGTACCAACATGAATAATGCAAACAATGTCAATGTATATGCTGGAGATTGTTCACAGACACACAGTCATGGAAGAGTATGATGAAGATTGCTTAAGATTGTTTTGACACACAGTCATGGAGGAGTATGGATAAAGACTGAATTATAACAAGTGTTTTTTGAACGCTTCCTCGAGTATGAATCCTGACAGCACGGTGAAAGAAATCGTGGCTGCGACACGAACAATAATACTCAACGCCAGACAAGCTAGGTATAGTAGATAATCGTTTGTTGCCTCATGGGGGCGCCCTACGGGAAGCAGTGGTCGGCTGTTATCACGGTCTCTTGCGGAGTCCAGAACTAAACAGTGAGTATTGCACCGCGAAGAAATTTTCACTTTGCTTTGAAACTAAAAAATTATTGCAATGACACACGATACAAAAAGACAGAATCTCTCAAACAGCACTGTTCTATACCGTGCAATTAGCTGAAGCCTGATGTAGCACAGTTAGCAAGTTATCCCTGTCACGCAAACAAATTTCATGGAATGCCACTGGTCACACTGCGTCTCTTCCGAAATACGGCAGTCGATTGCTGTTTTCACATAATTTGGCAAAGTAAATTTATAGGGGACTAGGCCAGCTGTAGTATATTAAGTTCATCTTGGAGAAGTGGAAATGTGGCATATTGTATTTTATAAAGAGAAGTTTTGAAAACCATGCAAAATTCATGTATTGCCAGAAAGGAGATTGACCTGTACGTCAAAGATGCAGGTGCCCTTGGACTCAAAAAATCTTTGTATCAAGAATTTCTGCACATTTCTTTGCCTCACCAATATGCCTGTACATACAAATACAACAAATTTTTCTGCCTTCAGCCATATACCTGTACACGTGAAAATTTTCTTCGGTTCAGCCGTATACCTGTACATGTGAAAATGTTCTTTGCTTCAGCCGTATACCTTTACATGTATGTGAAATTTTCTTGGCTTCAGCCATATATCTGTACATATGAATGTGTAAAATTCATCTTTGCTTCAGCCATACCCCTGTACATGTGAACACATAAAATTTTCTTGGCTTCAGCCATACACCTGTACATGTGGGTATGTCAAATTGTGTGGGCTTCAGCCATATACCTGTACATGCGAGTACGTACAATTTTCTTGTATTAGAGGGAATTTCCGTGGTTCAGGGGTAAGTCTTCATGTATTTTACCTATAGGGCACATGTGTGTCAAGTATACGAGATGTACAGTACACACAAGTATCTGTATAAAACAAAAACAAAGCTTATCTAAGTCAGAATATCCTTACCTACTGATGCGCCATTATACATGCATCTTCATCAAACCCACAGGGGGATAAGTGGCAAAAGACAGTCACTGCTGAGTGCTAATAATTTTTTTAATATTTTGCTGTATGATTAATGACAAAATATTTTTAACAATACTTCAAAACATACATTCGCACATACATACATACACATAGACATACAGATGCCATAGACTCGCCATATAAGCTCTTTTTGGTATTTATATATATACCAAATATGAGTTAAAATATGAGTTAAAAACCGCTCTACCTATACAGTAATCAATTTCCAAAATGGTCTACCATAATACCGATATCCTGAACTAACTAACATGCAATGACAGTGGAGAGAGCTAATACAAAACTCAGTATCACAGACAGTGGAACAACAAACTGATAATAAGTATTTTCATTGGCAGGCCAGGAGTGTACTGCCCAGAAAAACCAGTGTCTTGGCAATTCATGGACCGGAACAGAATCAAACCTGCGCTGTTATATGAATATGACCAGTCAAAGATGTTTTGTAACACACTTCATCCATTTTCCCACTGAAAATTTCGCTGTCATCATTCACCTTGGTCACAGACAACACCACCATCTTCATTTACATATTCTAAGATGTGTTCATTGAAAGATGATGCTTTTCAACTCATCCAGGTAACAGTTGTACGAACTATTACCCAGTCAGGTAACAGTTCCTAAGCTGTTGACCAGCAATTGGTTTTTACTTACATCAGTGAAAAAATTGCACATACCATTTGAATATTGACAAATGAGGAATGAAATTCTTGCATTTTTCAAAAAATACCGCAATTATACGATGTCGCTCAAATTTGATCAGAATTGGTATATACCAGTATGGGTTACCAATGATCAACAATAAATGTTGTTTCTATCTGTTCAGTGGAGGAAAATTCTACGTTGATGTTATGGCAATGATTTCTGCACAGTACAACCAGAAAAACAACAAGAAATATTTAAACCAGAAAAACAAGAATGACAAAAGTAATTAAGGTCTAACTTTAGGTACTGGAGGTCAACTTTAGCAACATGCATAGCAGAAACAAGCCCCTCTTAGTTTAGTATAAACGGTCTTCCCCCATCTACTGTCTATGGTTGCAGCTGGTCTGTTAATATGTAACAGTTCATAAACAATGACAGGAAATGAGTCAAGATCAGTGGAGTTTGCCTGTTTCTCACTGGCATGCCTCCTGCACATTTGCAGGATTTCACTTTTTCTTACCTCATTTGCACATTTTTGACACTGATGTGTTCATTTGAACAAATTCACATCTCAACCCCTGCATCTACCTGTACACCAAATACTGAGATGGTAGCTTTGGCGGTATGGGAGCCTTTGTGTGTGACGGACATACATCTGCACATACGCACAAACATACAGACATACAGACATGCAAATCAGATGCAAATGAACTGATTCAGCTTATACGATAACCTCACATTGGTACACCAAATGTGAGCTAAAAATACACAAGCAGGACAGACATGAGTATCATCTTAAAGCTCACAATTAATGATGGTTTACTTAACTTCAATTACTTTTTCTTTTGAATATCATAATAAAAAATATAAATTTGCACCAAAAATCAACATATATTTCACAGGCATACAAAAAAAAAGGCAATGCACATTTCAAAACATTTCTTCATCTTTTTCAGAAAACTGAAACTATCATGTAACCATGGATAATCAAAATTCATTGCATTTGACCTTGACCCACATCCTCTGAACAAAAGTCTGGAAGTACCGTATGACGATAAGATGAAAATATTATTATATGAACTCTTGCCAAACATGGATACATTTCTTAATTGGGTTGTTTGAAGTTTCAATACTCCCTCCCCTATACACAATAAATTTCATTTGTCATGTGCTTGTTTAAATTATCCACAGCCCCTAACACAGACTGTTGAAAGCTGCAGTCCCCAATCACTGGTTCTCTCATTGATGCTTGTTGACATTGACTGTGTGCAGTGTATGTCAGTCAACTGTTCTCCTTATAAATGCCATGTCCAGTTTATCAGTTAGCTTTTAATGCATAAATCTGATAACAAACCAGTGCCCCTTTAACATCACTGATCACAAATACTCCAAGGCTTATAAAGTATTTGTGTATGGAGACTCTTAAAGTAGGCATGGTCAAGTAACTGTGGGTAAAGCCATGGTGAGTTAGTGTACACACAGAGTGGCTGAATGCATCTCATGAATTCTTTGAAATTATTCTGGCAGTAACACTGACATCATAGCTCTGGCAGTGTCAAAGTTTTCCACTATTGTTTTTTTTCACTTCATAAAGAATATATGTTCAGTAAATGACTGTACAATTGAGTGTGACATCACGACACTACAACCTTTGACATACATGTACTAGTAATAATGTGTGTATCCATGTTGCCGTTGAGCGTCTGAGACATTTGGTCATTACGCCTGCAATACGAGCTATGGTGAATGGCAGTTGAAATTACTTACTCATCTGGTTAACCTGATAATTTGACAGAGCTAGGAATGATAGAATAGCCTATAGGGGAACAACTTCAATTGAAGTAAACAATGACATAGCAAGGAACACAGACAAATCCTTGTTGTGGCATATATTGTGTTCTCTCTCTGCCATGCAAATTTAGCGATGCTGAGATCAAACTGGCAAATTTTGAAAATCTTTTTTCATTCCTACGTCATCCATGTCATGAAAATGAAAAGTTTTTATGCACCATATAGAAAATTTAAGTGAAATGCTGCCTTCAAAGTACACAGACTGACAAAATGTTGGTAAATACGAAGCTATGTGCGTTTTAGAATTTGATTCTACATGCCATCCATCCGCTATCGAATACATCATTGGTTTGAAAAAGCATGGCTTGAAGAATGAAAGGTGCCATCACAGACTACTTTTCAATCTTGAAATATTTCACACACTCATAGCACTGAAATCTGTAATGGCAACTACAGTCACTGAGAATTGTTCAGGCTTACAAATACACAAAGCTTACGATACCATGGCTACACTGGTTGTCATAGCAGTAGCGTCTTCGAATACATGGCATCATTTATTCCAGGTAAAGCAAAATCTTGATAAACATAAGTATGCAGCAAAGTGGTCCATGTCGTGACCTTGCCTAGCCTTTCAAATAAAGTCAAGTTTGTTCTAAAGTTCAAAGAATATGAGTTTTCTTCGGAGATCAAATAAATTACAATCTTGGTTTCAAGGAGACTATCATAATCCTATGAGTTTGTCAATCGGCTTGTATCTCCATTCATTTTCTTGCAGACCTGCCAAGAGTTCCTTCATCTGAACCAGCCTCTGTTTATGAAGTTCTGAAACACAGGGAGGAGGGGAAAAATTGTAATTCATGGTTGTTGTGGTGTCAAAACACAATATGTAAGACTGCATAAAAAAGCTAGTAAGTTGATGTTAATATTCTATAATTTCAATACTTGATTAATAAATTTGAGGTTATTAAAAAAAGAAACTATTTATTTACTTACATTAATAAATAAAATGAGATTAAAAATTAAAAACTAGTTATTTTTCAAGATGGCACAAGAAATTTTTGAGTTCTTTGCGATGTTGTCTACAGCAGGAGAGTACATCTCACAGGCACTAGTGCACCTCTACAGAAAACTAATTTTTTTGTATTGAAAAGTCCAAATAACAACACAAATTTTATCTAAACTTTCAGTCAGAGAAATTTCTAAATTTTTCACACTGTTGAAATACAATATAATTAATAGCAATTAACCACTCCAGTGTTGGGTATATCACTTGTTTTGACCTGTTCACTTGTCTAGCATTCACCATTGCACGTGGGTGGATGTCGTAAACTGACCAAAATCTTGTGGTACACTCGTTGCATGACGTGGTTTGTTGCTTGGTGAGACTCCTGATAGGTGCTTGCTTACCCCTGTGGTAATTTGTCATTTCAAAACTTGCATCTTATGACAGCTTAACTAGAGTAAACTCAACACAACCACAATGCTTACCTTTCTGTGTGTTTTTAATGCCTTGATCCATCTCTCTCTCCACACACAGGCATGTTATGATCAGATCAATACCTAGAAAAGTACAGAACACATCAACCTTAGAAAGAATATCATCCGACAGATATAAACTTTAAAACTCTAAAATCAATGTTTTTGTGAAGGATGGTAAGCAGGTAAATGTTACAGGGGTTTCAAAGTCATTTTACCGGGGTTCTCCTTGGTATATCAATGAAATCAGATTTTAGGAGACAGCAGATTGTTACAGGTGTTCCTGAATCATTTACCTATGTTCCAGAACCTTTGTAAAAACACTGACCATGATAAAGATTAACAAATAAATAAATAAATAACTATATAACTACATAATTCTCTCTCTCTCTCTCTCTCTCTCTCTCTCTCTCTCTCTCTCTCATATATATATATATATATATATATATATATATATATATATATATATGGTGTTGTTCAAATTGCCCCATCCCTTCTGGGGAAGAGATACTCTTTGTTGTGGTTCACCAATTGCTAAAATTAGTCCTCTATCTCTTTCCTCGCAGCATGTCCTGTCCAAACTCAAAGAACTGCCTTTGGCTGATGTCTCAACTGCCTGTCACTGAAACTGGTCATCTATCTCTTTCCTCATGGCCTGTCCAGTCCGAACTTGAAAAACTGCCTTCTGCTGATGCCTACATTGTTGTCCTGATTGCTTGACAGGACATCATTGAAAGCAGCCATTGTTCTCTTGCCCTGCAGCCAACCTTGTCTGAACTTGAAGTGCTTTCTGTTGACGCCTCCAACAAACTTCTTATCATCTCGCCTATCACTGAAAGCCATCTCTATTTCTTTTGCCCCTGTCTGTTTTGTTTGCAATTCATTCACTGATATTCCAATTGCCCTATGCCAATCCCTGCAAGAAAATACACTGCCAGAAGATTCAATGCCCAGCTCACTACCTAACTGTGAAGAGCAGGACATAACTTATGATGTGATCATAGGTGCATCACAAAGTGGAAAACCTTCGCTAGTCGACAGCAATGGATGTATAAACCAGGCTAGGAGCAACAAGCATACAAAGACAACATGGCAACTGAGTGAATTGCAACATTCACAAACCACAACCAGGAACTGCCTTCCAGCTAAAAACCAATGTTAAGGTGAAGAAAACAGCCACAAGTGATATCTTTCAGTCCGCATCAAATGTAGTCGAATACATCTTCATCACAGGTATCACACCAAACCAATTGCTACAAAACCATTGGCAACCCATAAACCTGATCCAAACAGCCAACTGACTTAAGTAGAACATGTGCGCTGATGAGCTGACAGACCTGCATTCCACCCTGCACACAAGTTTCCTCTCCCTCGTTCCTTCAGAAAGATGAAGTCAGAGCAGGGGGCAGGAGTATGTCACCTGATACTCTACACTCCTGAACAACTACTGTAGCTGTCCTTAATCTGGCAAATACTTCTTACATAGATGAAAATTACAAGATCGTCCATCAACCATTCTATCAACTATGCTCCATCCACACATTTAGGAAAGCCCATGACAACATCAAGTAAGTCCCTGTAGTGTGTTTGTTTTGATGTCTCAAACATAGGGCCAAAGTCCCTGAAGCTACTACAGACATGGATACAAAATTAAGTATTTCCTGACTGTATGAAATTATCTCACTAAGGTCATCCTAGGGACTTGTAAACCAAATATTAAAGCTGTCTGACCAGCGGTTTTGAAAAAACAAGCGACTCAACAGTCGACAGAGCTCTGCTGTGTTATGTAGAGAATAACTTTTTGTGACACATGTATTGATAAAGAAGGTGGATATCTTTGATAGCTCATTTCAGGATGGCCTGAAAAAAATGGGGGAAAAAATTCCATAAAAATACAGATTTGCATATTTCATCACAATTTTAACAAATATAAGTTGGGTTATCCCTAGGGACCTGTATACCAAATAACAAAGCTGTCTGACCAGTGGTTATGAAGAAGAAGATTTTTTATCAAAATCGCCTTTTTTGGTGCTAATTTGCATATTTCCAACGTTATCAAAAATTAAAAATACCGCAATTATACGGTGTCGCTCAAATTTGATCAGAATTGGTACATACCAAAGATCAACAATAAGTGTTATTTCTATCTGTTCAGTGCAGATAATTATGCATTGATTTTATGACAATTTCTGCACAGTACAACCAGAAAAACAACAAGAAATACAACCAGAAAAACAACAAGAAATATTTAAACCAGAAAATTAAGAATGACAAAAGTAAATAAGGTCTGAAACTTTAGGTACTGAAGGTCAACTTTAGCAACATGCATAGCAGAGAATCTTTCTACCATGGATGTACAAAAATAGACATCCATATGGTTTCAGCAGATCTGTTAATATATGTCACAGTTCATAAACAATGACAGGAAATGACAAATTAGCTGTTTCAGTTACTGCTATCACTCCCAAACATAATAGGTACCCTGCATACAAATACGTTAAAGGTCAAAATCCTCTTATTCAGATGTGTGGGCTGATTCAGTTCACTGCCACCACTCCTGCACACTTGCAGTATTTCCCTTTTTCTTACCTCATTTGCACATTTTTCACACTGATGTGTTAATTTGAACAAATTCACATCTCAACCCCTACATCTACCTGTACACCAAATACTGAGATGGTAGCTTTGGCGGTATGGGAGCCTTTGTGTGTGACGGACATACATCCGCACATACCCACAAATACTAGTATACAGACACAGACGCCACTCAGACTCATCATATAAGCTCTTTTTGGTATTTATATATAAAACCAAATATGAGCTAATAAAAACAGTTTCTCAAAATCATATTTTTCATCTACACCACAGGGGCTCATAAGTGCCTATTTAAGTCAATATTACAGCGTTTTTTCTTTCTTTTCAATGTTACAAATAAAGCTGAAGAGCACAACATTTGTGTAGCTGTCTTTTGTGTAGCTTGTATTGGCATGTATAGTGCGCCCTCAATGGGGAATGTGATCATATGTAAATACGACCTTTAGTTCCGTGACCTCTAGCCAATTCCTCTGGCCATGCCTTCTGTGTTTACTGTACATTAGTACAGTAAGCATAGCGAGGGCAGGGCAGGAAGTAGGCATGGCTAGAGCCGGGCCTAGAGGTCACGGAACTAAAGGTCACATTTACGAGGACTCACTATACATGCCAATACACGCTACACAAAAGACAGCTACACAAGTTGTGCTCTTCAGCTGGATTATTTGTAACATTGAAAAAGAAAGAAAAACGCTGTAATATTGACTTAAATAGGCACTTATGAGGCCTGTGTCTACACAACAGATATCAAATCAGTAAGTACTGCGTTTCTCAAGATATTTGAGTGGACGGACGCCTCACAAACGGACATACATACATACATACAGACTGACGGTGGACGCTGGGGGGATACCCATCCCAATAGCTTCTATAGACTATATTAGTCTATAGTAGCTAATAAACGAGAGTTAATTACATTCTCTTGCTTAAATCATGATTTACGTCATGAAAAAACAGCATATCTGTCAGGTTATAAAGAATCTTAAGCTGCTTATATTTATCAGTATTTTCATCCTATTACCAAGCACATTTTAACTTTCAAATAACATTGTAAGTAAGTTCTGTTGAGTAAGTTAAGACTGTACATACTCAGAGAAAGCACACTGAAGAGACAAATGTTTGTAACTTAAGAAGTTCAAGGTCATCAAAAGCATTATAAGGAATCATGTAACACTTTCATTGCGCTGTTTACACAGATTGCATAATTGCTATAAATAGCGACATGAGGAATCTTACAGCCCAGCTTTACCATAAAAACCCTATCACTTTGACCACTCTTTTACATGTAAGTGACCACTCTATTTTTTTTCCTCAAAAAGTAATTTTATTTTATCCTTACCAGGTCAACCATAAATGGAAATTAGAACTTTCTCTATATATCTCTATTTATTTGACCACCCTATCATGACAAACTATTTGATAACATACAGGGCACAATAAATGACGGTTCAGAATATGTCAAAGTTGGGATTCAGGAAAGTTGCCTTTACATGTCTTAATCCTCCAAGATGGTAAGCATTTCACTATGAACTGTCAAAAA
The DNA here is from genome assembly GCF_041260155.1 of Ptychodera flava. Lineage (NCBI taxonomy): Eukaryota > Metazoa > Hemichordata > Enteropneusta > Ptychoderidae > Ptychodera > Ptychodera flava. The sequence continues at coordinate 13,950,358 of NC_091949.1, read as the reverse complement.
AGTTGAACTTTCTGATAATTCTATACTAAAATTATTTTGGCTTTGATGATTTCTAATTAATATAATTATTTAAAATCACATTAATTAATTTTTCTTGGTGAATTGATAGGGTTTATACAGTACAAGAATTACAAACAATGTATGTCAAATTTTGACCAAAATGACAAAAAATTCCTTAAAAATACACATTTGCATATTTCATCACAATTTTAAAAATCTAAGTTGGGTTATCCCTAGGGACCTGTATACGAAATAAAAAAGCTGTCTGACCAGCGGTTATGAAGAAGAAGATTTTTTACCAAAACGCCTTTTTTGGCATTAATTTGCCTATTTTCAACAATATCAAAAATTAAAAAAAATAGTTTCTCAAAATCATATTTTTCATCTACACAACAAATATCAAATCAGTAAGTACTGTGGTTCTCAAGATATTTGAGTGGACGGACGCCTCACAAACGGACATACATACATACATACATACAACTGACGACGGACGCCGGACGATACCCATCCCAATAGCTTCTATAGACTAAAGTCTATAGTAGCTAAAAATGAAAACACTATTACAAGAAAGATCTGAAGACAATAAGCAGATCTTTATAAACCACAAGGCTTCAGATATTAGTAATGAACTTCAAGACTGTTTGTCATAGGTGATTCATTTTGTTTTCTCAGAGAAGACCCTGCAAGGCTGCTGCTTCTACTGGACACAGGCAGTCTGGTACAAGGTATAGAAGCTTGGTCTTTAAGTTGTCTTTATGGAAAATGGGGCAACCTATGAGTACATAAAGAAACGTTACAGCATCACCGTTCCTTCCACATGAATATATACCTGGTGCCTTCATTCAACTAAAAGACGCAAGTACACCCGACACCCAACCTCTGGTATCCTACACTCGTTCAACTTGGATTGAAGGTAGCATCTGGCTCTGTCTTCATGGAGTGTGTACATCAGTGTCTGCACGAACAATGACGTCAAAGGCTGGAACAGACGCATAAGTGGCAGGTTTAATTTTTTTCCACGTACGTACATACTTAATAAATATTTGGTTACATGATAGGGGGGTTGGGGACTTGCAAATTTTGATAATATAGATGGAGGATTCAAAATTATTTAAATAATTTCACAAGTATTGAGGAGAGCTGAAAAAATAAGATTTAAATAAAGATTCTTCCAGGTCCACCCCTATCACCAATATTTGTGAATTCAGCCCAAAGATCTAAAATTTGAAGAAGCCAACTCCTTCATTCCTCCAGATTTCCTTAAGAAGTAAATTGTTATGCATTGTGCCCATCACCTTATTTTCTCTATACCAGAGCAAAGGGAGGTCCTGAGCCATGCAAAATCATGGTACACGGATTCCATCTTTAAGATATTCAACAAGCCATTTTATTAGATATTCTCTATCTACCCATTTCCTCACAGGTCAAGATGGTAACACAAAGCAAATACCCTTGGTGTTTGCTCTTATGTCAAGGCGTGAGAAACAGGACTACTAGAAGATTTTACGAGCCATGAAGAGACAACTATCTGCCTGCCTGCCAGATTGAGAAGTTTATAATGGATTTGGAGATTGGCTTGTGGAAGAGACTTGCTTCCAAGGTTGTTGTTTTCACTGGACCCAAGCTCTGTGAAGAAAGATGTAACAGCTTGGATTACAAGTTCTGTTCATGGAGAATGGTGCCACACACAACTTCATCAAACAACTGATGGCTTTACCCTTCTTGCCACATGAGCACATATAAGCTACATTTGAAACCCATACAGAGAGGGCAACACCGGACCTTCAACCTTTCACAATGTCCTTCAGATCAAACTGGATTCAGAGCAGCACCTGGCCACCTTCATCATGGAGTGTATTCATGAGTCCTATCCGTACAAATAATGATGTAGAAGACTGGCATCAAAGAATCAACACTAAAGCAGGTTGCAGCAAACTCCAGCTTTGTTTGTTGGTCCCTCTCCTTCACCAAAAAGCAGGTCTCACCTCACTGAACCTGAAGCTCGTAATGAAGGGAAAACTGCACCGTTATCACCGTACATTGTATAAAACATTGCAAGGACATCTGTTCAGACTGTGGCAGAAGTATACACAGATGGATACATCCACTTCAAAGTTACCGAGGACATGCAGTAAACTCAATTGACAAACCATTTGGAAGGCGTAGCAATCCATCCATACACTAAAGACCTTAAAACACCAACCAAATGGCATATTTCATTTTCAGGGCCACCACATTTTCAAATAAGAGATATACTTTTAAAAATTTAAATAACTTTCAATGAGTGCTTTGATTGAGATTTTGTATCATGTATGATAGTTGGTATCATTATGTGTTTGAACTAGTGCTTCATGTATATCATATGGAGGGTTCGGGGTGAGAAAACTTTAACAACACTCATTTTTAGCTCAAATGTTCAAAATCTGGCATTCTTGAGGAAACACTTGGAAACCTTAACACAATGATTTATCATAACACAGTATTAGGTATTTTGAAATTATATTTGGTTTATGGTGACTAACTATACTTGAAGTATCATTAGTTTACCGTTCGACTGATTGATCTGTGGTTACACTATATGTCTCGAATGCTAGATCATATGATAAGTGTAATGGCACTGGCGCGAGGTAAGTTGATAAGTGTAATACCAGAAGTGATTAAGTAGAAAAATAAATGCTTTGCTGCCCCCCGCCATGTAAATGTTACAATCAAAGACTGCAATCTCAGTACACCAACTTAAAAATCTGCACAGTCGATTTTGTGCCCCTAACTATATAATGATATTGCAGATTGTATAGTTTTGTTTATTTCAAGTTAAGCTGCCAAATGTCTTTAAAACTTGGCAACATAATTCATTTCAATAGTGCTTGATACATTTTTACCTACTGAAAAAGGAAGCGTGGCCTATGGCACAGGGAAGTATGGTAAGTTTGCATGGAGCGGTTTGTGTTACTAAAGTAGGAGTTCACAGCTGATACTACAGTCATCGAGGAATTTGTGAATTCATAGCAGCTCAAATGCTGAATAGAACTTAGAAGCGATGACAGAATATGTTTGGTTGGTTCAACAAGGGGTTTTCACTTCATAAAATCTTATGATTAATCAAAGGGTCCAATTGACTTGGGATCCAATTGACCAGAAAGCTGCTTCTCCCTTCTACACGTGAAAATCTTTTTCCTATATAGGAGTAACAACGTATTCGCTACTAGCTGCAAAATTGTAGCTCTACGGTGAGGCGGTCGGTGAGTTTTGTTTTTTGCGACCTCGCTCACCAGTAGAGCTACAATGCCGAAGGCCCTGTAGCATACAAAATAAGCGCACCACACATGGCGCGGCATTTTCATGTAAAATCCCACATATTTACGGCATTTGGTCGTACCGATTTATCACTGCTGAAGACTAAACACTTTACTACACTAACCTTGTCGTTTATGGGGTTTGGTATTTGCACAGACACGTCGATCGCGTTCCATAAACATTGAGCGTGTTTCTGGGAGCCGCCATTACCGGAAGTTGGTAATGGCGGCTCCAAGAAATGTTTTTGGAACGCGATCGACGTATTTGAACAAATACCAAACCCCATACACGACAAGGTTAGTGTAGTATAGTGTTTAATCTTCAGTAGTGATAAATCAGTTTTACCAAATGCAGTAAATATATGGGATTTTACATCAAAATGCCGCGCCATGTGCAGCGTGCTTATTTTGTATGCTTCAGGGCCTTCGGCATTGTAGCTCTACTGGAGAGCGATGTCACAAAAAACAAAACTCACCGACCGCCTCACCGTAGAGCTACAATTTTGCAGCTAATTCGCTACCACATGACCAACTTATTATGTATGGCTTCCCTAAAGTCACCTTTGTGATGTGATGAAGCACCACGGTAGAAGCTCCTACACATCCATGGACGAGGTCTCAAATCTCGTTTTAAAAGCGCCTGAGAAACTTTGAGTGGATAAAACACGGCACAGTTTACTGTTCATAAAAATTTAGCCTAAAAAGGTTGTGGTCATATTGTCAGCAAAGTGCTTGTTGTGGACTATTTTGATTCAAAACTCAACATGCGCGCAGTGTGTAAATGTATACCCACTACGGTCGCTTTGTGCTTCGATACACACAGCAAGGGTCCCTGTCAGACCTTAGAAGCCTCTCTTTCTATTGATTACAGGTGTCCTCGCCGTGTATCGAGTCGTAAGCCACACAAAGTGTGCATGAAATGATGAATATCATACGGTACGGAAACGTGTACAGTATGTTCCACTCGGCAAGCGTGAAGAGCTGAAAATGTTTTGATCTACCATACCCTGGAAGACTACTTTGAATAATATTTCAGCATGAAAATTAAGCTACCTGATGACTGTGTGTCTTCGAAGGGAGCTGGAGAGCGAAATAAAGCTTTCCTTGGCTCATTCCTCGCTGGAGAGGTCCGCGACGTTCCTCTCGCCGCCATGTTTATAACAAATCAAGTGTTGGTATTTCTTTCCTCTTTTTCGCCGCTCAGAAGGCGCCCTCAACGCTGTCTTATTTCAACGATGTGCGTGTAGGCACATCTTCCGAATTAAAGTATGTGAAGACAGAACCACACATTAAGGCCAAATAAATAAATAAATAAATAAATAAATAAATTGTGCTGTTCCGATAACATGGTTTTCGAAAATAGAGGTAGGTAGGTCGGTCGGCAAGAATTTTTTTTCCAAAATATTTTTTATTTTTAAGTATGTATTTTTCAGGGGTTCAGGGTGGTCTAACACTGGCCACAACATTTCCAGAAAAAATGTATCATACATAAAAGGAAAAAACAAAAGAAATCCTCGTTCAAGCAAAAATCAAATGCCTAGTAACGAACGCGTGATTTTACGGGTTTTTTCTTTCCTTTTTCTTACTTCCGTGTTTACTTAGCTCCAAAAAGTTTAGGGTCGGCAGGTAAAAAATAGGGCAGATCGGGTTATCGGAACAGCCTAGCAGTTTTTTTTTGTTTTTTTTTTGTTTTTTTTTTGCCAAAACAGAAATGGGAACAGTATCAAAATATGTTTGTTGCTTAACTTTGTGTAAGTTGTTAGTAAAGTTTTTAAAGCACCAAAGGGAAAATTTCCATATTTCTCTCCTTTTCCAATATTATAAACTGTTTTGGCGGTTTCTAAACTCTAAAAGCAAACATTGTGGGGGATAACATTTATTGAAATCAATATCATGTTCTCTATATAAAACTCGCTGGCCACATTTTTCAAAGTAAAGAGTTGTGGTTTTAACATATATAGGTCACATATTCATTCACCACTGAAACTGTTAACAATTTTAACAGGCCATACCAGCAATGTCATGATCTACCTTTTTGAAGGATTTTGAATTTTATGCATTAATATGTTGGCATATTCTCCACGTATTTCACTTCCCCTTTCTTTTCATGCGAATCTTGAAAACAGTTTAAAAACACTTAATTTATTACAATGGTACTACTTTCTCTTTTAGGAGTCGTTCTTTCAATCCATCTGGTTCATTCTGGACATATGTTACAACTGTAGATTTGTGTATCATTTCAGAAAAGTCCTTGATAAAAAATATTCAGTCGAAGAAAGAATTATGCTGAGGTAAAAGACGTAGTCAATTAAATTTCTGCGTCTGTTTTTAATCAAATTTGACTCTTACACAGCCTTGATCGTGCAGTAGTCATGCCAAGTCCACTGTCAAGTGGAGGGACGTAAAACTGGTTGTGCCAGTTGCCCACGAGGGAAAATAGGTATACACGCAAGGTGGCAAACAGCGCCCTCTATCATCGTCCATCATCTCCACAGGCATCGGAAAAACCGTGTCAGCCCTCAGCACACAGGTCAACAAAACTGACATTTTCAGAGCCATCACATGCATATCTTACCAATTTTATTTTCACTATGGCAAGTTTATTGAATTAACTGTCAGATTAAAAGTTCAAACGAAAATCAATAAAAATCAGCAATAGTTTGAAATACAGTACCATCAGAAACAAAATCATATAAAAATTTTGGGCAGTAAAATATAAGGACTGCACCGAAAGTGATTTGTTATCACACTCACAACTTTCATTGACAGGCTTTCAGACAAACAGCATCTGATAATTTCTAATTAACATTTATGAATAATTTAGAATCATCAACAATTACAACAAAAACAATTTCCACAAATATCTAAGTGACACACCATAGAATCAACAAAAGCACTATATACAAATCAGAAATCGAAAATTTTGCCAGCATTCTGAATAAGTGCTTGTTACTGGGGGTATCTCTGTCACTGTAATTTTGTCATGTACAACAGTAACATTCCATGAGTAAGTCATTCCACATGGATATCACAAACTGTCAGGGTTTCCATCAAATTTACCTTACCTGCAAATAATTCCTCAGACAGTTCAGAGACATCTGAAACTTGGTATGAGAAATTGAATCAGTCTTTGATTTGACACGAAAATGCAAAATATCATGAGCATGATTGAGACAGTATCCAAGAAATTAAAAACATATATGTGAGAAAATATTGTCAATGCTATTGAAATAATTGGTGGGGGGGGGGGGGGGGATATAGCAAGACTAATGACGTCTGTGCCAGTACTGAATAATTTTACAAATAAACATTATCCTGGGGGAATCAACCATTTCAAAATCTATGGGAGGGCCCCTAACAAGTCAATTGTTTTCATACTGAAGAGATGGCCAAGTGTTGTTCAGGTGTCCTGGAGAGGGTTTTAACCCTTTCACTACCATGGTTTGTCCCAAATCCATTGTTTTCTATGGTAAAGTTGGACCTGTATACAGGGAACTGGGGGTGAAAGGGTTAAAGCAGCAGTCCTGAATCCCTAGTTCTCACATTAGTTCTTGTTGACATTGACATATTACATGGTGCTATTCCTTTGTTTAAATTGAAATTTTTATGAAGTTTGTCACTTTGCTTTCAGATAAAGCAGATAAATGGTAGTTTTATTGATACAGCTTTGTTCAATCTCAATGAAGTAACTGGAAACGGCTGGTCTTGGAATAAGGACAAGGCATCTAAGGGATAATGTCAGAGTTTTCATACATTATTTTTGTCCATTTTGTGTCATTTGAGAGGGAAATTTTCATAAATGGAGTTCTGGAAACAACACTGAAAGAGCACTGGACTATGAATGCTTCAAGCCTGTCCTTACTGATGTTGATAGATGAGGAATCTGTACCCTTAGCAACTGCCAGGGTTTAACAAGCCTGAGCATAGTGTGATCATGGAGGTTACAATACCTGGCACTTATCAATCATATCATTTATTACCACTTTACTTGAATACACAGCTTGTTTTAAAAAATAACTTTGTCAGTTTGCTTGATGGGTGAAGAACAGTAATCCAACATTTTTAGTGGGGAAGAGTGATTGAACACTGTGATATTGGACAGAAGAATAAAATATGATAATTTCAGTTGATATTTTGGCTTATGGATAAACTGCTTTTCACAGCTGTGTGTATCACTTGCCTAAAAACTAAAAATCTAAATTTTGGTCAAATTTCTTCTAGAAACTGTAAACCACATTCTCTGTCATGACCGAGAATATACATTAAGATTCACAAGGTAAGTTTTGATAAAAATGGAATTACCTCAAATTTGACAAAATTTGAAACTCAAAATGCATGGTCGCTATTGCTCCATGTTAATTCTATGCACAAAAAAATCAATTTTCAACTTTCACTAAAAGCAAGATAGTGAAAACTTAATTTGCTGCATAGGCTTCAAATTGAGTCTACAACAGTAGAACAGCCACGCATTGTGTAAATCTGAGTGTGAAAACCTGTCCAAAGGCACATTTTACGACTAAAATCGTGACACAATGTGAAGGTATAGGGTTGCATACATTTTTCAAGTCAGGCAAAATATCCACAACCATTCAGACTGCACTAAAGCAAGAAAAAATCCTCCCTGCTAAATGGAGACTCCCTCAAGTAACAAGCAATATTAGCAGACTGGCTTGAAAAATGAAGTGTTTGAAGTGTCGACAAACATAAAAATCATCTTGTACCAGTATAGAAAGAAAACTGCAATATCTTTCACCACTTACAAAACAACTATGGGCTTAAAAAAAATACAACCCCATATCACAACATCTAGAAATGACAAATAAATAGAAATAATTACGTGATAAACTTTTTATCTTTTTTTTTATTAAAGGCAACAAATCTGATAAAATTTGCAGAAAATATAGATCCCTGATTCTGATTGGTTGGCTGGCTACCTTTACTCAGGTGTTGTCGTTTTGACAAGTATTGTTACATTTACAATCTCTGAATTAATTGTGCAAATGGAAAACAAAACTTAAAACTGCAAGGTGATATAACACACATACAAAGTCCACAGATGACAGCTGAATAAATTGTTTGGTTTGTGAGCATGTTTAAAAATCAGTGATTTGGTAGGGGTTTTTTGAAACTTTTTACATTGATAAAGTATGCATCCAAATATAAAAGCTGAAAATTTTGATCATACTTTTTGCTGATGGCAACTTTACATTGTCATTTATATCAAGAGTTAGTGAAGAATGGGGTGAAATTCCACATATTATATTGGTAAACTGAATAACCTCAAAAGTATCTCCAATCTAAATAGCTGACAAACTGAGTAAATTATATGAAAAAACTAAGGCATTCTTCTGAACCTTCAGAAAGAAAAATTGAGCACCGCTCTTTCAGGATAATTCCAAAAATGCTTGCATAGCCATATATTTAAATACCAGGAACAATTCACAGACTTTCACTGTTTTGAAAATAAGTTGCTAAGTGCATTCACTCTATGTAACAGGCCTGTTCCAACTAAATCAATGTTTTGATAACTTACGTCTGATAGAGATCTCTAATTTCCATGATGGTGGAAATGTTACAATATGAAAAGCAAAGCTTACATCAAATTCAAACTTTGGGGTTTGGCAATCCGTGGTTCAGGAAGAGTTTTTAGTTGCATTTAAAGCATTTGCACTGATGCAATCTTAACCCTTTGAGTGCTGTAAATTTTCCCGCCAAAATCTCACTGCAAAATTTTACCAATTTTTACAAAATTTTTGTAATTTTTTACGACAATTTTGAAACAAATAGACATCACTTTTCATTGGCTCCAGTTTTTGATCAAAATTTTGGAAAAAATCTGAATTAAACTGTCTGGGTCACATTTTATAATGGCCGTATAAAAAACTGACTTTGGCACTCAAAGGGTTAAAGTTCACATAGTTATTCATTCTTTCAGTAAATATTACTTCTAAATATATATTTCAATATAGCCAAATAACTTTGTAGAACAGATATTTTCACCTGTTTTTTTTTAAGCTTTATAAAGAACAGCAGTCTTCAATTCAAGAATACTGCTACAGAGAATATCGCTAACATTCCAAACAACTTTTTCAGAATGATGTGCAAACTGCAGGTCAGTTTGCATGTCATTTTAGGACAATCTACAACATAATGGACAAAATGTCAGAAAAGTGAAATGGAAAAAAAAAGAAATAGAAATAAACAGAAGAAGCAACATTCTTGACACTACCACTACAGAAAAACAAATATGACAAAACTGAGATATTGCTGCTTATACCGTCAAGGACGACACCCTGATTAACCAACAGTGAATGAGGTAGTCAAAACTTGGACACACTTGGAAACAAAACTGAAACACAAATCAGATCTCTAAATCTTGAATTCTAGAACAGAGAGTTGACATGATCTTCAATAAGCTAGACTTTACAAACATATAATTAAAAGGTGCTGGAAAGATTAAGTCAAATATAACAGTAACAAAAATCCATTAGTTTTTTTTTCACTGGTGAAAAAAGAAGCACTGTGAAACTGTCATGACTTTGTGATTTGACATAAACAGATTAAATACGATTTTCAGTGGTATGGTTGACAATTTGACATATATATGTATGATATGTGGGGCATTAACATTGGAGATTAGCAGTAGTTTTGAATGTAACTACACTCATATGGCACAGGACAGATCCATCTACAAAAGTACCCCTAATATTCACAATGGAAAATATCATGGTAAGGTAGTATGCACCTCGAAAGTGAAAGACTTAAACTTTTGCATAAAACTCTCCTCAATGAGTTTCAACAATTCTCCAAACAAAGCAGGAAAAAGAATCAGAGGCCACCATGCGAATTTTGATACTTGAGAAACAAATTTCCTAACCTTTGAAATTCAAAATGGCTGCCATCCCTGTGTTCAACTCTATGGGGGAATAAAATTTTAAATTTTCAAAATCAAAGATGGTGAAAATTTTTCTTGCTCCAAGAGCATTATAATGAGCCCCCACAAATGGTAGCTCAGGAAAGAAATGTGAAATTTGAGTCTGAATATCTGTCCCCAAGGCGCATTCTACCTTAATTCTCATGATATTTTGTCTCAATAAAACGTCAGAAGAGAAATTTTTGATTTGAAAATTCGATTCTTCAGATCAGAGATGCAATGAGAGCGAGGCCCATGGAACTATCACTCACAACAGGAAGAAGTTGCAATTCATGTAGAGCTTTTCAAGGAAAGGGGTCACTGAACAAATGAATGTAACAGGAAATGTTGAGTCATTGCGTTTCACACCTAACGCTAATAATTTTGACACCATAGATATATATGTCAGCGTATTTACATATTTGAGTGTCCATGTACGTGTGTGGGTGCACATCATGTGTATATGCGCATAGTGTTTATATGCATGACTACTGACATTCTTTCTTGTGCATGTATCTGCACATAAGAGTTTTTGTTCGATTTCTTTCTTCAAAATGCTTGTTATGTCTAGCTAATAATATTGAAAAGGGGCAAACAGTGTGGTCTCCGGGATGTTTCAATTCAAGGTACACACCGTCTGCTTTTGGAAATTATGGATGTAGTCAACATTTCCACAAGTCAGCTCTTTGGACATCATATGCAAACTCAAACAAAAGATATGAAACTAACACATCATGGTTTTTTTTACATTTGGAGAATGAAAAAATCCAGTACAAATGTGAAATGGATGTTCTGTAAAAAGCCATACTAATACATGTAGCCCAAAATATTAATGATTTGTCAAAACTTACGATGGCAGGAGTAAAAAAGCTTCAAAGTCAAACCCCCTTCACAACCCAAATTTGATCTGATCCAAAGCGTTATCTGTAGTTTGTATGGACCTGCAGACAAAGCACTTTGGAAGTGGCATGGTGGCATGTCTGCCTACATTTACATTTCTGAATAAAAAAAAATTACAAAACTGCTAAGCTATTCAAACTGAATCAATGGTAAAAGTGGGTGATCTTTCAACACTTAAAATTTAAGAAGAAAAAAGAAATAAATGAATTGTATAAATTATACCAGTATTCACCCGAGAAAAACGCTCCTGAAAAGGACACATGACTCAAAATAAACATTTAACTCCCTGAAGAACAAAATATAGTTTGTGCTATTTCAAATTTATTGAAATTAAACAGTTTTAAATCCCAGTTTAATCAGCGATTATAATAGCGCCCACTTATGAATATCTTAAACTACACATTGTTTTTTTGATTGAATCACTGAGAAAATTTTATCAAAATACTAAGAATATTAAAAATTCACAAAACTTTTCACAATAAGGAAACCAGTAATATGTACAGGCTTGGGGAAGGAATTAGGTTCCCATAATTAGAACTTGAATACAATTTGGAAGGAAAATTCTTAAAAAAAGTGATTGCTATTAAATGATAACTTGCTTCAAAAATGTTACAAGTTTGGCATTACACTGCTATCTGCCTAGCATTTATCTGAGGTAGAATAAAGCAGGACACTGCCCAAGGTGTTTTGACAAATTCTTAATTTTTTTTTCTAAAAAATACAATTTGAAAAAGACAATTGCAGCTGCATTACATCAAAGTAATTTCGTTCCAGTCAAATTTCTGGAAACATTTCAAGGTAGCATATTACTGCAGGCCGTGGTTTGATTTTCCCTGTAGTGTGACTGAAGGGACGTGTGTCTTGTTCACACTCAGATCCAGAGGTTCTAACTGTTCCTCAGCAAAGTAATTATCGATAACTGTTCCCAGTTTCAGCGGCCTTGTCACGGCATCCAGGTTTCTCACTTGCTGTGGCACTGCCCGAGTCATGTGATGCTGGTTGCCAGGGGAGGCAGGTTGCCGTAGCGATGGCGAAGAAGACAGGAGAGTCTGTTGACACATGCGACCAATCCATCCATCCAGGCGATTAGGTTCAGACTTGCCTGTCGGAAAGCTCTGATTATTTCCATCCCTTGAATTCACAACATGTGAAGAACCGCCATGTCTGTCTTCTTCATTATTCGTAGAAACACTCTACTTTTTCTTTCTCCTAATGACATTCGCTTATCACCTTTCTTTCCAGCTTCACCTGCTTCAGATGAAGTACGCAGTCTTGCCTTTTTTGGTAAAACCTCATCTGAATTCACACCTCTTCTTGAATCTTTTTCACAGACTCTTCCCAGTCTTGATGTTTCACAATCTGTCTGTATTCCGGCATGGCTATCACTGCTGCTACCTCCCAGCTCTGTTTTACCACTTCTGCTACGTTTCAACCTGCGGCGTTCATCAGATAACTCCTTCAGAGAGCTGTTAAGTTCTGGTAATCTCCCTGTCAGGGCTTTGGAAACCACAGTTGCCACAAACTGCTCCAATGTGGTTTCAATATACCTTTCTTCCATCTCTACCTTGCTGTTACTATCAGGGCTACCCTCCCCAGCAGCACTGGGGGGCTTCTCTCCTTCCCTCCCCTTATTCAAATCACCCCCTTGACTGGCAGGAGTTGTGCTTCTATCAGCTGGTTGATCTTGGCCACTGTGGCAATCTGCAGGATTGTCTGTGATTTTCACAGCATTGGTTACAGGTGGTTGTCTGTCCATGTTGTCTCTACAAGGGCCAGGTAATGCCTTAGGGTCATTCTCAGCACTGTGTTCACCTGACCCAACCTTCTTTGCCAGAATGGAAACCCTTGGATCAGACACACCCACGGAATGCACAGCACCACCTATGCAGTATTCTTGTTTACTGCCTGTGTGTTTGTTGGTGGCCTCTTCAGCTTCCCCTGTCCTGTCTTGCTTGTCTGTTGCACTGTTGTTCGTTTCCTCTTGCGACAATGGCCTCTTGACCTTTTGACCTTCCAGCACCTCATTTGCATCAAGTACAACGGTCACAAAGTCATGTAGTGTCCTGTCTGGGTCATCTTCCCGCAGAGCAGCAGTGGGGTGCACAGGTTGGTTTTCTGATCTTTGCTGGCACAGCTGGTGTCCTGTAAGATCATAACTTCTATTAGGACTCACTACACCTGGCACAAGACCTTCCCTTTCTGGAGTGATTTTATTCAGCAGTGCATGGAGTTGTCCACTGGCTTTGGACTGCTCACTTCCTGGTTGCTTGATATCTGTCTGTGTTGTTTCTGGTGTGGGTTTGTTTACAGTGACTGCTTGCCCTGCCTGAGGTGTTGCCATGGATGTGAAATGACCCTGGCTGAGGTCAGCTGATGGTGTTGGGTTTTTCTGATTGGTTGAAGCACCATGTATGATGTTGATATTTCTTGCACACACCTGGCACTCTGAGTTATCATCATTGTGACAGTTATGTCTGGGTTTCTGTGGACCATAGACAGTTTCTGGTTCCTGGTAGCTTGGACCAATGTGTGGACTGGGGGGACCCTTTAATGGCCTCCTGGGACAGTTGGTCAGCTGATGTCGTTTAAGCCCACAGTACAGCCGGTACTTTCTACCGCAGTCTGGGCACTCCAGAGATTTCTTGACATGCTGTTGGATGCTGTGCATGTGAAGTGCCTGGGGATGTTGGAAACTTACGTTACACGACGAACACTGGAAAACACTGGCTGGCGTCTGTGCTTTGAGCAGCGTTGGGCTTTCCAGATTAGGAGAGGCTGCAGCAGACCTAGGAGATGACAGGTTTTCTGGTCCTGGGCTCATATTTGCCTCACTTTGTCGTTTCTCTTCCAAAAGTCGTTTGAACTCATGCCAGTGTAGATCTGTGGTTAGTTTTTTGCTGTCTTCATCTGCTGACTTTCTAGCCATGCTAGGGAGTACGCCTGGGCTTCCAGGTAACTTTGCTGACAATTTCCTGGTAGGTTTACCTGTATTTCTGTCTGATAAATTTGTGCTGAGAAGTGCATGAAGTGAGGTCCCTTGAGACGATGCAAAACTTGATCTTCTAGATTGTTGGGAATATTGATCATTGGGAAGCTGTTCCATGGCAGATCTTGTATTGTTGCCATGGAAACCTCTATCAGCAGATTCTTTACTGTTACCATGGAAACCTCTATGAATATTTATTGGTGTTAACGCTTGATTCTGTAGATTACTTTGTGGAGTTGGCGATGCCATACTGTGGCTGCTAGGTTCAGCTCTGTGGTAACTGTTGGCATGGTGACGAAAATTTGATCTTTCTTGCATACTATTGTCAAAATTGTTTATTTTCTTTTGGGTTGTTGAAATTGATTGTGAGGATTCCTTTTTGAGATTTTGGTCAAATCTGGTGTGACCAATAGTGCTCTGAGGCGATGGTAAAGTTGGAATCTTAAGTGCTGTAACGTCAGCACGGTCATCCTTACTGCCCAAACTTCTCGCCTCCCTGCTGCTTGTTGTTCTGTCCACTGGAATATTACTTGTACCCGGACTTCTTCTCTGGACGTCAGGCCTACTATCTGACACAGTGGTGGCAGACGTGTGGGTCATGTGCTGAGGAAGACCTCCACTGACCCTGACACTCTTAATTTCCAGACTCTCTCTTCCTGACATCTGGGTATCACTGGGGAATCTTTCCCGAATAGGATCTTCTGCTGGTTGACCCTCGGTATGATCACTACATATTGATGAGGTCTCACTAGCACTTGACTTATCAGCCGCTCTCTGACTTCCCTGCGGAGAGAAGTTGTCCAACAAGTCATACCTGGACACTGGTTTTCTATCAATTCCACTCAATGCTGACTCAATATTTTTAGAACTCATGAGCTCAGCTGACATATCATCACTGGTTTTCATTCCCGACAGTATTTGTTTAAAAGTGGTGAGATTTGCCAGATGCACAAGTGCTTTGCTAAATGATCCCATCTGGCTGTCGGAATCTTCCGGTTTCTTATCCACTAGTCTCTTCTGGCTTGTCTCTTTCAGAGCACGACTGAATTTGAACATGTCCTGTGATTGGCCAGTCCCAAGGCTACCAGTGTCCACTGACTGGCTGGCTATCATTCCAGTCTCTGACATCACTCCTGACCTCTTCATCGACTTTAATCTCTTTTGTCTTCTCCCACCACGTTTTTTGTTCATTCCGTAACCTGAGACACTTGTTTCCATGGCAACATCATGGCTGTTCACTCCTAACTGAATTGGGGAGGAAACTTCATCAGACATCAATACCCTTCGTCCATCGCTGCCACTGTGAAGAATCTCTACAGTGGTCTTCTCCGGTCTTTGTACAGTGTCCGAGTTTACCACCTCCATTGCAAATGACTTTTGTGGTAATGGTTATATCTTGTGTGTTATATAGGAAATCCTGTCAACTCTTCCACCTGCAATACAACAACAAAAAGGAAAAAGTGTAAATTGTAGAATGACATCGCCACCAGTCATTTTCAAAATCTTAATCCTTTTTTCCAACAGGTTGAATTTTGCAACTTTCTGTTGACAAAACGTTACATATGTCTGTTACATCACGCCTTTTACATATCTATAAACATTACACAAATTCAAGTTCAAAATAAATCATGATAGTGCTTGTGGTTTTGATGTTTCCAAAACAAACGATGTCAACAAATGTGATCATGTAGAGTTGATTGGCACAGAAGAAATGACTTTTTATCAAATTGAATTTTGTAGGATGTTCTTGGCAGCAAGGTCAATGAACATTGCACATGCTGCCGATCAAATTCAACCAGGCAGTTGTGAACTCTAACCACTTGAAAGAAAGGGTGAAAACAACAGAGTTTGAAAAAATGTATTTGAAAAGTTGTGAGGAAATAATTAATCATGTGAAAAAAATTTCAGATAATGCTACACTTATTCAACACAAAAATAATCATTTTATGGAGCTGAATTGACAGACCAATAACCATTGGTTACTGAAAAAAAGATAAGAACTCATATACCAGCAAAATCAAATGATTACCACCGTAAGACCTGTCTGAAAAGCACAGTGTGAATTTATCCATATTTAAGTATAAGCTGTGGTCAAAGTTGAACTGACAACTAAAACTGATACAAACAGAATGAAAACAATTAAATTTCTAAAAACAAACCCAAGTTACCTATTATTAGCAAGCAGTTGTTTTTCTGGTATGGTCATGATAGTACCGATATCAACTGTTGTTTTCCACTATATGCCACATCAAAAGAGGAACTATACCAAGCTAGAATTGACCCCAAGTGAACTTTTGTCTCTAATGAGTACATGTAGGTTGCGTTGATAAATGATCATGAATGCACAACATGCAGTTATGTTGTTAGCAACCATAACCGAATGAGTACTACAAATACTGAGCCAATCTCACCAATAGGTCAAAGAAATTTTCAGCTTGGCTTGCTTATACTAATACAAGCCTCCTTTCATATGTTTGTTTGTTTTTAGTTTTTACTGCTATTTCAACCACTGCACTGCAGAACATGCACACAGTGTTCTCTCTCTACTTTTAAGACTTGTGAACACTTAGAGCCTACTGAAGAATTTAATGCATCCCTGTACCAATAAATGCGATATAAAATTCACTACGGTCAAAGAGGACACTCTCAGAGTCAGTGGTGGTTCAAATTAGCTCATGAAAGCAGACTGTACTCCTAGGTCCAGACTACCCAAAGTGTTATGGCTGAAATATCCTTCAGGCCCTATCCTTTGGGTGTCTTCAGTTTGCACAATCATGATTTTGCAGTCAAATTCACCAACGATAATCATGATAGACAATCACATCTATCGTGTGCCTAATGTGAAGGCTAAACCAAACATATCTCGAAGTAAAACATTTTTCTGTGTCACCATAAATTTTCATTTTATTAAGCAAGTCTTTATGGTATCTAATAAAAAATAAATGAAAAAACTCACTGTATAATCTTCAGTTTGCAAAGTATTAAAAAATACTTCATACAGACTGTCCCCAAGGACTGCTGTGACATACAATTATTACTGTACTTGCTAGTTTTGCATAGAGTACATCGTAGGAATTGCCATCATGATTTTACAAATTGAAAGCACTCCTTATATCTTTGTGCATAGGTCAGATCATACTTTTTTCAATGAATCGGTTGAAATTGGATAAGATAGATGAAGTAGATTTTTTATCAATATTTTCATGGAAATACAATTGAGTACATTTTGACAATGCTTAAACATCTGACGATCTCAACCCTTAAATTTTTGCATATCCTGCTATTAACAGTTTACTGAAAAAAAAAACTATAGAAAAACTTGACAATGTTGTGTTTCATGATAAATTCACCAAGTTACAAAAATTTCACATGAACAGTACAAAAATTCATTAGAGACCTGTTGGTGACAGTGTGTAGAGGTCAAATCATGTGTTGACGCAGGATGTTGCTATTTTTAAGGATAACAGCAAAAGGGAGGCATCATGGGCCAGTGGCTAGAGCAGTGGACGCACGATCACAGGATGGTGCGTTCGAGCCGGGGCATGGCCATGGTGCTGTGTCCTTGAGCAAGGCACTTTATTCCTCATTGCTTCTCCCTACCCAGGAGTGATGGGTACCTGGTAGGACAGTGGTTGTAATGTGTGCATATAGCTCTGCTGCGCTGATTGGCTGCACATGTGAGCTGTAGTTTGCTCCCCAGGGAGTTGAGTGGTATCATATTAGGTCCAGTGACCAGGGGTAATAATAATTGTAAAGCGCCTTGAGCACATGTACTTGTGGATATGTGCGCTATATAAGAAATTATTATTATTATTATTATAAAGCAAAATTAAGTCACAACACAATGTTAAAAACAAATTGTTGAAAGCTAAAAGATGTCTGAAGCACAATGGTTTGCACTTCAGTAAAAATACATATGTAGTCATTAGTTTACACATACACTTGTGCAAAGTATATTTAATTTAGGGGCTGCAATTCACCAAATACAGAATGTATATTTTTCATTGATTTTACGAGTCTACCATGATAGTATTTTTATCATTGAATTTGAGTGAAAATAATGTAGGAGCTCAGTTCAGGATCAGTGATTGTCAAGATAACAACAAAAGTACATTTCATGAACTATTTGCCCAAATGATTTAAAATGTACAGAAAATTTGTTTTCTGCATACAATAAAAAAAGAAAACTAGTAGGATTCACCATTGCAGTATGATATGCAGATCTTTCTTCCCAATCCACAAGAGTACTTTTCCTTCTTGAAGAAAGAAGTTGGCAAGACCAAGATGTCCATGGTCTCAACATTTTAACTCTCTTTCCTTAAATGCAAGGCCTAAGTTTTTGAGCTGTAAATCCGTTAGGGAGTAAAAAGACTTTTAATCCCCACCAATGGCATAAGAGTGTAACAGTGAGAAAAGATGGGAAGGACAGATTATACAGGTGTTTTTGTAGAAACTGAACTATTTTGACAACGGTTGTAACCTAGTTGGGTGTGGTATATCTGTGCCCTCTTTTGATATTAGCTGACCAACCCTGGGCATATTTACCGAACTACTCGAACGTGGCCTATTTTTGGAGTGACCGGGCAAAAGGTTGTTTACGCGCTGTACAAAAACAGACAAAGGCAACTCGGGTCAGTCCCTGTATACATACAAAGAAGGAAAGCCAAATTGCAGTATGATTTTCTTGTATATAAACTTGCTAAACTAGAAAAAAATATAACCCGTTTCCATGGTATACTAGTATGAGATCATCTTTAACAGCATTTCTAGAACAATTTTGAAAGTGGTGAGAAAGCAAATTCTTTATCAGATATGATGCATTTTTCTCTTATAAATTATTTTCAATCGAGTTTTCATCCACTCATGTCATCTTTTGAAAAATTCATCACTTAAAAAAATAAGATATTTTTCATCCCTTGCAAATGAGAACAACCCAAAGGGAAAAAGGTTAACTTGAGTTTATGTGAAGTGTGACCTAAGGCAACAATCTGGAACAGTCTATTATTTTCACAGGTTGTGCCTGAGGGATTTTACCAGAGGGATGGTTGCTACGTGATTAATTTTGAGCAAACTTTTCTCTTCCAAATGCAAAGAAAAACATGCTTTGTATGTGGAAAGCTGACTAAAGTAGCTTAACACTGATCGTGTTGCTTTGATGGGTTGGTCAGAACTGTATACAGAGAACTGTTAAAAGGTTAAGCCAGCTACTGGAGTACAAGTATGAGTGAATTCAGGATATACAATAGATCAACTGATATGATAGGAAAGTGAACTTTGTTGGCCGAGGAACTCTGTGTGTACGTGTCTATAATCTCATTTCCCCTTTCTGAAATACATGTACAATCTCATGTTTTTGTAAGTGTTTGAGATGAAGTGTTTATAATGATATGAGATTGGCGGTCATTGTACTCCTTGCGTATGATCTGATGCCATACCATATGTCACAGCATTGCTTTAACCCTGTCACCCCCATCTCCCTGTGTTGAGGTCCAACTTTACCATAGAAAACAGAGAAGTTGGACCAAACAAAGGTGGTGAAAGGGTTAAAGTATGAAAATATATAATTGAGGAGACAATTCCTTCAAAAAATACATGTAAGTAAATATTTACTCCCTGTGTCATATAAAAGAGTGGGCCAGGTGTTATGTGAGCAAGTTCACAAAGAATAATCTAGGACAATTCCTGGGACAAAGGAATAAAAATAACTACCACGAATAGATGCTCAGTTGTGGGTAACATATGTTAAAACTGTCTAAAATATTATTCCCTGTCGATGGTTAGTTTAAACTATGGAAGGATGTAGTACACACAAATTTCTATCATGTTGCTCATTTTTCACAAAAGTTCGCCATGTATCTGGGTGACCTTGATCACTTCCCACTTTTTGGTTAACCACAATTCATCACCACCTGATGTGAAAGGTATGTCAGCTGAGGTCATGGTCACTCCATGCAAATCCAGGCAGCTGGGATCCATACATCTTTTGTTTGAATGAGGTACAGGCCCCCTGACAGCCTTAACCTCTGCTCCCCATACCTTCCTGTGGTTTGGTTTGACCCAGCCGTTGGTTTCCTGTGGTTGGCTGAGTCTGCTGAGACGCAGACTTGGGAATGAGCCTTGATTTTCTATTAAGCACAGTCACACGTGGCCAGATATTTAATTAGAACTTTTCATCTGGGATTTATGTTTTCAAATGAAAATTTCATCATTTGTCATATTAAATGAAATATCATCTAATTTTTCAAGCATGGTCATGAATTATGACACATGGCAGAAGACTAAATCCAGTAGAATAAAAAACCCTACACTGCTGATATTTTGAACTATTTAATCAAAACTCCAGAAAATTTCAAAGATTCTCCAACAGCAGATTGTTTGGACCAGAAAAGAGACTGGACATGTACAGTTAAATACTGCAGTAAAAGGCATCTCTAGCTTATGGGGGTATTTTTTGATTTGGAAAGTTGTACCTTCCGAAAAAAGATCTGTCAATAGATTTTCAGTTTTGACTGTTTCAAGTTTCAATACTGAAAAGAAGGCAGAGTAAACTGGTCATAATTTCACAGTTTCAAAACGGCGATGACACAATGCACATACATTCATAAATCATTAATGTATGACCCTCCGGCCAAAAATATCAGGCACGTTTTTGCAATATTATCATGTAGCATTCTCGTTACCTTTTCACCTTAGCACAGATCTAAATTTTAACCCTTCACACAAGTATAAGCCAGACCTTTGTACAGGGATAGCATAAGACATGGGGGAAAATGATCAGATGACGTGACCCGATGTTTAGGTCAATCTCACTCTGATAAATAAATGACATGAATTTTTCAAATGGCCATTTTGAAGCAATAAATTTCTTATGAGAGTAGATATTGAGGGGAGGGACAAACTTTATACTGCTTGGTTGACATGGCAAGCACCTTTGACTTTCGGCAACATTTGATAGCCAAGTCTTGTGGATTCACTTATGTTGAAAACGGGCAAGCACTAACTTGTTACAGATAGAGCCATTCAACCATGTTATCAAAGGAGTCAGTTTGAACAACGTTCTCATCAAAGGAAAGTTTTAAAACTCTTCAACAGTGTAATCAATGAGATGTGAAGCAATAAAGAATTCTCGAAAAACTTTTTGTAAAAACAAAAATAATGTTACAAAAATTAAACAGAAGAGGGAGGAAAAATTGGGCAAAAGTTCCCATATTTAAATATTAACCCATTCTGATTCACACCTGGCGGACATGATAGTATTTTAGCAAATTGATTTTCAAAAATGGTTATGTCGAAACAGCCATCTGCTGTTATTAACGCGGTATAGGTCAGAGGTGACAGAAGCCGTTCTAGGCAGTATTGTAAACACACACCCTATTGACCGGTGTTTGACTCATGGCACGCACTCGTGTGGTTCTCTCTATGTCTTTAAGTCATATGAATACATCTGAGAGACAGAGAGGGGGGCATTGTGGAGAAAAAAGCGCTAACCTTTCTTAACAACTACAAATTTTGAGATTTAGAGAAAGTGGAATAATCATCTCTCATTTGTCTTATATATTCTATTGATTAACGACCACATGAAATTAAAAGACATTAGAAAACCAAAATAGCTATTGTTAAAGAAAAAGATGCTGAACATGTTGTCAAAGAGTTTTGTCTCGGAAGGAAAATGATATTTTATGTTAAAATTGGCACACTACCAAGAAACCTATGATGGAAGGTGACCAAAAGGACACACACCTACACTAAAAATAAACACCACATCACGACATTCCTATTATGTCCGGGATGTAATGGTCCAAATATTGATTTTTTTTGTCTTTCAATCCTTTTTTTCTGCTTTGAAAGTGTATGAGTAACCATGTCACTGTAGATTGAGACACAAAAAGTACTAAAATCTAAAACTCGGGGGGAACAAATCTTCAGAAATTGAAATCACAAAAGAATCGCTGCTGTTTGATTAGAAGCCTAAGCTACTAATATGAAAAAAGTTCTGATAAGGCATACTGTGAAACCAGTTCAGATATATCTAACCGGCACAAAAATAATCAATCTAGGTCAACTGTCAACTTCTATCACCTAATCCTTTGATGTTATCCATTTATATAATATTTTATATCAAATACGAAATATTTTTGACAAACAAAGATTTAAGTTAAACAAGAAACAGAGTGTACTAACCTTACGAATGCAGCATGCGTGTGGATTGACAGAGGGATACATTGTGAAGTGCAAAAGGTCTTTGCAATATTTACCTTATTGTCAGAAGCGAGGCATGCTTTGTGTACGTGACAACATTCCTATTTTTATTTCCCCTAAGGTCGGGGGTCAGGCCTTGACCTCTACATACACTGTATGGATGAGATTCGGCTGACCCGAACTCAGCAACCTCATTCGCACTCTGGATCTGGGTCGTGTTCTCATAAAATGACAAGAATCAAAGAAATTCTGTTTTATCCTCTTGTCTATTGTTTGTTTTACACTGATAGGAAAATTGACTTTTGTCTGCAGCATAAAAAACACCTTGGAAATGCTTGTTTGGATAAAATAATGTATTTTGATAATTTTTTTTCTGTATTGTGAGCACTCGTAAAATATTTTTATTCATGAATTACACACATGAACCAATTTTCGAGGTTGAATTTACCACATGTCATTTGAGAGAGACATCCGGGTTGTTTATTTTTCATCCTCCTTAGAAGTGAATTTCAGGTCTTTGTTTGACAGATTTGGAATTCGGGGTCAAAGGTTCTCAGCAGCTTTCAAAGCATTCTCAAAGTGAGCAATTCAAACGACTCCTAGCACTACTGCCCTAGGTTACGACCAACAACAAATGCAACGACCTTTTACCCTAACCGCTGACTGTTTACCCACCAATCAATCACCCAGCTGAAAGAATATCTGACGTAGCGACCTAAATGGCGTATGAGTTTCCAGCGCGGCCATCTGCCGTGTGTGCTGTTTTCGCGAATTGCCCAGTCCCCATGGATACAGTTTGCCATGGTTGGATGTTTTCCAAATGTGTACAGTCACCAGCTATGTGGGCTGCCCTTCAGTTTCTTTACAAAAGTCACAACCTACTGCCATCTGACATGGGTCAGCGAAAACTTTTTTCACGACGACAAGCATGGTCAAAGTTTGAACAGAACAATACACATCCTGAATTTTTTTAAGTGTCATTGCTCTTTGTGGTACAAACAGCAAACTGGCCACCTCTTGCAAACACTGAACAAACACATTTTTAGATTAGAAAGATATCTGATGCAATTTGCACAAAAGTTAAACAGACAAACAGTGTTGTTGTTGCACACGGAAAAAAATTGATATCATCTCAAGCACATGATATTTTCTTCATAGTTGTCGTAATTTTTTCTTAGTATTGTGTTGATAATGTAAAATGTATCGCAAGCACTCTAGATAATACACTGTATTGCCTCTTTTAGATCAAGCATGGATGTAAAAAACCTGTTTTAAAGTAACTTCACTCCAAAAATAGGAGAAAAAACTGAAGCAGATTAGGCTTTCTGCGAACATCTCCACAACAGAACACTCAGACGGACAGCTGAAATTTATTTGTCAAGTGAAGTAGGGTATAAATCTATGATTAATGAGTCACCTCTTTTATATTATTCTGTGAAGCAATCAATGTGAGGTTAGTCTCGCATCCTACACATTAGATTATTAACATAATGGTTTACCAGGAACTACAGAAAATGCAATGTTACTCTTCAAAGTCTTCCATTCAGCTGATTATCTTTAAGTCTGGTCAACTGTTATGAGTGTTCTCATTTCTCATTTCACTGTCTTATCATAATGATGTTCACAAAATTTCAAAACTCATTTTGTAGAAATTATTATGGTATTTTTGGGAGTGATTTGGACCTGTAACGCTATAAGCTTGATTTCACTAGTTTTGAATACAAATTTGTTTTTGTATAACAAAGAAATGTCCCCCTTTCTCTACAGTCTTCCCGATGACTCATAAGATTATAATCTGTAGGGATTTAAGAATAAAATATTCCAAATAAAAATATATCTATAAAATTGCAAATTTGTAGGTTCAGTTAGGATTTTACAATAAATCAATGATATATGTTCTATCATCACTCATGGGATTACATTCTATTAGAATTTAACAATCAGATATCATGAAAAGGAGACATGTATTTACAAAACTATAAATCTGTAGCTGTATTTATCAAGTTTCGTTTCTGATTACCTGATAACAAAATGACGTCAACTACGGTAACAGGGGTGAAAAATGCCATGCCACTCCCCCTTGAGACATTTTACCATTGTTGTGTTTGGGTCACGTCAGCAAAATCCACAAGTCAAAGGCTATCTTATTCACATCCAAATTCCACTGATTCAGACCTAAATTTGTACAGATAGACAACTCAGACAGGTGTGGAGCTGTTGATAAGGGGCGTTTAACTCCTTAACTCTCAAAATATCAAATGATATCAACAGGTTTACCTATTAAAATACCATACCTGTATCCATCTGCTGTATGGTACAACAAAGCGGTGAGTCAGCTCTAAATTTAGAGTCTTGTCATCTCTTCAAGGAAGTATTACTCAAAATGTTTTGCTTTCAATATTTTTGTTTTTGCAAATTTTAATTTTTTACCATGATTTCAAAAACGTCTATGTTGACAGCGCAAGAACAGTGCCAAAAAATTTACACAATTTTATCAATATAGAGGAAGAGACATGAACTTTGATCAAAAAACTAATAAAAATAGGAAAAACATACATCTCAGTGAAAAGTGATACAAATCAAAAGGCAAACAACAACATTTGCAGGTAGGAAGATATTTTTGCATTAGACACTATCCATGTTGTACAGCTGTAAATTTCAGTGGGGAAATATTTATTGATTGATCAATATCAGTACAACTTCATGGTTTCTCTAGAAAATGACAGCTTATGTCGTAGCATCTCCTGCATATGCATTAACTCAGAATTCCCTTGTGGGAAAGACAAGCCAACCATGAAACAGTTGAGAATATTATTACAAGGCAAATAGATTCATGTCAGGTGATAAGGTCGACAGAAGGTCACGACTTGTCAAATCTAAACTATTCTGTGAATGTATACTGGAAAGAATATCATGCAAACCAATTTTTTCAATTAAAAGGACATCAGTCCTTTTCAGCTGACAAACAACAACAGGATGTTTTTTAGATTTGTAGAATAATTTAAAGTAGTTTATGATGTGTGTAAAGGGCAAATCCTTTACTGCATTGTTTTCACAATCTGAATATTTTTGTACTCAATATTAATTTACGGCTCTGAAAGAAAAAAAAACATTAATCTAGTCCTGGTCTAGTCTTATTACAACAATACGGACAGTAATTTTAAGGAAAATATATATCACCGTGTTTTTTCCTCCATTTAATTAAATTCCTGTGAAATTCCACTTTCTGTACAATACATATTTTAAAACACTTAAATTGAAATCAAAGCAAGACTGGATGTGTATTTGCAGTAGAAACAAGATGCTTCACACTTTAATATGCTAGGCATCGATTTATTAGCATATTTTACATCAGAATATGTGTGTTTCAGGCAGCCAACAGGTGACTATATGTAAAACAAAAATAATACACAATTGATTGCCAATCTCTTGTCTGTCCTAGGCATCATATACTTCCAAGTGTACATTTTATTTTGCATAATTTGAAGAATAAATCTAACAATATTCTATTACTCATTTGTTTTGATATTAAAGGGCCAGTGTAGTAGCTGCAAATTTTGATGACCTTTTCACTATTTTTGTTTTGTATGTCAATCACAAGTTTTTGTTCTACCCGCCAACACCTACTGTTTAGCTTGTCCACACAGCACCTTAGCACTGTTGTTGTTTACATCTGAATTCTGGTCCTGACCAGAATTCACTTGTCAACAACAACAATTCAGTCCACAAATGTACAGGCTGAGTTGACAGTCAGAACACTGTATACCTCAACATGCTGTGGGGATTAGAACAAGAAACTATGGTTGACCTTTCAAAACAAAATTGGTGAAAAAAATCATCAAAAATTACAGCCATTGACCCTTTAACCCTTGGAATGCTGTAATATTGTTCCCACCAAAATTTTAGTCAAACATTTTTACCAATTTTTATGAATTTTTCTGTAATCTTGTGATACTTTTGGACCAAATGGACATCACATTTCATTGGCTACAGTTTGTTATCAAACTTTTGACAAAAATCTGGAAAAAAATTGACTGGAGTATATTTTCTAAAGGTGACAAAAATTGACTTTGGCACTCAAAGGGTTAATATGTTACCATGCATTGCTGTATCTCACACATCATCAGTGCATAAAGTGTATTCACTCACACTATGCTGAGGCTGACTGAGAGATACATTCTCTGACAAAATTAAGAGAACGGCCAATCAGACTTCCAACACAGAGAAAAGTGAAAGTGTACGACAGGAAAAGACACAGAAAGAAAGATAAAAATGGAGGCAAAAAGAAGAGACGGCAAGCTCTGTTATATCAATTAATTGGTTGATGCTGAGACAGATGTGTTCAAACAGATATTTTATCATCAACCTTAGAAAAGAAAACTGGCAAATATATGGTGTATTTTCATGATTACAATTTACACCTCATCTTCTTACATATTTCTGTTGTGCAGAACTTTTGTGTCATTACTATATACCAGCATTGAACATTTACAGGCTATTTGTCATTTGATTTATATAGTACAATACATATATAATACAGGCAAGAATCTTTGTTCTTTGACAACACAGAAAGTTGTAAATTTATTTCCATTATGGACAATCCCATATGATGCTATTCTTTACTGGGCCAGGAGGGTTATACATGTACATTAAATTTTCAGCAGCTGTCTTCTTTCTTAATTACTGAACCGTACTTTCTTTTTGAAATCAATGTCTTTAAGTTCACATGCGGGTTACTTGTATCCGGTACACAGTAATTTTACCACACATTTTGAAAAACAAGCGGGTAGAAACAGAACCACTCACTTGAGTGATACCTCGATTTATCAAATCCTCTTTGTCAAAGTGGCATTGAACAAGACACATTGAAATATAGCCATCCATCTTTTCTATGATAGGGCTGCCCCTCCCCATCAAACCCCTTCTTGTATCCACAACCTTTTCACCTCATTCCCACAACGGTAGGTCAAATTTTGTTTTTGAGGACAAAAAAGGGATGAACCAAACTTGGATGTAATTTAGTTTAAGAGAAGTATTAAGAATGACAGTCAGATGTATTTGTGGTTTTTGCAGACAGGGAGATAGATGACCGGTCAAGATCAGTGACAGAATCACTTACACATGTACAGGTTTGTAGATAACTTATTTGATTGGTCAATTTACTTCATTGTAAGTTTAATGCTGCGAGTTGACAGAATGGATGGAATGGAAATGGAATGGAAGGAATGAATGAATGGACATGCAGATGGATGATCATGGCAAGGAAAGATAAAGAATTACAGGGATGAATGGACAGATAGGAATGTACGCACGGAAAATGTATGAATGAATGCACATGGTATCACAAACAAATGCGAGATTTATGCTGTAGTATCGCTGCAGGTAAAAAGTCACATTTGTAAAGATTCTGTGTACAAGAAGTAAAGTATGCAATTTATTTTGCTGAGAAAAGCTAGTTCATGCTTCAAAAAAGACATTATCAACAACTCCCCTTTTGAAATTAATGAAATGAATGAATATCTTGTTAAAATTAGGACAAAAGTATTTGACAAAATTCGTGTGTAAAAAATATGCAATATGTATGGAAGTGGTATATTTAGTAAATTCAAAACTAGCTGAACTTTGACCCTGATACTCTGTGAGGTCAAGGTCCATAGCAGCAGGATCTCCAAATAAACCATCTCTGCAAACAATAGATAAATTATTACCCGGGTAACACATATTTCTCTTATTTTTAGGACTGGTTTTATGATAACAATGTTTAGCCAGGAGATGGACATTGATGGATGTGCTGCAGAATAAAGGTTTTTCTGTGCTCCAGTTAAAAAGATGCCACTAATCTTTGTATTTTTTTCAGCTTTTCTGATGAAAACACTCATCAGTAAAACCAATTGAACCCATCAGAAGTGTGATCAGAACAACTGATAATATCAAATCTGCTGACATTGTTTTTTTTAGAACTATATTCCACATGAGATACCAACTGTAAAGATAGGTACCCCACCTAGCCTTCATATTGCATCATAAAAGATTAAGTTGATGATGTCCAGCTGATGTGAGTCACACACGTTTTGCCTCACTTTTGAAGCCCATTGTCACAGTTTCAGTTCACTCATCAAGTATTGAGCCTGCAGTTCTGACGCAATAAGTCTGTTTTCAAATGAAGTCATCATTCTCTCATTAATATGCTAATATAAATATTTGTCAGCAAATTCAAATTACATTTTTGAAAATTATGGATGCAATAAAAACAAAAATAACTTTATAGGTGATTTCCAATGATATGATGAGCACTAGGAAAGACTTATTAACTGCTAAGACCACAAACAACAACACTGTCAGACAAAATATGTCCTAATATCCGGCAGCAATGTCCGATGTCGTGTGCATTCAGCTATATTTAATAATAAACCAACAACTGTACACAGCCATATAATTGATTCCATGATAATTGTTGTACGGAGTTTGAAAAGTTAAAAACTTAAAAAATGTAATTATTACAACTTTGATGAAGGGATATAATTGTTATAAATCAATTGGGACAAACACAATAAGAAAATGAAAGATTCAGACTTTTTATCTCTCAACCAACTCTCCCTTTTCCTGACATTTTATTTTTACTGATTAGTAACAATAAAACCAAAAGCACTTTCTTTCATATTTCACTTGATATTTCATACTTTACAAATTTTATCAAGAAACTCGAGGGAACACATTAATACCCTGAGGTTAATAGACTCCTTTCTTTTTAAATGAAAACCAAATTCACTCTCACCTCAAAACTTTATGAAGGATATTTCCTTTAAAAGCTTTAAACTGGCTTTCATATTTTAATATCAAAACCATAGAAATATTAAACTCCTTATTACTGTAAATTTTCGGGGAAACACACTCTTCAGCACTACGTTCTCCTCTGAGGTTTCGGAGCAGAAGGATTCTTCACGCGTGTTTCGCTACGCGTTGGCGTACAGAAACCTTTGAGGTTGTCAATGAAGTCGTTAAAATATCCTGTAGTTTGATTATGTAACTCACAGAAGACAGAATACCAGTGTCTCATCAAAAGATGCGACAAAATGTAATCATTAGACAGCTTTTCCCATTGGCTGTGCATGTGGACCTCGATTTCTTGATAATGTCGAAATAGGCGTTTGCGAGTTGTGTTAAACGGCTCAGTTTGGTTATGTGCACAGAAAATATTACAAAGCTACTTGACCGAAACTGTTTAACCTGTTGTTTAAATGACGACGCGACGCTACAAGTCAATAAAACATCCGTGATTTTATCATGGGAAATAAATTCAGAACGGAAAAAAGGGCGCCAAATGACTCTTCAGCATGGTTTCATAATACTTGCAGACGATAAAACAAAAAATGCTCTTTCATGTTCGCGCGCCTGCCTAAGAAATTTGTATTTTGATTGTTTAGCAACCAGGTAAGTTTGAAAAAAGTAGGTAAAAATTAATTTTTCGACAGTTTCAGAGGCCCTGGAGGCTAAATTATTTCGTATTTATTTGGGTCAGGCCAACGCCGCTTTATGCCGTGAGGTTGTGACACCTACCTTGCATGCAGCTTGTCGTTGTTTTCATGACCCGCTGAGCTTCACGGACACAGACACTCGTTGCGCGCCGGTTTTACTTCTTCAAATATCACCTGGAAAAAAGAACGGTGCGTCAGTCATCGTCATAAGCGTCAAATGGTTTGTATTTATGGCACGTTCGGCGCATAAAGTTTCGAGAAGCGCAAACCACGGCTCGTTTGTCTAGACAAAAGGTCACGTAAGGTCATTAATGTTGCACAAGTTAAGGTCGGAGGCTAATATTTCGCGACATTTGCCGCATTTTAAACGGTGGAAAATACAGAAACGAGCTGCCAAAAGCTACTTTATGATACACTTAGGTATTATCAAGGTTTCTTGAAACCAGAAAGGAAAGTGTTTCTCACCTGAGTCAAATTTCACGGAGGGCTTTAGATGTGGACGATTTAGGACAGTAGCGCCATGTTGAAATAATGGCTTTGGCTTTGTACGCAGACTACCTAGCTTACTAGAAATTTCGTGCCCAACTAACAGGTCAACATTTGAACTCTGTCGATAAGTCATGAACTTTTACACCTTTGTGCGTCGATGCCAGCTTGAAATATCACGAAACGAGGAAGTGATTAATGCTACTGGTGCGATTTCCAATGCGTCATGGCAAGATTTTTTTTTCTACTCCCATAAAAAATAACACGAAAGTCTCAGTCGTAGACAAAGACTGTGTCCAGGTCAAGACTGTGTTTCATAATAGCCGTTGCCATAGAAACGGCTTACTTCGGTAAGTCACGCTGAACACTAACACAATTTATACTGTTAATATTAAAACGCTACCTGAAATAATAGTTTTCGAAGAGAAAATAAGCTACAATTTCCAAAACCATGTTCACGCTCTGTTTGCGTTCTGTTCACTGGACTGTAAACGGTCTCTTGACAACGAGCTCGGGTTCACTGATTGCAACAAGCCACATCACATTCACATTTCTACTAGATAATTCAAATAAAGCAACTGAATATACGCCACATAT
Organism: Ptychodera flava; assembly: GCF_041260155.1. NCBI lineage: Eukaryota > Metazoa > Hemichordata > Enteropneusta > Ptychoderidae > Ptychodera > Ptychodera flava. The sequence continues at coordinate 13,919,503 of NC_091949.1, read as the reverse complement.
TTCAAATATCCTCCGAATTTCCTCTCGGTCTTTTCAGGTTGTCAAAAGCACCTCAATATTTATGGCGCCGTCTTTTACTTTTGTGTGTTGGCCCCATCGCTCACGATTTTACCCCGGGGTACCGATTGACCCGCGGTGGCCCAGTTTCAACATTCTCGTTGCACCTTGACCTTCGATCGAACTATTGGCAGGTCGCATTTCAAAGGTTTATCTACCTAAGAGATTGTCAAACAAACTTCAAAGGTTAACGCCGTCGTTTTTTGTCGTTTTTTTTCGGTTAAACTGTAAACTCTAATCAGAATGAGCGCAATATACACGGTTCATGTAAAATTTAATTCGCCCAGTGTAACCAAGTTGCGTGATCAACAGACTTGTCTCCAAAAGTCAAGAGTGCAACACAGATACACCGGGGGTTCAGATGAGATATAGGGTTTCAAATCGCACTCCCACCTCAGGCAACCCTAACATTCAGTTGATCGGAAATTGTATTTTCATCAGTTAAATAATTCAATAAATAAAAACAGCAGCCACAATTACCACTGTAGAGCTAGAAATTTCATTCAAGTAGGCCCAATTTGCTGTCTCATAAAATAAAACAGAACTTGCTCCCCACAGCGGGTAGGTCGTCTAGCGGCGGGCGATGGCACGCGCATTGTATGCATTATTTTTTTTCATAAACAATACTATGCACTTTACAAAAACGCAAAAAACACCGTAAAATACGGCAAATGGATGCCTAGAAGCGTTCAAAAACGTTTTACTCCCTATCCAATACACTGTTATTTCTTATACCTGCTGGGTAGAACTCGATACAAATCGCACTTCGGCTAGAACAATCGATGCAAGGACATCAAATTTCATTCGATCATCGATGCAACAATTCGCCATGACCTGATGACGTATCTTGCTGTTATATTTCGCCTTTTATACCATTCTTTTATCAGACTCACAGTGTTGATAACTATAGTACATATTTGACATTCTGTAAGACTATTTTGCCGTATTTTGTCGTTTTTTAATTTTTTTGTTAATATCTTAAAGTTTACTACGAACAAAATGCTTGCAATGTTACGAATACATTTACTTTAATGTAAATTTGTCAGGAAAACAAATATTCCCGAGTCGGTTATCGCAAGACCATTATACATAGTTGTGACGCCATTGGGCTTACAAAACGATCTAAATCACGGCTACAAGTGGCTCAAAATAAAGTTATCAGATTTCTGTTGAATGTCCCGCCTAGAGCTCACATTGGGCCGGGCGAATTCCGTCAAGTAGGTATGTTACCTGTTGAACACAGAGTAAACCAACTTAAACTCAATCATAAGTATAATATCTTCAATGACCATGCACTAAGACAATGCTCCCGATTACATGAGAAATCAAGTACAAAGATACATAAGCTGTTACAAGTCAAAAAATAGTGTTGCATCTTTCAAGATTCCAAGGGTAAAAGGTTGTGGCATTAATTCCTTTAATTATACAGGTTCCGTACTTTGGAATAGTTTACCTTTGTCACTAAGACAATGTGAGTCAATCGGTGTGTTCAAAAAAGAGTAAAAGAACACTTAATGTCAAGAATGTTTCTCTGATTTTAATGAATGATATATATCTATCTACACTTTATAAAACATGATTGTCATGACATTTTCCCAAAGTATTCCAATACATCAAGCAGAGCAATTGCCGTCTTGTCAAATCAAATCCGTCATTTTGTATTTTTTAACATCGAGAACCACAATGGAAATAAGCATCAATTGCTTTCTTGTGTTATCCTCGGCAGTACTGTCAAATGTACATTTTATATATTTTATTTTAATTGCCAAATAAATTCATTCATTCATTCATTCATGGTATTTTTTCAACGCAACAAAGTGTTAGACACGTACAAATATGACATCTTATATTCACTCTTAATTGAATATTAATGAAAGAAACCGAAACTACGATATACCTGTTTTTCGAAGATGAATTGTGCATAACTTTGTTATTCATTCATCCATCCATCCATCCATTCATTCATTCACTTATTCATTCACAAATTCATTTCTTCATTCACACATTCACTCCGTCAACTTTATTTCCTGCTCCATTATGAATCTTTCAGTTCTGGAAAACTTTTGATCTGAAATAAACATGAACTCATGATTGGCGCACGTAATCAAAACACGGCAGATCCAATAAATGCCTTGCTTCTTGATGTCAACAATAAAAGTAATAATTTACTGTTTTTTACGCGAGGGATGATACTAGTAACTCACGTATGGAAAGAAGTTTCGACATTTGGTCTAGCTTTTATTTCATGACGTAACTGTCAGCAAACGCTTCCACTGTCTACGCTGAATAAGTTCTGAGAGGAGCAAGTATGCTTTCGTATGAAAATGAAAGCTTCAGAGCCGCGGTTTTTTGACAGGCACGCACTTTTTTAGGAGTTGTTTTGGTCCTTTTTTGTGTTTCTGGAGATAAGCCATGCTGCTGTATATATTACAACATTGAAGGTTGCAACTTCAATCGTGCCGTTTCAATATTCCCCCTTCACATGGTTATGTTAATCTACGGTTGGGACCACTAAGGTGTAAAATAAGGTTTCGAAGATATAAGAAAATGACAAAAACTATGACCTATTATAATGCAGTGAAAGCGCTTTGCAGAGTCGATACAATTTTCTAAGCGTCAAATGTTTTCTTCGCCCTTATTATCAGTGGTAGGCGCGGTCTGCATACTTTTCCTATATGCACACTGCCCTATATACTGTAAGCATGATAAGGAATAGATAACATTTGCAAATAATGTCATTTTTGCATCCGTATGTCATGGAAGCGGAACATTTGTAGAGAATCCGTGGAAATGTTAGCTTGGTGATATTAAAATTGACTAATAGCGTCGCCATGTTACAACTCATTGGGACAACATTTACATGTAAATGGAAAATAAACGAAGATTGATCAGAGAATATGTTATTATATTTTTGTAGAATAAAACGAATATCCCATTCACTGGCTTAAACTAACTTAATAAATACATACACAGAGATAGATAGATAGATAGATAGATAGATAGATAGATAGATAGATAGATAGATACATACATACATACATACATACATACATACATACATATACACCTATGCAGTCTAAATATTTCCTTTCAATGGGAAGGCACTCCCATTAAGAGTGTATACATGTGCCGCGGTTTTTGATATCCCTCCTTTTTCGCCTGATGTAGACCGTTGACAATGATCATTTGAAAAATGTAGACTTTTGACCTCTGTTCTTGACTCTACACGGCGCCATCGACCCCTTCGGCATTTTTGACAAACCATTTTATTGAGAATGTAGAGTTTTGACATCGGTATTTGGCCAAAACTGTACACTTTTGACACGCCTCTCATTTAAAGGAAATATTTCGACTTTGTACCTTGTAGTTTGAAACAGGGGTAAACGTGTACTAAATTCAGAGTCAGGTGCTCCTCCCGAAGAAAAAATTGTGCCACTTTGATTAAAATTATCGCATATTAAAACAGCTTGTTTCGCGGTAAAACAAGAAAACACAGTAGGCATACTCACATAATTTCGATAACAAATTCAACAGAATAACGGTAATTTTTGCACGATAAGCGATATTCTAGGTGCGTTTTACAAGTAAATGGATGTTCAAAGCGGCGTGAAGCGCTCTGAATGTAGCAGGTGTATAATCGAAAATGAGGCCAAGGGGATTTGAACTGATTTAATTTAGGAAAAGGTCAGTCTTTTGTCAATATCAGTTGTTGAAAAACGTCTTTTGTATCAAATATACATTTCTGACCTCAATGTGTAAACTCTGACATTTTTCCTAGTTGCAACTCACAAAATCGGTTTTCTTAAGATGTTCCACCGTATTCGGTTTTTGTTAACGATCCCAAATGGCGTGGCGTCTGCTGAAGGCTTATTGCTGCCTTCAGTGAACTCAGGGTGCGCGTGATACACAGTTTGACCTCTGTCGAACTGTCAATGCGTAATGTAAGTCGGGCGGTGTTTGTTTGCCAACGACGCTTGTCAGTGAAAGGTCGTGAGGGTCACTTCGTCACCATCCATGTCGATCAAATTACGAGCGGAGAACCCTCTAAGATGGTGATTATTATAGTAGCTGGCAATTATTGAGACCGCGCCAAATTTACGAAAAGGCTATGACCTTCGCGTGTGTCTGTGTGCACAGTTCGAAAGCGCAATGCATTATGTCGCCCATGGTTTTCATTTGCAAATATGTTTATTGCATCTTGCGCTCTCACGCTTCAAGCGTGGTATTTTTTATTAAATAAATCGTGCAAATAATACCTTGTGTTTAAAGAAGTAAAAGATTCGAAAGAAGTTCATAATGTTTAGTTTTTTTTATTCTAAATATTACCAATGATATTAATTATATTAAATGCTGAATGATAAATAATGGTTGCGTTTGTACAATATATATGTCAATGCGCCCTGGTAGTTTGGTGGTCGGTGGCAGCAACCTTTTGTATTCTGTCAGTCAGCCATGATGAATTCCGTGACAAGTAGGGTACAGTGCAGTGGACGAGGGCGTCTTTGGCGACACTGGACGAGAATACAACGACCTGAGCGCAGACAAAACAGTGTGATCTCTGACAAGCGAGAGAGGGCAGCAAAAACAACTTCTGACGCAGGTCCGGGGCAGAGGTCAATGAAGCACCTGGTGCTGGGTATTATTGTTGCTGTCAATTTTACTATTCATTATCGGTAAAATGGCCCTCTTTGCCCGTATCCTCTTCCTTTATTTCTGCTTTTGGTTGACTGAGGCGTATAAAGAAAAGTTCAAGAAACTATGCAAACATATTGGTACTTGCATTGCCGTCTTCAATTAAAACTGAACAGAAGTTATGAAATTGCGGGAAATGGCTTACCTTTAATTTCCTGTGAAATTTTAGGCATGGCACTCCTCGTTTTCTTCTTTGATAGCTTTTTTTATTCGTGGTGCAGTAGATTAATTTCCCTCAATTTTATTATTTTGTCTAAACTTGGTGTGACGTCTACATTTCTGTACAGTTATAAATCTGTGTGAAAATAGAAGTGTCGGCCATGCTGTGAGAAGAAATACATGAACAGCGCGTATACTCGTCGGTTTTTCGACGATTTCAGCCAGAGACACGCCAATCTAAACTTGATAGTCTACGACAAAAATCTATCCGCTTAGTTCCTTTCACACCTACAGAAACAACGCGTGTCATTTCGATGTAGGCCGAGCACTGATATTAAAGGGAGGGGTCGTCGGAACTCTGCTCAAAGGTTGCCAGGGACCCCTACGACCGAAGTAAATACTGTATCTAGGGTACTTTGGTGAGTGATGAAAGCTAAGATATGTTTGTTAAAAAGGAATATTGTAAAATTTAAATGTTGCTGCTTATTAAGTTGACGTGTTGCACCTAGATATCATGCACGAAATACATTTTTTGTAAATAAGAAATCGCACGCGCGCAGTTCAGACAACACCCTCCCTTTAAATGTTGTCGTAGTGTTTGAAAAATGTTCTGTGGTCACACTTTAAAATGCCCTTATTTATAAATTGATAAATTTGATTCAAAACCATCTTATCCAAAAATAAATGCAAAAACATATAACTAACGGGGTTTTAAAGGCACGCGAGCTGTAACTTTTGGCATTATTTTCATGATTTTACATTTAGATTAAAATTAGTTCATAGAAATGTTCTTACTCAGAGACGTTTACTCAAGTATAATTATCAACTGAGCGGGACTCGACTGCATGGGGAGTTTTCAGTAAAGACAAATAATAAACGGGTGACGTATCCAAATATGGCCGCCTCCATACAACTACATGATACAGCGTAAATGTTGCATTTGTACATTTAGACAAATAATAAACGGGTGACGTACCCAAATATGGCCGCGCCTCCATACAACTACATGATACAGCGTAAATGGTGCATTTGTACATTTTAATCTTTACAAATACAACATGGTGCAACCCACTGAAAGGACGGGAAAGGGATTCACTCCACTTTTACAAAAAATTATCCGTTTTTCACATGACATGGCAAGATTTTGAAAATGGCGGGAAATTTAAAATGAACAGAAATCTGTTCAATTTCTTGCCTGTTCTGCCACAGCAAACGTTGTTGAGGCATAGTTAATGACTATGTCGTTCAATCTGCAGATGCAAAACTCGTTACTTTCATATCATGGTTGTTGGTATGGATTTGATACCATATCCTAACATTGCCAGTATTAAGTTACAAAATTTAGTTATCGATACAGATAGTCGTACAGATAGTCAAACGCGTTGCCCGCGGTGAAACTCTCAAGATAATTGATACCCTTGCCTGCTCTAAAATCATGAAGAATTGGGTGTTTTCTGTTCATTATCCGTGAAAAAAAAACAAAACAAAAAGGATACTTTTGACGAAAACCTGTCCAGTGAAAGGATTAGAATACTTATCGAATATTCCAAACACATAAAAAAGTTGAAGTTTTGAGTCTCTCGTTTTCAGATCTAGAAAGTGTGCGAACCGAGAAGGTTGGTGTCGAAATGCAGGTGTGTATCTCACTCTCTATCTCCTGTAATGGCGGCAAAGAGTGTATAAAACTAAAGGCAACATAAATTATAGACTGTACTGAGGTGTTCAGCTATAACAGGCCGCATTAACTATTCTGTGATATTTATCCCTATATCACCTTCATTTGTTAATCAGGGAAGGTAGCTTATTTTTCATAATATTTATCTTAACGTTGTCCTGCAAAGCGGTATCTTGAAATAAATACCCATAGTGCCACAGGTGAGGCCTGTCTCGAAAAAGGCCACGGCATGAAATTGCTATATTGGAACTGAGGCGGCGCTGTATATCAATCATTCGTGCTGAGAATTCGCTCACCTTAGGGACCGTTCAGTTTTTACGGCCGGGGGGGGCCGGCAAAATCTTGTCGCCGGTGTTCAAAAAAATGATGACCCCCCCTGCATTTTTCGCTAAAAAATGATGACCCCCCCTTTGTAAGACTAAAAAATTTGATGACCCCCCCCCCCCCCCCCCGCTGAAAAATAACCAAAACCCATATGTCAAATTTACCCGCACGGTTTGGATTTGAACTCCGGTACGCAGCGCGCTTTATTCGTGTAGCAGAGATGCCAGTGCACAAACTTCTCAGCCACATCCATGCAAATGTCTGTTAATTAGGACGACTGTAAGGCAATTTTGAACTTCATTTCCATAGACAACTTATGTCCATGGACATTGTATAAAGTAAACTATTCGTGTAGCAGAGATGCCAGTGCACAAACTTCTCAGCCACATCCATGCAAATGTCTGTTAATTAGGACGACTGTAAGGCAATTTTGAACTTCATTTCCATAGACAACTTATGTCCATGGACATTGTATAAAGTAAACTTTATTGGAGTGGTTCGCCAAAGGCAGCCCTCCGGTTAAGAGGGTCATGGGCCATTACGTAAAGTCAACTTTATTCTAGTGGGCCACCAAAGGTGGCCTGCTGGTAAAAAGAGGGTCGACCATGGCCATTGCACAAAGTAAACTTTACTGAACAGGGCCGCTGAAGGCGTCCGGCCGTTAAGACGGTGATGGGGTATTACATAAAGTCAATTTATTGTAGTGGGCCGCCGCAGGTGGCCCGCCGTAAAGAGGGTTGATCATGGCCATTGCATGAAGTAAACCTAATTGGAGTGGTCCGCCAAAGGCGTCTGCCCGTTAAGAGGGTCATGGGTAATACATAAAGTATATTTATTGTAGTGGGCCGCCGAAGGCGGCCGCCGGTAAAGAGGGTCGATCATAGCCATGGCATAAAAGTGAACTTTATTGTAGGTATTATGTTTTTGAAAATGTGGTGACCCCCCCCTTTCCTACCAGTGAAAAAGTGATGACCCCCCCTTCTCGGATTCCAAAATTATGATGACCCCCCTGGATTTTGCCGGGCCCCCCCGGCCGTAAAAACTGAACGGTCCCTTACCCACAGGGGCGTGGAATGTTCAGTGTAGAGTATTAGTAAGAGACCTTCACCAGATCCTTTCCCGACCGTCTTTGCCCGTGACTTACAATTTTCATGACGGACTTATACAGTAAGCCTGCGTTCACAAATAACGATTAGGGGGGGGGCTGGAGGAATTTCGATTGAAATCTTATTTTTTTTAAATCCCCCCCTAAGTACCCCAAAAAAATTTCAAATGCCCCCCCTCTATATGGTCAAAATTTTTCAAGTCCCCCCCCCCCAACTATCACAGGCCCGCATATTTGTAAAGGATGTGAGCGCAGAAAAAATAAACATATTGCGCCGTTCCGCTCACAGGTGTTCAACACTACCTGTATTAGCACTTTCTATAGTCATATTCTCAAGGCAAGTTCTTTAAATGCATCAGTGATTTTTTTAGATTTATTGGTCTAAAAGCCAACTTGAGTTAATCCAACTCTGGCCAGGTCAATTGCTCCTGCTGAGGAGCACACAAAATGACAATCATGAGAGAGTAGGCAAATTGTGAATTCTGGCTAATTGCCATATTGCACTGTGACCTACCAAACATTTTTCCAAAACTACAAGACATCTATGAATTAGATGCTACTCTAAATTGACAATACTGGAAGGTTAAAATGTTCCACCAAATAAATGTTTTAATCTCTGAAATTTTGGGTGTAATAATTTCAAATTTGGTTAAAAAATAAATAATTCCATTTGGTCAAATATTTTTACTTTTAGTCTTTACTGTTCAAAGTTTTACATCTGTATCATTTTATAACAAGAATATGAAAATTTAGAAAACCAAGCATGGTGACCCTATCTTTTTTCTGTAATATTTGATTATTCTTATATGCTAGAATTCAAACATTACTATGTGTTCTTGCATGTGTTGCTCTCTGGCCTGATCTTGTGTACAATTATGTTTCACTGTCATGAGCATCATTTGACCCAAATTCTTCTTCAACTACCATGTACATCAGAGTCAGAGCTATCTCTGTCACTGATCAGGTATGCAGTGACAGTGAAACTGCAGGAGCAGAGCTTTAATGATAGTGACACTATCTGTAGGCAGTAGCTGTATTAACTTTGATAATTTTGGCAATATTTTTGTTCAGTTTTACAAATTTGTTCTAGTTCTACTCCCTACAGCCTGTTGAAATGTCTAGTATTCAGCTTGCTATCACAGCCTATTTATGTGTACCATGCATTTGTATCACTGACAACTGACTGTCAGTCTGGACTCCAATTAAATTATCACTAAATACATATTATATTTTATATATACAGGCTTTGTCGACAAACTAAATATTGTATGTTTGAGCATGCTGTAGGGAGATAGCAAGAAACTGTAGTTGTTATATTGCATAGAATATTGCAGAAACCATTAACAGTTGCAACTTCTGCCCTGTTACGAGGCTCAAGTTTGTTTTTTTAACACAAATCACACATTTAGATTTTTTCGAGATAAAAGTCATGAAATGTGACAAAATGGTTCTAAATTTTGTTAAATTATTTCTAACATTAAAACATTTTGATGACATTAAAAATGGTATTCATTTTTCATTGAATTATCTACAAAAGCTTGGAATTGGCAAATGTAAACACAAAAGGGAACAAAACATTTTCAAGTCCCCCCCTATAGGTAGAGCAAAATTTTCAAGTCCCCCCCCTCTACTACCCCAAAATTTTCGAATCCCCCCCCTGAATTCCTCCAGCCCCCCCTTAACCGTTTTTTGTGAACGCAGCCTAAGCTTATGACGTTCTCAGTATCTAAGTTTCTGTGCTCCATTTTGAGTGCTCTCTATCATCACTTGGTAGAAATTGGTCGAATTTAAATAATTCTTGTTCAGCTGCTTGTCGAAACAAGCCAGTTTCCGATTGCTAGTAGTGCTATAGACAACAGCCTACTCCAAGTGTACCAACACGATCTGTGGACGGAAAGGTTCTTTAAGAGAAATTTTCGTTACTTTTCTACATGGCCTCGGCAGTTTGACTTTAACCCTTTCAGCGCCAAAGTCAGTTTTTGTTGCCTTTACAAAATCCATGCAAGTCAATTTTTTCAGAGTTTTGCCAAAATTTTGATAAAAAAGTGTAGCTGATGAAATGTGATGCCCATTTGGTCCAAAAATTCAAAAGAATCATAGAAAATTTCGTAAAGATTGGCACAATGTTGCACTAAAATTTTGGTGTGAAAAATTTCAGCTCTCAAAGGGTTAAGCCTACATCGATGTATCTGTTAAAATGTCAAGTACTATAACGAGTGTAAGGCGACATTTCCTCTATAGTCTTGTTTGAAGGCACTTTTGTTCCAACCTAGTTGGGCCCATCTAACTTACTACAAAGTATCAAAATGAAACTGCAAATTTATGTGAATGATATGAAGCTCCGCATTGGATGATGTTGGAAGGGAATCGTGCATATGATATGACTTAAACTGCGCCACCTATAGTATCGAGGCTTCAGTCGCTGTATACTTCTCCAAAGGTCCATGAAACAAGGATATATAGGACAAGTTTCTGCACAGCTCTTCTTTTTTAAAATTACACTTTTCAAAGGATAGATAATCGCGGACGCCAAACTCTCTCGCTCAACTACGGTTCTCTGTTCGACCATTGCACGTGACACAAAGAGAAACTTAAAACGAGAAACAGACGAATAGGAATGTTTAAGAAAGAGTAGAAAGGGGGCGATGACTCGATATTACATTATTTATGGACTAACAGACAATATTGGCTTCGGACATAAAGAGTTAGAGGTCCAGTTTCGTTTTTAGGTAAGCCCAATCAAGTTAAATCGTGGAGGCAAGGGGTTTGTGTTCGGTGTCGACTGGGAAAAGATACACACAATACAACTGCGACAGCGCCATCGAGTTTCGAAAGTTTAGTGGTGAAGTACCATTTTGCCATACTCCTACAAATGTCAACGAAAGAAACATAGAACAAGTCTTCCAAATAATCAACAGATGTGCAAACTATGCATCTTGTCCAAAACTGCCTCAGAAGGGCCAGAGAGCTAGCAATACTGGAATGACTCTTTAGAAATAAGGGGGAGAGGGCTTGGAAGATCGATTTTTGTGGCGGAAATTATGTTTCAGCAGCAACTCCCAAAACAACATTTCTTCCAAACCAATGGGAATTTTCTTATCCCTGTCTTAGACAGTCTGATATTTTATTCTTATTGAATCAAAGTTCACAAGTAAAAAAATACTAAGAAAATACTATCAACCATCACCCTTCACATCTAATGTTTTTATCTGCCGCTTTCCCGGTATTGTAAAATTTTATCTATTTTATACTCGCACTTGTGCGATTTTGTACCTTTCCTACCTTTATGAAGATTTTTACGGTTTTGTAACAATTTGTGTTAACGTTTGATACTATACAACATGTCAAAGAACTCGTAGGTAACTTCAGTCAAGGCGAAGACGTCCCCACCTCTCCTGACGCTTTTGGATGTCACATTACAAAAACTGAAGCCTGTTATTACCCTGAAGACGACGAAAGCAACGTATCTATGTCACAAAAGTATACATTACTTTGTCTTGATTTACACGCTATTTTTACTCATGAACAGTTTTGTAAATTTTGACACATTTGGGTGGTCTTGGGGCTGTCCGACCCTTGAACCAAAGCGAAATTCGTGAAGTAGTGACAATTGTATGGAACAAGTTGACATAGCCTGTATTGTGTGGGAAATACATTTGTATCATAGTCATGATTTCATTTCCCGTCGTGAGTTTAAGTGGAAACTCTAGTTTTTTTGTGTGTAAATGACATACTATGATGACTGAACATTATGAACGCGATGTGCAATTAGTCTGGATTTACTACTTTGCGTGCATCCTACTTACCAAGTTCATTGGCCTAAGCTTATACATTAAAGGAAGGGGGCGTCGGAACTGCACATGTGCGACTTTCTCGTTTTCAAACAATTTATGTCATGCTCGATATCTGCATCACGTTAACACAGTTGCAATTTAAATTTTTCAATGTGAATTATGACAAACCAATCGCCAAGGTACATTGGAGACAGTGTTTACATTGGTCGTCTGGGTCCCATACGACCTCTTAGCGCAGTTCAGACTAACCCTGTCCTTTGATACTCATGAAGTGTTGCTCTTCGAAACATATATTACATTGCACCCTGGGAAAGTGCCCATTAACAATATTCGAAGTTCAACACTGATGGAATAGTACGGAAAATACTCCCATAATTCGCAAATAAGCTTATTGCAATTTGATGTTTGTGTCCGCATATTTACATACAAATAACGCGATTAAAATTAAACGTGAAAATTTAGCCTACATACAAGCATCGAAGGAACGTTCAGGAAACAATAGCTGTGCCTGTAAATTTTGACATTGAACGAGACAGTCAAATATAAACTACGCGAGTAAAAAATAATAATATTCCAAGTGGTTGTTGCTGCACTCCCTTTTGCTTGTTCTACAATTACCCCGATTTGGGGGGGGGGGGGAATAGACCACACTTAAATGCGCCCATGGTTTTGGCGACTCTTTACATACAAAAAAACTGAAAAAAACTGCTATTAAATTGTTGTTGCAGGCTTTTCGTGGTAAGAAAGGTGCTGTTCTGCTCTATGTTAACGGTTAGAGTTCGACCAAAAATTCGGACTAATTGCGCCGAAAGGGCACACACCAGGAGATAAAGTGGAGAAGCTACTACCTGCAACGTCGAGCCCGAAGGGTGCGGCCCCTCATGTCGAAAACTGATGACCCTCAAGTTCCTGGTTCTAGATCTAACGAGATGCCACAAGACACCCTCAGAGGCAATAATGTTTCTTTATATCTCTATTTTCCTTCTTGACGACAGTGGTTTGAGAAACTTTAAAATGAATCCATTTGGGTATTTGTAACACAAAAAATCTGCTAAAGCCACCCCTCGCCTAGTCGTATCAAATGGCCAAGCCCTTGGTTTGTGAAGCCATGTAGAGTATATAAATACCAAACAAACATCACACCTACTTCCGTTTTTATGCAAGACTCGGACAAACAGTAAGCGGGATAACATTGAAATGGCTTCTTCAAAGTAACGTCGCTCCGCTCCGTTTGCATGTCCAGTGGGCTAGTTAGTCCGTTTAAATATCTGTCGAGCGTGTGCGTGATTTTGGACGACAGAGAACGGGACAACCGACGTGGTGCCTTTTCGTTGGGCGAACAGAGTAGTGGCTACATTACGGTCAACTTACGGTGGTGCAGTGGCACTGGAAGTGGAGCGACAGTTTGGGCTTGTTCGAGACACAAACAGACAAAACCAAACGGCGCAGGATATCCTTGTACGTATTGAACTAATCAATTAAGCAAGCTAGTACTGCATGTACAAGAATTTCCCCTCTCTTGCGGAAGATTTTGCGCCAAGCCGCTTTAGACTGAAGTTCTCTACCAGTACTGTAGGTTCAATCACCTTCCGGAAAGTGGTACCGCATAGCACAGCTGAAATTCCAGTGTCCCGCTAAGGTGACAACATCAAATCAAGAAAAACATCAGCTTCAGTCCACGTCGCGCCGAGCCATGGTGCAGTTCTCCAAAGTTAAACAGCTTCTTCACTGGGGCCCGTTACTAGCTCTCTTCATCATAGCATTCGTAACCGCTTGGGCAGTACTCTGTACGTTTGTGTGGTGGCCCCCAGCGCTGGACGATGTTGGTAGTATCTTGCACATGGTTATGCTGTTTGTTTGGTTGTTCCTGATTTTGTACAACTTCTTCAAGGCCGCGTTTATTGGGCCAGGATTCGTACCACTGGGGTGGAAGCCAGTAAGTCACACACATGTCACTTTACATTCTATCGTTGTTTGTATTACTGGATTGCTGCAGATTATATTATAAATGTAGTCCTGTAGAATAGGTTGCCACAGATTATAGTATAGAAGTAGGAGTCCCAACTGTACTGAGGGACAGCATCACAATATTCGCCCTTAAAAATATAGGATTGCAAATTCTGATATTTTTTCTGTGGACAGTGATAAATCTGAATTGTAATAAATTTGTGCACCAGGCATCTTGCTAGTTCGGACTATCGGTTCTCATATACATTGTAGATGCAAAAGTGTACTGTACAGGTTGAGCTTCATGTTTTCCAGCAGCTGAGGTAACAGATTGCAACAGTTCTATAGCTGACATTCACAACCACATCGACAAGTTCTCGCTTCAGATTCATTTCCAGTGAAAATCTTAAGGGTATGGGATGACAGCTTTGATGTTCATGTGATTCCACATATTGGACAATGGTGCCAGCAGCATGGAAGCATCGGCTTGCAGCCCTCAATGCTTTCAGTTTGGATAGACATCAACAATCCCATAAAATTTTTTCCGACAATACATGTACAATATTTCAATGCAGTCAACAATGGTAGACAAGCACATATTGCTGGTCTTTGAAGGCCACATGTTTTTCCCTCTATTATTGTGACAGGCTGTGAGTGAGACTAGAATTGCGTACCAGTGCATGTGATGTACATGTGATTCTGTCCAGTGACAGATACATCTGGTGTGTATTGAGATGAGACAGCATAGCATTGAGATACGCAATATCACATTTTAACCCTTTGAGCTCTGTAATTTTTCCCACCAAAATTTGAGTACATTTTACCAATTTTTATGAATTTTTCTGTAATTTGTGTGATAATTTTGGACCAAATGGACATCACATTTCATTTGCTCCAGTTTTTTATCAAAATTTTGGCAAAAACATGAAAAAATTGGCTGGGGTATAATTTTTATAGGCGACAAAAATTGACTTTGGCGCTCAAAGGGTTTTTAAGGGGACTATGTGTGAGATGCATACAGCTACGGTTTGCGCTGTAACGGTAACAAACATAAGCTTCAAACTCTTCAGGCAGCTTTCTTAATTTCTGAGAATTCCCTCAGAACCTGTATATATATGGTTTACAAGTACCATCATAAGAAACTCTCGTGACTATCAAATGCAAACTAAATGACTTGGTAGACAGAAAAAAAACACCTGGAGAATCACATCAGTCAAACATTCCTATTTTAGCCAAATTTAATGGTTTTGCATGTGATTTTGAACCATTTATAATTCCGCGGCAAGAAAACCATACTGCATTACTGCCTCAGGTCAGGAAACTTTATTCTCCTCTCATTAACATGGAAGATAAAAGAACAGTCCCATCTGAGATTTCACTTCAGTTTCAATTTGCATTTTAAAATGAGAACAAGCCCATATTATGCAAATTTTCATTTTTCAAAATCTACATTATAACTGTATTTCTGAATTATAGAGAAAAAAGGTATCCCAGCCCTATGTTTTTCCATAAATTATGAATAGCAAGTCGCAAGCAGGTTCTCAATTAATTTTTGGAAATTTTGCTTGCACAAGTGCAATCAAGGATATAACAGCTCAGTTAAAAAAAAGGAAGACATAAATGCATCTAGATTAGGATGTAGGGGAGAAATTGTCCTTTATGGTCAATAAATCAAATAAGTGTGTGTAAGCGATGATTTGAGAAATTATTTTGGATTAAGAATCATATCCTCTTCTATAATTGCCAATTTTTAAAAGATTCATGAATTTTTTTTCTGTTTTTCTGCCGAAACATCATGAATATGACTCTTGGAATTGAAACTCGCTATTGAAAATAAGCCATCCTGATGCTTTGACCTACATGAAGCATCATCAATAATGGAAATGTGAACACACAATCCTATCAGAAAGCCGTACTTGCAGGTCTGTTTCAATAGTCTATTCACAGTAATCAGCCAACACTGACATCTGCTGTCTCTGTGATGGGTGTGATTAATGATTTTTCACTATTAAACTTGACAAGTCAGTCGATTGAAAAAAAGGACAGTGCTATCATGTGATTGTTACAAAGAATAGCACCATTTCTGTGGGTACTTTTTCTCATGGATATCATAGTCAATACGACTTTAACAGAATCAGTGTGTCTGCTACAGGTCTAAATCTGAGATCTCTCGTCCAGTTACTTCCAAAGTGTGAATTTTATAATAATAATGTAAAATGGGTTCTTATATAGCACACATATCCACAAGTACATGTGATCAAGGTGCTTTTACAATTATTACAATTTTGTGTAGGTTTATCAGTATTAAATTTTTCTTGGACATACGAGATACTAGAACTCATGAAATAATGAGCTAAATGTCACTGAATATGGCAGAAAAAACAAGATATGTCAGTTTTTGATAGAGACATTTTTGAACAGAAATAGGGAAGACTGGAATATAACATTTACCATCTTTATATCTTTCCAAGGCAGATGTTTGACTAAAAATATCACAAATGTTATGGGTGACTCAAAATGTGAATTTAGTTTCTTCTGTTTTATTTTTAAACTTAATTAATGACCCAGAAGCTCTTAAAATACTTGCAAAAAAAAACCACTAGTGAAATAAAAACAAATGAAGAAAAAATACTCAGGTGGTTTGCATTGAAAGAGGTTAGTGAAAGGAATTTAGTTCATGTCATATGGTTTATATACCGTATTGGACACTTCTATAGTATTCCATTTGGATTTGAAAGTTTGACTTAGATTAAGTTCCATGACAGCTGTTGGGTAGGTTCCCCAGGAGAAGCAGTAATAGGGCAAAGCTACCTCACTCTGTTTTGACTGAATACACAATCAATATTCAATCACTCACTGTCATTGATATTACACAGATGAGTCCGTGTATCTTCAAAAGTTTGTGAAGAGTATGCTATCATTATCAGCTAGTGCTACACATATATTCTGGCTTCTCCATTTCTCAGTATACACATAGGCGTTGTACATGTATATCCCTTTTCCTGCCAAGTCGGTGAAAATCCGCTTGAAATTCGGTGTAGCTAGAAGCTGAGCAGCCACGGCCGTTATCCTCCTAAGGCGGTGGAAATCGGGCTCCTTTTTGGTACCCCCTTTCCTGCCTAGTCGACGGAACTACGTGTAGCAAACCCTTGCTCACGCTAGGGTCGTTCGAGACGAGGACAGGTTTTGGGCGAGGAACGGCGTTTGCTCTCGAAATGGGTTCACAGGGAGTCCAAGGACAGGGAAAGGTGCAGAAACCTGTCCGCCAGTCCCCCACACCCGAGGGGGCTGGGTTTTTTTTACCGCTTTTTAGCGGACTTGGCAGGATAGCATGGTGACGTTTTCTGGCGGAGTTGGACGTACTTGGCTGCCTGGCACTATACAGATTGCTGCCGAACTTGACCAACTCGGCAATGCTAATCTAGAAGGCTACCTCTTGCAAACGACTTGGCAGATATGCTGATGGTGCGAGACGAAAGTCACTTATTCAGTTGTGCGTGACTGAAAATGAGAACGTATTTTTGACGGGACGGCTCGACTTGTTCCTCCCATGGAACGGATATGAACGACTCAGAAATACCATTGCAAACTGGTGTCCGACGTACTAAGCTGGGCTTCAGCTCTGCAAGTTCAAGCCAGGCAACATCCTTCACTGCCTTGGCCGTGCCATTCAATGGACGTAGCTTTGGATTTTTATTTATTCCACCGTCCGAAGTACTGGCTCTGGTTTGCAGGCAAACGTATCCTCTTGCCGATGCATTGGTAACTACGTACGCTGTTTGCGTACAGAGAATTCAAAAGGGCACATGAGGTCAATATGCTACATGTACGGGGATACCGTCTGCATTTAGCAGGGACTGCTTTTGTTATGCAAACCAGCTAGCAGTACAATATGGCTGCCAGCATGTGGACACGTCGATGGCTAGAACAATGGAAGCATATTGCGTTGCACCCGTGCATCGCAAAGTGAACTGAAGACTTGGGGTAGTGACTGGTTATCACTGGTTAGCTGCAACCCAAGCCATGTCGGTACAAACCCGTACCTGACTGAGGACCACTCGATTAAGTCAGTAATGAACGGTAACACTCGTAAGCCAACTCCCAACTGAGCTGGCAAAACTACGTAAAGCTGTGCTTCAATGGCTCAGCCATGTCGTTAATACAACGGCAAAAACGTAGTTTTTGTGCTACACTGCCAATGTCGTTGGAGGTACGTATTCAATTGACCCTACCCTGGGGAAACAGGACAGGTTTGACGGTGGCTGCTGCACCCCTAGCACGACCCTCAGGGTCTCTGACTAACAGACGAGTGAGGTGATGTTTGTGCCTAGCGGACGTACGTAATACTGAAGGAGTTTATTTCCGAAAAAATAAACATGAAACGGCAATAAAATGACGCACTCCCAGGGGCAAACAAAGCCGGTGACCTCAATTTTTTTCTGCAGCAACCCTTGAGCTCCTTCCCCTGTCTACGGGCATATAGAAATTATCGAAGTCTAACACGTATAAGTACGGCTAAAACTACCCTGAAAATGGGCGATTTCTGCCAAAATGCCTGGCAGGATAACATGCAGGAGAGCCAATCTTTTGCAGGCACATATTATGGGGCGGTTTTCTACTGACTTGGGAGAATAACGGACAAGGGTGCTCGGCAGGAAAAGGAATATATGAAATTTTGCAGGAAAATAAACAATATTATGCTGATGATAGATTACTATAGGGTGGAAAAAGAGGACTGTTTGTTTTATGATTGAGTAAGAACTGTTGAAACTAGCTGACAGAGATTTATTTGTGTCACTGGTACAGTATTGCAATTTCAAAGACATCCTCCTTTTCCATTGCTCCTTGCAATATTTCCAATTGATCATTCAGAATTTCACTCTGTTGATCACTATGGAATTCAGGGCAATAGCACAAACGAATCCTCAATTCTAGGCTCACAGTACACCACCCATTATATTTTCATTTCGACAAAATATACAGTATGTTCTTGAAACAACTTTGACAGAAGGGGAAAATTTGCTTTCTTTTGGCGTTGCTAAGTTTGTATGATTTTTGAACCAAGTGTTGATCAAAACTTGAAAAATGTGGCAAGTTCGTCCACACAACACAAATGAAGAAAAGGCTGACATGATTTCTTGTGTCTACCAGAAATATGCAAATGAGCCAGTCACTGCTTTAACCAATGGCAAGCATCGGAGTGTACATGTAAATTTTACCCTGATTTATCCCACATTTATTGACAGGCAAGAAAAAATGTAGCTCTATGTAAAGTTCTGGTCACTCAAGTTTGCATGAAATTGATGAATCTTTAACCAGGGTGTCTAATTTTTTCAATCCTCCAAGTCCCGGTACAAGCTTGTACCAATGTGTACTGAAGATACTCTGTCAGCACTCGATTATTTCCAGTTTACAAATGGATACAAACTCACTCTGCATATTGTCATTTCACAGATATCCTAATTTATGATATTCTGTCAGTAAAAGTTCCCTGGGAATTGTTTCAAATCTGTCCTTTCTTTCATTACAGCCTGCAGGTAGTTGATGATAGTTTTAATGGAATGGAGTCATTAAAAACAAACATGAATCATTCTGTGATCATCTGATTATTGCGGACAGGAATTCTAGCTTTTAGAGATGTCTGGGAATCATGGGAACAAACAGAACAGTGAGGCGGTGTCACTTGAAAAAAGAAATAATCAATAATAATGCAAAAACAGAATCCTTTCAAATGGCATTGCTGACGTTTTCTAAAATCTCTCCACTGAAATATTTGAAAAAATGTCTGTTGATGAATACTAGGCCAACTCTGAGCTGTACTACAATTCAACATCATCCTAGGGGGTATTTTTGTATATATTCATCATGTAAAGCGATGCTGAAGTTATTTTCGTATTCGTTTTCGTATTCGTTTTCGTATTCGTATTCGTATTGGAGTCACTGACAGAAAATGTTATTTTTAGTCCAGGTTTCAGGTATGAAACGTGCAATATACGATATTTACTGAGGTTTAAATATTGTGATAATTTGATTCGTAATTTCATCTGCCCAATTTGGTTAAATTTACATAAATTTGCATTTGTAGATTTCAAAGAATTTTGTTCACCTCATTTTATTTGAAAAAAAAATACTTAAAATCAGTTGGGATCAGGCAGCATCTTCGCTTGCCAATGTCTCTTGACCGGGCCGCAGCTGGATGCACCCCGAATCAGGTGGTCAGTGCCAAGTAATGGGACTCGTGAGAGCGGATGCAAAGGAGCTGCCCTGGACTGTACCATTGTTTTGCGGGGAGGGCAGATTTTTGTGAGGCGCTGCAAAACGGGTGACTGTTGAAAGCTATGATGATCGGGGGACTTGTCCAGGACTCACTTTAGAATAATCATATCCATTTACAATTTGTATTTCAAGTATTTTACTTGATTTTGATATGACTCTACGTAGACCTGAAATAAATTATAATAACAATACAATACAATACTTTACAAAACTCAGAGAGTGTGGTAAGGCAAAAATTACAAAATTGCAAGTTACGACAAAGTTGTACGTGCTGCTACAGGGAAGAAAGTAACAGAAATCAATCACAAAAGGTTGTTTATCTTTCAGAGTAAAGATTTGAGCAATAATAACATAAAACCGGACCGACCGATAATTTATGTATTACATTCAATCAGGGCTCAAAGTACACCATTTTCAGTCGCATAGGCGACCAAATTTTATGAGATTGCGACTGAATTTTTTTCAAGACCTTTCTCCATACCGTATACGTGATCAAATACAACATGTATTCGCTCAGTGTTCACGGAGCATTGTTCAAAAGGCCGCGATCCCCCAAAATACGCATTGAATAAGCATAGCCGTTGAGCGGAGTTAAGGTTTGAGCGCGTTCTCTCCAGTTCACAGCGCTGCTAATGTGTCTGCTGATGTTATCTTGAATGATCTGTCAAAATTCCCATGAATTTAATGATAAATTTTACTACAATCCAATCAAGTATCAGAAGCAGTTTTAGTGCTGTCACATCATTTCAATTGAACCAATCATAATCCCAGCATAAAATGTCATCAAAATATAGCTGACAAGGGAAAACAAGCAACCAGTAACTGCAACATGTTTCATGCGTTCACGTGCGTAATGAATATTTGCGTTAGTGGCATGTGACCGGCTAGACCATTTCCGGAAATCGTCCTTTGGAAAGCAGATCAAAGCATCGATTTCATCAAGCTTGGACTGGATCAGCCTGTTTCATAAAGGTTTTTGTTTTCAGCTAGATCTAAATAGCAAGCAACTTTGTTGAAATATCATGGCACATCTGCCGGGTAGCGACTGCAATTATGTAGACCATGGATGGGACTGTGGCGATGACCTCAATGACCCGAGCGAGTTCGATACACGCCACAAGTACCGCTGCGATATCACAGCTAGGATTCAATGCGCATATACGTTTGAGTTTTGTTCTCTTGCCTACAAAATATCTATCGAAAGTTGATAGTTGCTGCATTTCTATTCAGAGTTTTTGTTGAAAAAAGTAGCTATCTACGGCTAGCGGCTTAATTGGTCCCCCAAAATAGTACTGCTGAAAGTTTTTGGAGTGACCTGCAGAACGGAGTTGTAGAGCGGGGCAAACTGCGTAACACTAAAACTGGATCGCACAGTCAGTAACAAATGACGGAAACCGATCGAGCCAGTTGCGACAGCTACTAGACTAGCTGAAGCCTATTTATCATAGAATACAGGTATTTCTCGATATTTCGTGATACAAATTAATTTCCATGCATTCTGGTGTATCTTATCATAACACAAGTTGATCAACATGTTCTGGCAATGACAGTTGACGCAAACGCAAGGAAAGAAAAAGAGATGGGCCGTACTCAAATAAAGACTCTGACAACAGCTCACACATTAATTTAGTCTTTATTAGGGAAACAAATGTACCGATCGGGACATAGGCCTATGATACCATTTTATTCATCTCGTTTTCTTTTATGACGCTTTCCCGCATCATATGAGATGATATTTTCTTTGCGACAGCAGTCTAAATATAGCATGTCATATATATATAATTTTTTAAGGTTTTCGTGACACTACAAAAGCCTCTAATATTTTCAAGGTCCAAGGTTTGCCCCTAAAATTTCGACTTAGGGGCATGCGATAACGTTGAGCCCTGCATTCACTGTCTTTATCACTTTCTCAGAGATATCAGTTTAAAACAAGAAAATTACCTTTTAAGTTTACAACTCGTCAAATTGGGCGGGTCAGCTAAATTTCCATTATCGATACTAATGATGTCAACAGAATGTTGAAGTTGGTTGTTGTGATAGAAGTTAATACGAAAACGAATACGAATACGAATACGAAAATGATGTTTGTTTAAAAAATCTTTCCTCCAAAGACTACTACTGGCCCACAGGCGCTAATAGCTTGGTAGTCTGCTAAATAGATCGATTTTCGGCTCGATCTATCGATCCCGTGGTCAGTATGCCCGCCACTGTAACCTAGTGATTATTTTGGTTATAATGGCGCGCATATCGACTACGGGATCGATAGATCGAGCCGAAAATCTATCTATTCAACAGACTACCCAGCTAAGAAGTGCCTGTGTACTTGCCGTTTGTTTTTAAAATCTCTCCTCTAATGATAGCAACGATATCTTTCAATCTAGGGCCTAAAAAGATTGGATCTTTTTCAACTTACATTCTCAAATATTGAAGTATTGATATATTGTCATATAAAAAGCACTTTAACTTCTGTAAAGACAGAACTTTTATGTACATGTAATACGTACGAAATTTGGACTAAAAATAAAAAATTTTGTCAGTGACTCCAATACGAATACGAATACGAAAACGAATACGAAAATGAATACGAAAATAACTTCAGCATCGTCATGTAAAGCATAGACCCTCAAGAGGTCTATGCGTAAAGCACCCTCAGGTAAGTGCTGGTTACAAAGGATGTGTTCCGGTGTTCTTTAGGTGAACAGTGATTCCTTTCAAACAAAGAATTCACAGTCAAAAACTAGGGAAAACATGGTGCATCTGCCTACACCTGCAGATCTTGTCATTTTTTCAAATACATGAGTTCACACAGCAGACATTTTACAACACTTCAAATTCCGTTTTACTATCTCGTAAAATTTCTTTTCAAAATTTGATCAATGAAAAGCTATCACAAATATAAATTCTGGAATCGTGCAGGCTTTCAATTGTCTTCATTATCATGATTAAAAATTTCAGTCCAAACCGTTTTAATATCCGCGAAACCTGTTAACAAAATTGGACGAGGAGAACCGTAGATGAAAGTGTGAAAAGCCAACCATAACTCGCACAAATTTTCAAGCAGAAATGAGATGGTGTTGTCGGAGGAAGTGCTAAAATCAATTATTTAAAGACTTTTTTCAAATTTCCTGTGATGCAGACAGCACAATAACCATGGAACGTTCAATCAGTAGTTTACAAATAGACTGACAGTCAAACAATGCACATTATGCGGGATTGCTTGATCTGTATTTGGTGAAGAATACCGTATTTGAAGAGGCTTTTTCCTCAAACTATAACTTTCAGCTGTAACTTCACCTAAGTTGGCCTGAGGTCAGGTGCAGTTGACAAACACCTGTACTTTTATATAAAAATGCTGAAACCACAATGACACTTTTCACATTATATCCATGGAGTGAAATCAATATTTGCTGATCCAAGACCATGCAGTCTTCTCCCATCTACAATTAACAGTTGTAGAAAAACTTAAAGGGACATAAGCTGTAACTTGTGGCAAGTTTTTCAGTATTCTGCTTCTGTATATCAACTACCGTGTCTGACCCTAATCCATTTGTCATGCTGAAATTTTGAGTATTCTTTTTGTCAACACAGCTTGTATGTGTGTAGTGATCATTGTTGATCTCTTCAATTATGCTGCCACGGAACTACCCGGCGGACTGTACCATTATTTTTTAGGGGTGGCCGACTTGTTAGAGGCTGAATACATTGGCGCGCTAATTGGGTTTCTTTGTAGGACAAAAGGACGGGTGATTGTCACGCCTATAACACGGTCTCCTTTTTCGCTAGCCGACAAATGAAACTAGAAAAAAATAGCGTACATGCATTAAAATTGGAAAGAATCAACAAATGAAACAGAAGAAATAGCCGACATGAATTAAAACGATAACGCTTTCGGTTGCCGACAAACGCCACAATTCCCCACGGGAATCTACATGGCAACAAGTTATTTATAGCCTGAGCGTTGCTAGTTTTCAGTTCTATTTCCGGCCAGTTCTAGTTTTCAGTTCTTGAGCTAACACAGCGAGAAAACCATACAAGCTTAGGTAATTAATCATACGTTCTTTCTCAGTTTTTCTCGATTAGTCGAGTTCCAGTCCAATTCAATAAATCGGTGCATACACCATTAGTACAGTTCCGTCTCTTCAACCAAAATCAGCTATTTCAATAAATCATTCGTTCATGCACGTTGTTCGGATGCATTTGCAAAGTTAAAGTGCGGACAAGTTCAACTTTCTCAACTATGTTCAACTACACTATCAAAAGATGCCGCAGTAATAGAATGTGTGAAGTGGGGTGCCAAAACGACAAGCTTGTCGCAGTACCCGCAACATGCCGACAGCTTTTTTAACAAAGTGTTCTGTGTGGTTAGAATGTGTGAAGTGGGGTGCCAAAACGACAAACTTGTTGAAGTGCCCGCAACATTCCGACAGCTTTTTAAAAAAGTTTTCTTTGCGTATATATGTGGCGAGAGCGGTACGGTAGGACAGATGAGGATGCTGTTCGCAATATTTTGAAGAATATTGCAGAGCAGTATCCACTAAAGGGATAAGTTGAAAAGAGATATACCAAACCAAACCAAACGGTCCTTTTCAGGACCATTTTTAATCCTCCAAAAAGAGATATACCGTTAAAAAACATTTAATGCCAATACAGTTATACTGCAAAGTCCCGCCCTTCAATTAGTAGTTAATTTATTCCGCCACTCCTGCCAATGTATTCAGCCCCTCACAACAGTCGGCCACCCCTAAAAAATAATGGTACAGTCCGCCGGGTAG
This sequence comes from Ptychodera flava, assembly GCF_041260155.1. NCBI lineage: Eukaryota > Metazoa > Hemichordata > Enteropneusta > Ptychoderidae > Ptychodera > Ptychodera flava. Next base: position 13,894,702 of record NC_091949.1, on the reverse strand, counting down.
TTCCGTGGCAGCATACTTGAAGAGATCCATCATTGTTTAGTGTTTACAAATGAATTCTAGTCCGGACTTGAATACAATTTTCAACAGTAACCATGTAGATTATACTCATATAGTGTTGTGTTGATATGCTAAATACTTGGCATTAAATTACAGTTTAGGGATTCAATGCAGAAAGTGTAGGGAAACCACAAAACAAAAGTTCTGAAAAATAGCCAAAAGATACAGCTTATGGAGCTTTAAGAGCAGAATGTGTGAGAAAACCCAACAAGTCACATTTAGCACAGGGACAGTATCCTAGGTTAAACATCATGGCAGCTCAAACAGTGGTCAATTTTTTTTTAATTTCAAAACGAAGCTAGTGAAATTATATCACTGTACTGTGATTGCATGACCATGAATTTCCTGATTAAGATGGCAGCCTGTACTACAGTACTTGTTCTACCTGACTTCAAGATTTTGTATCAAACCAATATTTTTAGTTAATTAAGAATTCCTAAATAATTCTTTTAAAAAAATTGCCAGTGGATTTCAACAAAACAATTGAATCAGTAAATGCCGAGGAAAGCAACTCCAGGTGCTGTGTCAAATATGCATGGTACAATAAGCACATCTTTGCTTCCCTTGTGGTTTGGTCAAAGTTGGAACACTTTAGTCTTATGTTATCACAACAGGTGTCTTTCACACAGGTAAAGTGCAGAGTAAAACACACGGAAAATAGTTTAAAGCAGAAAGTACAACCGTACATTAACCTTTAACCCTTTTCCTGCCAGACAGTATCACTTCCCCATCAGCCAAGTCAGTAAAAAGTGGTATTGAGCCAAAACATGGCGCATTTTCATCCACTTGGCTTGGTCTGTTATAGCATCTTTAGTCCAAAAAAATCAAGTTTACAGTGTTTATGTTTTCAACAGCTTTCAAATGTACAGTATTATGTTAAAATACACCATATGGAATATGTTGTGTTTCATTAATTTTAACCATCTTGACCTGGTGGTGAAATATGGACTTGGCAGGAAAAGGGTTAAATCACGTTAAATTCATTAATCATGAAGGTAATGTGTTCCGTGATTGCCATGAACATAGTATCAATCATTATATTACCATGCCCTGGCTGTCGCAATTTGATTGGTCGAGCTGAACCATGTGACTGACCACAAATAAACAGTAATGGTCTGTTTACATGCCCGTGAATATGAATAATAAGATTAACAACTCAAAGTATCGTAACTTTACAGCTGAAACGTAAATCATAATCAATCACAAAATAAAATGGAGCACTTGTAGGACAAGTTGAGATACTTTTTCTGAAAATATCTCCGGATTTGCCAATATTTTACAGAGCGCGTGACATTTTGTCGCGTATTGCTCATTTCTGGGGCCCAGTTGTCATTCGCCTCCAGAAATTTTCGCAAATTTTGACATTTTTTTTCGGTTCGTTGATATTATAATGGAAATAACAGACTCCGCTCTGACCATTAACGTTTATTTATGGGCGCGGGCTCGAGGAAAGCCAAATTAGCGGGCTTGGCAAGCCTCGCCCGTTAATTTTTGGCTTTCCTCTCGCCCTTGCCCATAAATAAACGTTAATGGTCAGCGCGTTGCCCGTTATTCTATAATGTATTAACACACACACATGAGCACATGCATGCATGCACAGACATATACACACATGCATGCACACACACACACACACACACACACACACACACACACACACACACACTCATATAGGTATATTTATATGTGTACATGTATCTATTCAGAAATACCATCAGATAAGTTTATTGAATAACTCCTCACTGAAAAAGAACGATCTTGACAACATCAGTCTCTGTCAGTTCACGTAGTATGCAGTGATTACCTACATAAAATGTTATAAAAAAAATGAGTGTTTCAACACTTAATCTCTATTTTCTGACATCTTATATGATAATGAGAGTTTTATAATCCTTGTTTTTGATCTATCATCTCTTCAGATTAGCAGGTGTACCAATAATATGTTGAATTAATGAAGCAAATGAGCCAATAAACAGTAGAACCATTGTATTAAGTTTCTCTAAACTCTCATTTTGATGTAATGCTGCACCCATGTCATGAAATTAAAGAAAAGCTGATGGACTTTCCATGGTAACATGTGAAGAGGTTTCCATGGTAACACTTCTCCCCAAGTAAGATAATCGAATCCTGTGCTAGGATGATCCTTGTCGTGCAAGCAACGAGAAAATCAATGAAATCAATTTATTTCCAATTACAGGACAACCCAGAAGAGTGTAAATATTTACAGTATTGTAAAATATGTAAGGGTTACAAAGCGCCAAGATCTCATCACTGCAGGAAGTGTGGCAGGTTAGTGGCTTATTTACTGGTAACTATGGCAACACCATTATGCATAGTTGAACAACCTTGTGGAACAAAGTTCATCATATTTTCTTCAAGCTCATTAATGTTTCAAAACAATTTTCACACCATCCAGTTCCCTATCATTTTGTGTTTGCATTCATTTTTTTCCAAATAATGATTCTAAGTTGAATGTCTTCCTGAGCATCTGGTCAGTTCAATCTAATGGATTGTAAGTTAGCCTTTCAAAATATGCATTAGTGATTTCAATTCACTCTTCTTGGCTACAATTATGTAAATTTTAACAGCTTTATATAAAAACACAAAAGTTACTTTAACAGAGCGACCTATTTATTCATTTGTGTGGTAAATCTTAAATGGAAAACATTTTTAAATGTTAGAAACATGTCAAATTTTCACTCATACATGTATTATCACAATGAAAAACAAAACCTCATAAGGTGTTCAAATTGTTCACAACATAAAGAGTTTAAATGTTGTCACCATTGTCTCCCTGAATAGTCATGTTTCCAGGATATTACGGAATATATACGTATATTCTTTCAGGGTTTTTTCCTTGAGATAGCCAGACTAGACTGTTGTCACCTTCGTTGTTCACAAGTTGCAAGGTCAAGTTTCTCCCGACGATTGAAACGTATCGTTTCTGTGAAGTGGAGATTACACTTCAGAATCATCAAAAACATCGACACATTTGTCTCTGTGTGAAGGTCAAACTATCTTTCTGAGAAAGATGAGGCACCAAAATCTGTTAAGGTAGAATGCACTTCAGGGACAGATATTCAGACTCTCAAACTTTTACAATGTTCTTTTGGCCTACCACTTGTGGGGGCTCATTTTGAAGCTTATGGAGTAAATAAAGTTTTCACTGGCTTGGTTTTGTGAAAACTAGGAATTTTATTTCCCCCATAGAGATAATACAGGCCATTTTGAATTTCAAGTATTGGCAAATAATGGGTAATTTGTTTCTCTAGTAGTACTGAAATTTGTACAATGATCCCTCAATTGTTATTCTTGATTTTTGAAAAAGAATTGTTGAAAGTTTCTTGAGGAATGATTGAGCAAAAGTTTAAATCTTTCAATTTTGAGACATGAACTGTCTTAATGTTCATGTTCATTAAGGTTTAATATTCACTTAAACTATTACTTTCACCAGAATTATTGTACATTGTCCCCAGCAAATATCTAAAGACATTAAAGAAAAATAATTTTTACTGTGATGTCATAACAAGTTAATATTCTGCTTTCTTTATGTAGGTGTGTTATGAAGATGGATCATCATTGTCCGTGGATCAACACATGTTGCGGTCACACCAATCACACAAGATTCATCTATTTTCTATTTTTTGCACCAGCTGGTTGTATACATGGATCTGTTATATTCATACTCACAATCTACAATCAACTATATAAGGTAAGATTATCCATGATTTGATTGATGTCGAAAGACTTTGCTATCCTGTTCACCCTTTGATCATCAAACTTTGGAATGTTCCATTTGTTTTAGAAGCTGTGGTTAGACTTGTGTACTTGGAATATAGGGCTGACCTGTTCACCCCTAATTTCCTGTAGACATGTCCATACTCATCATGTGTAACAATGGGTTTGGGCCAAACCATTGTTGTAAAGGGGTAAGATTTTGATGTTGAGGGCCAGTAAGCCAGGAAATGGTGCTAGCATCTTCCAATCAGCTTTTCTTCAATTCCCTTTGCATATCAGTATGGTCTTATAACCACACAGAAGAAATTTTACCATGGTACCCAAACTGTGTGCCCATATTTCCCAACCTTAATTTGCAAAAATCACTTTAGATGAGGTCACATCTGACCCTTTTTCACCATATTCGTTGACCATTGGTATGAAACTGCTGTTTTCAAACTTTTAGCTGTTTTATTCCAGCTCGTTTCAGATGTGTCTTTTGTGACCATATAATTCCAAAACTTGTGCTCATTGGTATTTGTAGACTGGGTTGTTCCATGTTTTGGTGCTATAATAGACTAAGACTATATTCTGGTCATTCGGAGATCCTTAAAGAATTTGACGTTCAGAGTACCAGTTGGTTTGAAACTCTGCATAACTAGGCTAGCTTTGTGTGAAAACATGGCACATCATATCTGTGAAATTTCACAGCATTCAGTTCATACTTCTGAACTCTACATATATATATTATATTGTCACGTTCAATACCACAGCCATGCAATATCTTGTAAACAGTAAAGTCTTGCACAATACAGAAAATGTTCCAATGAAACATGAAAACATGAAGATCAACCATCACCCCATGACAGTGCTCCATCACATATCTATGCACAGCTGTTTGCTAGTTTGGTGATATGATCCAACATGGCTTCCAATGGGTCTTTGTCATTGATTTCTACCTCATAGTCAAAACCAAGACACAACTGAAACTTGGCCCATATATGTAAATGGTGGACTGAACTATGTAGACGTTTACGCGAATCATGGTATATCTTATCATCACCTTACAATCTGTATGTTTCCTTGTCTTCAAACCTTTCAATCTATTCCCACCAAATGTTGGTACATGTATGACCAATTTTCTGTTCTGTTGCAAGAACACCTCTGCAGATTATCATGACTACTGAAGGAGATGGAGGATGAATGGCTTAAGTTCATTCTGAGTCTCACATACATGGGTCATCTTAACTAGCAGAAGAAAACTGGATTTTGCATAATCTTCCTAGAAAAAAACGTAATATTCAAAACAAGGTCTGTGATGTTTTCAGTCTGTTCACGTCACTGTGTTTTGACCCCTCACCCCAACCAGTATCTGCTACTACTAGGGGCATACATCATTTACTTAGTTGGGGTTTGCTGAATTATGAAAAAAATTATAAAATTGTTTTTTTTTCATAAATTCCAAAAATTCACATTATGACAGAGCTATTTCTATGATAATTGGTATATATGTTGGTAGGGACAATTCATTCAATATTTGTTCAAATTGGTATAATACAAGTTTGAGAAAAATTTTTTGAAATTTTTTGTCAAAAGTTTTCTTTTCAGGAATAACTTGTCTGGTAGGTCTTGGTTTGGATTGTATGTTTTCTTTAGGATGATCTGATTAACATATATCCAAATGATGACAAAATTTAAATTTTCAAACATACAGCCTAATTTTATCATTTTTGTCAGAAATCATATTTTTCAGAACTGCTTGAGTAATAGCTTATTTTTTGTGAAAAAGTCAAGATATACCCATTTCAGTCATTTCCATATTCAATTTTTTAGGGCCATGGACTGTTTATTTCCAGAAAAATCTTTTTCGATTACTTCATATTCTTTTTTCATCATCACAGCCATATGACATGGGGGCCATGAAAGTCTTACTTTGATTTTCATCAATTCTGTGAACTCATTTGCATTCATATCATTTTATTTCCATTTTCAGTATAATCATAGATGTTTTTCGTCCATTTGGTCAGAAATTGAAAGCCGTCAAGTAATTGTATGCTACTATTCAACAAAAAATAGAAAATCAATACTTAATCACTCTTCAAGATTTCATCACTCTTCTTTTGTTGCTCATGAACATTTTATCTACAATCTGTCACGTTTTTGTCAGTGCACCTGTGGCTTTTCAGAAGTTTTCAGACAAATACAATACAAATACATTTTATAGAGGAAATTTCTTTCTGTTTTGGTGTCATATTCCCAGCATCAAACCATTTGGTGACTGAAACGGTACTCCCTAGAAACATTGCTTCATTGATATGCTGTGTATATGCTGTCTTGCTTCCCAAATTGAGAAGGCAAATTGACTTCCTCAGTCCATGTTAAATTTTCTAGAGTGTCAGATGTAAAACAGAAAATTTACTTATGTTGGCCTTATCCTTCTCAAGATGAAAATTATCAGTATTTTTTTTGCAACATGCTTTGAAGTTCTTTCAGGGGTTTTGTGATCCTAGAATTTATTAGATAAAAGTCTGAAAAATGATGGAAAATGCTAAATTTTTACAGTGTTGAAGTTGTTGTTTGTTTTAGGCAGCCAGGTTGCAAATATCGTACAGTCAGTGTAACATTGAATAAGATATAAAGACAAACCTGAAAACAAATTTCAGATGTTACAAATGCGTTGAAATTAAATTAAGTGTCCATACATGCATGATTAAATATTTGATGAGTTAATGAAGTAATAATTTTACAGCACTACAGCTTCTTGTCAATGAATTCCAGACATTTTCCGCCCATGTTCTGTTTATTCTGAACGTCGTGACTAATATGGAAGCTATTCGTGTCATCCAGTGTTGTGATGGTGCCGATATGACATGAAGAATGTGGCAGTTGGAACACAAGCGATAGCCTCATTTGGGACTCTACAAGTTGAACACGTAGATGAAGATTTTGCAAACAGCTGCTCTGTGTTGACGACATGTCAGCAGTTTGACCTTTGACCCCTGCACAGGCAGAACATGTCTGCCACAGTTGTCGAACCCTTTCCCACCACATTGAGGCAGTTTTGTTTGCAATTTTCCGGTGACAGTAACTTAAATTTCTGAGAGACAATTTTAAAATTTATAATAATTAAAAGATGTGAATGTTACAGAGTAATAACATTAAGAAAAGGGGAAATTTGCGAAGTACAAATGTATCAGATATTTTAGGAAGAGGAAACGAGGTTGAGCTAAGTGGGAATGGGTCCCCTTAGTTGTTTCCAGATTTGTCTTTTATGTTGGCGTTTACATTTTGTACTATCACATACTTCACAACAGTAGGTTTATAAAAATGTTGAACTTGTTGCCATGGAGAGAATTTATAGATTTAAACGGAAATGAACATTGAAATGCAAAATAAATTTTGAATTTTGATGAAGGATATGCTCAGTACACTTTTCATGAAATTGTTAGGTGCTCTTAAGAATCTCATGAAATGAAGATTTCAGCAATGGTAGGAGCAGAAAGATTTGAAAAAAGAAAAACAGTCTACCGTCAAAACTGAAGGAAATGATTTTATTTTGTCATGGGAAAGCAAAAAATACCAAATGCCAGTCCCTTTTAGATGTAATTCTGTATCACATAGTCAGTTTGGGATTTTAACTGCTGTTTAATGTATCTGAAAGACTTAGTTTGCCCTCTATCTTCAAGATTTGTAGAGTTTTTGGGTTTAATATACAGACTGATAGAATCATTTTAGCATTGGACAACAAGGGAAACGGCTTTCAGAGTGTGCCCTCTTAGCATACAGGATTTCATAAAGTCTTTCAGCCAGATAAGGAACAGAATTAGCATTTTCTTTCAGTCAATCCTGTGTCAATACATGTAACATATTGATCAGCTTGAGGTAAAGATAACATTGGTGATATGGTGCTGCATCATTATGTGATCGAAGACATACTGCAAAGAGCTTTGTTGAGATGGTGTACATTATATTGCATTTAAGAACACACCACAAAGATCTCCAGCTTGCCATAAGCCGCCTTTAACAATTCTTCCATTGGTTGGCTTACACAGTGTATCATTATTTTCCAAGACTTTTTTGGACTAATTTTTTGTGTTATTTGTAGTTCATCTGTGTAGAAGGTTGTTACCTATAATATGAATATCAATTCATATCGTTTCATCTTGTTCTTTTCACCATGTCAAAAATATTTCAGATGCACATAAAATTTGAAATTATATATTATGACAGGTTAAACAGAGGTAAACCTTTATGTGATCATATGGCCTTGTTGTAGAGAAATATTGGAGAAATGTATGGTTTTTTACCTTCTCGTGTCTATTTATAGACAGAGAAGGTATTAGAGTTGAAAACCAGTATGCTGGTGTCAACTACTTCCGTCTATCAATACTTCCGTCTGTCAAGATCCGTTGAAGTTATGCCATTGTGATGGGTCATATCATAAACTGGTGGGGGTGTTCATGGTTCAGGTTGAGGTGTAGGAGAACCATTTTGAGCTGTGACAAAAATCAAAAGGACTTAGCGGCATAGCCATAGTGTTACATGTAAGCCTTTCTCCAAGGTTCTTAGTTGACTACGATCTATTACAGACTACTGAGCTGACGTTAGGGTACTCACTTTGTGTTTGCTCACCCTGTGTGCGCTAGTGTTTGGTACTGAGTTGCGTGGATATACCCTCATGGCCTCACGTGATATGGGCATGTTGCATAATCTGCAGATGATCATATGCCTCATGCCTCTGAGTCTGAAAAAAGTCATTGTGTAAGCCTGTCGGCATTTTCCTTGCATTTTTTCTCATTTAATTTTGCAAAATATCGGCGAGTACCTCAATATTTCAAGATAACTCTTTCTTCCCAATCGTTTCCTTGAGTTTCAGAGTCATATGAACGAAAATGAGTGAAAGTTTTAGACAGGAAAATCGGACGTCGGCCATGTTCAATGTTTACAGTACAATCAGAAGTTTATGTGGAGGAAATAACTAACAAACACTATTCATGATGCCCGCCCTCTAGAGGCAGACCTTCCTATATGAAGTACATTGTACAACATTTGATGCTTGTGGAAAGCTTGACCACACAAAGGAGCATTTTAACTTTTAGAAAATGACAAATTGAATAAGAAGCTATTCTGAAAATGTCAAATACTGAGAAAAAATGCTCAAATATTCAAAATAAACAGGTTAACTGACTGGTCAGCTATAAAAAAACAATGAAAATGTTTATGATCAAAAGTTTTTGAGATGCGCACATTTTAACAAATACAGAAATTATTAACATTATAAATATAAGACCAAACTATTTTTTCAGGGATGGGACAGGTTGGAAATGAGGGGTGAGAGACAAAGGCACTCCTATTGCTGCATGTGGATGCAGCCACACCATTTCATTACAGCATACTTATTCACTGTGTTGTGTTCAAGTTCCATATTGTACTGACTGTCATACAAAGGTAACATAGGCAAATCAAATCAATTAGAAAATGCTGTTGTGTGGATTTTGCTGAACACGGCTGATTTTAATATTTCGCCCTACATATTTGGTATCCAGCAAAGGCATATTTTGATGTAAAGTCAAAATTAACACTACATTGCTGACAATATATGTTACCGTTTCTGCATGAACTTTTCTTTTTAAATTATAGAAAGTACTTCGAACAGATTAACAATTATCGTGATGTCAACCCATGATTTTACATCACAAAGACTAATTCTGCCAATTTTTTTTATTCTTCAGTCATTTTATAAATTTTGCACTGCACAAGATGATTGAACAAATTGTAATGTTTGAATTTGTAAACTCAAAGAATAAAAATCCTTTAGTCACAGATTAATTATTTTTGAAAAGAAATTTACTCTTAAACACTTTTAGCATATATTCTTTACACGGTCATGTATTTCAAGGAAAATATGCCTATTAAAAACTGTAATTTCTTCACTTTCAATTTCTTTTGAATACTATGACAATTATCAGCCATGAGGTTTTACAAACACAAGACCAGATAAACGTTTTTCATCATTTCCACAGGACTCTTTGGAATATCCCTTAAAAACAGTTAAAAGTGACTTAAAATGATCACTTGGTATACATTTAATTTACAGATGCCAGGTTGTGTATTTCACATGCACTCAGATCAGTAGGGAAGTGCGTCATTACTATTTTGGACTGTTAATTCTTATTTCTGAATTATTTAACCCTTTTTCCACACTGAACTATCTTTAGGCAGTTTATACTGTAGCTTAGAATTTTTTTGATTGATGTATTTAATCATCTTTTGGGTTCTTTGGGTCCATATCCCACCTCATGCCCCTACATCATCAACTATTTACCAACAACTCCATGCCAACAACCAATTACCTGACCTGGCCACACATTAGAGAAGGTACAGCGTCATTGACGGTATTTTTTTGTGTAGGTTTGAATGAAAGAAATTGTTATGATGTTAAACATGAAATAACAAATGTCAACGCCCGTTTCCTATGAGGATTCCTCGCTACAAAGCAAATACAAAAGTAAAAATAGATGAAAAGACCTTTAAAGGATTCAGCAAAAAGTCATAATATAAATTTTTCAATATTATTTTCAATCATCGTTGAGAAAGTAATTGAATTCTGTCATAACCATAGCAATGCCATAGCCTCTGTCTAGGAGAGAACAAAGACTTGCATACCTGCTACCAGTTTTGCCATCAACTCATTCAACTCAGAACAGGCGGTACAGTATATTATGCATTCATCATGAGAATTTGCTTTCAATCAGTCCATGAAAAGAAACTTTAATTAATTGCTTATTTACTGATGACATAACAGATGGGAAATCAAAAACACATAGATGCATAGAGATAAAAAAGAGAATTCTCAAGGAGATATTACTACCATGACTGGTGAAAAGTGTTAATATTAAATTTGAAAATTGTGGATAATTAAATTGATTGTAATTAAAAGCATGTAAAATTGAATTTTGTTGACATTTCAACTCTTGATTATGCCAGACTGATTATTTCAGTTTTTTCTACCTGAACAGAAGTACATGGTAGAGCATTACATGTGTAGTGTACAGTGTTTAGACACGTATGCAAGGGACTGTATAGAAAATATACAATTCTGCTCTGCAGCCATGAAATACATTAAAGCCATTACACAGATTATGGCTTGAAATTTGGATCATTTAGGAGTATTGCCGTGCTGTGTATCACCCACATTATGTTATTTTTTTGCCCCAAAACATGTTGAATACAGTTTGACATAACCAGATTTACAAGTACACACACAGTCTGTAACCTCACGTTGGTATTTTAGCCCTCACATCTGCTGTCCCTCGTAGGAATGAGAGGATCAGTTGAAGACATGTCTCATGTTAGTATTTTAGCCCTCACATCTGCTGTCCCTCATAGGAATGTGAGGATCAGTTCAAGGCATGTTTGAAGGACAAAGAAAGCCAAGGAGCCAATCACTTCATCCGATATTAATCAAATTTCTTGAAATACTCGTGTGTCGCATATAAATGGTACATACACAGACACACATTTTTAGATTTTTTCTTGAGTGCATGTATCTATGACTTGTTTGGTGTATCTATGACTTGTTTGGTGTTTAACACACACAGAACAATAAAACTCAGGATATGTTATTGAAAATGTGGAACGTTGCTCTTTAAATCATCTAGGAAATATTTCCAATGTTCCATACATTTTTTCTACAGTATTTGTTTTTCAACTATTAGAAAGCTACTCATGATATGTTTGGCAACCTCATCAGTAAATATAAATACATTTTAAATTATCACTGAGGAGTACCATGTGCCAATCACTTGCAAAAATTTCAGTTGACATAGGAACGAAAATGATTCATGTTTTTAATGAAGCTACATGTTTTAGAAAGTGAATTTGACGGTTACATAATACTTTCAGATCTGACCTCGTTTTACAATTTTGTTAATTGTTTTCACAGAATCGATATTTGTATCACGCCATTGCATCCAAGGCCTGGTTGACTTTCACAGTATATTCCTTCCTGTTGACATTCTTTGCTCTGGGAATGGCCATTGGAGTTACGCTATCTGTAGGATTTCTATTCGTCACACAGGTAGGTTAGATATACTTCTCAACAGTTTGAATAGGCCTTCATGAGTATCTACATGATAAAGAAAGCAGTATTTACCATAAGTGGCATAGAGGGCGCCAATCATCTAAGGGCATCTGTGCAAACCATCGGCTAAAAAAAACAAGAAAACCATCAGCTTGGTTGATGTTGGCTTTGTAATGCAAAGGTGAACTTCTGTCCAGGGAAGCATAAACGCAAGATAAATCAAGGCCTCTTTATATATATTGGACAAAAGCTCCTTTAGGCCCGCACCCCTGGAAATCACTTTGGTAGACTTTATTTGGAAAAAGCACATCAAATACAACTTTTGGAGGGGTTTAGAATTAGGGTTTAGGTTAGTTTTAGGGTTAGCATACTTAAAAGTGTTGTATATCATACCTAAGAAAAAAAATTTAGGGTGGGGGCCCTAAAGGTACACTGTCACCTGTTCCAATTTTGCCACAGTTACCATGGAAAGAGAAAATCTAACCAATCACAGATTTTAAGCGGGTGGCCACTTTTTAAAAACAGCGCCCTCACATGGGCATTTTGAATACCAAGGAACGCCCCTTTGACCATATATGGGTATATTTATATTACAGGTGACTGTATACCTTTAAGGAACTCTTTCCATATATTGGATCTAATCACAATTTGTAGTTCATGAGAACTTGGCCATGATTTCTCACCATCATCTTTCATGGGTTAGACTTTGTTACTGTAATAGTGGATTTAACTGTATCTGCTTTCTCTTCTACCAATGTGAATATGTGTGATCTACAGGTCTTTGAATAATATGAGTGGGTTTGTAAAGTTTAGACAATGTAATTGTTGAATTGATGAACAGAATCATCAATGTAAAGTGTCTTACAAGATAGAGGTGATTGTGTGTACTCTGTGTGACTTGCAACTACTGCCAAGATAACTGAATAGAAACCTCATGAAATGTTTTTTATTCAAAACTAGGTTAGGAGTATATGGAAGAATGAAACAGGGATTGAAACATGGATTATTGAAAAAGTAAGTATCTTTGCTATTCAAAGTTTATAGATGTTTTCACAGAACTTCAAAGTCTGAAGTAAAATTAATTATATAGACAATGTGATGACTGGATGATATTTTGATGATACATGTCTTCTTCTGCAAGACAAGAGCATAGTAGGATTATATATGGCAATGTTATTGTACACTTCTTTTAAAATTTACTGTTTATACAACTTTTGAAAGTTCAATCATTTTTTGCTCACGTGTTCACACACGTGAGCATATGGTTTAGCCATGTCTGTGTGTGTGTGTCTGTGTGTCTGTGTGTCTGTATCCCCATTATCTCAAAAACGGCTGAACGTATTTCAGTCAAATTTGGTAGACATCTTCAGAATTCAAATGGCTAGAACTGAAAAGGTTTTGGTGGGCGTGGCTTGGATATTAATGAAGTTATGAAAGTTTTAATTTTTCTGTTACGCCGCGTATGACAAGTGAAAACAATCGACTGTTTGAGGGCGCTGTGAAATGAGCTGGTCCAGGTTGGCTACAGCTGGATAGCTCTGGTTTCAACCACGGTCCCTCCGTGTTTCAACCTCGTATTGAACATTAAAAATATGATATTTTATTACTCATTCAACTCACTATTCAAGATAAAATATCGTTTAGCAAATTAGCTTTACCCTTGGTGATTGATTGTTTCTCTCGCTGCTCGATCGCCAGAAATGAGTACATACGTTCTCTACCTAGCCTCATGGCATGGCATTATCACTCGCCCCGATCCCTAAATATGGAAGTGCTGATGAATAATAACTTTGGGTCAAAGGTATTGAAGTGTCCAATCAGGTTCGTGCAGTGAGTCCAAGGCCATGACCTACTTCATGTACTTCTGCAGTGGTTTGATTTTGCTTCGCCAAGAAACGTGTTCGTCATTGTCCATAGAAGTATGTTTGCTCTCCTTTGTAACCATTTTTAAATTCTGACTGTGGCACATTAAAAAGGTGAGGTTGTTTGTGAAACAAATTCCGGGATAGGCCTTGGAATGCATACGATCGGCATCGCGGCAGTGCATGTAGCGTACCATGCTTGTGTAACTGCCGAGCTCAACGTGCATTCACGGTTGATACTCATGTACAATCATGATGTGTTCAATTCCGATGAAGATTCATAAGTCTTACTTTTGCAGTCTTTTTTCCGTACGATAATCCCGACAATACGTGTTACTGTTAGACGAGGTGGCCATTTTATGATAAGTTTCAATACTGCACAGCTACATACATGTAGCGTCACTATCGTTTGATCGAGGTACAGCGTTGTTGAACGGGATACAGAAACTCTGCAGTCTGCAGAGGGAGAAACGATCGTTGACATGAACAGTCAATGTACTTCAGCACGTAGTCCGCAGATAGCGGATTTGGAAAATAAACGTGTCCCAGGATATAACGGAATATTTATGTACATTAACTCGATATTAATCAAATTTCCAGCTCATCGCAAAAAAATGTATTGCAAAGATTAATTTGTCACTGACAAATACTGCAGTGAATGGAAAAAAACAGTCTGTAGAATAGTTCAACTTCAAGTGGTACTACCCGAGACAAACACTAGTGTTGTCAATTTTGATTTCATTTCATAAACTTTCATAAATCGTGTATTTCAGCCTTTGTGAAGCCATTTTATTGATATTTTCAATTTTTGTCTTGGCTTTGTTGTGGAACATGTTGAATCGTCTCCGTGGACATGTAGGCACTAGGCCATGGTGCAAACATTCAGCGGCCAAATTATCGTTTCGAAGCAAACAGTTCTATCAAAGAAACACCATCGATTCTCTCTAGCAAAGTTGCGTTAAATATTCAGTAAAATGTCACATAACGTTAAAAGTGTGACGGGGTCGAAGTGACTTGGGTACCTGGGGTCGACCAAAACCAGTGTGAATTACTGGGGTCAAAGCGGACAGCGGTCGGGATGACGTGTTCCCCAAGCGAGCTACCTTCAGAAGTCTGTTTCATCGCAAAAAACGTCAACTTTTAAAACCCGTCATTTATTTACTGATGTTATTCTCAGCATCACAAACATATACGCCTCTGCTATGTATCACAGCAAATAGTTATATTTGAGCGCCCCGTAAATGGGATCCTCGTTTTTTTGCGAACCCGGAAGTGTGTCTTGCTCAATGTATTTCCTACCCATAGCGAGGGAAACTGCCCGCGTTCCCATGCTCCCATGCACCTTTTTTCAATGCCAGTGCAACACTATCTGTGCAAAATTTGTGGTGATATGCTCCCGTGTGATGGAAAACCTCTCTTATTCTAACAATGACGTAGTTGACTTTGGACTTCGATTTCGTAAATGTGATGTCCATCCAGTGAGTTTGGGTTGGCGCGCTTATAATGCAATCTTCACCCGCCTGCGGTCCGATATCCCGCATAAGGCATGAGACCACTAGAAAGATTGCAAGAAACCCGTATTTCAACTCTGTTGTCATTTTTAGTTGCTTTCACTGCTTATCAGAGAGGTTTTTCCAGGATTGGAAGCCATGGGAATGTAAATCTATATCTTTCTCTGTACTGCACCCTTATAGATCACCTCTAACTCCTGAAAACAACAGTAGAAATCAAAACCACGCGGTCCATTTGCAAGCAAAGAGTTCAAAGATCATTTTCTGCATGCGGGAAAATTTGGCCACCGATGACATTTTTTGTCTCAAAACGTTAAAGTTGAGTATGCGAAATCTGTGTTGCTGGAAGCCTTTTTGTTTGCCAAGGACCTAAAAGTGGGCCACCTGATTGGCCCACACGATGGCATAGTGTACATTGAAGATATTATGATATAACATTATCGAAAGTCATTAACTAGTTTTATTTCAGCCAATTCCTTATTTGCATATGTAATGAACATTTCTAATTAGGGATATATATATCTGAATTGACTCAACCAAAGTTGATAAATCTTGCTACATATATTTCAGATACTATAATACATGCTATTGAAATTTGTGAAGAATTTTTGCTTCAGCCAATTTCTAATTTACATATTTGATGAACTTTCTTAATTAGCGATATTTATCTGTATTGACTTGACCAAAGTTGACAAAACTTGCTATGTACATTAAAGATACTATGATACAAGATTATTGAAAGTCATTTGACATTTTTTTCAGCCAATTCCCAATATGCATATTTAATGAACCTCCAAATTAGGGATATATACTGGCATTTACTTGATAAAATTTGGCGAAACATGCTGTGTACATTGATCATTATACCAGGTTATAACAGTATTGAAAGTCATTTTGCATTTTCATGTCAGCTAATTCATAATTTGCATATCACGGTTTGGCATATAGAGCTTGAAGGACTTGACCAAAGGCAATTACAAATGCTATATTGTGATACAATGACAGTACTCGAAGAAATTAATTATTTTTGTTTTAGCTAATTACATATTTGAATACTGAATGACCTTTAGAATTGATCTGTGGTGAAATTCATTATGTTGATCATAACACTTTAAATGTAGCAAAGCATGTAGCAAAGGTTCAAACTTGCACATAAATGCAATATATAATGAAACACGTGAGCATTTTCAGTTCGTATCTGGTAAGAAATTTATTTCAACAACATTAAAGAATTCTTTTTATGTAAAAGAAAATAGTCATCATTTAGCATGAAATGCATTATTAATAGAAAATATAAAATGTACAATTTTCATGAATTTTACTTTTTTTTCAGGCTGATAGACCCAGGGAAGATGAGTTTGTGTATCCATACAATTTAGGATGGAAACGAAACTTGAAAGAGATATTTACATTGGAAGGATTGCCAAGTGGTGATGGCATCACATGGCCAGTAGTGGATGGATGTAATCAGTACACACTAACTGTGAGTAATTATTATTACAGTTCATTATATTACCATGCCCTGTCCATCGCATTTTAATTGGTCAAGCTGGATCATGTGACTGACCACAAATACACAGTAATGGTTTGTTTACATGAATATGAATATGAATATGAATAATAATATTAACATCTCACAGTATCGTAAACATCATTAACTTAACAGCTAAAACGTAAGATCATAGTCAATCACAAAATAAAATGGAGCACTTGTGGGCCAAGTTTAGAAATCTCCGGATTTGCAAAATTTTTACAGCGCAAGTGACAGTGCGTCGCAAATTGCATAGTTCTGGGGCCCAAATGTCGTTCGCATGGAAAATTTTCGTAAATTTTGACATTTTTCTCGGGTTTGTTGATAATATAATGGAAATAACGGACACAGGCCTGACCATTAACATTTATTTATGGGCGAGGCTGAGAGGAAAGCCAAAATTAACGGGCTCAGCAAGCCTCCCCTGTAAATTTTTGGCTTTCTTCTTGCCCTTGCCAATAAATAAACATTAATGGTCAGGGCGTCGCCCTTTATTTCTATAATATATAACATATTTCAGAAACACATTGTAGGGAACAATCTTTTTACGTAGGCATTTCTGTCATGTTTTTAATATTTGAAAGATTTCGTGCATTTTATACCTTACAGGTTGAACAGTTAGTCCAGAAAGAAGAGAAGCGAAATCGAACTGTAAGTAAAACATGAAACATCGACACAATAATTTCATGATTCCAGAACCTCACACCTCCATTTCCCAGTACATGCCTTCAACCACAAGACTGAACACTAAAGAGCTTTACCTTAATAGTTTGGATTGCTAGTCAAGGACATTTCATAGGCAATGTCAGAATTTTTATGTGATACTGTTTTTAGCCAGGCTGTGATAACACATTCTTTTTTATGTTCTGTAAATTTTCCAATGATAGCAAGCAACCATACTGTGTATGTCATTACAACTCTGTGAGAATTCATGTGAATATTGTCTTGGATATGAAATACAAGGCATCCATCTTGAGATTTTCATATCTTGTTACAGAATGAAATGATGCTATTTTTGTCCACACTGAGCTCAGAAACATAGGAACTGACCTGATTATTTTGTTGTTTTGTTTTGCTTTTCAAGATGGAGCTGACAGCGTTTGAAAACTACAGCGGCTATGTCTTCCCTATCACAAAGGGATTCTACACGTGTATTAGTGTCCCCTGTACGGATGAACCGAGAATACCACTAACTAAAGGAGATAAAATACTGGTCACAAGATGGAAAAAGTATGAGACACATTTAATTCAGAACTTTCATGTAAACTGTCAGTAGAATATATTGCATGCAGCACTGCTGTGACAGAACAATGGTCAAGTCATGTGGTTTCGTTCAACATAGCATCTGAACAACACAGTGTATGACATATTCATTAGTGAACAAATGTAAAAATGCATTGGACTTCAAATGAGGAAAGAAATTGGTCCAGGAAAATAAGTACGGCTGACAAAAATCATTACTTTCCAAATGCAGTGACATTTATAAGTTGTTGAAGTTTTGAGATGGTGCATTCAAGGAGTGTTTTCAGTGTGTACTATAAATTTTTTGCTTCCACAATTGACAAAATAAGACCTGAATTAAAAGCAAAACAATGATCACACATATGCACGTTAAACTTTATACTCACTACGATATAAAACCTCAAACCATAGTTCCAATATATGAAAAAACACAGGAGGGGTATATTTTGGTATTTTCTTCTTGGTTTGTTATCAGTGTATTGCTGAACAAATCAAAGTGTTAGTCAGTCAGCAGTCTTCTACACTCTTGATGATTTTGACAATGTTGAAGCCTGGCATTGTATGTATACTGTTTACTAATACTATGAAACTCTTTCCCTTGTACTTGGCAATTCTCAATAGAAATCATATAGGAACAGAATTACATCCCCAGCTGTGTAGCTGGAGGTATTTGAACTTCCATGTATGGTGTAATATTGACACCTCATAAAACCCTAGTTTAATGTAGCTTATGCCAAAATAAGAAAGGTTTTGTTCTCATTGTTGTACATATCAGTCTAGCCATGTCAGTCATCTTTCATGTTTGCTTAAAAAAAATTAATTTAAAAAGTGATAGTGTACCATGCATAGCAGGAAATGTCACTATTGGTAGGATCAACATGTTTTCACCATACTGTATGAAACAGTGAAGTTGTCATGTTGCTCGCGTCAGAATTACTGCTGCATGTAAACGCTCCTGTTTTGATGTTTTTGTGTTGGAAGTTCAAGTTGATTTTGTGAGCTAAAAAAAAAAACAAAATAAAATTACATAAAAACCCACATCACTGCATCATTTGTAAGACTGAGGATGAGAAACAGTGATTTTCAGCCTATCAGAATGGAATTTTAGAAAGTGATCAACATCTTTGAACGATAGCTTTCAACTAATCTGAGCTACTCTTTCTGATTGACAGGTATTGGTTATATGGCGACAAGGTCATCGACCAGGAAGGTGAAGGACAAATCAGAATTCGAGGTTGGTTTCCACGACGATGTGCCAAAGAAGTCTTCAACAATGGCATGAACTTGGTGGTAGAGGAGAAAAAAGACATGTAAACTGAAATCCATGGACCGTCAGGTTTTTCGTAAACTCAATTGGTGAGACACAGCAGTGTTTTTGTTAGGGTTTGTACCCCCTGTCATGATACCGGGGTTCCCCATGCTGTGTCAATGCAATCATATTAGAGGACGACAGAAATGGTACAGGGGGTCCCCACACCATTTACCCACATACCTGAACCTTGGCAAAATACACTGCACAGTCATTTGTGTTGTTAGTTCTTTTTTTTTAAACAACAATATTTTTACCAAATTATTTGTGCAGAAGATTTCAAAATTTTCTGTTATTTGTGTAAATTTCAGCATGATTTTGGACCAAGATTCTGTAGGCAGGTTTGTACATTGACAAGGTAGATAAATGTTTACTTCAAAAGTGGCAGATTAATAGTATAGGTACATATTTGTTTTAAACAAAAAGGCCAACAGGGGCGGGTAAAAAGGATGTTAAAAAGATGCACATGTGCTGTGAACATTTAAATTTTCTGAAAAGTTTTTTGGGTTCTGAGGTGAGTGACAAGTTAAGGGAATTTTTCAAACTGTAACGATCCTGTCACTCTTTCTGGCAAAACATCCTTTCCAAAACCATGAACGTGAGAGTTCATAGCTCGCTGTGTTGTAGTTGCCCAGAAGTGCTGTCTTGACGACACTGAGCCAAAACAGGAATCACATGATGGCAATTCAAACAAACAACATATTTTCTGTTTTAAATTGGCTCCAATTTTACTTTTGCTAATCTGTGAAAGTTTTGTACATACCTTCAGGTTTTGGTGTTAACTAAAGTTTTGTTTGTATTTTTAAGGTGGAGTAATTTTAAATGCTGATCACGTTACTGCACAACCCCCTTCCCCACCCAATCCTAAAATTTGATATGAATGATCTTGCCAGTGACTGTATCCCAGCACACCATTCCTGAAAATGATATTGCCCATCTAGTGCAATATGACATATTTCCATGGAAATGACTCTGTACAAAGTGTTAGCCTTACAAATTGTTTGCGACAAGTTTCCATGGAATTTTGGGAAATTAGCAAAATTTAGTGAATGGTTGTTCACGGTAGAAGTTTGTCACACAATAATGATTCACAATGATAAGCAGATTTAACCCTTTGAGTGCCAAAGTCATTTTTGTCACCCTTGTAAAATATAACGCAGACAATTTTTTCAGATCCAGACAATTTTTTTCAAATTTTTCCCCAAATTAAAAGTTATGACTATTTGGTCCAAATTTATAAAAAAAATTACAGAAAAATTCATGAAAATTTTTAAAATGTTGCACTAAAATTTTGTTGGAAAATCTGCAGCACTCAAAGGGTTAACAACGGAAAGGACCCCTAGAGAAACCCAATTTTTTTCATTCGGGAGCTTGGGTCAAGTTTTTTTCAGGCAATGTGCAGGAAAGTAGATACGATAAGTATAGGTGTTGAATTCTTCATAAATTCAAGTGTTTTTAATTTATAAGGCATACTTAAGTTAAATACCAAAAACGCTGATGCTGTGTGTCTTTTTATGGACTGAAATACTTAACTTTGAATGTCATACCTCAGAATACAAATCAATATACTGTACTTCTGAATACATAAACAAAATGATAATTTTATTTTTAATTTTTTTTTTCAAAATGAGAACTGTGTTAATGTTGAGGACCCCTGTGGATTTCATCGAATTTGAAATATGTCTTCGGTTTTGTGAAATGATTAGCAGGTGTTATTTTAGTTAGTTTTGAAATGTATGTTTCAATTTCAGTGTCAACTACATGACTTGGTACTCAAATGGAAAGAATATTTGTGGTATTTTCTACTTTTTCAGGGGAAAATAGAGCAGAAATATGTAGTCTTGTTTTTCGTAAAGCTTATAATCTGAAACAATTCTGTCGTACCTAGATAAGTTATACAGAAATTTCTGAAGCATTGGGTATTACATTGGATGTAGTTGACTCAACTACGAATCAAAAAGCTGCCCATAACCTTTTCACCCCCATATCCAAGTATATGGGTCCATCTACCCAATGAAAAGAATAGGAATATACCAATGGTTAGCAATGAAAGGTTGAAAGAAGTAATATGGAAGTGACAGTCAGTGCGCTGTGTTTAACTGATACCTCTGTCTTTTGACTTCGACCACATACAGGATTATTGCAAAAATAGCTTTGTTTTCACTGAGTCACTGTCATGAAATGGACCAAGTTGAAAAGTGTTGTGTACATAGTTGATATATATAATATTGTGTGTTGGAATGTGATGAAGTATTAGTGAAGTGCAATGGTGTTTCATCAGCCACGCTGATCAACTCTGATTTCTTTGATCTGTTTGATGTCAGGTAGTTTGTGTTCTGAACAATGCTGACCGACACAGAAATATGATATGATTGCCACAGTTCAAGCAATGGAAAGTTAACTGTCTTTCCGTCTAATATCAACCAGAGTCATTCTGTTGTATGTTATGCTACATGCTCCACAGTGGATCACGTCACAAACCAAATCTTATTAAAATCAGACGTAGAGATGGCGACATCTCTCCTCCTGGTTGTTTCTAGCTGGTTTCACCTCCGTACAACCAACAAGGTCCAGGAACAACTGAGAGAAGAAAACATTGCTGTCTTGACATCTCATTTTAATCAAGATTGGCAACAAGCCATTCTCTTCAGCGATTTCATTTATGTTAACATTAGATTCTAAAGCAGTGAAAGTTATTAATATCTGGAAAGAGATGTAATTATTTAGTCAGAGTGGATTTTTATAATTAATGATCTTAAAATATTGCAAAATGAAAATGATCAAACTTTCCTATATGTTGGTTTGATGTAAAAATGTAAGTTTGTGAAAGAAATATGTATGATAATTTCTGGTTAAGATTACACTGAAGGATTCATTGTGTGCAGTGGGTTGCTTAACATCAAAAGTATTTGAAACGGGGTGAAAATGTGTACTGTCTAGTAATTTTCAACAAATGCCTTTCATATCATGGTATTTTAAAGTTTTCAGCAATTAAGACAATTTTCAGAGGTTCAGTACCTTTTCATAAAATTTGAGAAACCAACCATTAGAGAATTTGAGAAACAACCAAGAAAACTGACAAGTTTTTTGTTTTTTTTTAAATTCTTGATGCAATATGGGTAATAAAATAGTTTAAATCATACAAAGTACATGTTTGATATGCTACTGGTTCTTGAAGTCTAACAAAATGCATTCTGTCGGTGATGGCCATGGAAGGATGGTCTCGTGTATCAACTAGAAATATGAGTTGCTGATTTTCAATAATATTGCAGCTTCACTCATCGTAATTTCATTGAGGTCACACGGCCATATTTTCTGTATGACTCCACAAAGTAAACAACTACCTGTCATTACGGATATCATCAGTTCTAATCACCAGTATGAAAAGCAATTTGAATCCTTTAGTGTTATCTTAACACTGCAACAAGATTATTTATGTTTCAATTGTTAAAATCATGTAATCTACCATGAGAAGTTTCTTTGTGGATTGAGATTTTCTACATTGTGCATATAGAATCAAATGACAATCAAAATGTCTGTTCAACAGCCAATGGGATATTTTCTTACATGTCAGACATGTTATCATGATTGGTTTGACTGTGTCAGATAATGTGATTGGTGTGGTTTGAAGTGCCAGCCAATGAAAACTTAGATTCTCCGTCTCTATGGCACTGCCATGGAAACTTGATTTCAGAGGCAGGCAATGTTATTTCTTTACTACTGCCATTAAAAAACATCTCACATGGACAAAATATGTTGTGTCAGAGGTTACCTATCTCCTACAAGTAGTTTCGTGGGGTTGCCTGAAGTACCAACTGTGTGCCTTGGCAGCCTGCTGTGTTCAAGCCAGAGCACTGACACAAAGGGGTGTAATCGTTTGAGTCAGTGCTGCTGCCACCCCATCCCCAACTCACCTAAACCTTCAATATTTGTTTGAAACATTTTATGATGATAAAACTCCATTTCAAAAGATGGAAAATGAAGATTTTATTTGAGCTGGTAGCCAAAGGGAAATAGATTTTGCATTTTGTTCTGAATATGAAAGGAAAGTAGATTTCTCTGAGAAACAAGTTCATCTGTACTCACTTTTTTTGAGTTTTTGAAAGTAGTGCTTGCTTTTCATTTTGTACATTTTAGAGATGAAATGACAATTTCAGTCTGTTTCAGCTGTACTTGCTCACTTTTTGTGTTAAGTTTTGTGTATGTACCGGTAGAATGTAGTATCTGTAACAACGGTATAGTCGTGATATTATTATAGTGGAATTTTTAGTTTCATCTGCAAAAACTGCTGCAGGATTGGACATACAAGCTCTTTTATGATTGTAGTTGTCAACGTCCACCAAGCATATGGCATTGATTCAAATTTTGTCATAATTGTATTTCTTTAGTACTTGGAAGTGTTGCCAAGTGTGCGTTCCTTTTTTACTCGCCGTGCACATCTTATGAGAGAGCAAACATTTGCCGCCATTTCCCCATGGCAATAGTACTACCTTCCAACAAGTATTGTTAGGAAATATCTGATAAACTCCCTCACTCTGTCTTCTTCAGCTTGCTGACGTCACAAAAAGTTGATAAAATCCTTCAACTCCATGGCAGTACTACTTGTATAAGCAGCTGTATATTTGCTGAAAATTTGTTTTTTTTAAACAACAAACAAAATAATATTCTTTAATAAACACAATGTGGAAGCCTGTAATGTAAGAATTCATACTTCGATGTTAAGTATATATCAAAAAAGACCTTGTGATAATAGTCTTCACTGGACTTTGTAAAAAATCTCTGATTGTCCTATTTCTTTCATGAGGGCCCAAGCTACCGATAACTATGTCCCATTTTATGAAAAGATGCCTTTTTTGAAAGGAAAATAACAAAAAATGCCAATGTTAGAGACCATGGCAAATCTGACAAAGTCAAATAAAAGAGTTCACAATTTGTAAAGTCTGTTACTCTTTCCCTCTGTATGGATTTGTACTGTACTCTGAGAACACAAAGGTTAAACCTGGAGCTTGTCAGTCATCACATTAAGTATTATGATGAAAATCGTAATTCCATAAATGTAAATAATTACAGTATGACTTTGTAAATACTGATAAAGGGGAGAAAATTCTCTTTACAATTTATGTACCTGTGAACTGCAATATTTAATCAAAGTTTTTATTTGTAATTGGAATGAATAAAAGACCTTGACTGAAATGTTAATTGCAATAGTGGTTTTTAGCTTCTCGTCTTTATGTAGACAGAGAAGCTATTAGAATTGATTTATCTGTACAATATGTGCAGATTTAGTGGTAGAGTTATCAAGTGACCTTTGAACTTTGTCCATAGAGCACACAGCTTGTTATGCATTGGAAACCGTGAGCCTTTTGCAGTATGTGAAAAGTGTGAACTCTGCCTGTGAATCTTACTGGAACAACAGTCAACATGTACTCTTAAGGTAGAACGTGCCTCGGGGACATATCTGGACTCTCAAATTTCTACAATTCTTTTCTGATCTACCATTTCTGGCGACTCATTTCAAAGCTCTTGGAGAAAGAAAAACTTTCACTGGCTTAGTTTTCCGAAAATCCAAATTAAATTTTCCCCCATAGAGTTATAACAGACACGGTGGCCATTTTGAATTTCAATTATCACAAAATATTGGGTAATTTGTTTCGCTAGTTCCAAACTTTGCACGGTGACCCCCGATTTTTATTGTTGATTTGGTAAGAGAATGGTTGAAAGTGTCATTCAGGAAAGTTTGAGCAAAAGTTTAAGTCTTTCACTTTCGAGGTGCATACAACCTTAATAGCTACTTGCATACAGGAGAGGTAGGAGAATGATGTTGGCAGTGGTACCATGCACACACACGTGGCAAATCTCTGAGATATTAAATATAAAATGTCATACAACACCATAATATCACGTCACAGCTGATGTTAGGCACAGACTTTGTCATGACACAGAAAACACGATGATGGCAATTTTTCCTTTTAGAAAATTTTTTCACAAAGCAGAGACAGGAAACATCCTGAATTAAACAAAATGCAATATGGTTAGACCTTGGACAATATGCGAAAAGTATTTTTTTTTCAGATATATCAGGGTAACTACCACATAATATGGCATAATATTCAAGCAAAAAATCTTTTATTAACAACAACACAACATGAAATGATGTAAACAATCTGGAAAATACAAAACTCTTTAAGAACAATAACAAAAATACAATTGTTAATCTGCAAGCACAAAACATTAAGTTGACATAAAGTAAAGGTGCTTGTTAGACAGGGTCTCAAAACCTACGGCTAAAATGCACACTACTCTGACACTGGTGGAACATGAAATTGTAGCTCTCATCGAAGGTTTTCAGCCCCAAAACCCTGACGTTTGAGCAATGTTCTCACAAATGGGGTTGTTCACGAATATCCCACCTTCATCTAGTGAAGAAAATGTTGGAGGGAAAGCCCCATTTGGATTTGAGTAGCTCAGTATGTGTCGGTTCAATACCACCTGCATGTGCAGTGTATATAAAGTGTTAATGCAGACATGTCCATCCCAAAGACTATAAAAATATACCCATGGTCATCCAACTGTTAAAGTTACTGAGTCATCACAAATTTGTATACATCGGTGTTGTACGAGGGGTGTACTATTCATGTCTACTTATAGAAGATTAGCTAGTGCTATAGAGTAAAAACATTGGTGGCGCACTTGTTTTTGCATGATTTGCTGGAACGGATGCAGGTTACAGAATTCCTTAGAGCAAAGTTGATAGAAGCTAATATTCTTTCTATGTACGGAAAATCAACACTGCTCATGGATACCAAATGGAAGTTTGTGATCAGTGACCCATGATCAAGATAGAGATAGAACCATGGAACCGTTCACACATAGGCACTGATTTGGGATATCCTTCCTCAATATTTTCACCATGAGCACTGATAGTAAGATTTCATTTACCGGTATCAAACAGGCAATCACCGACTTTCATTGTACACACGATTTCTGCTCATACCAACATGGCTCAATATACAGTTGGATGACCTATGGAGCATACATAGACAGTTCAATACTCTAAATATTTCTGACAACTGCCCTCACAGTGTGTATAAGCCAACAAAACACTGGGAAAAGTTTCTCAGCCTGGCTGCAGTAATCAGCTTTTCTAAGATGAGATTTCTTTTACCACTGAACATGAATGACAAAATGAGCAAACGACAAAATTACTTAAACTTCACATCAATCGTATAAACCCTTGGAATTTGAACCTGATCTCGATAACATAGCAATATAATAAACTCCTCTGAAATGCAAAGTATAAAACAGGAATATAGTTTACACCAACATTTGGTATGCAAATGTATAAACAAGCAAATAGGTACAAATAACTTTACCAGTCGCTATGTATCTTTGGCCATGTACATGAATGCATGACAACACAGCTCCCAGCTTTATATAAATGTACAAGAAAAACAAAACAAATTTCCACAGACAAGTGTTGCATCCCCTCCCCTATACGTTTCTGCTCTCTCACAATCCTGTTACTCCACTCTGTGATAACGCCTACATTTCCTCACAGACCCTAAAAAAGCGGTCTATAAATCACATATCTTTTCGATATATTTCACATCCTTGCTTTTAGTTTAGGTGTTCAATCTTTGTGTTGTGTAGTATTGAGATGTGAATGAATCTTTACACTTTCATTTGCAATAGGTATTCTCCTTGGAATGATAATGCAAAATTCAGCTGGTCATCACTGACAAATGGGAAGTGTGTGTGAAGGTTAGTCTGCTGCCACCAAACTACCTCACATAAATACAACAAAGACAAACTACCTGGAAACAGATACATGATGTAAAGTTACAACATGTCTGGGGAAAGTGACAGTGCACACTGAGGGCGCTGTATACATTGATGATACACTGTTACTGGAATACTGAACCCAGAATTCAAATGATTCACAGTACAAACAAAACAATTTACACAAATGCACACATAAAGACATATCATACGCATTTGTGCACACAGGTTTGCTTGTACTGCCATCATGTGATCTCTTGGGTGTACTGAGTCTGTAGAATGCACAGTGTCCCCCTTATTCCGGCGTAGAACCATTCTACCAACACATTTAAGGACTGATGTGTTGTACAGGGGATGGTTGTTACCCTTTTTGGTACATGTCTACGATAAACAAGTGTCAAGTACCCTATACGTGGAAATAAATGACACTGGTCTTCTGTTTTTGTTTTGCTTGACAGTGTCCCCATTTTACCTGACATTCTAGTATCATCACTCACTGGTACAATCTATTTTTAAATGATTGGCTCAAATCATTATACAACAGAATAGGGGTGTAATGGTTTGCAATCATTGGAATTAATTCCAGCCTCAAAAACTCAAATTAAACTTATTACAGATGCTTTCGAACTGACAAACAATGGCACAAGCAGCATGCCAACAGATATATATTGCTTACTTGAAATGCGGGTAATGTTTAGAACATGAACAAGAATTCTTAATAAACTCTGGAAATGCCCTGAGGGAATATACAAGTAAAGTAACTCTGGTAATGACTATGTACATTATTTGCATATAAACACCGAACTCAAAATAAGATAGTTTATGTTTACAAAAGCATATCCTTCATGTCAGGTTAATGTCTTTGGAAAAAGAGAGAATTTTGCGAAAAAAAAACACTGAACTTGGGGAAAACCAAATCGAAGGAAACTGATAAACTAAAGATAGCTATAAATTCATAAAGTTTAACACATAACAAAAAATGAAAAGATAACCTCTTCTTCTCACCAAAGTTGAGTCTGAAGAGGTAACTATTTTACACAAAAACAACGATGTTAGTTTAAAAATAAATATTGAAACTACTAGACAGTGAAAAGTACAGTTTTAGAAAACTTGAGAAAACGCCAACAAACATTTTTGCACATGTATTGAGATTGTGCAATACATGATGTGAATATAGGCAAACTGTTTTTTTGAAATCTTTATACAAGTATAATGATGTACAAATCAACTGTTTGGTGGAAGGAATTATCATAAAAGACAAACAGTTGACAGGATCAAAGAGTCCTAATAAATATGGTGGATTATCAGTTAAGCTGTAATCTTTTGTTTTTTCTTGAAATGGGATATGTACACTGTGCAATATAGATACTTTCTACAATAGATACACTCCATGAAATGCTATAAAAATAGGGTTAACTCTGTATAAGCTCTCTGGCCTGTCCTTTGAAAAACACATAAGTACAGAAATATAGAACAGAACAGAAATAAAGAAGTGTACAGAAATATGTACAGAAAACAAAATTGTTGGTTTTCAGAGTTACATATTTCAACCTTATGTCACCATAAGTTGCTACATCACAGCAAATAGATGAAGCAACAGGCAGTAAGTGTGTACAACTGTTACAGGAATGCTGAGAAATTTCTTTCCTCAGGGAGAAATATTGAACAGCTCTGTTCAGCCTGGTGTATGAGAGCCTTGTCTAAACATACGTATCTTCTGATCATAAGACAGCTCCTTCAGTGACCAATGTTTGCATGGATTATGCTGCTGTTTTCTCTGTTTCTGCAAAAAAGTACACAAACAAACATTATGTATCAAAACAAGGAGATACTTATCTCTGAAGATAATGAAAAAAGGAATTTAATATATCATCTATTTTAAGCCATCTGGGTTACATGTAGCAATGGATACACACACAGAAACTCATACTGATGATATCCTTAATCTGACGCAAGTTGATTTCAAACATGTACAGATAGCTAATGAGATATGAAAAGTACACATGAACAAATGCTGCAGTGTCCGCACCATTTGAATGCCTACAACTATGAAGGACCAGGATAAACAGAAAGTATATTACTACCCTTTTTTAACACAAAATGGATTAAACCCGGAATCTGATTTGACTTCTGGACAAAACAATGAATGCACATAGACTTATATGTGCATTTCCATACACATTTGTACATGTGGGTTGATTTGTACAGCTATCATAAGATCTCTCGGGCGCACTCAGTCAGTTGGACACTGCGTGTCCTTTTCATTCCTGAGTAGAACCATTTCACAAACAAGCATTTCAAGGTGTTTTACTGAGGTTTTTCAACTTCAACAGCAAGATAACGAAATATCATGTCACAGTAAATAATGCTGTGTGACCCAGGTATATGTTGTCATCTATAGCAAGCCCATCATCATACTGGTCCTGTGCAATAGATGAACTTTTCTTGAAACACCACTTTGCAGAGCCTTCATACACATGTGTGAAGTGATATGAATATTTTCTGTTGCACTGATGCAAAGAACTTGTTTGATGGTAATACTACACAGCACTATATACCCAAGCATCATAAATACCCATTAAAAATTATAAATTTGACCAATTCACATAATCCATATTTGCTTAGAAACTGGTGTATTGCATGTGCTATTACAATCATAAATCTGCAAACACAATCAATGCACAGAACTGTAGCCTACAAAGAAGTGAATTGATCATGAACATTTGGCAGGCAAAAGGACATTAATTCTTACCTACTGATTCCTTTACCAGCCTGCTGTTCAAAGTTTCTTCACCACTGCCTACTGTAATAACTGCTGTCACTGGAATAGTCACTTCTTGTCTCATACCTGTCTGGGTTATAACATCTCTTTCTATTGGCTTTGTACAAAAGTCTTTGCTCATCTCCATATTTTTCTTCCACATGGCTTTTGTGAACATGTCTGGAACCTTGGTCTGTTGACTGGGCTAATCTTGATTCCTGGTCTTCTGAAGTGACCTCTAAAGGTTGTGTATCGTGAAAGCGCCTGCTACTGTTTGCCATTCCCTCATTGTTAAAATCTATCTTTCTGGTGATCCAGTTTGATGTGAATCCATACACATCATTCATCCATGGTGAACTGTTGCTGACAGACCTTGTTAACCCATACACATCATCCATCCCTCTTGATCCATACACATCATCTATCCCTGCCGAGCTCTTGCTTACTGATTTTTGGAAGTATTCTGCACTCTCTGAGTTTCCAAACAGACGACCTGGCCTGTCAGGATCGTCCCCTCTCTGGCTAAACCTTGACTTATTCATATACTTTTCCTGCTTGCTATCTGTACCCCTGGAGAAACCACCATCTTTGTATGAACTACTGCCTCTGCGTCTTGAAGGACTCTTGGCCCTCTTAGCCTCTTCTATGATCTTCAGTCTTTTCTTCAAGAGGTACCAGTCATCTGGACTAGAGCTCCTGGACAATGAATGGCTGGATCTTTCAAACCTTTCTCCAGAACTGCTGTGCTTTCTGTGTCTGTACTTTCCTCTATCCCTATAGCTTTCCCTACCACTGCTACTGTGATTGCTGTGAATATGATCATTTGACATTACAGATTCTGAGCTTGATTGATACTCTCGCTTCTTTTCCTGATCTGGAAGCTCAAGATGACCACCGAAAAGATCTCTCTTCACAGGATGAGGGGAGAACTCACATGCTTTTCTTGAGATCTGTGGTTTGTCTCTTTCCTTTTCCTTTCCTATCTGCATTTCATCACTGTTAGTACTTCTTTTATCTTTGGTTGTTTCATCTTGTCTGGATTCCTCAGAAAGACACTTTGAGTCTTTTTTGACGTCTTTACGTTCACATCTTGGAGACACTGCTTTTCTCTTTCTTGTCTTACTAGTACCTTCAGCACTACTCTTTGCTGGACTTTTTGAGCAACTTTTGGCCTGCACTGCCTTGCATGCCTTTGCTTTCTGATTAGAGTCTTTAGATTTCTCCAGGCCTTTAAAGTCGTCAGAAGTCAACTCCTTGCTGTGCATAAGTCCCTTTGCAGAAGGGTACACTTTTTCTCCCTTCTGGGGTGTACCTTTGCATCCCTTATTGACGCCATCTTTGTTTGCTTCATTCTTTTTGGCTGGTGAACTCTTTACTCCTTGCTGAGTAAAGCTCTCTTTCTTCACAAGTACACTCTTTGACTCTGCTTCCTTGGGTGTTGATTTGCCTGGGCTGGAAATCCTTTTCTCCTTGCCAACAGCCTTCTTTGTTGGTGTATGCTTCTCTCCATCTCCAAAATCACAGTGCTCCTTGTGAGGAGAGGCTGTTGGCAAGATTGTTTTGGAGCTAGATTTCTCTGGACTACGATCGTTGCTTTTATCCCCTGTAGAGACATGTTCTTGGTTAGTATTACTTCCAGTGCCTGTAGTGGACAAAGATTTTGGATTTGCACCGCATTTTCTCTGTGACTGCTGGAGGGATTTCCCTTTCTGAGGGGAAGCCTTGTCACTTTTGGTCTTTTTCTTCTTTGCTGGAGAGACTTTCAATCCAGAATTCTTTTCTTGTCCAAATGTATCACACTTTCCATCTTCTCTGACAGTGGATATATCGTGTTTGAAACTCTTTCCTTTCTTCTCT
Source organism: Ptychodera flava (assembly GCF_041260155.1). Lineage (NCBI taxonomy): Eukaryota > Metazoa > Hemichordata > Enteropneusta > Ptychoderidae > Ptychodera > Ptychodera flava. The sequence goes on along the minus strand of NC_091949.1, from coordinate 13,862,993 downwards.
GGTGTGCTTTTACAGGCAATCTCGGTAGTTGCCCCTGTCTCTGATTTTGATTTAACTGGGCTTACAATTTTTCTTTTCTTCAAAGGTTTACACTGTATGTGTTCATCCATGCTATCATCTATCTGACTTTCTACAGCTGATTTCAATGTTCCAATACTGTTTACCCCCTTCCGTTTCCTGTCATCGGGTGGCAATGTTTCACAAACCATCCTGCCGCCTTCTGGTTCCTTCGAGGAAACTTTGATTCCTGGTTTGGTATTGTTTTTATTGTTTATTTTATGCTTTTGAGGGCTCTTCCCAGATACCTTGATACACTGTCTTTGAGGATCTCTAACTTTATGTGGCAAATCTGCGTCGACATCCTTTGGCTCCCCGTTCGGAATGGAGATATCTTTACCAACAAGGCACTGCAGCTTTTGATGAGAGCAAGATTGAGTGCCAGCACAGTTATCATGATCAACTCTTTCATCTTTTGGTCTATTGTCTCCTACCTTATCAAAAGATAAATTGGTTTCCTCACTGGAATATTGCCTCTCATCCTGACATGGAGTCCCAGGGTCCTCAAGACTTTCATCCTTTTCATCCACTTGGCTACGTCCTCAAGACTTTCATCCTTTTCATCCACTTGGCTAAGTCCTGAAGATACCACTTCATTCAACAATGAGAAATCAATGTGCTGCCCCGTACTCTTCTCTTTCAAGAAATTTCCATCAGCTTTGAGTTCATCCTTCCCCATGCTTCCAATGAAGTCACTTGAAAATGTTGGAATATGTCCAGGATATCTCCTGCTATCATCAGTTTGAGATTCACAACTGTTTCTCGGAACTTCAACATTAGACTGCTCAACTCTTTCTTCAATATCAGTTTTCTGCTCGGAATCCAAACTGCCTGCTATGTCACTGCTCTGCAAGCCCTCTTTCAAAGTACACTGTCCTTCCAAGTCTGCTACGGGTTTTTGGCTTTCTGGGCTACTCTCTTTGCTCTTTTGACGATCTACACCAACTGTAACACCAGTTAGTTGATCTGTTCTACTGTCTACTGATCTAGACACATGGTTTGTATCTCTATATGAGCTATCACAGACTGAGCAACAACTGCTACTACTTGCTGTATAATCAACAAGATGTTCAGCAACTGGTTGTACCTGTTTCTGTTGAATACCACTTCTTTTGTCATTCAACATTTTCAGCTGTAAATCAATATCACCTGACTCCAGGTCTACTTTTGATGAGCTTGGCACAATGTCTCTTTTACTTTCACTGTCCTGCATCATTGCTGCTAGCGGCTGACCCTGTACAAATTCAAGATGTTCAACTTGTTTCTCTAGTTGCTGATATTCTGTGCTCATGAAATTTTCAGAGATTCCAGGAGCAGCTTCTGCTTTGCTACAATATTTATCCTGTTCATCCACCACTTTCAGATGATCATTAATCTTTGCTTTAGCTCTACTCTTCACCGGAGAGGTGCCATTTTTTCTTGTGTTGAACACAGGTCTAGTGGCTGTAGTTGCAATATTTCCTGCAGCTGCGAGTTTCTCTTTGATCTTACTTACATCAAATGTCTTTTCTGCCTCAGCTGTTTTTTGATCATCACCATATGGCATATGATTGGTTCCTTTGGTTAGACATTTGGAATGTTTCATGCTGTCAGACTTATTTTTGCCATTCTCTTGTGGAGCAGTTGATTCAGGCATATGTCTCTCCTTGCTGATTTCTTCCAATGCCTTAACTGCATATTCACCTTCCAATGCCTTCACTTTATATTCAGCTTTGTGCATATTAGAGATCTGCTTTTTTTCACTTTTGTCAATATTGTGACTATCTCCAGACTCTGGCAGGACATTATGGCTTTGTTGATTATTTTCGGTGTTTAAACAGTCATCTTTGCATTTGTCCTCTTTCTTGGACTTCACTTTTGTTGCCTGACTGGTCTTCTTATCGGAATAAAATTTAATCCTGGGATCATCTAGTTTTTCAGTCCTGCCTTGTTCAAGCAGGATTTCCGGTGGCTGCTTGGCATGAGGTCCTCTGTCATAAAGTAAAGGCCTCCCGTGGAATTCGAACTTACTATACTTCTTTGGCGGATGTGAGGATTTCTTTGGTGGAATCTTTTGTCTACGAGGCTTTTTCAATCTTGGATCTCTACTTCCATGGCCATTTTGAGGAATGTCTCTGGGCTTCTGGAATGCAATGTCACATTTGGATTCTAGTTTTGGCAAGTTTGATAGTATGGCAATGGCATCGTTGATTGCTGTTGCCATTTCTTGAGAAGTAGCATGGGACAGCTGGAATTTCAACTTTTGGATGGTCAATTCTTTTGTTGCTTCAGACATGCAACTATCCACTGAGCTTTCACTTTGTACATCTTGGTCTTGAGGTTTGGTGTCTTCATACAGCTTCTGAATATCTTCCTTTGAGAACGGACATGTCACCGTTACATTTTCACCGGTAGGAGCAACTTCTGGTGAAAAGGCTGGCGAGTTTGCCTTGCCTGGCAATGACGACGTTACACCTTCTGTTTGTGGATGGCCAACACCAGCCAGGCTCATCTGTTGTAACCAAGATAGTATACCCGATATTAAGTGCTCATATATTTGTGGGTTCGTCGGACTTTGGGGTTTTGATGGCTCAGGGCAAATTGGACTTGGTGGTTTTGATGAGTCAGGGTACTGTGTATCAATACCTGGAGAACCAGTTGTATCGAGAAATGGTAAAACTTCTTCTAAGGGAGACTTGTTCGGCCCATACAGCATTTCTTCAACTTCAAAGACAAGAGCATTGTCTTTGTCATAGTACTCTGAACATTCATTTCCTGGAATGATCACTTTCCCTTCGTTCATTTGACTATAACTTCTTGAATTCCTATTGTACCTGTCATGCCTACGATTACTGCTTGAGTATGTTTGACGTCTTTGGCTGAACGCAGACGTATCAAACTGTTGACCTGGCATACCTCCTGATCCAACATCAGGACTTCTCTTGCTAAATCCTTCTGGAACAGAACCTCTTCTAATATAGGACTCCTTCCTTCTTTCATTCCAATGGCCAGGATAGCTGTTTCCATATGAAGACCCTTCCCTTATGCTTCCTCTCTGATACTCTCTGCCTTGTCTGGAATGACCATTTCTGACATTCTTATCATCAATGACTGGATCATCTTGGCTACTGCTGGTTCTCCTGTATGTCTTTACTAAACTTGAGCCATTAATTTGTTCTGAGCCACCTGTACGCATTTCCTGTCTTTCTTGTGATCTTGGATCATCAACAATTTTATCATCTAGGCCACGGCTGGTTTTCTTGTATGTCTTCACTAAACTTGAACCATCCACTTGCTCTAAGCCACCTATACGCATGTCCTGTCTTCCTTGGGTTCTTGGATCATGACGTCGTAACGACACTTCTCCTGTTTTGGGTTTCTCTTCTGCAAAGCCTCTATGACTGCCAACTTTGTTATCACTGATGTTCTCTCTACGATAAGTATTAGATGAATCGTTTATTCTTGAATGAGCTATCCTAGGATCAGATAATCTGCTGGATTTATTGTCATCCATGAAACCTGCTGGTACAGCTGTTATCCTCTCTGCTGTATCATCTTTTGGAGAAGTGGTTGAATGACTTCTGTTGAAGCGTAACCGTTGTGATTTAATTTTTGCCAGCTTCTTCTGATTTTCAAGTATATCTTTCTGCAACTTTTCTAGTTTACTTTCTGTACCATCTATCACAGTTTTCCCAGATTTGTCGAGGTTATCATGGGCAAGATCGTCAGTTGAAAGGAGATATTCCTTTGTGGCCACTGGATATTTTCCATCTTGTAGCCCTTGGTTTTTGCTCACAACATTACCATCTTTTGAAGGCTGCTTGTCCCTTCCTTCAAAGTTTCTTTTCTCACTATCTATAGTACCATCTCTTGAAAGCTGCCAATCCCGTTTTTCAAAGCTGTTTTTCTCGCCATCTACAGTACCATCTCTTGAAGGCTGTCTGTCCCTTCCTTCAAAGATTCTTTTCTCGCCATCTACAGTACCATCTCTTGAAGGCTGCCTGTCCCGTCTTTCAAAGCTTTTCTCACCATCTACAGTACCATCTCTTGAAGGCTGCCTGTCCCGTCTTTCAAAGGTTTTCTCACCATCTATAGTACCATCTCTTGAAGGCTGCCTGTCCCGTCTTTCAAAGGTTTTCTCACCATCTACAGTACCATCTCTTGAAGGCTGCCTCTCCCGTCTTTCAAAGCTTTTCTCACCAGCTACAGTACCATCTCTTGAAAGCTGCCTCTCCCGTCTTTCAAAGGTTTTCTCACCATCTACAGTACCATCTCTTGAAGGCTGCCTGTCCCGTCTTTCATAGCTGCTTTTCTCACTATCTGCAGTCCAATCTCTTGAAGGCTGCCTGTCCCGTCTTTCAAAGGTTTTCTCACCATCTATAGTACCATCTCTTGAAGGCTGCCTGTCCCGTCTTTCAAAGGTTTTCTCGCCATCTGCAGTCCAATCTCTCGAAGGCTGCCTGTCCTGTCTTTCAAAACTTCTTTTCACACCATCTGCATTCAACTTGAACTCCTTGTACTGATTTGAGCTGGCAGTTTGTGCATGCACCAAGCTCTTTTCTTGCTCTTCCTGAACAAATGAACTGCGTCTTTCACTTCTTGAAAATAGCATGTGATCTTTTTCAGTTTCTCTTGGAGGTGGTTTGTGCCCATCACCAAAACTATTTCCTTGCCCATAAAAAGATGCACCATGCTCTTCAATTCTTGGAAATGTCTTGGAAACCTTTTCACTCTGTCTCGCACTTGATTTCTCATTCCATCTGTCCAAAAATCTGTTGACTGAGGCAGGTTTACTTTGAGACCATCTCTCTGACAAAGTTTTGATTCCACTGGATTGGCTCCTTTTATGGTATGGTGATGTGGGAGGTCGAGACTTTGACTGGAAGTGACTGTAGTTCCTTGAATGAGATGAGTCTCTTGGATCAAAGTCATCTGTAAAGCTATGTTTCCACGTATCCATTCTTTGCTTGGAACCATGTTGATCATAATCTTGCTTACTATCAACAGCATGGCTTATATTAGCTTTTTTGAAAAAGCTTCCACTAGGATGATCATTTACCACTCGCCCATATTTCTGAGGAGATATGTTTACATGCTGTGGCAGATTTCCTGTCGCTTCTACTGTACTTCTTCTTGTGAAAGACAGGATGGCCCATGGTAGACAGTGGCTTGGTAATGTATTCACTGGTTGTCCATCATCATCAAACTCATACAGAAATATCTGGAAGGAAATGTTAAAGTTACTGTATGAATGCAAATGAAAACACTGAATGGAGTTAAACCATAGCCACTATGTATGGTTTATGTTTTCACAATAACTAATGGAAAGGCTCAACTTCCATATTTATATGTTATACATGTGCCATGATTGTACAAACATGAAAGTGCTGCAATTCTTGTAATTGGTTTTTGTTCGATTATGTTAGCCAGACTTGCAGAATGCATAAATGAAACAGAAATTTTGATTCACTGCACATGTACTAATCTACAATCCTAACAACAGTTACTTTGTCCAAGCCATCCATAAAGAGTATGTACACAATTTACAATCTATACACTTGCGAATAACAAATTCCTAAGTTATCAACAGCAATAAGTTGAAATTTAGCAATAAAATTATATATAAGAAATGAAACTACAAGTTCGAAGCAATCATACAGTTCTATTTCATTTCTATAATTCTAGGGACAAGCATCAATTTATATTGGTCAAGCACTGCAACAGAATCTTCAAAGACTTATCATTATAAAAAATGTCAGTAAACTCCATTAAGTTTTCACTTAGCGGCATGATATACTGCATCATTTTGATCAAAGACATTATTGCTGGCATTAAAGACAAGCATCCTAAAAACCTATGCTACTCATCATATAATATCACCCACAATCCATACCTGAGAACAGTTCACCTGTTGTTCAAGAGAATCTGATGCATTGGGCAAGTCCTCACAACAATGGGTATTAAATTCTGGCAGTGGATCAACATATGCACAGCTTTCAGATTTTCTTGCAGGAACATGCAGAGTTCTACCTTTGATGACCTATATAACATACAGAGCAAGTGGTCACGTAAAGCTAAATGTAATATATATGCACATAACATTTTGCATCACTGACATTGATGTTTTTGAAAAACATTTCCACAATAACATACATGTACAAACTGCAAATGGAGATTTCAACCAAAATATTGCAGCAATAACACCGTTCTGTTTGATTCTCAAGTTTTCTATTACAAATTTGAAAATCTGTAGGGCGGAAAGGATTCCTCTGGAGTATGAGCATACAATATTGGGACATTGACAGCTGAGTTTTACATCAATTTCTTTTAATTAAATTACCAATGAAAAGATGAAGGTAGACCATGCACCATCACGTTGGCTTTTTGAAGGAAAATAAAGTAGCGGCAATCAAACTCAGTGTGCCCTCTAAGCCAATACGACACATATTTTGTTGTTTATATTTAAAGATATACGGCTGGTACAAAGAATTTTCCGCAATTCCCTAAATTAATGTAAAGTTTCTAGGAAGATATGTTTGTTAGAGGGCACACTGCTTAAACTTACGAAAATCAGGGAAGATCAAAAAGTCAAAGACAAAGTAATGAATCTTCAAACATTCTTATTTTCATGGTTGAAATGTGTATGGGAATTCAAGATCACTGTAAAGACGTCCTGTCAGTTAGTTCGATGATATGGCATACAGCCAGGTTTCAATGCATGCAAAGAAAGTATGTTTACACCAATACCATTTCATCCTTGGCATGCAGGGTGAACATAAACAATAAACTGTCATACAAAAGAGTTCGGTGAAAACTCCTGAAGTTTCCTTTATTCTTTGAGTGCAAAAGTCAATTTCTGTTGCTTTTATAAAATGTAACTGCAGACAATCTTTCTCAGATTCAGACAGTTATTTTTTCAGATAATTCCCAAACCTTACTAAATCAACTGTACTCAATCAAAAGTGATGTTCATTTGGTCCAAAATGATCAAAAAAAAGTCATTGACAATGACATAGTCCCCTTTGTAATTGGGAGTTTTGTCACTGGAAGTGACTAAAAATTGAAGTCAATATGATGTACATGAAAAAAGAAATGCGGGTACTAAGGCCCTGTCTGTGACTGATGCCCATAGTGGATTTGATTGTAAACAAGTAGACTACTACTAATTAGGAAAGTTCATTAAAAATATGCAAATTAGCAATTATCAAGATATCGCTACATGTTTTTCTTCACCACTATAACGCTGTGAGCAAAATATCTGTACTGAGTTTCATCAAATTTGCTTCAGTATGTGCAGACATATTTCCTTAACTAGAGAAATTCATCAAATATGCAAATTGGCAATTAAATATCATGATCCCACAAAGTATTTTTGCATACAGTTTCAGCTTTTGTATATGAATAGCTGTACCATGTTTCATCAAATTTGAGTCAGCATTTCTTGACATATTATTGGAATTATGAAAATTCATTAAATATGCAAATAAGCAATTAAATGACATGATCCTGGTAAATGTTTTTGCACACTGTTACAGATCTGGTATGTCAACATCTGGACCATGATTCATCAAATTTGAGTTGGCATTCCTTGATATAGCACCCTAATTACAAAAATTCATCAAATATGTAAATAAGCTATTAATTGACATGATCCTGCTATAGTCTTTGCACAAAGTTACAGCTCTGGTATATACACATCTGTGAGAAGTTTCATCAACTTTAAGTCAGTATTTATTGAAATAGTACCAGAATTATCAAAAATAAAGTATGTAAATTGGCAATGAATTGACACAATACTGATAAATGTCTGTGTGTGCCATTAGAGCTTTGTGTGCCAAACATGTGCACAAAGTTTCATCAAATTTAGTGCAGTCTCATTAGAAGCAGAGCTTTTTTCCAAAAATCCAAATTATGCAAATTAGTACTGATTACGCATGCCACACCAAAAACAATGGACATGCATATGTATGTCATAGTGTGTTATCCTTGTACCCAGTTTGAAAGGAATTGGCTCAGGTATGTCTGAGATATCAGCATGGATGGACGGGCAGATGGACAGACGGAACTGTTCTGAACCCAAACCATAAGTCCCCCTGGACTTCATCCAGGGGACTTATTACTGAAAAATTCATAAAAATTTGTAAAATGTTGCAGAAGGTGGGAAGAATACAGCACTCAATTGGTTAATACACATACATATGGCTGATAGGAGCTATTGAAATGAAGGCAGACAACATAAAATAGATGTGTGATCTTTAATATTAATCCAGCAATTCTCAGAAAATCTCTTCACATCAGTGACATAAACAGAACATTAACTGTGATGTACCTTATAAACAACTATCCAGGGGTTTGCATATTGTCTTTGTTTAGCCCACTTTAAACAGATGTCTGCATAAAGACACAGGTTCACACCTTTCCTCACGTCACCTAGAGTGTGATTGAGATCTGTAATGGGGCTCTTTCCTTCCTTACTGATGCAGTCCATCAGCGAACTGAATCCAACAGGCACATATCCATACACCATGTCCTGGTTTTCCCAAAAATCCTTAACCCTTGTGTAATTGATGTAAAAATCCTCATTGTACAACCCTTCTACAGCCTGCAGTTTCCAATCATCTTCTATCATATACTTGTCATCCAAAAACGAGTTGATGACTGCTAAAAACACATCCTCTTGTTGTTGACTGCCTGGGGTTAGGAGTGTTCTCATGGCTGTAAGGAGGAAAATTGTCTTCAATTGAGATGAAAAGGAAATAAATTGCTATCCTATGATTGTATTGATGGTAATGTAAAAAAACTTCACACTGTCCACGGGCAATTTACTTATTACTGTTACGTTACGCATCAAACTGGCTTAATTATTAAATGCAGACCCGTTGAGTTTTGAAGAACTGGAACACCAATTACCTTTCATTCCTTATTATTTCTCATTCATTCGCGTTTTCAGCACAAGATCGATAGGAAACGTGCGAATTTATTATTGTCCGATAAGGACAGCAAAATGCCGCACGTTATCACTCGCAGCTCTTAAAATTGAATTTCATCCAAACAGCTCCTACCTTTCTTGTCCGCCATACCTTTATACTATCTTTTTAAGGTTTTATTGGCAAGGAATTAATAATTTCCGGTGTACGGTGGACCACTTATCCTGTAATATAATCCTTGGACGGATCGTGGCCGAGTATGTGAAGACTGTGACAGTGGGACCTGTGAGGTGTGACGCACGGTGCTCGAACGGGCTTACTTTTAGCTCACTATATGTTCTGCAGCTGCACTCAATTCATGAAAGCGTGTAATATCGGATTAACCTTGACTGAAAGAAGGTTCGTTTTCCTGCTTCTCACGTTGTAAAATAACCCTTCAAACGATTAGATGTCCTCTCTGGCGACAAGCAATCACCCGAGTACGCTGCTGGGCCACAACGTACGACAACATGTGCACCGGACTATTTTACATTCTGCAAACACCGGCTGTCGGCGTACGTAAACAACCTTCACACTCAAGCCCTTGATTCTTGAAAAGATGTTGCTTGTGCCTTCTAAAACCTTGTCAACATTGGTTATCGCTTGTCCAAACTTCAAGCTGAAACACGAATGTTCTCTGTCATCGAGTCAAACTACGGTTTGTGCTCAAAAATTTCGCACGATTAGGTATGAGGAGCTGACAGCATTTTTCCACAAGTTGTTCGGGTCACCCAGCAAACTTTTAACCGAGTGTTTCCGACAATTCCCGAACGTTGTTTCTCACAAATTCTCGGGAGAACAGCAGGCCTGTGCATGTGGCACAGATCCCAGGAGCACAGAATGGTTGGAATATGTAAATACGATGAAGTTTTTCACAGAATTTGATTTTATTCTTCATAGTTACCATTAGAACTAGGTACGAAACTAAAATTCATCGTAAAAAATTGGAAAAGCAACGAACGAGAATTCAATTTTACGTGTTGTATTCTTTTTGGTAGTATGCCTATAGCACTCTCAGGGAAAATAGGTACACGCGCGTTCACATGCGTGTTATCAAAATCACAGAGGCGGGTTTGTTCGTCATCACGGTCTGTGAAAACAAGAAAAAGGGGTATTTTTGGAAAAGCTGATCCGTCAAAGCATAAGAAAACTCCATAGAAACCCAGTAAACTTGGATATACTTTACATTTTCACACTTTATTGCATAAACTACACACTTTGGAAAGTACAGTTGGGGCCCATAGTAAGAACAAAATTAAAAATTGCATAAAACATTGTTATCAATTTACACCCATTTTGCTCTTTCTCAACATGTCACAAAAATCATATAGGGGAGCCGTCATTATTGACGGGCTGGGGGTCGGAGGAATCTAAGAGGGATCACGTAAAGAGGAGGTTGCTCAAAATGTGGGGAGAAAGAACGGGGTACTCAATTTTTGGTGCAAAATAAATTGAACAGCTCTCACATTGCATCATTGCACCATAATTTCTCAAAATTTTCGATACGAGAGGGGGAACACCCCCTCTCGTGCTCTCCACCCCTTTTTTTTAGATAGATAGATCTCCACCCTTTGGGTGTTCTGACAGTTTTACTAAGCCTTTGTAAAAAAACAATTCAAAACACCTCTCAGATTGCACCAGACTGCATACACCATTACACACATCAATTTCTCAAATTTCCACACAAGGTAGGGGACACCCCCTCTGACACTTCCCTCCTCACCCTCTCGAGTGTTCTCCCCTGTACTTTCAAATTCTGCCTAGTCGGATATCCTAGTGAAAACACTGTCATGATATCCATCCAAATTAAACAATACCATATGGTAGCATACTGGTTATAGCGTGAGCTTTTATATCTATATTTTGTTGTTACTTTAAATTTCATTTTATCGGTTTCACCCACGGGTTTCACCTTTTCAACCGTCATGAGATAACCGTTGATAATCTACATGTAGCAGGATACACCAGGATTTAAAAGGTCTTTACAATTGCTGTATTTTTGTAAATTTCACAAACACATGTATTGATATTTAACTTTTCTAAGGGATGGGGTTCAATCAAAATTTCTGTTTAGAGAGGGGGAGTTACCCAAAGTCATCATGGTTGGCTGGGGATTATTCGAAATTTCAGAGTTTCCGATGAAATTCCTCCGACCCCGAAGGCAGAGAGAGAGAGAGAGACAGAGAGAGACAGAGAGAGAGAGAGAGAGAGAGAGAGAGACAGAGAGAGAGAGAGAGAGTGGGGGGTGAGTGTGGGGGTGTGTGTGTGTGTGTGTGTGTGTGTGTGTCACTTCGTCGAGTAGGGTCCAAATTTGCATATCGTCATGACTTGGGCATGTGTCTATATTAACTATAAAAGACGAGTCGGCAAAGGCAAAGGGGCGGAAGTCGCTCCTATCTAAGTATTGTCAAACAGGATGAAACCATCTGTCAACACAAAGTCAAGATTTACTGGGTATACGTCTGGCGATTGCTAACATAACCAGTTGTTAAAACAACACATCACTGTACTGAAGGGTTACTTCACGGTCAGGAACTCACGATACAACTTAGTGCAAGGTTACTTTTAGGCTACTGTCGGTCAAAGCCGTTGTCAGTTTTCACAACAAATTTGAAAGTTTCATAACGATGGGAAGTTGATCCCAGCGACATATATTGAGAGAGTGAGGGATAGGGAGAGAGAGGGGGGAGGGAGGGAGAGAGAGGGAGGGAGAGAGAGAGAGAGAGAGAGAGGGAGGGAGGGAGAGAGAGGGAGGGAGAGAGAGGGGGATTTGTGCCAATACATAAATTCTGAAAAGTCAATTAGCATTTTAAATTTGAGGAAATTATTATTTCACAGCGACCGGGAGTATATAGGCAGAAGTTTTGTCTCAAACCCGGCAAAGAACATGAGAAAGTTAATGAAAGACTGTTTTCAGGGAAGCCTGGCACTTTGTTTATTGCAATACTCGACCCTGCATTCGGCAGATCTATTGATTTGTCGTCACTGAAATATTTGATTATTTTACACACTGCGGAGAATAATCACAAAAAAGTTGGGGCTGGAGGAATTCGGGGGAGATTCGTAAATTTTGGGGGTAGTAGAGGGGGGACTTGAAAGTTTTGCTCTGCCTATAGGGAGCACCTGAAAATTGTTTGGTTCCCCTTCTTTACGATTCCAAGGTTTGGTGGGTAATTCAATGAACATTAAATAACATTTTTATTTCATCCAATGGTTCTAATGCTAGTAATAATTAAACAATGTCAAGAACCATTTTGTCGCATTTTATTACTCTTATCTCGAAAAATTCTAAAAATTTATTGATTTTTGTAAAAAAAACCAAACAAGTAGGCCTAGTATCGGGGCATAAGCTACGACTGCTGATATGTTTTTTTCAATATTTCTACGCAGGATATCAAATACAGTTTCTAGCTGTCTCCCTACAGCATACCGAAAGACAACATTGAGTTTGTCAACAAAAGCCTGCATACATGAATATTGGATGATAATTGAATTAAAGTCAAGACTAAAGGTCATTTGTCAATGATACAAATGCACAGTACACATACAAAGGCTGTGTTGGCAAGCTGAATACTTGACAGCTCAACATGCTGTAGGAAGTAGAGCAAAAACGCAGTTGTATAAACTGAACAAAATTATTATCAAAAGTATCAAAGTTAATACAGCTACTGCCCTGCCAATGCCTACGGGCAGTGTTACTGTTACTGCATATCGGCAGTGACAGAGGTAGCTCTGATTATGAAGTAGCTGAAGAAGAGTTCGGGACACGTGACGCTAATGACTACAGTAAAACATACTTGTGCACAAGATCAGGCCAGAGAGCAACACATGGAAGACCAGGAGACTTGAAAGTTATCAGGGATTTTTGAACTCTGGCATATGAGAATAATCAAATATAAAAGAAAAAGATGGGAGTCACCATGCTTGATTTTCAAAATTTTCACTTTCTCATCGTAAAATAACACAAAAGTAAAAATTCGTACAGTAAAGACTCTAATTTAAATGGAAAAATGCGTGACTAAATGGAATTATTTTAATTTTACCAAATTTACCATTATTACACCAAAAATTTCAGAGATTAAAATGTTTATTTGATTGAACATTTTAACCTTCCAGTATTGTCAATTTTGTATAGCGTCTATAGATGTAGCCAGGAATTCACAATTTGCATACTGTCTCATGATCGTCATTTCGTGTGCTCGTCAACAGGTGCCATTGACCTCAAGTCGGCTTTGACTGATAAATCAAAAAGCCCACTGATGTGTTTAAAAATGAATCAATTTAAGAACTTGCCTTAGGAATATGGCTCTACAAACTGCTAATAACAGGTAGCGTTGAATATCTGCGAGCAAAACTGCGCAATACATATTTATTTTTTCTTTGCGTGCATCCCTAATATATATGCCAGCTATATGATAATTGGGGGACTTGAATATTTTTGATCATATAGAAGGGGGACTTGAAATATTTTGAGGGAATCGAGGGGGATCTGAAAAAAAATTCAATCGCGATTCCTCCAGCCCCCCTAACCGTTATTTGTGAACGCAGCCTTATTCTTTATTGCAGGTTGATTCATTGCTACATACTGTCTCGATCGAGTACGCGCTTTCTGTGCCTTTGTTGTCCGACAGCCATGGCATTATAGAGTGCCCTCTGGTGTTCGAAATCGTTAATTGTGGGCGAGGTTTAATGGCGCCACCCGGTGCCACCACCGAGGAAGAAGTTTGCAGCGCAGATGCACAACAAAGCCGTGCAATTTTGCCATAGGTCAGCTACTGTATGACAATAAACTCATTATGAAACTAAAGAAGATATTCCTGTCGTTGGAAGAAGAAATTTGATGGTTTGTTTTATGTTTTGTAATCCCCTCCCCCGCGTTGGTAAAATACATTTTAAAACAATCATCACATATGCGATATCTCTACATGAGGTTGATATACAAATTAAATTACTCAAAAAAAAATAATGTATTTGGATTCAAATGTGAGATCCTTGAATTTCAGCTGGTAACTGACTCGAGCTCGACGGAGCAGGGGGAAGTCGGAGGATTTTCGTAATAAAATATTCGTTGCCATCCAAATATGAAAAACCCTGTTTTAGCGCTAGAATATGAAAAACAGAGTTTTCGGGAGAGGTAAGAATTGCTGTGATGTACTCAGGCATGTCTGTTTGGCAGAGTCTTACTTCAGAGGGCTCTAGAGCAGGCTGCCTGTGACAACAGTTTTAAGGAGGTAGCCTACATCCTGCATCATTTATGGCATAGCTTTCAGGAATCACAGTAAGTAGGGTGTATATTACCAAACTAGAAATTTGTGTACTCACATTTGTAGATTGGTAGAAATACAATAAATTAGAAGATATCATTTATTGTGTCATTTGTCACGTCGGGTATATACAAGTTAATGGATTATTATTACACACAAGCTAAAAATCATTCAATGAAGAATACAATAATGCACAAATAGGGAATATAAGTTCTCTCAAACTAATTTATTGCAAAGCAAAGTATCGATGATGACTGCCAATCAAATCTATCAAGTGAAATTTACAAGCCAAACAGTGCTTTTTATCCATGATTATTATAATACTTAGTTGAATACCTCTAATGTGATTTTCACTGCAAAAGTAACATCAACTTGAATCCTTTGGATTGCACAGCGTGAAAGTCTTTCACTAACTCTGTACAAAGGTCAATGTATTTGACAGTCGTTGACTCCATGAATTTAAGTACAGGTATAAGTTAATTGAGTACAGTGACAAACAACATATGGTTGATCGAAAATCGCAAATTAAAAACCCGAATGCTAATTAATTTGCATATAATCTAGACATACACCTAATTGTCGGAACATTCACAAAGGCGTCAAATGTGCGTTTTCACAAACACACCAGAAGTTTGCTCTCTTTTAAAGAATAATAAGGGTAGGTGATTCTATTAATATATGTTGTGAAAGTTAAGCCCCGTTAGCTGTACCTTTTTGCATTTCAACCGACAAAACAACCTTTGGAGAGATGTTCATATTGTCTTTGAAAGTGTAATTATTTCACTCCCTGGTGATCGATATTGTTGATGAATTTCAGCGCCCACATATATTTGCGTCAGCCATATTTGAGTTGCAATTTGAGAATTATTTCAACATTAAAATCAAAATTGTGCGTTCGTCGCCGATATTTGAAAATCGTTCTGTGGTCACATTTCGATAAGCATTTTAACATATTAAGTTGCGATTGATTTCAAACCAACTTATAAAAACAAAGCAAAATGAAGCAGCTAATGGGGCTTTAATTCTAAATAAATAATTGCGATATTTATGAGCGTCTTTTCAAAAATTATGCTAACTGAATGAAGATGCCATAATTAAATGTAAAATGTTATTGTAGCCGTAATTACTTGAAAATTTAGAGTCGCTGACAGTGTGGGGTTTATAAACCGGATAAATTTCTTTGATTGTTATATGTTACTTTGAATGTTTTATGTTGCATTATAGTACTTCAGACTGAGACAGTATAGAGCTGTTGTAATTTATTCTGAATATGTAGGAAACTAAAAAACGAATCTTGAATAGAAGGGATAAGGGTGGTGAGCGACAAGCGAAATATATAATATAAAACAATAAAATTCCAGAATTGAAGCTATTGGTAGTTATCAAAAGCCGTAGCTGTAGTAAATATACCGTGAGAGCTTTCTACAAACCGGTTCGGAAAGTGTGATATACAGATTTCTTCGAAGTTTGAACGGTGTTATCTCAGTCGCCAAGTTCAGCGCACGTTCTTCACGATAGTATTCAAACGGCACAGGTAACAGCATGTCTTTTGGCGTCACTATTATCAGGCTGAATTTGATATTTTTGATGATAAACTGTTCAAGTTCAAGTAAATTGTGATTTCGAGCGTGTTTGTACTGATTTTGTTTCTGCCAGAAAAGGCTTTGCTTCCTCTTTACAACAAAGGGCTTTCAATTGCCTTTATGAAGGCGAAATTCTATGAGGTCCACCTTCTTCAGCCCCTCCTCAAGATCAAATTCTCCGCCCATATTAGAACAAGATTGGACAATCGTGGCTTTTCAGCTCCCACAGCGCCCAACCCTCAAGGCATGGAGTCGTTCTTTGACAGAAAAAACTCTATTTAGCATCCCACTGAAAATTAAATACAAATAACAGTGACCCCTCCTTTCAAAATCAGGTCTTTGAGTCTGCGGAAGTCATAATCCATTTTTAAGAAGTAAAATATCTCCCGCAAAGTTTTTAATGTGTGCCCCTACTTTTGTAACTTCCCTGGTGAGCGGTTAACGAGATGTCTGAAAGTCCGACAAATGTCACATCAACATTTTTTTCATCGTATACAAAATGGGTATATTCTCAGTGTCTTTGCTGGAAAACTTCTCTGGAAATAATAATGTGGCCCTCGTCAACTTTGTTTTGTTTCTTGTATATCCTATTCGAAAGGTTAGCGTGATTAAAGTGATTTATTGTCAAGTGGCGTTGGGTTTCTGACAAGGCTGTTATCATTTTGCAAAACAAGCCTGTTAATCGTCGTTTCGAGGCCTTGGGTGGTAGAATTAGCTATATGGTAGAGCAAGAGTTCTTCAGAGGTCAGCTTTTTGCCACCTGTAGCATTTTGGTAGTGATCGGGTGAATTCGTTTGCGAGCAATTCGATTTGCGCTTCAAGAATGAATCGGACTATCCGATACGTGTCCACGTGTGCGCTCGCGAAAATGGTGCATGCTTTCAACGTAGTGCAGATCTATCATCAGGCATTGTCTGCATTATATTGAGAACCTAGGGAATTACAGAGAAGGCTCGGAAAACAACTTTATCATGCATAAGAGCTATGCTTGATAACGTTAACCTCCTGTCTGGTCGGTGTGTCCACTTTTTCCCCAGACAAACCGTTGCTGTCTACTTAGTGGGAGCCAACACTGTCGCCGTAAACACACCGGCTGCACTTGCACAATATACGGTTTACTTTACCTGGAATCTTTACGTCCGTTTCGAAAGTATTTTAGAGTTTTACAAAGTCACAAATCAACCGTTCAGACAGTTGACTCACGCTTCGTCGAGGAACGCAGTAACGGTTTTTAGGGAACGTATCAAAGCTCTGGTGTGTGAAACGAGGAAAGGCGATACGACTCACAGCGTCGTAGTTGTCAGCAAATGCAGACTTCGTTGAAAAATGTGTTGGAAACCATGTGTTATCAGTTTGGCCTCTCATGTGTTAGTCGTGACAGGGATCAACCATTAGATATTGGAAGGGGTGGTCAAAATAGAACCAAAATATGCAGAGCCAACTTTGCGGTGAAGAGATTTTTGCAGTCCTGTTGGGTGTTTTAGAAAAATATGAAGAAAGGAATCAACCAGATAAAAAAGTGGACATTTTGGGGTAAATTATGCACGTCATTAAACCTCCAGGTCACCCTTGAAAGCAAAAAACAGATCGCACATCAACATTCCGACTACCCCTTCCCAAGATCCAACAGTCTATCCCCTAGTTACTTACAACAGTGATGTCAGTGGATATGTCAAGGACACGAGGTTTTGTGATGGATTACTTTTGGCGGGAAAATTGCCCTTCTTATGGAGATATCATGTGACGGAATGATGGAAAACACATGTAACGGATAGTACCTGTAATCGGTAAAACAAACAAATGAATGTCAGGACGCTACTGATTGTTTTAGAAGGAGTGTTATCATTGCTTATATTTCGGGAGATACGAAGAAAAGCGCGTAAACAAATGGTTACTTTTTGACGTAATCTACACTTTTATTATATTTATAAAGTATCATTGATCTTTCATAGTCGTGTAACTAACGCTGAAATGATGTGGTATCGTTGTGGATTGTCGTATTTTTTTGTCGTATTTTTGCTGAAAAGCCCACCCCAAAACATCGTCGTACACCACGCCCTCTTCGACGAGTCTTATCACCCAATATTTTTTAGCGAGAGCAGGAAAAAAATGCTCTGGCTTGCGAAAAAGCCAACCCCAAAAAGGTCCAAATATGTATACCGGCTAACATAGAAACACGGTCCTCGCCGTGATAGGAATGCAACGACCATACCCCTCCCTGAGTTGTTAGTTTGGATTTCATGGGTCACTGCATATGTTAGAGAAACCGCCTTCTTATGTGTGATAAATTATAGACAGTCTCCACTGTCTATGGATAAATCTGTTGGAATAATATTTATTTGGGGAAACGGCCTTGACTATTTGTCGGTCCGTTATCACCTAATTTACATCATTCTGTCGCATGGATACCAGAGCTGTGAAATTATGCTGGTTTACCACCGATACAGCAATGCGTTTGTACACCAAAGGTCAAAGACCTCTGACTTGTAGATCCGATCAGATATTTACCGAGGAGCTAGGAGTGTAGCCTAAAGTGCAAAGAGCTAGGAGTGCAGGGAGTGGGTCGGAGGTACGGAGGCAAGCGGACGAATAGAATCTCGGCTACTAGGAATGTAACATATTACATGTACTAGATGACCGTTTTAGAATGAGCATCGAGGTAGCACACAGCTACCTCCAGGCGTTGAGTGCTACCGCCATGCATGACACCTGCCAAGATTGTAAACATGTTTTTGGAAAAGAAAGAACATACACATTTCCCCGAAATCCCTCATTATCTTCGTTTTTCAGCCGTGTGAATATTTTTGGCAAGTGTAACAATGCTGGGTAAAAAGTCTTTAAAAGTCCTCTAATTTGATTTTTGCACGTTCAAAAACCAAATTCACGGGTCCTATAATCACCTCTTCGTGTTAGGATCTGCATATTTGGACTGCAGATCTGTAAGAAGTACCTTGACTTCAATAACGCAAGTTGTCATGAAGATACGAAACGCTTCTAATTCCATGGCCTTACCATTCAGGTAGACTTACCAAGTTCACTTTTGCCCATCCTGCCCTTTAAACACTCTGCTCCGTCATCTACGCGTGCGCACACAACTGGGGTCCGAGACTGGGGAAACAGTGAAATATTCATGCAGACTCCGCAGAGACTGTCGTTGTGTCTGTAGCATGGCTTCCTCCCCTGATTGAGCTCAGGCGTCATTAGCTGTAGCCAGAAAGGATGTATGTGCGTGGAGTGGGTTTGCAGAGGAATTCGTCCTAAAATGAGGAGAATACGAGTAACCCCCTCCCTGCTGGCCTACACAAGAAATCCGAAATGTAGCAAAAGTTTCCCGCCAAGTTTTGAATCCACAAAGGCCATGATCTAGTGGAGACCCTCAGAATCATCCACTTGCACATCTTTCGTGAATTCACTGAATTCTTTATATAAGCAGTGCCCAATACGGGTAAATACTTATTGAGACTATCGAGTTTTGCTTTCCTCAAAATACGGCAGACTCTGTGTTTTCGCCACTTTTCTTCACCAAAGTCGTAGCGTAATTACTTAAGGATTCTTCGAAATCATTTGTGGTTGGTCAGGGTTCTCTTCATCCTCTGAAATCAAGCTTTTGCGTCTCTCGTGTAGTCTCTCCGCCAATCAAAGCATAAAAGTGAATAGAAGACGCAATGATTGGCTCCTAACCATCATGCACTGATCTCGAAATTGCTAACAATTAATGTTCTGTATTCTAAAATTACAAAAACATATTTCTCCGGCTTCAAAACATGGCCAACATAGTTTTGATCGATAAGCGTAATCTTAATTAGGTCATTTCGCCCGGTCGTCTCGTGTTATTGTTTGCCAAGTATATTAGCCCGTAAAATCAGGAAAATCACTTTAGCGTGGACAACCAGACAGATAAGAAATATGCCGTTAGTCTTTCAGCGGTAGCCTTGGACCCCATTCTCCGCTTTTGGCCTTCGTCCGAAGGCCAAAAGCGGAGAATATGGTCCAGGCTATTCAGCGGTAGATCACGTTCTTGGGGAATTTGAAGAATATTTTAGCGTTTTAGTGTTTTTTCGACCGGGCTAAGGTACGGATGACCCGTATCAGGGTCACAAAAATGAACCAAAATCTGGACTCGCGGAAGATTGAACGATTTTGCACCAGTATATCTCGTCGGTTTTCTCGTCGGTGAATAAGCTGTCTCTCCCGATTACAACTCCACATTTTATATGTTTTTAACATATTCTGAAGTAAATTACTCGAATCGCTTACAAAATGTTTCCAATGAAATATCTAGAAAGTGGTCTGTCAACGAACAGTTACATACCTAACATTACGTAACCATCACTTGTAGAAATCACGCGAACTCATAAAAGCACATTTCACTGATAACATTCTCGTAAAAACATTCTTGTCAAGACAATTAGTCACGTTAATAATAGAACGGACCATCCTTATCGTTCTTAATCAACAGGTGTCTGTGTAATCTCCAAAACAACCTATAAATGACCTATAAATGGAAATTAGATTGGCTAGCAAAATCTCTGTAATAAATATACAACTGATGTTCTAGGCAATAAAGAAAAAAGTTGGTCCTTTATGGGTCACGTTTTTCGTTGGTTTCGGCTTTGTTCCTCAAGGCCATGGAGCTGATTGTAGCGCCATACCTGGAACAACAAAAGTCCACTGAAAATCCCCATTGTCTTAGATATACTTACCAGCCCCATTAACATATCACGACCTTACTGTGGTCGGAGAGCCACGACGGTGTAGACATAGGTACACCAAGGACAATTTATGATATAGATTGGTAACTACGTTAAATCTCAAGGCGAATGCCATCGACACGCTCAAGAGTAAAGTACCGAAAAGAGGTTTTACATACACGTAAAGTAAGAAAAGTCACGTGTCGACGACCTCATGGCATCCAATTCATCAAACTTTTTCGGGTAGTTAGTGGGAAGTAACGGACGCGGACGACGTCGGTAGGTCTACTCAGTTCTTTGCCTCTCAAAATCTCCAATCTTTCAACATAGCCTTATTGTGTCTGAAGTTCAATTTATTGTTAATGACTGAATTTTAGTCCGCACAAGAATTCATTTGTCAACAATAACACTGTATTTTATACACAATGCGCTGTATTTTAAGGCAAATACCTTGTATTTTGATGTACTGTAGCGAGAACATGTAACAAAAGGAAGTGAATAGTATATTAAACGTCAGAGCTATAAACCGACATTTTACTAATAAATTACACCTGAGTTGTGAAATTCACCTCATATTGGCATGTTGTTCGGCCAGATTATGTTATAGATAAAGTTAAAACTGCTTTGCGGGTTTGTTGGTTTATGATTAGATTTTAATCTGAAGCTTTATGGATTAATTTGTTAAGCAAAGAGTAATTTCTCTGGATGATCAGGTGCCGATACCCTCATTTTGATAAACAGTAACTATTGGAACTAACACGGCACGCCTATTCGCCCATGACAGTGACACCTATGTCACCCACACGCGGATTTGCGGACCGCCCCCTGGGCCCTGCGAGCTCGAGAATTTCTCCGAATATTTTGCACAAACAACCGCGACGAAATCAATGTCTGATACATCAAAGATGCCTTCTGTAATAATTCAAGCAAGCTTTAATACAGTCCATACATTATCACTATCCCGGAAACGTACATGGTTAGCGCCGGCGGTGAGACATGATGGTGTACAGACGAGGAGTTTCTCTCTCGATTTAGCCAAGACAGCCCTCATCCAATCCAAACTGACCGTTAGAAAACACACCTCCTGTCTGCCGCTCATTCGTTTATGCAATGAAGAAAGTCACACGTTTCTGTTGAATATCAGTATTGTTCTACAATCTTAATGATGTACCTACATTTCATGTTCGACCAAATGACTGCAATCAAAATAGTTTGTCACAATATCGACACAAGTTTTATAAATGTCTAAACTTTATCGAAAAATGTCTTGTAAATAAAATATATTAATTCAACAAGTTGTTCTAAAGTCAAACTTTTTCTGGATCTATCGGAGTGTTGAAGCTACGTTTGCAAGAGAGAGGGCTCGATAAAGGTTCAGCTGTAAATTTCACCTTGATCTTAAGAAGGCCGGTACATCAACACCATAATGAAGTGTGAGTTACTTGAGATAGCCTCCGCCGTACGAAACGAACCACATTAAGGGGCGCTGCACTCAACACAGCACGTTTTGCTCTAAATTATTTTTTACAAGTATTAATTCTTAACGAATTCAAATGCAAAATGCATTGGCAAAAGGGACCATAGTTAAAGCTTGTCATATACTTTTCACTATTTTTGTTCAGTTAAACAAAACAGCTTATTCTCCTTCTCTCGGAGCGTCAGTCCTCCAAACACAAGGCATTGTTATGATTTCTGTTTCGGATTAAAGTTTCAGATATTACGTCAACATTATATAACGTAAGAAGTCACATATATACACAGGCTGTGCTGGTATGTCGAACAGAAGGAATTATGGGAATTTCGTTGTGAGTTTAAGGAGTAGAGCAAGAAACTTTATCTTACAAACAGAAAAAAGCTCCAAAAATAGACCAAATATTACAGCTATTGGAGCTTTTAAGTTTGAAAATTATGGCAACTGCGCTGTTTCAAAATATTTTTTGAGGTATGTGCTATGTACTATACTGAAAACAAGCCTGTGTAACTCCAAATCTACCGGAGAGATATAAAGTTATTTGTTGGAAATAATTTGAGTGACAAATGAATGACAAAAGCAGTTATCCGCTTCAAGAAACTATCCGGATTTCCCTAAACGTTCAGATATGGTCAGTGTTTGGTTCAGCTCAGAAATTCTGGGACCAGTATCATTTCAGGCGAGGAAATTTGAACTCAGAAGAGGGAAAGACAAATAAAACTTATTTCTGTTTGTTAATTTTTTGCAGCAATTGCATCACAACAAGTTGACCATACGCACTCGTTTATGGGTTTCATGTCTAATTTGTATCTCAGGGATGAAAAGAAGTTACACCCTGGTAATGCCACAGGACTATAGATATGCGCTCTTCCCGCAAAACGCACTGGCAGGTTATAGCTGTGGGCCAAGGATATATATCTGAAAGCGAAAGCAATATTTTGTAAGAATTACAAAGTTACACCCTGGTAATGCCACAGGACTATAGATATGCGCTCTTCCCGCAAAACGCACTGGCAGGTTATAGCTGTGGGCCAAGGATATATATCTGAAAGCGAAAGCAATATTTTGTAAGAATTACAAAGCGCACGGGGTGGTCGTTGACGGAGAGCTATCTTAAAGATGTTGATGAGCATCGCAAGAACGAAAACTGTTGATAAAGTACTGAGGATTTCGCGATTCCAACTTTTGATGGGTGAACCGTCAGACTGTGGGAGGGGTGCTCTGTAGAGGAAACGACGCAAAGCTTTGTCGAATAAAAAGTTCAGCCTTGTTGCCTTCTGAAAAAGTCTCTGCAAACGTCACCAAGGAACGAAGAGAGTTTAAGAAATGTAAGCATGTACTCTGATAATAAATCGTGGAAAGCGACAACAGTGCGTTGTATGTCTCCTTCCTATCCTTCCCCCATAACATCTGCCTTTCAATCCCTTACACAACCACATCCCTCCTCGAAAACAACGTATAACTTTTGGAAACCCCGTGATTACTCTGATTGCTACCGGTACAGATCAGTCGCACACCAGTCAGTCGATTGCCTGTGATATAAACAGACTTGTATCGACCAATGTCCAAGGTTATGGACTTCCGCCGATGGGAGAATGCAATCAGACGAAACAAGTGTGCACTTCATGGCCGTATTCTTTAGATCTCTCTCACCAGTGATGCTATCAGTACAGCTCAGTCGTATTACCAGCGAGTCGATTCCATCTACCCATGTCCAAGGGTACAGGACCTGGAATTGCCAGTCTGGTATGCACCTGTGTCCAAGGGTATGGACTTTCGCCAATGAGCAAACACGTTCAGACGGAACAAATGTGCACAACCTAGTGCAGCAATGGCCGTATTCGATATATCGACGTCAACGGTGTAACAATAGACGACCACGAAAAACAAAGACCCAAACAAACAAAAACAAAAAAACAAATAAATAAATAAATAAACATACGAACAAGCATACAGATACAAAAATCTTAAACACACAGACAAACATAAATGAATAGATAACCAAACAAATAAACAAACATACAATCAAATAAAAAATGTATACACATAGCATATATAAATGTAATATATGTATATATTATATATATTATATATATATATATATATATATATATATATATATATATATATATATATATGGATATGCACATATGTATTCATTTATTTGTTTGTGTGTATGTTTGTGTGTGTATGTATGTATGTATATAATGTATGTGTGTGTGAGTGTGAGAGACAACAGCATATTGAAAAACGATTGAAATGCTTGACTGATATAAACAGGCCGTGCTTGCATGTTGACATATACACAGGCTGTGCTGGTATGTCGAAAGAGAATTATGGGAATTTCGTTGTGGGTTTTAGGAGTAGAGCAAGAAACTTTATCTAACAAACAGAAAAAAGCTGGAAAAAATACACTAAATATTACAGCTATTGGAGCTTTTACGTTTGAAAATTATGGCAACTGCGCTGTTTCAAAATATTTTTGAGGTATGTGCTATGTACTATACTGAAAACAAGCCTGTGTAACTCCAAATCTACCTGAGAGATATAAAGTTTTTATTTGTTTGAAATAATTTGACTGACAAATGAATGACAAAAGCAGTTATCCGCTTGAAGAAACTGTCCGGATTTCCCTAAACGTTCAGATATGGTCAGTGTTTGGTTCAGCTCAGTAATTCTGGAACCAATTTCATTTCAGGCGAGGAAATTTGAACTCAGAAGAGGGAAAGACAAATAAAACTTGTTTCAGTTGTTAATTTTTTGCAGCAATTGCATCACAACAAGTTGACCATACGCACTAGTTTATGGGTTTCATGTCTAATTTGTAACTCAGGGATGAAAAGAAGTTACACCCTAGTAATGCCACAGGACTATAGATATGCGCTCTTCCCGCAAAACGCACTGGCAGGTTATAGCTGTGGGCCAAGGATATATATCTGAAAGCGAAAGCAATATTTTGTAAGAATTACAAAGTTACACCCTGGTAATGCCACAGGACTATAGATATGCGCTCTTCCCGCAAAACGCACTGGCAGGTTATAGCTGTGGGCCAAGGATATATATCTGAAAGCGAAAGCAATATTTTGTAAGAATTACAAAGCGCAAGGGGTGGTCGTTGACGGAGAGCTATCTTAAAGATGTTGATGAGCATCGCAAGAACGAAAACTGTTGATAAAGTACTGAGGATTTCGCGATTCCAAGTTTTGATGGATGAACCGTCAGACTGTGGGAGGGGTGCTCTGTAGAGGAAACGACGCAAAGCTTTGTCGAATAAAAAGTTCAGCCTTGTTGCCTTCTGAAAAAGTCTCTGCAAACGTCACCAAGGAACGAAGAGAGTTTAAGAAATGTAAGCATGTACTCTGATAATAAATCGTGGAAAGCGACAACAGTGCGTTGTATGTCTCCTTCCTATCCTTCCCCCATAACATCTGCCTTTCAATCCCTTACACAACCACATCCCTCCTCGAAACAGAACGTATAACTTTTGGAAACCCCGTGATTACTCTGATTGCTACCGGTACAGATCAGTCGCACACGTCACCAGTCAGTCGATTGCCTGTGATATAAACAGACTTGTATCGACCAATGTCCAAGGTTATGGACTTCCGCCGATGGGAGAACGCAATCAGACGAAACAAGTGTGCACTTCATGGCCGTATTCTTTAGATCTCTCTCACCAGTGATGCTATCAGTACAGCTCAGTCGTATTACCAGCGAGTCGATTGCATCTACCCATGTCCAAGGGTACAGGACCTGGAATTGCCAGTGTGGTATGCACCTGTGTCCAAGGGTATGGACTTCCGCCAATGAGCAAACACGTTCAGACGGAACAAATGTGCACAACCTAGTGCAGCAATGGCCGTATTCGATATATCGACGTCAACGGTGTAACAACAGGGGACCACGAAAAACAAAGACACAAACAAACAAAAAAAACAAACAAATAAATAAATAAATAAACATACGAACAAGCATACAGATACATAAATAAATCATAAACACACAGACAAACATAAATGAATAGATAAACAAACAATTTGTTAATATATATATATATATATATATATATATATATATATATATATATATATATATATATGGATATGCACATATGTATTCATTTATTTGTTTGTGTGTATGTTTGTGTGTGTATGTATGTATATAATGTATGTGTGTGTGAGTGTGAGAGACAACAGCATATTGAAAAACGATTGAAATGATTGACTGAAAAGCTCATATAAACAGGCCGTGCTGGCATGTTGACATATACACAGGCTGTGCTGGCATGTTGACATATACACAGGCTGTGCTGGTATGTCGAACAGAAGGAATTATGGGAATTTCGTTGTGGGTTTTAGGAGTAGAGCAAGAAACTTTATCTTACAAACAGAAAAAAGCTGGAAAAAATACACCAAATATTACAGCTATTGGAGCTTTTACGTTTGAAAATTATGGCAACTGCGCTGTTTCAAAATATTTTTTGAGGTATGTGCTATGTACTATACTCAAAACAAGCCTTTGTAACTCCAAATCTACCGGAGAGATATAAAGTTATTTGTTTGAAATAATTTGAGTGACAAATGAATGACAAAAGCAGTTATCCGCTTCAAGAAACTATCCGGATTTCCCTAAACGTTCAGATATGGTCAGTGTTTGGTTCAGCTCAGAAATTCTGGAACCAGTATCATTTCAGGCGTGGAAATTTGAACTCAGAAGAGGGAAAGACAAATAAAACTTGTTTCAGTTTGTTAATTTTTTGCAGCAATTGCATCACAACAAGTTGACCATACGCACTCGTTTATGGGTTTCATGTCTAATTTGTATCTCAGGGATGAAAAGAAGTTACACCCTGGTAATGCCACAGGACTATAGATATGCGCTCTTCCCGCAAAACGCACTGGCAGGTTATAGCTGTGGGCCAAGGATATATATCTGAAAGCGAAAGCAATATTTTGTAAGAATTACAAAGCGCACGGGGTGGTCGTTGACGGAGAGCTATCTTAAAGATGTTGATGAGCATCGCAAGAACGAAAACTGTTGATAAAGTACTGAGGATTTCGCGATTCCAACTTTTGATGGGTGAACCGTCAGACTGTGGGAGGGGTGCTCTGTAGAGGAAACGACGCAAAGCTTTGTCGAATAAAAAGTTCAGCCTTGTTGCCTTCTGAAAAAGTCTCTGCAAACGTCACCAAGGAACGAAGAGAGTTTAAGAAATGTAAGCATGTACTCTGATAATTATTATTATAGACTTTATATCGGACTCATTGTCCATATAACAACAAAAGAAAATCTGGTGATAAATATACACAGCTTGGTTAAGTTATACAAAAAGAAGCTTGTTCCATAACTTTATCATTTCGGAGTTTAAATATAATGAGTCATACACACATCGTACAATATCATTACTGCTTCTCAGAAGTCTTTGCTTTAGACCATAAATTTGCCTTCTTAGCAAGGCATCAAAGTTATTGATTCTGTTAGATACAAACATAGAGCTTGCACTACTACGTTTATCATAACCCAATAAAAGACGAGCAGCATTATTGTACGCAACTTTCAATTTCCTCATAATATTAACAGAATATTTCATCCAAATTGGACCGCCATACAATTGATAACAATATGTTTTGAAAAGAACACTCTTGACTTCAAAGGTACATCGAGAAAATTTTCTCATAAGCATATTAGCTGATATATAAAAGCATCTCATCTGTCGCTCGATATCGTCATCATCACGAAAGTGATCATTGAGAACAAAACCCAAATGTGTCTTCTTTGTGACAAATACTAATTTAACTCTATTGAGATACACAGAAGGAATGTGACGAATCATAGATGAATCGCATCTCACACACATACATTTGGTCTTTTTGTTATTAAACAAAATATCATGAGTATCACCATAGTCACTACAAATATTGACTAACTTCTGAGTTCCCTTGACAGAAGGACTAATCAGACAAATATCATCAGCATACATTAAATGATTGACGAAAAGTCCTCCAATGTTACAACCTGTTTTGGAATTAGACAGCATAAAGCTCAAATGATCAATATAGATATTAAAAAGCTTAGGTGACAAGATCCCACCTTGCTTTACACCATTGGAGACAGTAAAACCACTGGAGGTACATGCACCCCAGCGAATAAAAGTCTGTTGAGTTCGATACCATCTCAGGAGAAATCTGACAAAATACACTGGTACTTTGCGATCAATCAACTTTTTGAAGAGAACCCAGTGGTTGACTCTGTCAAATGCCTTGGAGGCGTCCATGAAAGTGACAATGACATTACTACCATGCTTTCTATAGTAATTGATTACTTCTTTAAGTACAAAGACACACATATCGGTCGAGTGACCAGATTTGAAACCAAACTGGTAATGTGAGGTTTCAAGATAACATTCAATATTTCTAAGTAAAATTAATAATAAATCGTGAGAAAGCGACAACAGTCCGATGTATGTATCGTGGAAAGCGACAACAGTGCGTTGTATGTCTCCTTCCTATCCTTCCCCCATAACATCTGCCTTTCAATCCCTTACACAACCACATCCCTCCTCGAAACAGAACGTATAACTTTTGGAAACCCCGTGATTACTCTGATTGCTACCGGTACAGATCAGTCGCACACCAGTCAGTCGATTGCCTGTGATATAAACAGACTTGTATCGACCAATGTCCAAGGTTATGGACTTCCGCCGATGGGAGAACGCAATCAGACGGAACAAGTGTGCACTTCATGGCCGTATTCTTTAGATCTCTCTCACCAGTGATGCTATCAGTACAGCTCAGTCGTATTACCAGCGAGTCGATTGCATCTACCCATGTCCAAGGGTACAGGACCTGGAATTGCCAGTGTGGTATGCACCTGTGTCCAAGGGTATGGACTTCCGCCAATGAGCAAACACGTTCAGACGGAACAAATGTGCACAACCTAGTGCAGCAATGGCCGTATTCGATATATCGACGTCAACGGTGTAACAACAGGGGACCACGAAAAACAAAGACACAAACAAACAAAAAAAACCAAACAAATAAATAAATAAATAAACATACGAACAAGCATACAGATACATAAATAAATCATAAACACACAGACAAACATAAATGAATAGATAAACAAACAAACAAACAAACATACAATCAAATAAACAAATGTATACATATATGCATATATAAATGATATATGAATATATTATAAATATATATATATATATAAATATAAAATATATATATATATATATATATATATATATATATATATATATATATATATATATATATATATATATATATATATATATATATAAAAAAAGGAACAAAAGGGCAAGAAGTTAAGCACCTCTAGGAAACCAAAATGGTATACCAATGATCTTGGTAATTTAAAAAATGATGTTTACAAATTATCAACTAAGTTGAGCAGAGACCCATATAATACTGAATTACGAAGCTCGTGCTACAATTTAAAGAAACAATATAAACGTCTAGTTAAAACAAAGAGAAGAGAATTTAAAAGTCAGATTTTAAACAAATTAGACAGCTTGGGGAAATCAAACCCAAATAAGTACTGGGAGCTGATTAATGAGTTGAAATCAGATTCACAAAATAATAGCAGTGAACACACACCAATTGAAAAAGAAAGGTGGTACAGTCATTTTAAGGCACTTAATACAAAGGTAGATTTGCCATTAATAGATGAGAATGTCATGATAGATCAACAGAGGCTGGGAACACAGATCTCAGCTTTGGACAAACCCATCTCTGAATTAGAAATTCAAAAAGCCATCAGTACTTTAAAGAACAGGAAAGCCCCAGGTATGGATAAAATAACAAATGAAATGATAAAAGCAAGTAGACATGTATTAATTAAACAAATCAAAACTCTTTTCAACATAATCTTAGCTAGCGGTCACTTTCCTGATGCATGGAATACAGGCATTATTATACCGATATATAAAAAAGGAGACAAAAATGACCCGAGAAATTACAGAGGGATAACATTGCTAAGTACAATTAGTAAACTTTTTACTTCAGTTCTAAAACAAAGACTAATTACTCATATTAAAAATGAAAACCTTATTATTAGGGAACAAATTGGCTTTATGCCAGAGTTTAGTACATGTGATCATATATTTGTTTTAAAACAATTACTTACAAAGTATCTGAGTAAGGGGAAATATATTTTTGGCTGTTTCATAGACTTTCAGAAAGCCTTTGATTCAATTTGGCATGTGGGGCTTCTACACAAACTAATAAAGTATGGTATCACAGGGAAATTTTATAACATCATTAAGTCAATTTATTTAAATTTGAAGGGTTGCATTAGGGTGAAAGAGGGACTCACTGAACAGTTTCCCATGGAGAGAGGAATAAGGCAAGGTGACGGCTTAAGCCCACTGCTTTTTAACCTATACATTAATGACATAAAAGATTCGCTTAATTGTGTCACCAATGACCCACCAACTTTATTACGGAGTACTTTATCATGTCTACTTTATGACGATGACTTACTTCTACTATCTGAGACACCTACGGGGCTACAGAATGCTATAAATCCAATAGGGCATTATTGTGAAAAATGGCATTTAGGCATAAACATTCTCAAATCAAAAATCATGGTTTTCAACAAATCGGGGAAAATTTTCAACAAATTTAAATTTACTATACATGGTAATGAGTTGGAAAATGTGTCAACATATACTTACCTTGGCATAAAGTTAAATATTACAGGAAAACTAAACAGAGCACAAATTGATTTGAAAAACAGAGCTATGAAGGCATGTTTTAAATTGAGACAGTTACTCTTTGCAGAGTCAAATATTCCAATTAAGGTCCATTTACAAATGTTTGATGCCATGATAAAACCTATTCTGCTATACTGTACAGAAGTATGGACTGCGGACATATGCACAAATGCAAAAACCATACTCACAAACTTAACAAACACAATTGAAAAGTTGCACATTAAATTTTGCAAGCACATACTTAAAGTGAATAATAAAGCATCCAACATAGCATGTTTAATGGAACTGGGTAGATATCCTCTAATTGTTTCAAGCATAACACAAATGGTCAAATATTGGTTAAAAATAAGTAAGAAAGCAGATACAACACTGACTCGTGAGGCTTATGATCTGGGTTGTCAACTGGACAATGCACATACAGATAATTGGGTGTCAGGAATTAAACAATCGTTGCTGCTCGTAAATATTGGAGATGCCATGAATGTAAAGATTGAAAATGACAAACAGTTTAAAACTAATTTCAATGTAAAAGTTAAACAGCTATTTGAAAAATGTGCATTTGAATTGATTCATGATGATACCAGACAAGGGCACCATAAAAATAAACTTCACACATACAGAGAGTTGAAAAAAGATTTCTCTCTCGAAAGCTACCTTCATGTTATAAAAAACCCAGATCACAGATCAGCCCTGTCCAAGTTACGCATTAGTGCACACATACTACACATAGAAACAGGTAGATATAGAAACCTTGATGTCATAGACAGAGCATGCCCAATTTGCCAAAACAAACAAGTAGAAGATGAGATACATTTTCTTTTTCATTGCAAAGGATACACAGACATTAGACATGATTTTTTCAGTAAACTAAACATTTGTAAAAACGCATTCAGAGGCACACAAGACCTTGTAAGCATCTTTTCAAGGACAGATAAAGCATCACTATGTGAATTGGGAAAATACATAAATACATGTTTTAAACTCAGACAAGACAAATGAAAAAGACAAAGTAAACTATTTATAAACCTTTAATATGTTGACCTCATGCATAGATATTTATATTTTATATATATAGTATTATATATACTCTTTCATTGTTGTTTTTTGCAAAACATTTATTGTACTTTATGATCAAGATCCCAAGTGGGATACGATTTCAATAAAGGCTTACTTTACTTTACTTTACTTTACTTTATAAAGATATGCACATATGTATTCATTTATTTGTTTGTGTGTATGTATGTGGGTGTATGTATGTATATAATGTATGTGTGTGTGAGTGTTAGAGACAACAGCATATAGAAAACGATTGAAATGATTGACTGAAAAGTTCATATAAACAGGCCGTGCTGGTATGTTGACATATACACAGGCTGTGCTGGTATGTCGAACAGAAGGAATTATGGGAATTTCGTTGTGGGTTTTAGGAGTAGAGCAAGAAACTTTATCTTACAAACAGAAAAAAGCTGGAAAAAATACACCAAATATTACAGCTATTGGAGCTTTTACGTTTGAAAATTATGGCAACTGCGCTGTTTCAAAATATTTTTTGAGGTATGTGCTATGTACTATACTGAAAACAAGCCTGTGTAACTCCAAATCTACCGGAGAGATATAAAGTTATTTGTTTGAAATAATTTGAGTGACAAATGAATGACAAAAGCAGTTATCCGCTTCAAGAAACTATCCGGATTTCCCTAAACGTTCAGATATGGTCAGTGTTTGGTTCAGCTCAGAAATTCTGGGACCAGTATCATTTCAGGCGAGGAAATTTGAACTCAGAAGAGGGAAAGACAAATAAAACTTATTTCTGTTTGTTAATTTTTTGCAGCAATTGCATCACAACAAGTTGACCATACGCACTCGTTTATGGGTTTCATGTCTAATTTGTATCTCAGGGATGTAAAGAAGTTACACCCTGGTAATGCCACAGTACTATAATTATGCGCTCTTCCCGCAAAACACACTGTCAGGTTATAGCTCTGGGCAAAGGATATATATCTGAAAGCGAAAGCAATATTTTGTAAGAATTACAAAGCGCACGGGGTGGTCGTTGACGGAGAGCTATCTTAAAGATGTTGATGAGCATCGCAAGAACGAAAACTGTTGATAAAGTACTGAGGATTTCGCGATTCCAACTTTTGATGGGTGAACTGTCAGACTGTGGGAGGGGTGCTCTGTAGAGGAAACAACGCAAAGCTTTGTCGAATAAAAGGTTCAGCCTTGTTGCCTTCTGAAGAAGTCTCTGCAAACGTCACCAAGGAAAGACGAGAGTTTAAGAAATGAAAGCATGTACTCTGATAATAAATCGTGGAAAGCGACAACAGTGCGTTGTATGTCTCCTTCCTATCCTTCCCCCATAACATCTGCCTTTCAATCCCTTACACAACCACATCCCTCCTCGAAACAGAACGTATAACTTTTGGAAACCCCGTGATTACTCTGATTGCTACCGGTACAGATCAGTCGCACACCAGTCAGTCGATTGCCTGTGATATAAACAGACTTGTATCGACCAATGTCCAAGGTTATGGACTTCCGCCGATGGGAGAACGCAATCAGACGGAACAAGTGTGCACTTCATGGCCGTATTCTTTAGATCTCTCTCACCAGTGATGCTATCAGTACAGCTCAGTCGTATTACCAGCGAGTCGATTGCATCTACCCATGTCCAAGGGTACAGGACCTGGAATTGCCAGTGTGGTATGCACCTGTGTCCAAGGGTATGGACTTCCGCCAATGAGCAAACACGTTCAGACGGAACAAATGTGCACAACCTAGTGCAGCAATGGCCGTATTCGATATATCGACGTCAACGGTGTAACAACAGGGGACCACGAAAAACAAAGACACAAACAAACAAACAAAAAAACAAACAAATAAATAAATAAATAAACATACGAACAAGCATACAGATACATAAATAAATCATAAACACACAGACAAACATAAATGAATAGATAAACAAACAAACAAACAAACATACAATCAAATAAACAAATGTATACACATATGCATATATAAATGTAATATATGTATATATATTATATATATGTATATATATATATATATATATATATATATATATATATATATATATATATATATATATATATATGGATATGCACATATGTATTCATTTATTTGTTTGTGTGTATGTTTGTGTGTGTATGTATGTATATAATGTATGTGTGTGTGAGTGTGAGAGACAACAGCATATTGAAAAACGATTGAAATGATTGACTGAAAAGCTCATATAAACAAGCCGTGCTGGTATGTTGACATATACACAGGCTGTGCTTGTATGTCGAACAGAAGGAATTATGGGAATTTCGTTGTGGGTTTTAGGAGTAGAGCAAGAAACTTTATCTTACAAACAGAAAAAAGCTGGAAAAAATACACCAAATATTGCAGCTATTGGAGCTTTTACGTTTGAAAATTATGGCAACTGCGCTGTTTCAAAATATTTTTTGAGGTATGTGCTATGTACTATACTGAAAACAAGCCCCTGTAATTCCAAATCTACCGGAGAGATATAAAGTTATTTATATCTGTTGTTGTAAATGTTGACCATACGCACTCGTTAATGGGTTTCATGTCTAATTTGTATCTCAGGCATGAAAAGAAGTTACACCCTGGTAATGCCACAGGACTATAGATATGCGCTCTTCCCGCAAAACGCACTGGCAGGTTATAACTGTGGGCCAAGAATATATATCTGAAAGCGAAAGCAATATTTTGTAAGAATTACAAAGCGCACGGGGTGGTCGTTGACGGAGAGACATCTTAAAGATGTTGATGAGCATCGCAAGAACGAAAACTGTTGATAAAGCACTGATCATTTCGCGATTCCAACTTTTGATGGGTGAACCGTCAGACCGTGAGAGGGGTGGTCTGTAGAGGAAACGACGCAAAGCTTTGTCGAATAAAAAGTTCAGCCTTGTTGCCTTCTGAAAAAGTCTCACTACACGTCGCCAAGGAACGAAGAGAGTGGAAGTCTGAGAAATATAAGCATGTACTCTGATAATAAATCGTGGAAAGCGACAACAGTTTCGTTGTATGTCTCCTTCCTATCCTTGCCCCATAATATCTACCGGTCCATCCCTTACACAACCACATCCCTCCTCGAAACAGAACGTATAACTTTTGGAAACCCCGTGATTGCTCTGATTGCTACCGGTACAGATCAGTCGCACACCAGTCAGTCGATTGCCTGTGATATAAACAGACATGTATCTACCAATGTCCAAGGTTATGGACTTCCACCGATGGGTGAACGCATTCAGACGGAACAAGTGTCCACTTCATGGCCGTATTCTTTAGATCTCTGTCACAAGTGATGCTATCAGTACAGCTCAGTCGTAATACCAGCGAGTCGATTGCATCTACCCATGTCCAAGGGTACAGGACCTGGAATTGCCAGTGTGGTATGCACCTGTGTCCAAGGGCATAGACTTCCGCCAATCGGCAAACACGTTCAGACGGAACAAATGTGCACATCCTAGTACAGCAATGGTCGTATTCGATATATCGACGTCAACGGTGTAACAACACGGGCCAGGAAAAACGAACACACAAACAAACAAACAAACAACAAACAAACAAACAAACAAACAAATAAATAAATATATAAATAAATAAATAAATTACGAACAAGCATAAAGATATGTAAATAAATCATAAACACACAGAAAACATAAATAAATAGATAAACAAACAAACAAACAAACATACAAACAAACAAATGCATACACACATGCATATATAAATATATATATATAGATATATATATATGTATATATATATATATATATATATATATATATATATATATATATATATATTATGTATGCACATGCACATGTGTATTCATTTATTTGTTTGTATGTTTGTGTGTGTATGTATATAATGTATGTGTGTATGAGTGTGAGAGACAACAGCATATTGAAAAACGATTGAAATGATTGACTGAACAGCTGATAAATAGGCCGTGCTGGCATGTTGACATATACACAGGCTGTGCTTGTATGTCAAACAGAAGGAATTATGGGAATTTCGTTGTGGGTTTTAGGAGTAGAGCAAGAAACTTTATCTTACAAACAGAAAAAAGCTGGAAAAAATACACCAAATATTACAGCTATTGGAGCCTTTACCTTTAAAAATTATGGGAACTGCGCTGTTTGAAGATATTTTTTGAGTTATATGCTATGTACTATACTGAAAACAAGCCTGTGTACCTCAAAATCTACCAGAGAGATATAAAGTTATTTGTTGGAAATAATTTGAGTGACAAATGAATGACAAAAGCAGTTATCCGCTTCAAGAAACTATCCAGATTTCACTAAACGTTCAGATATGATCAGTGTTTGGTTTGGCTCAGAAATTCTGGAACCAGTATCATTTCAGGCGAGGGAATTTGAACTCAGAAGAGGAAAGACAAATAAAACTTGTTTCTGTTTGTTAATTTTTTGCAGCAATTGCATCACAACAAGTTGACCATACGCACTCGTTTATGGGTTTCATGTCTAATTTGTATCTCAGGGATGTAAAGAAGTACACCCGGTAATGCCACAGGACTATAGATATGCGCTCTTCCCGCAAAACGCACTGGCAGGTTATAGCTGTGGGCCAAGGATATATATCTGAAAGCGAAAGCAATATTTTGTAAGAATTACAAAGTTACACCCTGGTAATGCCACAGGACTATAGATATGAGCTCTTCCCGCAAAACGCACTGGCAGGTTATAGCTGTGGGCAAAAGGATATATATGTGAAAGCGAAAGCAATATTTTGTAAGAATTACAAAGCGCACGGGGTGGTCGTTGACGGAGAGACATCTTAAAGATGTTGATGAGCATCGCAAGAACGAAAACTGTTGATAAAGTACTGAGGATTTCGCGATTCCAACTTTTGATGGGTGAACTGTCAGACTGTGAGAGGGGTGCTCTGTAGAGGAAACGACGCAAAGCTTTGTCGAATAAAAAGTTCAGCCTTGTTGCCTTCTGAAAAAGTCTCTGCAAACGTCACCAAGGAACGAAGAGAGTTTAAGAAATGTAAGCATGTACTCTGATAATAAATCGTGGAAAGCGACAACAGTGCGTTGTATGTCTCCTTCCTATCCTTCCCCCATAACATCTGCCTTTCAATCCCTTACACAACCACATCCCTCCTCGAAACAGAACGTATAACTTTTGGAAACCCCGTGATTACTCTGATTGCTACCGGTACAGATCAGTCGCACACCAGTCAGTCGATTGCCTCTGATATAAACAGACATGTATCTACCAATGTCCAAGGTTATGGACTTCCACCGATGCGAGAACGCAATCAGACGAAACAAGTGTGCACTTCATGGCCGTATTCTTTAGATCTCTCTCACCAGTGATGCTATCAGTACAGCTCAGTCGTATTACCAGCGAGTCGATTGCATCTACCCATATCCAAGGGTACAGGACCTGGAATTGCCAGTGTGGTATGCACCTGTGTCCAAGGGCATAGACTTCCGCCAATGGGCAAACACGTTCAGACGGAACAAATGTGCACATCCTGGTGCAGCAATGGTCGTATTCGATATATCGACGTCAACGGTGTAACAATAGGGACCAGGAAAACAAAGACACAAACAAACAAACAAACAAAACAAACAAACAAATAAATAAATAAATAAATAAATATACGAAGAAGCATATAGATACATAAATAAATCATAAACACACAGAAAAACATAAATAAATAGATAAGTAAACAAACAAACAAACATACTAACAAACAAATGCATACACACATGCATATATAAATATTATATATATATATATATATATATATATATATATGTATATATATATATATATTATGTATGCACATGCATATGTGCATTCATTTATTTGTTTGTATATTTGTGTGTGTATGTATATAATGTATGTGTGTATGAGTGTGATAGCCAACAGCATATTGAAAAACGATTGAAATGATTGACTGAACAGCTGATATAAATAGGCCGTGCTGGCATGTTGACATAAACACAGGCTGTGCTGGTATGTCGAACAGAAGGAATTATGGGAATTTCATTGTGGGTTTTAGGAGTAGAGCAAGAAACTTTATCTTACAAACAGAGAAAAGCTGGAAAAAATACACCAAATATTACAGCTATTGGAGCCTTTACCTTTAAAAATTATGGCAACTGCGCTGTTTAAAGATATTTTTTGAGTTATATGCTATGTACTATACTGAAAACAAGCCTTTGTAACTCCAAATCTACCAGAGAGATATAAAGTTTTTTGTTGGAAATAATTTGACTGACAAATGAATGACAAAAGCAGTTATCCGCTTCAAGAAACTATCCGGATTTCACTAAACGTTCAGTTATGGTCAGTGTTTGGTTTGGCTCAGAAAGTCTGGGACCAGTATCATTTCAGGCGAGGGAATTTGAACTCAGAAGAGGGAAAGACAAATAAAACTTGTTTCTGTTTGTTAAGTTTTTGCAGCAATTTCATCACAACAAGTTGACCTGACGAACTCGTTTATGGGTTCATGTCTAATTTGTATCTCAGGGATGAAAGAAGTTACACCCTGGTAATGCCACAGGACTATAGATATGCGCTCTTCCGGCAAAACGCACTGGCAGGTTATAGCTGTGGGCCAAGGATATATATCTGAAAGCGAAAGCAATATTTTGTAAGAATTACAAAGCGCACGGGGTGGTCGTTGACGGAGAGATATCTTAAAGATGTTGATGAGCATCGCAAGAACGAAAACTGTTGATAAAGTACTGAGGATTTCGCGATTCCAACTTTTGATGGGTGAACCGTCAGACTGTGGGAGGGGTGCTCTGTAGAGGAAACGCCGCAGAGCTTTGTCGGATAAAAAGTTCAGCCTTGTTGCCTTCTGAAAAAGTCTCAGTGCACGTCGCCAAAGAACGAAGAGAGTGGAAGTCTGAGAAATGTAAGCATGTACTCTGATAATAAATCGTGGAAAGCGACAACAGTGCGTTGTATGTCTCCTTCCTATCCTTCCCCATAATATCTACCGGTCCATCCCTTACATAACCACATCCCTCCTCGAAACAGAACGTATAACTTTTGGAAACCCTGTAATTGCTCTGATTGCTACCTGTACAGATCAGTCGTACAGCAGTCAGTCGATTACCTGTGATATAAACAGACATGTATCTACCAATGTCCAAGGTTATGGACTTCCGCCGATGGGAGAACGCAATCAGACGGAACAAGTGTGCACTTCATGGCCGTATTCTTTAGATCTCTCTCACCAGTGATGCTATCAGTACAGCTCAGTCGTATTACCAGCGAGTCGATTGCATCTACCCATATCCAAGGGTACAGGACCTGGAATCGCCAGTGTGGTATGCACCTGTGTCCAGGGGCATAGACTTCCGCCAATGGGCAAACACGTTCAGACGGAACAAATGTGCACATCCTGGTGCAGCAATGGCCGTATTCGATATATCGACGTAAACGGTGTAACAACAGGGTACAAGGAAAAACAAACAAACACACAAAAAAACAGACAATAAATAAACGTACGGACAAGCATATAGATATATAAATAAATCATAAACACACAGACAAACATAACAAATATATAAACAAACAAAAGACATACAAACATATAAACAAATGCATATATAGTTTTATATATATATACATATATTACATATATATATATATATATATATATATATATATATATATATATATATATATATGCACACTCAAATGTGTATTCATTTATTTGTTTGTTGTATGTTTGTGTGTGTATGTATATAATGTATGTGTGTATGATTGTGAGAGACAACAGCATATTGAAAAACGATTGAAATGCTTGACTGATATAAACAGGCCGTGCTTGCATGTTGACATATACACAGGCTGTGCTGGTATGTCGAACAGAAGGAATTATGGGAATTTCGTTGTGGGTTTTAGGAGTAGAGCAAGAAACTTTATCTTACAAACAGAAAAAAACCTGGAAAAAATACACCAAATATTACACCAATTGGAGCTTTACGTTTAAAATTATGGCAACTGCGCTGTTTCAAAATATTTGTTGAGGTATGTGCTATCTACTATACTGAAAACAAGCCTGTGTAATTGCAAATATACAGGAGACATATAAAGTTGTTTTGGGGGATTTCGTTGTGGGTTGTGTATGGCCGTATTCGTTACATCTCTGTCACAAGTGATGCTATCAGTACAGCTCAGTCGTAATACCAGCGAGTCGATTGCATCTACCCATGTCCAAGGGTACAGACCTAGAATCGCCAGTGTGGTATGCACCTGTGTCCAGGGGTATAGACTGTGTATATGTTAACATATACACAGGCTGTGCTGGTATGTATCTACCAATGTCCAAGGTTATGGACTTCCGCCGATGGGAGAACACATTCAAACGGAACAAGTGTGCACTTCATGGCCGTATTCGTTACATCTCTGTCACAAGTGATGCTACGAGTACAGCTCAGTCGTAAGTCGATTGCATCTACCAATCACCAAGGGTACAGGACCTGGAATTGCCAGTGTGGTATACACCTGTGTCCAAGGGTATGGACTTCCGCCAATGGGCAAACACGTTCAGACGTAACAAATGTGCACAACCTAGTGCAGCAATGGCCGTATTCTATATATCGACGTCAACGGTGTAACAACAGGGGACAAGGAAAAACAAACACACAAACAAACAAACAAACAAACAAATAAATAAATAAATAAACATACTAACAAGCATACAGATACATAAATAAATCATAAACACACGGACAAACATAAATTAATACATAAATAAACAAACAAATGTATACACACATGCATATATAAATATAATATATGTATACATTATATATAAATATATATATATATATATATATATATATATATATGCACATGCACATGTGCCATGTCATTCATCTATTTGTTTGTATGTTTTTGTGTGTATGTATGTATATAATGTATGTGTGTGTGATTGTGAGAGACAACAGCATATTGAAAAACGATTGAAATGATTGACTGAACAGCTGATATAAACAGGCCGTGCTGGCATGTTGACATATACACAGGCTATGCTTGCATGTCGAACAGAAAGAATTATGGGAATTTCATTGTGGGTTTTAGGAGCAGAGCAAGAAACTTTATCTTACAAACAGAAAAAAAGCTGGAAAAAATACACCAAATATTACAGCTATTGGAGCTTTTACGTTTGAAAATTATGGCAACTGCGCTGTTTCAAATATTTGTTGAGGTATGTGCTATGTACTATACTGAAAACAAGCCTGTGTAATTGCAAATATACCGGAGTCGTATAAAGTTATTTGTTTGAAATAATTGAGTGACAAATGAATGACAAAAGCAGTTATCCGCTTGAAGAAATTATCCGGATTTCCCTAAACGTTCAGATATGGTCAGTTTTTGGTTCAGCTCGGAAATTCTGGGACCAGTATCATTTCAGGCGAGGGAATTTGAACTCAGAAGAGGAAAAGACAAATAAAACTTGTTTCTGTTTGTTAATTTTTTGCAGCAATTGCATCACAACAAGTTGACCATACGCACTCGTTTATGGGTTTCATGTCTAATTGGTATCTCAGGAATGAAAAGAAGTTGCAACCTGGTAATGCCACATGCGCTCTTCCCGCAAAACGCACTGGCAGGTTATAGCTGTGGGCCAAGGATATATATCTGAAAGCGAAAGCAATATTTTGTAAGAAATACAAAGCGCACTGGGTGGTCGTTGACGGAGAGCTATCTTAAAGATGTTGATGAGCATCGCAAGAACGAAAACTGTTGATAAAGTACTGAGGATTTCGCGATTCAACTTTTGATGGGTGAACCGTCAGACTATGGGAGGGGTGCTCTGTAGAGGAAACGATGCAAAGCTTTGTCGAATAAAAAGTTCAGCCTTGTTGCCTTCTGAAAAAGTCTCTGCAAACGTCACCAAGGAACGAAGAGAGTTTAAGAAATGTAAGCATGTACTCTGATAATAAATCGTGGAAAGCGACAACTGTGCGTTGTATGTCTCCTTCCTATCCTTCCCCCATAATATATACCGGTCCATCCCTTTCACAACCACATCCCTCCTCGAAACAGAACGTATAATTTTGGAAACCCTGTGATTGCTCTGATTGCTATCGGTACAGATCAGTCGCACACCAGTCAGTCCATTGCCTGTGATTTAAACAGACATGTATCTACCAATGTCCAAGGTTATGGACTTCCGCCGACGGGAGAACGCATTCAGACGGAACAAGTGTGCACTTCATGGCCGTATTCTATAGCTCTCTGTCACCAGTGATGCTATCAGTACAGCTCAGTCGTATTACCAGCGAGTCGATTGCATCTACCCATGTCCAAGGGTACAGGACCTGGAATTGCCAGTGTGGTATGCACCTGTGTCCAAGGGTATGGACTTCCTCCAATGGGCAAACACGTTCAGATGGAAGAAATGTGCACAACCAAGTGCAGCAATGGCCGTATTCGATATATAGACGTCAACGGTGTAACTACAGGGGACAAGGAAAAAAACACACACAAACAAACAAACAAATAAATAAATAAATAAATAAACATACGAACAAGCATACAGATACATAAATAAATCATAAACACAAGGACAAACATAAATAAATAAATAGATAAACAAACAAATAAACATACAATCAAATAAACAGATGTATACACACATGCATATATAAATATTATATATATATATATATATATATATATATATATATATATATATATATATATGCACATGCACATCTGTATTCATTTATTTGTTTGTATGTTTGTGTGTGTATGTATGTATATAATGTATGTGTGTGTGAGTGTGAGAGACAACAGCATATTGAAAAACGATTGAAATGATTGACTGAAAAGCTCATATAAACAGGCCGTGCTGGTATGTTGACATATACACAGGCTGTGCTGGTATGTCGAACAGAAGGAATTATGGGAATTTCGTTGTGGGTTTTAGGAGTAGAGCAAGAAACTTTATCTTACAAACAGAAAAAAGCTGGAAAAAATACACCAAATATTACAGCTATTGGAGCTTTTACGTTTGAAAATTATGGCAACTGCGCTGTTTCAAAATATTTTTTGAGGTATGTGCTATGTACTATACTGAAAACAAGCCTGTGTAACTCCAAATCTACCGGAGAGATATAAAGTTATTTGTGGGAAATAATTTGAGTGACAAATGAATGACAAATAAAGCAGTTATCCGCTTCAAGAAACTATCCGGATTTACCTTAACGTTCAGATATGGTCAGTGTTTGGTTCAGCTCAGAAATTCTGGGACCAGTATCATTTCAGGCGAGGAAATTTGAACTCAGAAGAGGAAAAGACAAATAAATCTTGTTTCTGTTTGTAAATTATTTGCAGCTATTGCATCACAACAAGTTGACCCGACGAACTCGTTTATGGGTTTCATATCTAATTTGTATCTCAGGGATGAAAAGAAGTTACAACCCGGTAATGCCACAGGACTATAGATATGCGCTCTTCCGGCAAAACGCACTGGCAGGTTATAGCTGTGGGCCAAGGATATATATCTGAAAGCGAAAGCAATATTTTGTAAGAAATAAAAAGCGCACTGGGTGGTCGTTGACGGAGAGCTATCTTAAAGATGTTGATGAGCATCGCAAGAACGAAAACTGTTGATAAAGTACTGAGGATTTCGCGATTCCAACTTTTGATGGGTGAACCGTCAGACTGTGGGAGGGGTGCTCTGTGGAGGAAACGACGCAGAGCTTTATCGGATAAAAAGTTCAGCCTTGTTGCCTTCTTAAAAAGTCTCACTACACGTCGCCAAGGAACGAAGAGAGTGGAAGTCTGAAAAATGTAAGCATGTACAACAGTGCGTTGTATGTCTCCTTCCTATCCTTCCCCCATAATATCTACCGGTCCATCCCTTACATAACCGCATCCCTCCTCGAAACAGAACGTATAACTTTTGGAAACCCTGTAATTGCTCTGATTGCTACCGGTACAGATCAGTAGCACACCAGTCAGTCGATTGCCTGTGATGAAACAGACATGTATCTACCAATGTCCAAGGTTATGGACTTCCGCCGATGGGAGAACGCAATCAGACGGAACAAGTGTGCACTTCATGGCCGTATTCTTTAGATCTCTCTCACCAGTGATGCTATCAGTACAGCTCAGTCGTATTACCAGCGAGTCGATTGCATCTACCCATATCCAAGGGTACAGGACCTGGAATCGCCAGTGTGGTATGCACCTGTGTCCAGGGGCATAGACTTCCGCCAATGGGCAAACACGTTCAGACGGAACAAATGTGCACATCCTGGTGCAGCAATGGCCGTATTCGATATATCGACGTAAACGGTGTAACAACAGGGTACAAGGAAAAACAAAAAAACACACAAAAAAACGGACAATAAATAACGTACGGACAAGCATATAGATATATAAATAAATCATAAACACACAGACAAACATAACAAATATATAAACAAACAAAAGACATA
Organism: Ptychodera flava; assembly: GCF_041260155.1. NCBI lineage: Eukaryota > Metazoa > Hemichordata > Enteropneusta > Ptychoderidae > Ptychodera > Ptychodera flava. The sequence continues at coordinate 13,818,744 of NC_091949.1, read as the reverse complement.
CAAACTATAAACAAATGCATATATAGTTTTTATATATATACACATATATTACATATATATATATATATATATATATATATATATATATATATGCACACTCAAATGTGTATTCATTTATTTGTTTGTTGTATGTTTGTGTGTGTATGTATATAATGTATGTGTGTATGATTGTGAGAGACAACAGCATATTGAAAAACGATTGAAATGCTTGACTGATATAAACAGGCCGTGCTTGCATGTTGACATATACACAGGCTGTGCTGGTATGTCGAACAGAAGGAATTATGGGAATTTCGTTGTGGGTTTTAGGAGTAGAGCAAGAAACTTTATCTTACAAACAGAAAAAACCTGGAAAAAATACACCAAATATTACAGCTATTGGAGCCTTTACCTTTAAAATTATGGGAACTGCGCTGTTTGAAGATATTTTTTGAGTTATATGCTATGTACTATACTGAAAACAAGCCTGTGTACCTCAAAATCTACCAGAGAGATATAAAGTTTTTTGTTGGAAATAATTTGGTGACAAATGAATGACAAAAGCAGTTATCCGCTTCAAGAAACTATCCAGATTTCACTAAACGTTCAGATATGATCAGTGTTTGGTTTGGCTCAGAAATTCTGGAACCAGTATCATTTCAGGCGAGGGAATTGAACTCAGAAGAGGGAAAGACAAATAAACTTGTTTCTGTTTGTTAATTTTTTGCAGCAATTGCATCACACAAGTTGACCATACGCACTCGTTTATGGGTTTCATGTCTAATTTGTATCTCAGGGATGTAAAGAAGTTACACCCTGGTAATGCCACAGGACTATAGATATGCGCTCTTCCCGCAAACGCACTGGCAGGTTATAGCTGTGGGCCAAGGATATATATCTGAAAGCGAAAGCAATATTTTGTAAGAATTACAAAGTTACACCCTGGTAATGCCACAGGACTATAGATATGAGCTCTTCCCGCAAAACGCACTGGCAGGTTATAGCTGTGGGCAAAGGATATATATGTGAAAGCGAAAGCAATATTTTGTAAGAATTACAAAGCGCACTGGGTGGTCGTTGACGGAGAGACATCTTAAAGACGTTGATGACCATCGCAAGAACGAAAACTGTTGATAAAGTACTGAGGATTTCGCGATTCCAACTTTTGATGGGTGAACCGTCAGACTGTGGGAGGGGTGCTCTGTAGAGGAAACGACGCAAAGCTTTGTCGAATAAAAAGTTCAGCCTTGTTGCCTTCTGAAAAAGTCTCTGCAAACGTCACCAAGGAACGAAGAGAGTTTAAGAAATGTAAGCATGTACTCTGATAATAAATCGTGGAAAGCGACAACAGTGCGTTGTATGTCTCCTTCCTATCCTTCCCCCATAACATCTGCCTTTCAATCCCTTACACAACCACATCCCTCCTCGAAACAGAACGTATAACTTTTGGAAACCCCGTGATTACTCTGATTGCTACCGGTACAGATCAGTCGCACACCAGTCAGTCGATTGCCTGTGATATAAACAGACTTGTATCGACCAATGTCCAAGGTTATGGACTTCCGCCGATGGGAGAATGCAATCAGACGAAACAAGTGTGCACTTCATGGCCGTATTCTTTAGATCTCTCTCACCAGTGATGCTATCAGTACAGCTCAGTCGTATTACCAGCGAGTCGATTGCACCTACCCATGTCCAAGGGTACAGGACCTGGCATTGCCAGTGTGGTATGCACCTGTGTCCAAGGGCATAGACTTCCGCCAATGGGCAAACACGTTCAGACGGAACAAATGTGCACATCCTGGTGCAGCAATGGTCGTATTCGATATATCGACGTCAACGGTGTAACAATAGGGGACCAGGAAAAACAAAGACACACACAAACAAACAAACAAACAAACAAACAAACAAAAAATAAATAAATAAATAAATAAATAAATAAATAAATAAATATACGAAGAAGCATATAGATACATAAATAAATCATAAACACACAGAAAAACATAAATAAATAGATAAGCAAACAAACAAACAAACATACAAACAAACAAATGCATACACACATGCATATATAAATATTTTATATATATATATATATATATATATATATATATATATATGTATATATATATATTATGTATGCACATGCACATGTGCATTCATTTATTTGTTTGTATATTTGTGTGTGTATGTATATAATGTATGTGTGTATGAGTGTGATAGCCAACAGCATATTGAAAAACGATTGAAATGATTGACTGAACAGCTGATATAAATAGGCCGTGCTGGCATGTTGACATAAACACAGGCTGTGCTGGTATGTCGAACAGAAGGAATTATGGGAATTTCATTGTGGGTTTTAGGAGTAGAGCAAGAAACTTTATCTTACAAACAGAGAAAAGCTGGAAAAAATACACCAAATATTACAGCTATTGGAGCCTTTACCTTTAAAAATTATGGCAACTGCGCTGTTTAAAGATATTTTTTGAGTTATATGCTATGTACTATACTGAAAACAAGCCTTTGTAACTCCAAATCTACCAGAGAGATATAAAGTTTTTTGTTGGAAATAATTTGACTGACAAATGAATGACAAAAGCAGTTATCCGCTTCAAGAAACTATCCGGATTTCACTAAACGTTCAGTTATGGTCAGTGTTTGGTTTGGCTCAGAAAGTCTGGGACCAGTATCATTTCAGGCGAGGGAATTTGAACTCAGAAGAGGGAAAGACAAATAAAACTTGTTTCTGTTTGTTAAGTTTTTGCAGCAATTTCATCACAACAAGTTGACCTGACGAACTCGTTTATGGGTTTCATGTCTAATTTGTATCTCAGGGATGAAAAGAAGTTACACCCTGGTAATGCCACAGGACTATAGATATGCGCTCTTCCGGCAAAACGCACTGGCAGGTTATAGCTGTGGGCCAAGGATATATATCTGAAAGCGAAAGCAATATTTTGTAAGAATTACAAAGCGCACGGGGTGGTCGTTGACGGAGAGATATCTTAAAGATGTTGATGAGCATCGCAAGAACGAAAACTGTTGATAAAGTACTGAGGATTTCGCGATTCCAACTTTTGATGGGTGAACCGTCAGACTGTGGGAGGGGTGCTCTGTAGAGGAAACGACGCAGAGCTTTGTCGGATAAAAAGTTCAGCCTTGTTGCCTTGTGAAAAATTCTCAGTGCACGTCGCCAAAGAACGAAGAGAGTGGAAGTCTGAGAAATGTAAGCATGTACTCTGATAATAAATCGTGGAAAGCGACAACAGTGCGTTGTATGTCTCCTTCCTATCCTTCCCCCATAATATCTACCGGTCCATCCCTTACATAACCACATCCCTCCTCGAAACAGAACGTATAACTTTTGGAAACCCTGTAATTGCTCTGATTGCTACCTGTACAGATCAGTCGTAGAGCAGTCAGTCGATTACCTGTGATATAAACAGACATGTATCTCCAATGTCCAAGGTTATGGACTTCCGCCGATGGGAGAACGCAATCAGATGGAACAAGTGTGCACTTCATGGCCGTATTCTTTAGATCTCTCTCACCAGTGATGCTATCAGTACAGCTCAGTCGTATTACCAGCGAGTCGATTGCATCTACCCATATCCAAGGGTACAGGACCTGGAATCGCCAGTGTGGTATGCACCTGTGTCCAGGGGCATAGACTTTCGCCAATGGGCAAACACGTTCAGACGGAACAAATGTGCACATCCTGGTGCAGCAATGGCCGTATTCGATATATCGACGTAAACGGTGTAACAACAGGGTACAAGGAAAACAAACAAACACACAAAAAACAGACAATAAATAAACGTACGGACAAGCATATAGATATATAAATAAATCATAAACACACAGACAAACATAACAAATATATAAACAAACAAAAGACATACAAACATATAAACAAATGCATATATAGTTTTATATATAATACATATATTACATATATATTATATATATATATATATATATATATGCACACTCAAATGTGTATTCATTTATTTGTTTGTTGTATGTTTGTGTGTGTATGTATATAATGTATGTGTGTATGATTGTGAGAGACAACAGCATATTGAAAAACGATTGAAATGCTTGACTGATATAAACAGGCCGTGCTTGCATGTTGACATATACACAGGCTGTGCTGGTATGTCGAACAGAAGGAATTATGGGAATTTCGTTGTGGGTTTTAGGAGTAGAGCAAGAAACTTTATCTTACAAACAGAAAAAAACCTGGAAAAAATACACCAAATATTACACCAATTGGAGCTTTACGTTTGAAAATTATGGCAACTGCGCTGTTTCAAAATATTTGTTGAGGTATGTGCTATCTACTATACTGAAAACAAGCCTGTGTAATTGCAAATATACAGGAGACATATAAAGTTGTTTTGGGGGATTTCGTTGTGGGTTGTGTATGGCCGTATTCGTTACATCTCTGTCACAAGTGATGCTATCAGTACAGCTCAGTCGTAATACCAGCGAGTCGATTGCATCTACCCATGTCCAAGGGTACAGGACCTGGAATCGCCAGTGTGGTATGCACCTGTGTCCAGGGGTATAGACTGTGTATATGTTAACATATACACAGGCTGTGCTGGTATGTATCTACCAATGTCCAAGGTTATGGACTTCCGCCGATGGAGAACACATTCAAACGGAACAAGTGTGCACTTCATGGCCGTATTCGTTACATCTCTGTCACAAGTGATGCTATTAGTACAGCTCAGTCGTAAGTCGATTGCATCTACCAATGACCAAGGGTACAGGACCTGGAATTGCCAGTGTGGTAAACACCTGTGTCCAAGGGTATGGACTTCCGCCAATGGGCAAACACGTTCACACGGAACAAATGTGCACAACCTAGTGCAGCAATGGCCGTATTCTATATATCGACGTCAACGGTGTAACAACAGGGGACAAGGAAAAACAAACACACAAACAAACAACAAACAAACAAATTAATAAATAAATAAACATACGAACAAGCATACAGATACATAAATAAATCATAAACACACGGACAAACATAAATTAATAGATAAACAAACAAACAAATGTATACACACATGCATATATAAATATAATATATGTATACATTATATATAAATATATATATATATATATATATATATATGCACATATATATATATATGCACATGCACATGTGCATTCATCTATTTGTTTGTATGTTTTTGTGTGTATGTATGTATATAATGTATGTGTGTGTGATTGTGAGAGACAACAGCATATTGAAAAACGATTGAAATGATTGACTGAACAGCTGATATAAACAGGCCGTGCTGGCATGTTGACATATACACAGGCTATGCTTGCATGTCGAACAGAAAGAATTATGGGAATTTCATTGTGGGTTTTAGGAGCAGAGCAAGAAACTTTATCTTACAAACAGAAAAAAGCTGGAAAAAATACACCAAATATTACAGCTATTGGAGCTTTTACGTTTGAAAATTATGGCAACTGCGCTGTTTCAAAATATTTGTTGAGGTATGTGCTATGTACTATACTGAAAACAAGCCTGTGTAATTCCAAATATACCGGAGTCGTATAAAGTTATTTGTCTGAAATAATTCGAGTGACAAATGAATGACAAAAGCAGTTATCCGCTTCAAGAAACTATCCGGATTTCCCTAAACGTTCAGATATGGTCAGTTTTTGGTTCAGCTCGGAAATTCTGGGACAAGTATCATTTCAGGCGAGGAAATTTGAACTCAGAAGAGGAAAAGACAAATAAAACTCATTTCTGTTTGTTAATTTTTTGCAGCAATTGCATCACAACAAGTTGACCATACGCACTCGTTTATGGGTTTCATGTCTAATTTGTACCTCAGGAATGAAAAGAAGTTGCAACCTGGTAATGCCACATGCGCTCTTCCCGCAAAACGCACTGGCAGGTTATAGCTGTGGGCCAAGGATATATATCTGAAAGCGAAAGCAATATTTTGTAAGAATTACAAAGTGCACTGGGTGGTCGTTGACGGAGAGCTATCTTAAAGATGTTGATGAGCATCGCAAAAACGAAAACTGTTGATAAAGTACTGAGGATTTCGCGATTTCAACTTTTGATGGGTGAACCGTCAGACTATGGGAGGGGTGCTCTGTAGAGGAAACGATGCAAAGCTTTGTCGAATAAAAAGTTCAGCCTTGTTGCCTTCTGAAAAAGTCTCTGCAAACGTCACCAAGGAACGAAGAGAGTTTAAGAAATGTAAGCATGTACTCTGATAATAAATCGTGGAAAGCGACAACTGTGCGTTGTATGTCTCCTTCCTATCCTTCCCCCATAATATATACCGGTCCATCCCTTTCACAACCACATCCCTCCTCGAAACAGAACGTATAACTTTTGGAAACCCTGTGATTGCTCTGATTGCTATCGGTACAGATCAGTCGCACACCAGTCAGTCCATTGCCTGTGATTTAAACAGACATGTATCTACCAATGTCCAAGGTTATGGACTTCCGCCGACGGGAGAACGCATTCAGACGGAACAAGTGTGCACTTCATGGCCGTATTCTATAGCTCTCTGTCACCAGTGATGCTATCAGTACAGCTCAGTCGTATTACCAGCGAGTCGATTGCATCTACCCATGACCAAGGGTACAGGACCTGGAATTGCCAGTGTGGTATGCACCTGTGTCCAAGGGTATGGACTTCCTCCAATGGGCAAACACGTTCAGATGGAAGAAATGTGCACAACCAAGTGCAGCAATGGCCGTATTCGATATATAGACGTCAACGGTGTAACAACAGGGACAAGGAAAAAAACACACACAAACAAACAAACAAATAAATAAATAAATAAATAAATAAACATACGAACAAGCATACAGATACATAAATAAATCATAAACACAAGGACAAACATAAATAAATAAATAGATAAACAAACAAATAAACATACAATCAAATAAACAGATGTATACACACATGCATATATAAATATTATATATATATATATATATATATATATATATATATATATATATGCACATGCGCTTGTGTATTCATTTATTTGTTTGTATGTTTTTGTGTGTGTTTATGTATATAATGTATGTGTGTGTGAGTGTGAGAGACAACAGCATATTGAAAAACGATTGAAATGATTGACTGAAAAGCTCATATAAACAGGCCATGCTGGAATGTTGACATATACACAGGCTGTGCTGGTATGTCGAACAGAAGGAATTATGGGAATTTCATTGTGGGTTTTAGGAGTAGAGCAAGAAACGTTATCTTACAAACAGAAAAAAGCTGGAAAAAATACACCAAATATTACAGCTATTGGAGCTTTAACGTTTGAAAATTATGGCAACTGCGCTGTTTCAAAATATTTTTTGAGGTCTGTGCTATGTACTTTACTGAAAACAAGCCTGTGTAATTCCAAATCTACCGGAGAAATATAAAGTTATTTTTGGGAAATAATTTGAGTGACAAATGAATGACAAATAAAGCAGTTATCCGCTTCAAGAAACTATCCGGATTTACCTTAACGTTCAGATATGGTCAGTGTTTGGTTCAGCTCGGAAATTCTGGGACCAGTATCATTTCAGGCGAGGGAATTTGAACTCAGAAGAGGAAAAGACAAATAAATCTTGTTTCTGTTTGTAAATTATTTGCAGCTATTGCATCACAACAAGTTGACCCGACGAACTCGTTTATGGGTTTCATATCTAATTTGTATCTCAGGGATGAAAAGAAGTTACAACCCGGTAATGCCACAGGACTATAGATATGCGCTCTTCCGGCAAAACGCACTGGCAGGTTATAGCTGTGGGCCAAGGATATATATCTGAAAGCGAAAGCAATATTTTGTAAGAAATAAAAAGCGCACTGGGTGGTCGTTGACGGAGAGCTATCTTAAAGATGTTGATGAGCATCGCAAGAACGAAAACTGTTGATAAAGTACTGAGGATTTCGCGATTCCAACTTTTGATGGGTGAACCGTCAGACTGTGGGAGGGGTGCTCTGTGGAGGAAACGACGCAGAGCTTTATCGGATAAAAAGTTCAGCCTTGTTGCCTTCTTAAAAAGTCTCACTACACGTCGCCAAGGAACGAAGAGAGTGGAAGTCTGAAAAATGTAAGCATGTACAACAGTGCGTTGTATGTCTCCTTCCTATCCTTCCCCATAATATCTACCGGTCCATCCCTTACACAACCGCATCCCTCCTCGAAACAGAACGTATAACTTTTGGAAACCCTGTAATTGCTCTGATTGCTACCGGTACAGATCAGTAGCACACCGGTCAGTCGATTGCCTGTGATGAAACAGACATGTATCTACCAATGTCCAAGGTTATGGACTTCCGCCGATGGGAGAACGCATTCAGACGGAACAAGTGTGCACTTCATGGCCGTATTCTTAGGATCTCTGTCACCAGTGATGCTATCAGTACAGCTCAGTCGTATTACCAGCGAGTCGATTGCATCTACCCATATCCAAGGGTACAGGACCTGGAATCGCCAGTGTGGTATGCACCTGTGTCCAGGGCATAGACTTCGCCAATGGGCAAACACGTTCAGACGGAACAAATGTGCACATCCTGGTGCAGCAATGGCCGTATTCGATATATCGACGTAAACGGTGTAACAACAGGGTACAAGGAAAAACAAAAAAACACACAAAAAAACGGACAATAAATAAACGTACGGACAAGCATATAGATATATAAATAAATCATAAACACACAGACAAACATAACAAATATATAAACAAACAAAAGACATACAAACATATAAACAAATGCATATATAGTTTTATATATATACACATATATTACATATATATATATATATATATATATATATATGCACACTCAAATGTGTATTCATTTATTTGTTTGTTGTATGTTTGTGTGTGTATGTATATAATGTATGTGTGTATGATTGTGAGAGACAACAGCATATTGAAAAACGATTGAAATGCTTGACTGATATAAACAGGCCGTGCTTGCATGTTGACATATACACAGGCTGTGCTGGTATGTCGAACAGAAGGAATTATGGGAATTTCGTTGTGGGTTTTAGGAGTAGAGCAAGAAACTTTATCTTACAAACAGAAAAAAACCTGGAAAAAATACACCAAATATTACACCAATTGGAGCTTTACGTTTGAAAATTATGGCAACTGCGCTGTTTCAAAATATTTGTTGAGGTATGTGCTATCTACTATACTGAAAACAAGCCTGTGTAATTGCAAATACACAGGAGACATATAAAGTTGTTTTGGGGGATTTCGTTGTGGGTTGTGTATGGCCGTATTCGTTACATCTCTGTCACAAGTGATGCTATCAGTACAGCTCAGTCGTAATACCAGCGAGTCGATTGCATCTACCCATGTCCAAGGGTACAGGACCTGGAATCGCCAGTGTGGTATGCACCTGTGTCCAGGGGTATAGACTGTGTATATGTTGACATATACACAGGCTGTGCTGGTATGTATCTACCAATGTCCAAGGTTATGGACTTCCGCCGATGGGAGAACACATTCAAACGGAACAAGTGTGCACTTCATGGCCGTATTCGTTACATCTCTGTCACAAGTGATGCTACGAGTACAGCTCAGTCGTAAGTCGATTGCATCTACCAATCACCAAGGGTACAGGACCTGGAATTGCCAGTGTGGTATACACCTGTGTCCAAGGGTATGGACTTCCGCCAATGGGCAAACACGTTCAGACGTAACAAATGTGCACAACCTAGTGCAGCAATGGCCGTATTCTATATATCGACGTCAACGGTGTAACAACAGGGGACAAGGAAAAACAAACACACAAACAAACAAACAACAAACAACAAACAAACAATAAATAAATAATAAACATACGAACAAGCATACAGATACATAAATAAATCATAAACACACGGACAAACATAAATTAATAGATAAACAAACAAACAAATGTATACACACATGCATATATAAATATAATATATGTATACATTATATATATAAATATATATATATATATATATATATAATATATATATATATGCACATGCACATGTGCATTCATTTATTTGTTTGTATGAATTTGTGTGTATGTATGTATATAATGTATGTGTGTGTGATTGTGAGAGACAACAGCATATTGAAAAACGATTGAAATAATTGACTGAACAGCTGATATAAACAGGCCGTGCTGGCATGTTGACATGTATACACAGGCTGTGCTTGCATGTCGAACAGAAAGAATTATGGGAATTTCATTGTGGGTTTTAGGAGCAGAGCAAGAAACTTTATCTTACAAACAGAAAAAAAGCTGGAAAAAATACACCAAATATTACAGCTATTAAGCTTTTACGTTTGAAAATTATGGCAACTGCGCTGTTTCAAAATATTTTTTGAGGTATGTGCTATGTACTATACTGAAAACAAGCCTCTGTAATTCCAAATATACCGGAGTCGTATAAAGTTATTTGTCTGAAATAATTCGAGTGACAAATGAATGACAAAAGCAGTTATCCGCTTCAAGAAACTATCCGGATTTCCCTAAACGTTCAGATATGGTCAGTTTTTGGTTCAGCTCGGAAATTCTGGGACAAGTATCATTTCAGGCGAGGGAATTTGAACTCAGAAGAGGAAAAGACAAATAAACTTGTTTCTGTTTGTTAATTTTTTGCAGCAATTGCATCACAACAAGTTGACCATACGCACTCGTTTATGGGTTTCATGTCTAATTGGTATCTCAGGAATGAAAAGAAGTTGCAACCTGGTAATGCCACATGCGCTCTTCCCGCAAAACGCACTGGCAGGTTATAGCTGTGGGCCAAGGATATATATCTGAAAGCGAAAGCAATATTTTGTAAGAATTACAAAGTGCACTGGGTGGTCGTTGACGGAGAGCTATCTTAAAGATGTTGATGAGCATCGCAAGAACGAAAACTGTTGATAAAGTACTGAGGATTTCGCGATTCCAACTTTTGATGGGTGAACCGTCAGACTATGGGAGGGGTGCTCTGTAGAGGAAACGATGCAAAGCTTTGTCGAATAAAAAGTTCAGCCTTGTTGCCTTCTGAAAAAGTCTCTGCAAACGTCACCAAGGAACGAAGAGAGTTTAAGAAATGTAAGCATGTACTCTGATAATAAATCGTGGAAAGCGACAACTGTGCGTTGTATGTCTCCTTCCTATCCTTCCCCCATAATATATACCGGTCCATCCCTTTCACAACCACATCCCTCCTCGAAACAGAACGTATAATTTTGGAAACCCTGTGATTGCTCTGATTGCTATCGGTACAGATCAGTCGCACACCAGTCAGTCCATTGCCTGTGATTTAAACAGACATGTATCTACCAATGTCCAAGGTTATGGACTTCCGCCGACGGGAGAACGCATTCAGACGGAACAAGTGTGCACTTCATGGCCGTATTCTATAGCTCTCTGTCACCAGTGATGCTATCAGTACAGCTCAGTCGTATTACCAGCGAGTCGATTGCATCTACCCATGACCAAGGGTACAGGACCTGGAATTGCCAGTGTGGTATGCACCTGTGTCCAAGGGTATGGACTTCCTCCAATGGGCAAACACGTTCAGATGGAACAAATGTGCACAACCAAGTGCAGCAATGGCCGTATTCGATATATAGACGTCAACGGTGTAACACAGGGACAAGGAAAAAAACACACACAAACAAACAAACAAATAAATAAATAAATAAATAAATAAACATACGAACAAGCATACAGATACATAAATAAATCATAAACACAAGGACAAACATAAATAAATAAATAGATAAACAAACAAATAAACATACAATCAAATAAACAGATGTATACACACATGCATATATAAATATTATATATATATATATATATATATATATATATATATATATATATATATATATATATATATATGCACATGCGCTTGTGTATTCATTTATTTGTTTGTATGTTTTTGTGTGTGTTTATGTATATAATGTATGTGTGTGTGAGTGTGAGAGACAACAGCATATTGAAAAACGATTGAAATGATTGACTGAAAAGCTCATATAAACAGGCCGTGCTGGTATGTTGACATATACACAGGCTGTGCTGGTATGTCGAACAGAAGGAATTATGGGAATTTCATTGTGGGTTTTAGGAGTAGAGCAAGAAACGTTATCTTACAAACAGAAAAAAGCTGGAAAAAATACACCAAATATTACAGCTATTGGAGCTTTAACGTTTGAAAATTATGGCAACTGCGCTGTTTCAAAATATTTTTTGAGGTCTGTGCTATGTACTTTACTGAAAACAAGCCTGTGTAATTCCAAATCTACCGGAGAAATATAAAGTTATTTTTGGGAAATAATTTGAGTGACAAATGAATGACAAAAGCAGTTATCCGCTTCAAGAAACTATCCGGATTTCCCTTAACGTTCAGTTATGGTCAGTGTTTTGTTCAGCTCGGAAATTCTGGGACCAGTATCATTTCAGGCGAGGGAATTTGAACTCAGAAGAGGAAAAGACAAATAAATCTTGTTTCTGTTTGTAAATTATTTGCAGCTATTGCATCACAACAAGTTGACCCGACGAACTCGTTTATGGGTTTCATATCTAATTTGTATCTCAGGGATGAAAAGAAGTTACAACCCGGTAATGCCACAGGACTATAGATATGCGCTCTTCCGGCAAAACGCACTGGCAGGTTATAGCTGTGGGCCAAGGATATATATCTGAAAGCGAAAGCATATTTTGTAAGAAATAAAAAGCGCACTGGGTGGTCGTTGACGGAGAGCTATCTAAAGATGTTGATGAGCATCGCAAGAACGAAAACTGTCGATAAAGTACTGAGGATTTCGCGATTCCACTTTTGATGGGTGAACCGTCAGACTGTGGAGGGGTGCTCTGTGGAGGAAACGACGCAGAGCTTTATCGGATAAAAAGTTCAGCCTTGTTGCCTTCTTAAAAAGTCTCACTACACGTCGCCAAGGAACGAAGAGAGTGGAAGTCTGAGAAATGTAAGCATGTACTCTGATAATAAATCGTGGAAAGCGACAACAGTGCGTTGTATGTCTCCTTCCTATCCTTCCCCATAATATCTACCGGTCCATCCCTTACATAACCGCATCCCTCCTCGAAACAGAACGTATAACTTTTGGAAACCCTGTAATTGCTCTGATTGCTACCGGTACAGATCAGTAGCACACCAGTCAGTCGATTGCCTGTGATGAAACAGACATGTATCTACCAATGTCCAAGGTTATGGACTTCCGCCGATGGGAGAACGCATTCAGACTGAACAAGTGTGCACTTCATGGCCGTATTCGTTACATCTCTGTCACCAGTGATGCTATCAGTACAGCTCAGTCGTAATACCAGTGAGTCGATTGCATCTACCCATATCCAAGGGTACAGGACCTGGAATTGCCAGTATGGTATGCACCTGTGTCCAAGGGCATAGACTTCCGCCAATGGGCAAACACGTTCAGACGGAACAAATGTGCACATCCTGATGCAGCAATGGTCGTATTCGATATATCGACATCAACGTGTAACAACAGGGGACCAGGAAAAACAAACAAACACACAAACAAACAGACAAATAAATAAACAAGATGATAAATAAATAATAAACAACGAACAACGAATACGAACATGTATACAAATACATAAATAAATCATAAACACAAGCCAACATAAATAAATAGATAAACAAACAAACAAACAAACAGATGTATACACACATGCATAGATATATTTTGTGTATATATATATATATATATACATATATATGTATATATATATATATATATATGTATGTATGTATTGATTTATTTGTTTGTTTGTATGTTTTTGTATGTATGTATGTATGTAATGTGTAATGTATGTGTATGTGAGTGTTAGAGACAACAGCATATTGGAAAAAGACTGAAATGATTGACTTAACAGCTCATGCAACATATATCAACATGCGACGGCAGTACCACTAACCCTCTACTTCCCAAAGTTATGTTTTGTCTGTTTATTATTTATTTATTTATTTATTTGTTTGTTTGTTTGTTTGTTTGTTTGTTTGTTTGTTTATTTTTCCGGCCCCGTGTGGTGTAACTGGCTTTCAAACTGAGACTAATTACATATTTAATTATTATACGATAAAGGGAGTGCTCTACTGGACGATGCATTTTCATATGACGAAGCTGCTACACACATGTTGTTCCTCGTTGACAACTTGGCTCACAGTTGACCGACAACACGTGACCTTATAGGGCAGTAACCCCTTGCCATCAAAGGGTGGTGATAACATTGTAAAAGAATCACACAGTATCGGTTATAAGTGGTGACCGGTGATTCGATGCAATCGGTTACAAGTTCTACACCCTTCTCACTGTCAATATTTCTTTAGTCTGGCATCACCTAAAAGGCTAGCTGGAAGGGTATTGTTCTTGAACTACTGCAGGACTGAGAATTCAGGCCTTTATGTCAAAATCCTATGCATTCAAAATGTAAGCACGTTACAAAGTAGAAAATTAAAAGCGTTGTCAGACAACAGAAAGTCATTTGTTGAAGTGTATTCAGTTGATCCCAGTGTCAACACGGTATAGACACTGAAAATATCGAGCTCACACATGTACTGTACACAAACGCCAAGAATTTGGCCAAATAGACAAACACCCGCCGAATGAATGTATTACACGAATTCAACATTTACATTTACATTTAAGGTGGACTCTCAAACTTTTACAATTTTTTCTGATGTACAACTTGTGGTTCATTTTAAAGCTCTCGGTGTAAGAAAACTTTTCACTGACTTAGTTTTTCGAAAATCGAAAATTAGATTTTTCTCCGTAGAGTTAACACAGGGATGGCGGCCATTTTGAATTTTAAATATCGGTAAATCTTGGGTTTTTTGCTTCTGTAGTACCAAAATTTGCATGGTGACCCCCGATTTTCATTCTTGATTTAGTAAGAGAATGGCTGAAAGATTTCGTAAGGAAAATTTGAGCAAGAGTTTAAGTCTTTCACTTTAAAGGTGCATACTACCTTAACGTGTCACAATTAGGCGACACGACACGTGAGGTCCTGACCATCACAAGTTACAATATTGTTACCTAATCTGAAGTGTCAATATCAATGACAAGCTGTTTACCCTCAGAAATTTACTCCATGAAATATGCAACAGATCAATTTGTTTTGTTCTATTGTACCGGATGTAACTGTCCACTCCAGTGAACAGGCTCAATGGGTGTTCGCCAAACCACGACGGTGGGTAAAAGTCATTGTGTTGAATCATAGACAGTAGAGGGGGTAGCACCCGTCGACAAGCACAGTATGCTTGAAATCACTCTCCACCTTCTCGTTAGGCAAAATGTCATGAGCTCGTCGTAGGATTAGAAAAAAAACAGGTGACCTGCTTCGTGCCTTTCAGAGGCACCGTTAATTGACATATGGATTGATTCTGTTGATTTAATAGGCCGGGCACAATCCGTTTATGATTCACGACCAAAAGTGTTCGACGGGGAGAAGTCTTGGGTCAAAGCCCTCAAACTCAAATCAAGATTTCGTATCCGACCATGGACGGTAGCAAAGTTCGTCACTCGAAATTGACAATGAAGTTCCCACCTGCGTGGAAATTTACTCGACACTGATGGTCATCGCCACGATCTTTAATATCTCGAATTGCATAATTATAAGTCAACATACATCCTAGAAATCATCAACTGACCTCCAAGCAAATGTCCAACCTATTACGTCACTTGTCGGCAGCTATCGCAAAGAAGTTACGTGTTCACAGCGATCGCAAGCTACAGCGGAATTTGATTGAGTGTCCGGTTTGCCTTGCAGAGCTCGACGAGTCTACATGTTGCTTATCATTAGAAAAGTAAACATTTGCAACAAATTGAGTCTTCGTCTTTGGTTGGTGTTAGATTACAGCGCGCGGCAAACGTTTCCCATACACTGTCCTCGTCACGATCACTGCAGTCGTTTCAGCATGTCACTGACAACAAGCATAACACTGCACTACATGCACCTCACCAGTTTTCTTTTAGGTGTTTACTTTAAATTGGGAACTTTATGAAGAAACAAGTAAATTCTTTTAAAAAAAACTTTCTTCTCCTCTCGATGTCAGCAATCACGACAACAGTTCCTTCAGCATGCAGTCTGTAGCATTGCCAGTGCAGTCTACTCTATCAACAAGTTTGACACGATACAACACTGAATATTGTCAACCAGAAAATGCTAAACACTCCTAAATGAAACTTTAATCCCGCTTTCTCTTTTGTCTCAGCTAAATGAAACTTTCTCAATTGACACTTCTCTCTGAATTGACACTTCTCTGAGCTACAAAATAGACTTGAAGAAAAGTGTTGATTTTGCACTAGCCCTGCGTACGATGCTGTGTGTTCCGCTACAGCTATTCGCCCCGCTCACCATTTTGGGGCGAATAGCTGTAGCGGAACACACAGCATCGTACGCAGGCTAATTTTGCACAGGCAAGTGCAATTCAATCAACACGGTACATTTTGTGCCATTGAATAACACACCAAGTGTTTGAAGTTTCTGAAATAATTCACCGTATTTTGGCACTTAATTTCCCGGACGGCATCATACACGGCAACGGTTAGCATGGAGGGGACGATGATATCTCTCTGCCTTCAAAATATTCTTTACCTTGCTGAAAAAATACAATGTTTCACTGTAATAAACGCCGAGAGTCAGTCCGGTTGATGTTGAGGACTTTCCTCGAGATATAGATCCTCGAAAAATATGCCAGTGAGTTTTGTCTGAGTTATATTCCCAAATCAAAGTACACAAAGCTGTAGCTGAAAGAAAACTTTGATGATGTACTATAGCTATAGTGCGGTGTCAAGCTTGTTGTGCATGAAGTGGCATGCTGAACGACTGTCATTATTGTAGACGAGACGTGTCTGGGAAACGTTCGCCGCGTGCGCTGTAATCTAACACCAATACTCAATTTGTTGCAAATGTTTACTTTTCTAAGGATAAGCAACATGTAGACTTGTCGAGCTCTGCAAGGCAAAACGGACACTCGATCAAATTCCACTGTAATTATACACTGAACAATGAGGTTTGAATGCCTTGGTTGGTAGATTACATTTGAAGTGTATCGGGGACGTTTTGTTGGGCAGATTGTCCATGTTTTGGGGTCCCCGGAAGGTTTCGCACTTCATGTCTAATAGATTGATGACACTATTTCGAAGATCAGGATAATTTTGATGCACTTTATTTCTTTCTTTATTCTTTTTTCAGGGGGGGAGGGGGGTTGGCAGAGCATGCATACTTTTTCCTAACAATTCCTCACTTTCTGTTTCAAGTTTTCAAGTCATGTGAATATTATCTTTGCAACAGCAGCAGGGCTTCCTTTTTTCAAAATTTTTGAACTCTAGATTTTACCCAGTTTTGACAATCAGCAACCAAAGATCTAACGGTCGATTCTAAAGACAAGTACCTTTCAGAAGTAATGAAAGCAACGATTAAATCTGCGTATGTTATGCTCCTTGTTTTACTGGCTCAGTGTTATGGCACCGGTCCGGGATCTTAATATTTTCAGTAAAGGAAGTTGACACATCAAATTGTCGATTGTTAACACCACTTCCTATATCTTTTATTACGTTTCAAAATCTACATATTGGAATGAATGACTCAGCATAATACAACTGTACTTTAATAAAGATGCGTCGGAAAATATTGTAAGGACAGGAAATATTGTCAAAACAGGATGAGATGATCTTAAACTTGAAGCTTCGGTCAACGTCACATCCGGTCATTTCTAACAACTTCAGCATCGGTTAAAACAATACATCACAAAACACAAGACAAAGTTTGGACAGGCTTAGTGAATCACAGGAGGTTATGTCTGTGGGCAATTGTTACAGTCGGTCATTTTGATTACTAGTTTAAACATCCGAAATCATGGGGAGGGGATGTGAAAGGCATTGCCCTTTGAGGGGATGAGGAAGGCGTTACTCATACTAAAGGGGATCGTCTATAATATTGCATTTTTTCATGTGTATACAGTATACTAGTACTGACAGTATGACAGTAAAAATTCTCCGCATCTCGGACGGTTAGTGACTTTGACTCACCAAAACAAGCGCAGGACAGCGGAAGCCCACTGCGGGGGGGGGGGGGGGGTTGGCTGTATGTCGATGATTGTACACACTGACTTCCTCAAAATTTCAATTATTTCAGTTTTTCAGTTAACATGCTTCTAGGGAATAGAGTAAGCCGGTCTGATTTGTTTTATTTTTACCGTTAATGGAATGTACCAGGAAAAGTTTTACAAAATTATGCGTGACTTCAAAAAATGCTAAATAAAATTCACGGCGGGCGTTAAATATGATAAACCGGGTTACCAGGGACACCTTTTTAATTTGCCTTACGCAAAGGTTGACTCACCTCGTGGTTGTTGAACTCTACAGAAGAACGACAGCGGGACTAGGACTATTAAAAAGTGTTTGCGTTAATCGGGAACATATCGAGAACATTAGGAAACAGCATTTGGTTGATTGATGGGTAGTAAAGACATCCATTCCTAATCGTCGAACTGCACCGTCACCTAAGTGTCGCGGCATCTACGGAGAAACCAAATGTGTGTTTCACATATAACACTTGATATTTCAATTCTAATAAGAATAACGAGGCTAAGCGATTCCAATAATATTTGTTTTCGAAAGTGGTTAATTATGAATAACCAATTATACTATTTTACAAGCGTTTCTTGAGATTGGATGAAAATCAACATCACAAATTGTGAGGTGTAAATTATAGTCCGTATAATTACTATCATGGTAGATTTTGTGTTTATGACCAGATGGGATCTCCTGCAGTATTTGGATAATTTAAATGTGTAATCTTATATAAGAATTACGCTATGAAAGTCCAACTTGAAAGTAGGGTTTTAATTTTTTGTGAGCGGCCTTTTTGTCATCTGACATTTCTGCATGGAGCGTTGTCGGGAACACTTCCGTGTTGTCACCGGAACCCCGCCCGCTACTCACAGTACGGTCCAGTATTAATATTTGGAGTAGAAGTGAGGAACATTCCCTTGAAAGCAGCAGTCTCAATTCTCAGTCTTGGTTACCAAAACTGCTCTGCGGGGCTCTCATGATGCGAGACCCGCAGAGCAGTTTGGGTAACCCAGACTACTTAATCCCTGATTCTACGTCAGTGGATGTGTAAAGTGGTCCGTAACACTTTTAATTTTTTTTTATTCCCATTTTATTTTAACAACAACAACATAAATTTTTTGTTATAAAAATCTGATAATACAGTGGAACCTTTAAATGCTTGGATTATATGTCAATTATGCTTGTTTTAGCGACCACATCCAATTCAGGCGTCATGGTTGTTTGGCACGTAGCTGAGTGGATTCAGGAGTGTCTGATACGTGCACTTTGGTTCAAATCGTCTGGGATAGGAACGTGAATACTGTTACGATTGTAATTTTTAAGGCAAAAGTCTTGTAGAGTATATGTATAAAGCCAAAAAAAAAATGTTTCTGGTCCTTGACATTCAGCAAAAATGATGAGGCGACGCGGTTTTCTTTTTCTTTTTCATTGTTTCCTATTTTTAATCCTAAAAATGTTGGTTCGGCACTATTGGTGCAAAAGTTATTGTCTTTTATCACTGGCAGCATAATACTTCCGTTTTCTTTTTAGCATTTTCGGACATGCAAAACAAGAATATCAAGGATAGCTGTACTGATGAGTATGTAACACCCCCCCCCCCCAAAAAAAAAGGCCAGGACGCGCAGGTTCTGAAATGACGCACGCGGTGACCAGAAACAGTCTTTTATTTTACCCAATTCTGTTAATTCCAGGACGAACATTCTACCGAGTGGGTACAAAAATACAAACAATTGTAGCCGGTCAAACGCGGAAGCCCTTTCTTTGATTAACTGAAGTATAAATACCGGTGATTCTTTTATTAACTCAAGTATCATTGTCAATGTGTTAATTAACATACATTGCAGCTCCCGGTTTATCAATAAAAAGAGACATCAACTTTAATTTTCATTAAGTACTGACAAAAGATATTTACTGACATTGACCATGGTACTGGTACTAGAATGGACACTTAAGTTAAAACAATCAATTGTGACAACGATATGGTTACATCAATTCAGTTAACGCTTAATTAACTTTGGAATGAAACAATAGCTCATACATATGTAATCAAATTTTGGCTCCACAAATCTTGACCAGAGTAACTTTAGTAACTATTATTTTTAGAAATCGGCGTTTTATCACAAGAATATCATAAATACTAAAAAGCGTCGGTTGGTATGCGAATATTTTTTAATTTTCTCCCAATTAAGTATTTGGATTTTCATCTCTTATACAATCAAATACTTTTCAAAGGCTACCCTATCAACTTAACACCTAACTATATAATTCCTTAACTTAATTGTACATGGAAATTCGATTCAACCCATTACAATGATTCGAGGTAAAACTTAATTGAACAAACAACTCTAAAAACGATGAGCGGGTAATGAATTACAAATCTTAATCAGTGAAACTGTTTCATAAGTTCCCCTTCCGGAGAACTCTCGTAAATTAATTAGACACTGGCGAAAACAACATATATTATTAGAAACGTCTACCCTTAAACTTTCAACTTGTTCATGCAAACATCCGTTTATGCTGACATCATCCTATGCGAACATCTGCTCAACTACTTTGTGATAGTTCCGACAATTAAGGGTATGCGTGAATTAAATGACACTTATATGCTAAATTACCATCAACTTTGTGTTGTTTTTCACAGTGCCCAATTAACACATAACCGTTCGATTTCATGTAGTCAGGTTACGTAAAATTCACAAAGTTGGTTCACGTAAACTGTTACGTACTGAACTTTGTACCACACTGGAAGTTTGAACTTCGTACCACACTGAAAGTTTTCTGAGGAGCAAATTTCCTTCGTAACAACGCCATAAAAATTTGTCTATGTAAGGGCGACTTTTTTATTTTCTCATCTCATGTTTGAGATGTTTGAGATGTTTGAGATGTTTGTTGAGATGTTTCTCATCTGCAGAGGAATACTCGGGCAGGGCGGGCGGTCGCAATAAAAAAAAAACAAGTACCAAAAAAACCCCAAAAGCCTGTATTTGTTTCAGTTCAATGTTCTGTCCATTCAGTCATTTCAATTTCTTGTCTTTCAGTTCAGTGTTCTGTGCTCTCTGTCCTTTCAGTCTGAGTCGCTGCAATCTCACAATTTGATGATGGTGGTGCTGTTACTAGGATGATCGCCTCAGAGGCGGCGCAAATATAAAAGTTATTTTTTTTAATTTTCATGTCGGAGCTGAATTTACGGTCGGTCGGGAGATGAGAAACACAAAAATAGAAAATGTCGCCCTAATGGGAAGTTTTGAGGCGTAAGAGTGTTATACCTCATCTCGTCAGTCTGGGGAGTTTACTCGATGTCGAGAGGTACGTCGAGATCTTGGACAGAGTAGAGACTCACAAAGTAGTTGGATGTCAATCGATGGTGTTTTATTGCTGAAGTGTAAAGTTTACACATCAGAGATGCCTAGCTGACTCCGAATGAAGATAGTGGGTGATAATCCTTTTTTTTAAAAAAAACTGTTGCATCATAAGTAGATTGAATTAGTTAAGCCTCGAATCACTAATCAGCAAGTATTTCTTGAGTGGCTAAAGTAATTAAAATATTCTTCCCACCGAAAAATACATTACTAAACTTCCTCTGATTGGGCATCGATCATATCAATTTTTACATGATTTGCATCTGTTACATCATTTTTATATAACATACTCCTTATGTAATCGTCCCAGGGTCCTGTCTGGGATGTAGGTGCTAATAAAACAGGTTCTCTTTCTACTACCTTGACAATTAGATGCCACTGACGCAAAGTCCTTTCTATATCCTTGGTAATTAGTTACCAATGACGCAGACACATTCGATGTCCCTGACAACGACGTTTTACTCAGGCTGAAGGAAAATTCGTAACGTTCATTAACCCTTACACAGACTTGGACAGTTCAGCCGTCTCGTTCACTGACCTGCATACAGATTCCGAAATTACGAAACAACATCAAAAAGCCAAAGAAATTTTAGTCTGTAACAAGAGCAGAATTGGCCTTATCCAGCTACGTATTGTCAATAAAGTTCAACAACTTCAACCTTCCGACGTCTGTGCGTGGCAGTATCTATAGTCGGTACGTCTCGTCGCGCTGAATCCCTGAGAGAAGTTGTCAACCGTGAAGAAACAGTGCCAACAATACCTCAAAGTCGTAACAGACAAGTTACATGTTACAGCTGTATACAACTAGAGATTCTAAATTAGGCGGTCATCTGCAGGTCATGGTCGTGTTTTCCGGCAAAATCGCCGAGCAAAGCTGTCTCCATCCCACTAAAAGGCAGAGCTCCTATCACAGGGAACCCAGAAATTTGGTTGTTATTGTTGCTTTTGTTGTTTGTATTGTTGTGTATGTTTACATTAAGCGTGTTGTTGTTGTTTTTGTTGTTGACCAATAAAATTCAACGAACATAACTATTGTGTTGTTGTTGTTGTTGTTTCAAACGTAATGTAGATGTACGAGGACACTATATTACAAGACAAGCGACCTAGCGGCCGATATAGCTCCGCTGTGTTTATGTAGAGAATAACTATTTTTGACACATGTTGATGAAGAAGGGTGGAAATCTTTGATAGCTCGATGCAGTGGCCAGAAAAAAGTGGCTAAAATAAGCTGCAAAAATACGCAATTGAAGATTTCATCATACTTTGAATGTATCACATAGGATCATCCCTAAGAACATGTCAACCAAAGCTATCTGATGAGTAGTTTTTGAGAATAAATTTTTTGACCAAAAATGGCAACAATTGCCCCAAAAGTAAAAATTGCAGATTTCATCATAATTTCAAAAGATCAAATTTAGTTCATCTATAGAAACCTGTATACAAAATTTCAAAGCTGTTAGACAAGCATTTTTTGACCAAAAATAGGAAAAATTGCCCCAAAATTACAAAATTGCAGATTTCATCATTATTTCAATAAATATCATTAAGTTCATCTATGGAAACCTGTATACAAAATTTCAAAGCTATCAGATGAGTAGTTTTGAATATACACATTTTTTGACCAAAAATGGCAAAAATTGCCCCAAAAAAACAAAATTACAGATTTCATCTGAAATTCAATATATATTACTTAGCTCATCTGTAGAAACCTGTATACCAAATTTCAAAGCTAACAGACCAGTACTTTTTGAGAAGCACATGTTTTGACCAAAAATGGCAAAAATTGCCCCAAAATTACAAAATTGCAGATTTCATCATAATTTCAATAATTATCATTTAGTTCATCTGTAGGAACCTGTACACCAAATTTCAAAGCTATCGGATGAGTAGTTTTGGAAATACACATTTTTTGACCAAAACTGGTAAAAATTGCCCCAAAATTACAAAATTGCAGATTTCATCATAATTTCAATAACTATCATTCAGTTAATCTGTAGGAACCTGTACACCAAATTTCAAAGCTATCGGATGAGTAGTTTTGGAAATACACATTTTTTGACCAAAAATGGCAAAAATTGCCCCAAAAATACAAAATTACAGATTTCATCAGAAATTCAATACATATTACTTAGTTCATCAATAGAAACCTGTATACCAAATTTCAAAACTATCAGACCAGTACTTTTTGAGAAATAAATTTTTTGACCAAAAATGGCAAAAATTGCCTTAAAAATGCAAATTTGCATATTTCTGCACAATTTGAACAAATCTGAAATAGATCATCCCTAGGGACCTATGTACCAAATATCAAAGCTATCTGACTGGCAGTTTTGAAGAAGAAGATTTTTAAAGATTTTTTTACCAGAAATGACAAAAATTGCCTTTAAAATACAAATATGCAAATTTCGCCACGATTTGAATAAATCTGACTGAAGTCACCCTAAGCAAACTGCATATCAAATTTCAAAGCAATCGGACAAGCTATTTCAGAGAAGAAGATTTCTTTACCAAAAACACCAAAAAATGCCCCAAAAATACAAATATGCAAATTTCACCACAATTTGAACAAACTGAAGTGAGGTCACCTTAAGTGAACTACATATAAAATTTCAAAGCAATTGGACTTGCGGTTTCAGAGGAGAAGGCAATTGTTGACGGACGACGACGGACGACGGACGACGGACGACGACGACGACGGACGACGACGGACGACGACGGAAAATCAACCTATTTGATAAGCTCCGCGTCGCTGACAGCGGAGCTAAAAACGTCCTCTCTGACACTGCACACATCAGATTTAGCTAAAATGCCTCTCTATGGCTCCTCAGGAGATTTAATTGGATGGCTGGCAAGTCTTAACAGCCATCAAAGTTTTTGATTTACTGCTTTTTCCTCTTTGATATTAATGATTGACATCCATTTCTGTACAACAGTTCAGGACATCTGGTTAAGCATAGAAAGTGTGAAATACATTCACATCTCATTCAAAATGTACTGTGTTCAAACTTTAAGATTGACACTTTGAAATTCCTATCTTACAGCTGACATGTCAACAATCTTCATTTCATTAAAACACAGAATGACTGTTAAAATAATATATATATATATATAATATATATATATATATAGATAGATAGATAGATAGATAGATAGATAGATAGATAGATAGATAGATAGGTAGATAGATAGGTAGATAGATAGATAGATGCCCACCTTTTGTTTTACAGTTGTCGCATGCAGGGGGGTCACCCTGTTTTCGAAATTTTGAATACGGGGGTCGCCCTGTTTTCAAATTTGGAAAGGGGGGTAGCCACTTTTTGACAGCGGCAACAAATAATCCACCGCCCCCCCCTCCGGCCGAAGAAACTGACCAGTCCCTTATCGGGTCCGAACTTCTTCGGGTTATAAGCTAAATGGTGAGAGTCTTTGGTTTCAGAATCGCTCGACTCGCTTACGCAGTGACGACAGTGTGGACCTGAAGAATAAGATGTTTGACTCGCCAAGAGAGCAAATAGCAGATCTTGCGAAAGATTGTTAGAATGAGAATATGCACGTGTTATTTTCCGACTTTAAAAAGAATTGGCAAAATCATTTTTTTTTCAGAATTTGACAGACACTGAGGCAATATTCAATATTCATAATTGATTTTAGCCGCAAAAATTGCAATGCCCCGAGATATTTGGCAATTCTTGCCCTGCAGATTTAGTTCCCACCGGTCTACCCCGTCCCAAGAGTGGTCTACCCCGTCCCATCAGCTATCAGTGAAAGTTCGTTACAAGGCGGTAACCGTTGCTGGAAAGAATGCGAACGGAATTGTAAATGCACTGAACGTTTTATAGTATCCGTTGATCGGTGTTCCGTAGTTAAGTTTATTGAACCATGGCGCTGGATACCTTAGTCAATGAAAGTTACCACGCACGGACGCAGCGAGAAGATAATTTACCGTATTCTCCCAGAGAAGTAAATCATCCAAGTCTGAATGCACACCGAGAACCAACGCCATCAGCTCGTTATAAGTCCTGTAGCCAATTCAGGGGAGGGAGTAGCCTATACGTTACGATCTGCATTTATGTAGAATGGAGAGGTCAGGAGAACTCAGCAAGCATGGAAGAAATATGACTGGGCGTATTGCCTTAATACGCATTCAAATACTTCATTCTTGGCAGGGTCAAGTATCGTGGGAAAGCTGTGGTGCAGTCAATTCCTGTGGAAACCAAATGCTCAAAATACCAAATTCTTACTACAGACTCGGTTGTCAGGCATGTATGGAGTCAGGGCACTGAAAAAAAATGTTTCATCAACACGTCTTAAGATTATTCTTGCACCTCCGCAGTTGCTAAATAAATAACAAAATACTCAAATTCACGAAACGTTTCGTAGATGTGATAAACGCAAAAGAAAATGTATGTAGCGATTGGTGCTCTCTCGCGTTGAATCAGAAAACATGAGGCCACCTCCGTAGTATAGTGACATAATTCAGGCTTTCTCTTTCAGACGAGTTGCAAACGTTGTCATACTGCTGTTGTTTGAGTTGGCACACCAATTGCCCCGGCCGCTAACAGTGGCGTAACTCACCGACAAGCGTAGGGTACAACGTGTATCTGGCACACATTCTACACGGTGTCACCACGTCTGGAAGTCGTATACACGTTGTTTGTTTTGTTTTTGCTCTAATGAAATAGATACTCGTACACCTTGTGTATACAAAACGGTAACGGGTGTTACTGTTAATTTTTTTCTTCTTCATGGCAGTAGTAGTAACGTTCCGTTCACCCTTTTACTATTCGTTCTTTCATGAGGAGTTTATATGTTGAACTCGCCTTGGCTGCTGAGAGGTAACCTGGGGATCTTCAGTGTATTGACTACACGAGACGTTTAGAGTTCGTTGGTACTACTAGACTTTATTTCTCTGTAGACAAGCTTGACAGTTGCCATCGCCCAAGATACGCTTCTCCCATAGTCTAAATGTCTTGGGTCCACTGTGTTCCTCTCTCTCTATTCCAATCTAATCTCGAGCAACTCTCTCTCTATTCCAATCTAATCTTACTTGTATTGTTTTAGAATGGGATTTTAAACGTTATCTTTAAGGCGTGGCTTTGATCATACGATAGACATGAATTAAAGATAAAATGATACATCCAATCATAAACATCAATGCAGGTCTTGATCTTAAATTGACAGGTTTCCATTAATATGCAAACGTAATTGACTACCTTCATAATTCTTAATATAATTCAAATATATTCTTGTTTTCATCCAGACTTCCGTAAACATCCTCGTAAAACGTAGTTAGCCTTATGGTGCGTTTGTCTCACATATGGTTTTTATGGAAATCAACTTATAATTAAGATCTTGTTGTTTTAATTAACCATTTTACTGGTGTCGATGACCGCTAGGTTCATTAACCTTTGTCTGAGATAAAATATCTCTGTAACACGGGGTAAAATTTCTTATTCAGCACACTCACTTGGGGCATGTTATTACTGGTGATAATGCTGACGACGTCGATATTGAACGACGAAGACGTACTTTCTGTGTAAGAGCCAATATGTTATTGAGACAGTGTAAACACTGTTCTTTTGATATCGAGAAGTGTTGTTTTCTGCATACTGTAGGGAAATTTATTGCTGTCATTTATGGTTTAACTGCAAATCAAAGGTTTTGAACAAACTAAAAGTTATGTATAACAACGTTTGGAGGAGGCTTCTAGGTGTATATGCTGGTAGCAGTGCTTCAAATATGTTTGTGTCTAACAATATGTCTCTCGGGGAAGTTATCTGACGTAGTATTGTTTACGATTGTAAATGCAGTGTTGATAGCTCTTCAAACGCAAACGCACTGATTTCTGCCAAATGTAATTCAAACTGGAATTGCCAAAGTAAAATTGTCCGTTTCTGGAGGAACCAGTTGTACACAATTTAAATCTTTCTTTCGCAAGTGATTGTTTCTCATTATCTGTTTCTTTTTTCTGTATTTTTTGTATCATTTCAGTATAACTTTCCTTTTGTTTGTGTAATGCTGATATGGACACATTGTCTGAAATAAACTTTAAAAATACGCAGAGATGTAGCAAAGTGTGTTTGACTGTCTGAAGTATGTCGGAAACGCAGTCAGATGTCTAGGTTGACAAAAGTCAACTTGTAACATTATAACTCACTTGTGAAATTCAATATGGAAAATACATGTTTACAGGAAGTGACGTTTCTTTTGCTAAAAGGTAATGTTACTATCAGTTTTTTCTTCATAGCAGTAACGTTCCGGCCACCCTATTACTATTTGTTCTTTCAAAGGGGAGTTTGTATGTGTTGAACTCGCCTTGGCCTGCCGAGAGGTGCCTGGGGATCTTCAGTGTATTGACTACACGAGACGTTCAGAGTTCATTGGTACTACATAGACTTTATTTCTCTGTAGACAAGCTTGACAGTTGCCATCGCCCAAGATACGCTTCTCCCATAGTCTAAATGTCTTGGGTCCACTGTGTTCCTCTCTCGATGTTCCAATCTCCTCGTACAACTCTGCTCGTTGTATGTTTAAGGATGGGATTTTAAACGTTATCTTTAAGGCGTGGCTTCGATCATACGATAGACATGAATTAAATATAAAATGATAAATCCAATCATAAACGTCAGTGTCACAATTAATATTCAAACCTCACTGTGACACATGTTCTTGTTTTCGTCCTGACTTCCGTAAACACCCTCGTAAAATGGAATTAGCGTTATTGTGCGTTTGTCTAAAAATATGGTTTGTATGCATATCGACTTATAATTGAGATCTTGTTTTAATTAACCATTTTACTGGTGTCGATGACCGCTAGGTTCATGAACCTTTGTCTGGGATAAAATGTCTCTGTAACAGTAAAGAAACGGCAATATTTCATTTGATAAAGGGGATATTCCAACCTACTTGTTCGATGAAGTTAAGACGTCTGCATATTCATCTCACTTTGAGGTAATAACAACCGACGCCTTGTGGTATTAGTGAAATTTTCACCGATCAATTGTCTCCGAAATCACGGTGAATACGCGACGCCTGTGACAGAAAGCCACATCTTTCGAATTTTACCCTTTACTTATCAAGGACAGTCCGATACCATCATTGATTTCTTCTGTAAATGTAATCTACAAGCCTACAATTTCATGAAAAAAGTGGAATTTCTTTCCAATCTTTCAAATGATATCAATTAATCGTATCGAATTTTCAGACGCCTTGTCTGAATGAAAATTTAAAAATCGCAGTTTTATAATCCATTTTACACGAATATATTTTCCCTTTATTTTGATTGTCATGTGTTGTGGTTTACGTAGTCCTTTGTTTTTGCTACCGTTAACAAAATTAGACCAGATATAAATGTAAAATGCTGACGTGTTTGAGTATACGTCATATGCATAAGAATAAATTGATACATGGTAAGTTAACATATTCCTTTCATCTGATTATAAGCACGTGCCTAATAGTTTTGATCAACATCGCTAACAAATACGGCTAGTTTTCAATTGGGTTCGAACCCACAACATACGGCATCAGTCGCCTAGCGGAGAGGCCACAGAGAGAACCGCTCGGCTAAATCTCCACTCCCAAAAAAGAGTGGTTCAATAGCCGGCTAAGTTGTTACATTTTTCTGACTGAGACCGCTCAGAAATCTCCAAGCTATGTTGCCCGCCTGTCTTTACGGTCGACAACCTTTCAGGGAATTTAGCTCGACGAAAGGTAACACAGGGCTACGCAGAGACGTCGTAAGTTGAAGTGGGTGATGTTTAATGATACGCTGTCAGCTGGACCGAACAGAAAGTCATGCTCTTACATCTCAAAACTTCCCATTAAATAGACAATTTTTCAGGGCGTAACCTCAACATGTAAAATACTTTACAGGAAGTAACTGTACATTGACTAAAAAGTATGAAAAGTACTTGTGTTAATATTAGTTTTTTTCTTCAAAGTAACGTTCTAGCCACCATGTTACTATTCGTTTTTTCAAAAGAAGAAGAGTTTGTTTCATTCGCCTTGCCTGCTGAGAGGTACCTGGGGATCTTCAGTGTATTGACTACACGAGACGTTCAGAGTTCGTTGGTACAACATAGACTTTATTTCTCTGTAGACAAGCTTGGCAGTTGCCATCGCCCAAGATACGCTTCTCCCATAGTCTAAAT